>NC_089219.1:42744725-43374104 GCF_963924675.1 Phocoena phocoena
TCGACCATTTCAGCCTTAACCTATTCCTCTATCTATAAATAAGCTTTATCAAAATGTCTGTTTTTCTTTGAACATGTCCTATATGTCCTACCTCCATTCCTTGCTCATGTTACTCTCTTCGCTTTCTTTACTACTCTCCATATCTACTTATGCAGCCCATTCTTTCAAGGTAAACCACAAAGGCCACCTTCTGCTCTGAAAACATTCATGATTTGCCCTAAATGGAGGCAATCTCCCTTTCCTTTAAATTTTTGCAGCTTTAATGAATTCTCATGGCACTTACCATTCCTTCCTGTGGGCAATCAGGAGTTAATTAAAATGTATTAACCTCTCATTTTATTCTCTTCGGTTACACTTTCTAATCATATAACATCCCTAGCAATATATTAATTCAGCATTTCAATAATGAGAATCTAAAAGATCACATGTATTTTAAAAAGATATAATTTAATAACTTTTATTACAATAAGGCTTTTAGAAATCTTATTTGCTGTCACTCTAAATTTTGGTTGAAATCAAAACCCAGCACTACATTAAATCTTATTTTCTACATATTTGCTTTTTTACATTCCTTCTTCTAGCTGCTCCTGTTGGAAGTTAATTTTCAAGCTGAAAACAAATAATTCACACTGTTAAATCTCATCTTGTTACAATTTGCACAAGAAATCCAAACTGCGAAGGCATTTCTACTTATCTTTCTTTATACTCATAATCCTCAATTTGTCACAATCAGCAAATTTCTGTACTGAATAACTCACTCTATTTTCATCTGGAAAAATAAGTCATTATTTTTGAAGTATTTACATGTTTGAGTCTATTTCCCCCTAATTCCCTGCTCTCCTACCCAACAGCTGGTCTGGTCTATTTCCAAATGAACAGTGAAAAAGAAACAGTTACTTAGTTGAAAAAGCTTTTAGACTCTTTCATATTTAGGTTTGAACCTTGGCTTTACCTGGTTCAAATCTAGTAAACTGTAAATCTTGATCAAGTTACTTAATGTTCTGGTCTTCAGTTTCCTGATTTTTAAAATGGGAATATTATTTAAAAGGTTACTAAAAGGATAAATGGATAGGAGACCTTCAAGATGGCGGAGGAGTAAGACGTGGAGATCACCTTCCTCCCCACGAATACATCAGAAATACATCTAAATGTGGAACAACTCCTACAGAACACCCACTGAATGCTGGCAGAAGACTTCAGACTTCCCAAAAGGCAAGAAACTCCCCACATACCTGGGTAGGGCAAAAGAAAGAAGAAAAAACACAGACAAAAGAATAGGGATGGGACCTGCACCTCTGTGAGGGAGCTGTGAAGGAGGAAAAGTTTCCACACACTAGGAAGCCCCTTCAATGGCAGAGATGGGGGGTGGTTGGGGGTGAAGCTTCGGAGCCACGGAGGAGAGTGCAGCAACAGGGGTGCAGAGAGCAAAGCGGAGAAATTCCTGCACAGAGGATCGGTGCCAACCAGCACTCACCAGCCTGAGAGGCTGGTCTGCTCACCCACCAGGACAAGTGGGGGCTGGAAGCTGAGGCTCGGGCTTCAGGGGTCAGATCCCAGGGAGAGGACTGGGGTTGGCTGCGTGTACGCACCTGAAGGCGGCTAGTGGGCAACAGCTAGCCAGGAGGGAGTCCAGGAAAAAGTCTGGATCTGCCTAAGAGGCAAGAGACCATTGTAGTGGGGTGCGGGAGGAGAGGGGATGCAGAGCACCACCTAAATGAACTCCAGAGACGGGCACTAGCCGCGTCTATCAGCACGGACCCAAGAGACAGGCATGAGATGCTAAGGCTGCTGCTGCCGCCACCAAGAAGCCTGTGTGCAAGCACAGGTCACTATCCACACCTCCCCTCCCAGGAGCCTGTGCAACCCACCATTGCAGGGTCCCATGATCCAGGGACAACTTCCCTGGGAGAACACACTGCATGCCTCAGGCTGTTGCAATGTCACTCCCACCTCTGCCGCTGCAGGCTTGCCCTGCATTCCGTACCCCTCCCTCCCCGCCCCACCTCTGGCCTAAGTGAGCCTGAGCCCCCTAATTAGCTGCTACTTTAACCCCGTCCTGTCTGAGCAAAGAATAGATGCCCTCAGGTGACCTACACACAGAGGCAGGGCCAAATCCAAAGCTGAACCCCAGGAGCTGTGAGAACAAAGAAGGGAAAGGGAAATCTTTCCCAGCAGCCTCAGGAGCAGCAGATTAAATCTCCACAATCACCTTGATGTACCCTGCATCTCTGGAATACCTGAACAGACAACGAATCATCCCAAAATTGAGGCAGTGGACTTTGGGAGCAACTGTAGACTTGGGGTTTGCTTTCTGCATCTAATTTGTTTTTGGTTTTCTATTTATCTTAGTTTACTATTTAGAGTTTATTATCATTGGTAGATTTGTTGATTGATTTGGTTGCTCTCTTCCTTTATTTCTTTTTATATATATAAATATATATATATTTTTCCTTTTTCTCTTTCTGTGAGTGTGTATGTGTATGCTTCTTTGTGTGATTTTATTTGTATAGATTTGCTATTACCATTTGTCCTAGGGTTCTGTCTGATTTCTGTTTGTTTGTTTGTTTGTTTAGTATAGTTTTTAGCACTGGTTATCATTGGTGGATTTGTTTCTTGGTTTGGTGGCTCTTTTCCTTCTTTTTTTAAATTACTTTTTAATTTTTTTATTACTAATAATTTTTTAACTTTTTATTTTAATAACTTTATTTTATTTTTCTTTCTTTCATTCTTTTTTTCCTCCCTTTTCTTCTGAGCCATGCGGCTGACAGGATCTTGGCGCTCCAGCCAGGCGTCAGACCTGCACCTCTGAGGTGGGAGAGCCGAGTTCAGGACATTGGTCCACCAGACACCTCCTGGCTCCACGTAATATAAAACAGCGAAAGCTCTCCCAGAGATCTCCATCTCAGCCGTAAGACCCAGCTCCACTCAACAACCAGCAAGCTACAGTGCTGGACACCACATGCCAAACAACTAGCAAGACAGGAACACAACCCCACCCACTAGAAGAGAGGCTGCCTAAAATAATAAGGCCACAGACACCCCAAAACACACCACCAGACGTGGACCTGCCCACCAGAAAGACAAGATCCAGCCTCATCTACCAGAACACAGGCACCAGTCCCCTCCACCAGGAAGCCTACATAACCCACTGAACCAACTTTAGCCACTGGGGACAGACACCAAAAACAATGGGAACTACAAACGTGCAGCCTGTGAAAAGGAGACCCCAAACACAGTAAGTTAAGCAAAATGAGAAGACAGAGAAATACACAGCAGATGAAGGAGGAAGGTAAAAACCCACCAGACCAAACAAATGAAGAGCAAATAGGCAGTCTACCTGAAACAGAATTCAGGGTAATGATAGTAAAGATGATCCAAAATGTTGGACACAGAATGGAGAAAATACAAGAAACATTTAACAAGGACCTAGAAGAACTAAAGGGCAAACAAACAATGATGAACCACACAATAAATGAAATTAAAAGTTCTCTAGAAGGAATCAATAACAGAATAACTGAGGCAGAAGATGGGATAAGTGACCTGGAAGATAAAATAGTGGAATAACTACCACAGAGCAGAATAAAGAAAAAAGAATGAAAACAATTGAGGACAGTCTCAGAGACTTCTGGGACAACATTAATTGCACCAATGTTCGAATTAGAGGGGTCCCAGAAGAAGAGAAAAAGAAAGGGACTGAGAAAATATTTGAAGAGATTATAGTTGAAAACTTCCCTAATATGGGAAAGGCAAATAGTCCATTAAGTCCAGGAAGCGCAGAGAGTCCCACACAGGATTAAATGCAGGAGAAACATGCCAAGACACATATTAATCAAACTATCAAAAATTAAATACAAAAAAAAATATTAAAAGCAGCAAGGGAAAAACAACAAATAACACACAAGGGAATCCCCATCAGGTTAAAAGCTGATCTTTCAGCAGAAACTCTGCAAGCCAGGAGGGAGTGGCAGGACATATTTAAAGTGATGAAAGGGAAAAACCTACCACCAAGATTACTCTACTCAGCAAAGATCTCATTCAGATTCAACTGAGCAATTAAAACCTTTACAGACAAGCAAAAGCTGAGAGAATTCAGAACCACCAAACCAGCTTTACGACAAATGCTAAAGGAACTTCTCTAGACAGGAAACAAAAGAGAAGAAAAAGACGTACAATAACAAACCCAAACCAATTAAGAAAGTGGGAATAGGAACATACATATCCATAACCACCTTAAATATAAATGGATTAAATGCCCCAACCAAAAGAAACAGACTGGCTCAATGGATACGAAAACAAGATCCATATATATGCTGTCTACAAGAGACCAACTTCAGACCAAGGGACACATACAGACTGGAAGTGAGGGGATGGAAAAAGATATCCCATGCAAATGGAAATCACAAGAAAGCTGGAGTAGCAATTCTCATATCAGACAAAATAGACTTTAAATAAAGGTCAGTAAAACAGACAAAGAAGGACACTACATAACAACCAAGTGATCAATCCAAGAAGAAGATATAACAATTGTAAATATTTATGCACCCAACATAGGAGCACCACAATACATAAGGCAAATGCTAACAGACATAAAAGGGGAAATCGACAGTAACACAATCATAGTAGGGGACTTTTAACACCCCACTTTCATCAATGGACAGATCATCAAAAATGAAAATAAATAAGGAAACACAAGCTTTAAGTGATACATTAAACAAGATGGACTTAATTGATGTTTATAGGACATTCCATCCAAAAACAACAGAATACACTTTCTTCTCAAGGGCTCATGGAATATTCTCCTGGATAGATCATATCTTGGGTCACAAATCAAGCCTTCGTAAATTTAAGAAAACTGAAGTCGTATCAAGTATCTTTTCTGACCACAACGCTATGAGAGTAGATATCAATTACAGGAAAAAAATCTGTAAAAAATACAAACACATGGAGGCTAAACAATACACTACTACATAACCAAGAGATCACTGAAGAAATCAAAGAGGAAATCAAAAAGTACCGACAAACAAATGACAATGAAAACATAACAACTCAAAACCTAGGGATGCAGCAAAAGCATTTCTACGAGGGAGGTTTATAGCAGTACAATCCTACCTCAAGAAAAAAGAAACATCTCAAATAAACAACCTAACCTTACACCTAAAGCAATTCGCGAAAGAAGAACACAAAACCCCCAAAGTTAGCAGAGGAAAGAAATCATAAAGATCAGATCAGAAATAAATGAAAAAGAAATGAAGGAAACAATAGCAATGATCAATAAAACTAAAAGCAGGTTCTTTGAGAAGATAAACAAAATTGATAAACCATTAGCCAGACTCATCAAGAAAAAAAGGGACAGGACTCAAATCAACAGAGTTGGAAATGAAAAAGGAGAAGTAACAACTGACACTGCAGAAATACAAAGGATCATGAGAGATTACTACAAGCAACTATATGCCAATAAATTGGACAATGTGGAAGAAATGGACAAATTCTTAGAAAAGCACAACCTTCCGAGACTGAACCAGGAAGAAATAGAAAATATAAACAGACCAATCACAAGCACTGAAATTGAGACTGTGATTAAAAACCTTCCAACAAACAAAAGCCCAGGACCAGATGGCTTCACAGGCTAATTCTATCAAACATTTAGAGAAGAGGTAACACCTATCCTTCTCAAACTCTTCCAAAATGTGGAAGAGGAACACTCCCAAACTCATCCTACAAGGCTACCATCACTGTGATAACCAAAACCAGACAAAGTTGTCACAAAGAAGGAAAATTACAGGCCAATGTCACTGATGAACATAGATTCAAAAATTCTCAACAAAATACTAGCAAACAGAATCCAAAAACATATTAAAAGGATCATACACCATGATCAAGTGGGGTTTATCACAGGAATGCAAGGATTCTTCAGTATATGCAAATCAATCAATGTGATAAACCATATTAGCAAATTGAAAGAGAAATACCATATGATCAGCTCAATACATGCAGAAAAAGCTTTTGACAAAAATCAACACCCATTTATGATAAAAACCCTCCAGAAAGTAGGCATAGTGGGAACTTACCTCAACATCATAAAGGTCATATATGACAAACCCACAGACAACACCTTTCTCAATGGTGAAAAACTGAAAGCATTTCCTCTAAGATCAGGAACAAGACAAGGTTGTCCACTCTCACCACTATTATTCAACATAGTTTTGGGAGTTTTAGCCACAGCAATCAGAGAAGGAAAAGAAATAAAAGGAATCCAAATCAGAAATGAAGGTGTAAGGCTGTCACTGTTTGCAGATGACATGATACTATACATACAAATCCTAAAGAAGTTATGAGAAAACTACTAGAGCTAATCACTGAATGTGGTAAAGTAGCAGGATACAAAATTAATGCACAGAAGTCTCTTGCATTCCTATACACTAATGATGAAAAATCTGAAAGTGAAATCAAGAAAACACTCCCATTTACCACTGCAACAAAAAGAATAAAATATCTAGGAATAAACCTACCTAAGGAGACAAAAGACCTGTATGCAGAAAATTATAAGACACTGATGAAAGAAATTAAAGATGATACAAATAGATGGAGAGATATACCATGTTCGTGGACAGGAAGAATCAACATTGTGAAAATGACTCTACTACCCAAAGCAATCTATAGATTCAATGCAATCCCTATCAAACTACCACTGGCATTTTTCACAGAACTAGAACAAAAAATTTCACAATTTGTATGGAAACACGAAAGACCCCGAATAGCCAAAGCAATCTTAAGAACGAAAAAAGGAGCTGGAGGAATCAGGCTCCCTAACTTCAGACTATACTACAAAGCTACAGTAATCAAGACAGTATGGTACTGGCACAAAAACAGAAATATAGATCAATGGAACAGGACAGAAAGTCCAGAGATAAACCCACGCACATATGGACACCTTATCTTTGATAAAGGTGGCAGGAATGTACAGTGCAGAAAGGACAGCCTCTTCAATAAGTGGTGCTGGGAAAACTGGACAGGTACATGTAAAAGTATGAGATTAGATCACTCCCTAACACCATACACAAAAATAAGCTCAAAATGGATTAAAGACCTAAATGTAAGGCCAGACACTATCAAACTCTTAGAGGAAAACATAGGCAGAACACTCTATGACATAAATCACAGCAAGATCCTTTTTGACCCACCTCCTAGAGAAATGGAAATAAAAATAAACAAATGGGACCTAATGAAACTTCAAAGCTTTTGCACAGCGAAGGAAACCATAAACAAGACCAAAAGACAACCCTCAGTAAGGGAGAAAATATTTGCAAATGAAGCAACTGACAAAGGATTAATCTCCAAAATTTACAAGCAGCTCATGCAGTTCAATAACAAAAAAACAAACAACCCAATCCAAAAACGGGCAGAAGACCTAAACAGACATTTCTCCAAAGAAGATATACAGACTGCCAACAAACACATGAAAGAATGCTCAACATCATTAATCATTAGAGAAATGCAAATCAAAACTACAATGAGATATCATCTCACACCAGTCAGAATGGCCATCATCAAAAAATCTAGAAACAATAAATGCTGGAGAGGGTGTGGAGAAAAGGGAGCACTCTTGCACTGCTGGTGGGAATGTGAATTGGTTCAGCCACTATGGAGAACAGTATGGAGGTTCCTTAAAAAACTACAAATAGAACTACCATATGACCCAGCAATCCCACTACTGGGCATATACCCTGAGAAAACCAAAATTCATAAAGAGTCATGTACCAAAATGTTCACTGCAGCTCTACTTACAATAGCCCGGAGATGGAAACAACCTAAGTGCCCATCATCGGATGAATGGATAAAGAAGATGTGGCACATATATACAATGGAATATTACTCAGCCATAAAAAGAAACGAAATTGAGTTATTTGTAGTGTGGTGGGTAGACCTAGAGTCTGTCATACAGAGTGAAGTAAGTCAGAAAGAAAAAGACAAATACCGTATGCTAACACATATATATGGAATTTAAGGAAAAAAAACGTCATGAAGAACCTAGGGGTGAGACAGGAATAAAGACACAGACCTACTGGAGAACAGACTTGAGGATATGGGGAGGGGGAAGGGTGAGCTGTGACAGGGTGAGAGAGAAGCATGGACATATATACACTAACAAACGTAAGGTAGATAGCTAGTGGGAAACAGCCGCGTGGCACAGGGATATCGGCTCGGTGCTTTGTGACCGCCTGGAGGGGTGGGATAGGGAGGGTGGGAGGGAGGGAGACGCAAGAGGGAAGAGATATGGGAACATATGTATATGTATAACTGATTCACTTTGTTATACAGCAGAAACTAACACACCATTGTAAAGCAATTATACCCCAATAAAGATGTTTAAAAAAAAAAGAAGAAATTAAAGATGATACAAACAGATGGAGAGAGAATACCATGTTCTTGGATTGGAAAAATCAACATTGTGAAAACAACTGTACTGTCCAAAGCAATCTACAGATGCGGTGCAATCCCTATCAAACTACCGATAGCATTTTTCACAGAACTAGAACAAAAAATTTCACAATTTGTATAGAAACACAAAAGACCCCAAACAGCGAAAGCAATCTTGAGAAAGAAAAATGGAGATGGAGGAATCAGACTCCTGGACTTCAGACTGTACTATAAAGCTACAGTCATCAAGACAGTATGGTACTGGCACAAAAAGAGAAATATAGATCAATGGAACAGGATAGAAAGCCCAGAGATAAACCTATGCACATATGGTCACCTTATTTTTGATAAAGGAGGCAAGAATATACAATGGAGAAAAGACAGCCTCTTTGATAAGTGGTGCTGGGAAAACTGGACAGCTACATGTAAAAGAATAAAATTAGAACACTCTCTAACACCATACATAAAAATAAACTCAAAATACATCAACAACCTAAATGTAAGGCCAGACACTCTAAAACTCTTAGAGGAAAACATAGAACACTCTGTGACATAAATCACAGCAAGATCTTTTTTGACCCACCTCCTGCAGCAATGGAAATAAAAACAAATATAAACAAATGGGACCTAATGAAACTTTAAAGCTTTTGCACAGCAAAGGAAACCATAAACAGGATGAAAAAACAACCTTCAGAATGGGAGAAAATGTTTGCAAACGAATCAGTGGACAAAGGATTAATCTTCAAAATATACAAGGAGCTCATGCAGCTCAATATCAAAAGAACAACCAACTCAATCCAAAAATGGGCAGAAGACCTAAATAGACATTTCTCCAAAGAAGATATACAGGTCGCCAGCAAACACATGAAAGGATGCTTAACATCAGTAATCATTAGAGAAATGCAAATCAAAATTGCAATGAGGTATCACCTCACACCAGTCAGAATGGCCATCATCAAAAAATCTACAAACAATAAATGCTGGAGAGGGTGTGGAGAAAAGGGCACCATCTTGCACTGTTGGTGGGAATGTAAATTGATACAGCCACTATGGAGAACAGTACGGAGGTTCCTTAAAAAACTAAAAATAGAACCACCATACAACCCAGCAATCCCACTACTCGGCATATACCCTGAGACAACCATAATTCAAGAAGAGTCAGGTACCACAATGTTCACTGCAGCTCTGCTTACAATAGCCAGGACATGGAAGCAACCTAAGTGTCCATCGATAGATGAATGGATAAAGAAGGTGTGGCACATATATACAATGGAATATTATTCAGCCATGGAAAGCAATGAAATTGAGTTATTTGTAGTGAGGTGGAGGGACCTAGAGTCTGTCATACAGAGTGAAGTAAGTCAGATAGAGAAAGACAAATACCGTATGCTAACACATATATATGGAATCTAGAAAAAAAAAAAGGTCCTGAAAAACCTAGGGGGAGGACAGGAGTAAAGATACAGACGTAGAGAATGGACTTCAGGATACGGGGAGGGGGAAGGGTAAGCTGGGACAAAGGGAGAGAAGTAGAACTGACATATATACACTACCAAATGTAAAATAGATAGCTCGTGGAAAGCAGCCACATAGCACAGGGAGATCAGCTCGGCGCTTTGTGGCCACCTAGAGGGGTGGGATAGGGTGGGCGGGAGGGAGATCCACGAGGGAGGAGATATGGGGATATATGTATATGTATAGCTGCTTCACTTTGTTATACAGCAGAAACTAACACACTATTGTAAAGCAATTATACTCCAATAAAGATGTTAATAAATAAATATACAAGTAAAAAAAAAAGAAAAAAGAAGGATAAATGGAAAATTAGATTCCATAAATAAAGCATGAAAACTGCGTACCAGAATAAGATTTAGTTCTTCTCTGTCTTATTAACAGGACCTATGCACTACAGTAAAGCTAATATCAGTACCTATGGGAAGCCACTAATTTTTAAATTTAGGTCAAGATCCATAAGTATGAATGCTGAGTTTGAAACTGCCAAGCAACACTGCCTTTTATAAAGCAAAAAGGGTTTTTATTGGTTTTACTGACATTGGCTAGAGTACATATTAAGCTGTTTAATAAGAACAATAAATGAGATAAAAAATGATAAGTAGAAAGTGATACAAAAACACCATTCTTATTATTGGTAGAATGCAACAGGATATAGCTATGCGATCATTTTAACACCATAAATAAGTAAACAGGATGAATATATTTGGACACGAAAAGAAAGATGCTTAAAGAGAGGGTGGTGTTTACTGTTGAAAGACACTGATAAATTATCTCCTTACCCAAATCGCTGGCTGCAACCACAGCCGTCCCACCAGGAGCAAAAGGATCATTGTGCTCTAATGTTTCCACCTAAACAAATTACACAAGTCATGACTCAGAGAGGCAACATTTTAGAGCTGAGACCACACTGCCACACCAAAGAAAATATTCTTTACAAACTCTAAATCAATTAGGAGCAAATGTTTACCCCTACTGATTTGCAAACTTATTAAACTGAAATGATACATATCATTTTCTAATCTTTTACTGTGAAACATAACATACATTCAGAAAAATATATGGAACATTATGTACAGTTTAATAAAAAAGTATCAAGTGAACACCTATGCAATCACCTCCCAGGAAACTGCTAACATCTCAAAAGTCTTCATGTGTCCCACTCCAATCACAATCCCATCCCTAATAATACAGAGACTTCTCATATGCCCTTTACTCACCTTCCTCTAATGTTAATGTGTGAGAGAGAAAGAGAGGGGGAGGCAAAGAGAGAGAACTTGAGCGAGGGAGAGTGCTTTCTGCTAAAAAAATTCAGCAGCTTTCAATAATAAGCCATGTAAAAATCTGGATCAAATGGCAAGGGTGAGAGGCTACAAAGAGTGAGGACTTCACCAGAAGCCAGTGATTCTAAGTACTGAACTGTCTTCCTACTTTACTTTGTTTTTAAATCATAGTCAAACAAAATATATATTTAAGAAGATAACTGAACTAACTTTCTGGCATCAGGCTCTTTTTAAGAGGCCAGCCAAAAGCCTTGGCATACAGTTAGATAAAAGGGGCATGAAAAGAGTTTTGGAATATTTATCTCCTACTCTGACTCATGACTAGCAATGTCATCTGTATTACAGGATCTATTTCTAATCATCAAGAAATTGGGTATTAACAATTGAATGTCAAAGGATATTGGAGAGCTCAAGTAAAACATGTATTTGAAAAGACAGAAGCAATGCTAACTGGGACTTAGAGTATATTCTCGTTTTATAAAACAGGACCCATTAAAACAAAACTACTAGCAGAAAGAAGTAAATACTAGTGATGTTTTCAGAACTGAAAATGATAGTACTTATTTTAACTGATGCTTATCTTAACTTACATTTTTATAAAATGAACATACTACCTTATACTCTGATTATCTGCTGAATGAATAAATAGCAATCAAGGGGGAAAAATATCAAGTTGGTCTGTATAGCAAAGTAACTCTCCATGGTTCCTAATATAATAGTTAAAATGCCAGTGTGAGAGACAGTCACAGACATGATAACTAAAGTCACCAACTATTACTGCTTCTTCTCTAAACTGAGAGAAGGAAAAACTAACAGCCCTGATTTTTAACAATAGCTTGCAGATTTTATGTACCGTCACAGAGAGAAATAGAAAAAGTATGCCTACCTGTGCATCAGGTTTTATTTCTATTCCTTTATCATACACTGTGCAACCAACCTAAAAGGCCACTGGGACAGCAAGGGGAACAGGATGGACTGTGCAGCCCATGAGGGAATAAGTGGCCACAAAACTCTTTATGTTATGTTCAGTTTGATAATTAGGCAATTTACTACACAAAAGTAATTTTCATGACTAAAATACAGACGGTATAATTTTATAGAATTAATGTTCCAAAATCCTCCTACAAAGTCACCTAATTTATCACTGAAATTCTCTCTTCTGCATCAGCCATCAACTCCCTCATTTCACAGTATGACTTAGCACGTACACAGTAGCTACCATACACTAGCTAGAATAGTAGGAAATGGCACTTGTTTTTTTGGTTTGGTTTTTAAAATTATGTCCTTCTGAGAACAGAGACCATCCTTGAAGGAATAGGAAAGATTTGTGGGGAGAGATTCATGTCTGGAGGCATTAATAGAGGCCCGTTTGAAAAGAAGGAAGATGACAAAAAACAGGGGTTTGTAGCTAGGAAGAAATGAGTTTAAATTTTAGACTATAGTCGTGAAGACCTTAGATTTTGGTCAGATAGACCACGGTCTGAATTTAGTTGTATCACTTACTAACTTACACTTAACCTCTCATTTATTGATCTTTATCTTTAAAATGAGGATGAAACATGAGCCTCATAAGATTACTGTGATGCTTAAATGAGGTAACACATGAGAAGAATTTAGCACCATGCCTGGAGCATAGAAGAGATTAGATAAAAATAACTATTGTTATATTGCCAATTTGGTGTTTAGTTTAGTTTTGAATGGAGAAATTAAGAGCTGTCAGCAAGGGCATTTTTGCTTTCAAAACCTGGGGAGAAAAGGGAAAAAGTAAGTAGAATGAATGGTAGAAAAGTTTCACCAGGGAAGAGGAACAAAAGAAACTTGTTTATTTTTATTTGTTTGTTTTTGCGGTATGCGGGCCTCTCAGTGTTGTGGCCTCTCCCATTGTGGAGCAGAGGCTCTGGACGCAGGCTCAGCGGCCATGGCTCACGGGCCCAGCCGCTCTGCGGCATGTGGGATCTTCCCGGACTGGGGCATGAACCCGTGTCCCCTGCATCGGCAGGCGGACTCTCAACCACTGCGCCACCAGGGAAGCCCAAAACTTGTTTTTTTTTTTTTTTTTTTTTTTTTTTTGCGGTACGCAGGGCTCTCACTGTTGTGGCCTCTCCCGTTGCGGAGCACAGGCTCCGGACGCACAGGCACAGCGGCCATGGCTCACGGGCCTAGCCGCTCCGTGGCATGTGGGATCTTCCCCGACTGGGGCACGAACCCGTGTCCCCTGCATCGGCAGGCGGACTCTCAACCACTGTGCCACCAGGGAAGCCCCAAAACTTGTTTATTTTTAAATGAGGAAGAGCTGCTTTGGCTTTCTTGCTCTTTAAACAATAAGAGTGGACAATGAGAGGCTAAAATAAGGTGAGAGGAAAAGAATTCAGGTTGCAGCCAATTTGAGAAAAATTTGGCAAATGGGCCCACACTGCAAACTAAGTGTTGTAGGAAAACAGAGTATCCAGTAGCCTGTGGAAACCACAAATATTTAGTTACAGAGGCATTTGCTTAGTTTTACATCAGTGGAAAAAACCAGTTGCTGGCCAAGTAGCTGCATATAGTACTGAATACTGTATTAGAATACAGTAAGGAAGTAATTCAAGAACACCAAAGTCTATTATCTTTAAAAGAATCAATTACTCTTTTAAGGAAGTTTTCTTAATCTAAGAGTATTAAAAGACAAAATTTTTGCTTCACATGCCTGTCAATCAGCTGTTCCTTTCTAGGTCTGGTTTACTTACAGATGTGAAATATCCTGCCTCAAAAAATAAGCCTTCAAATAAAAAATTTAAAACAAACCAAACAAACACGAAAAAAAGCAATTAAAAAGCCCTCCAAAACCATTCATAATTATTGAAATTGGGTGACAGATACATGGAAGTTAAAATATTTCACTATGTTACTCTATTTTGCATGTGTTTAAATATCCATAACATAAAGGTTTTGTTTTCAAAGCCTCCAGGTGATAAAGCACTTAGCTGTCTGAACTTAGTTAATTTTTCTGAGTCCTGGTGTCCTTATTATTAAAATAGGGACACCAACACCTACTTTGCAAGATTGATGTGAAGATTAGAAATTATGACTGTGAAGCACACAGAAGTACCGGGATCATAGTTCATGGTTATTAAATAGTAATTGTTGTTCTATGTATATGTTATCAAGAGAGTCTGACATTTAGTGGGAATTTATACTTCTTTACAAGAATAACACTCCAGATATGTCTATAAAATAACAGAAATGATTTTATTTTTTTTAAAAAATCAATGCTGTTCCTTTTAAATTGATTTCATTATTTCAATAATGCATACCAAACATTTTTAAAAAGCTTTACTGAACACTGGTTTATTTTTAATATCCTCAATGGGATAAAATTTGGTCCTTTGAAGGGTGGACTTGGTATTTGGATGACATGAGTTATTCTAGTCAATTCCAATGCGTGATCAAGGTGTGAAATACCAGTCTGAACCAAAAACTAGATGTGTTCGATGAGGCTGAAATTTTTATATGGTCCATCAGAAGTAATCTACAAGAGGATTCTTTCATCACTGTGTATTTCAAGAAACTCATTTGCAGACAGAATCCAAAAGATCCACTGTATACCCATCCTCTTAAAGACAAAATATACTTGGCCAATTAGTTCTTCACTTGTAACATATATGCCTGATGTGGAAGGAATATGATTTACCAGGAAGGTGTCTGATTCTCATTCCCAGGAGTTAGTGTCAGTTTGGCAAATAATTTTCTTGTCTAGAGTACCGAATTATTTATATCCTTCGGATTTGAAAGATGACTCAAATAGTGTATGACTTTATAGGTAAATTGTTTTTATCATTTTTTTTCTACATTCGTCTCTTTCCCTACTTCTTCTCTGACCATTAAACCGAAGTTAACATATATTTATTGACCACTTAACCACAGTACAGGCAAGGCATGTGTGCTAAATGTTTTATAAGATATAGTTCCTACCCTCAAGGAATTTACTATCTAGCAATGATTAATAGTCTTGTTATTTCACTAGTTTTCTGCTCAATAAACTGTCTGCTCTTAAAAAAGAAAAAGAGAAACTCTTTCAGAACATCTGTTATCCATTCAACATTTTTTAACCCTCCTACTTACCAACGTATTACTGCTATTGCTGGCTGCACTGAAAGGGTCAGTACTTGAAGTGGCAAAAGGATCAGAAGAAGATTGCTTGAAGAAACAGTCAGATGCAAATGGATCTGAACCTTTGAAAGGATCACCTCCAAATGGATCTAAGAAAATACAACACAAATATGAGAGATTACAAAATTATTACTCTAAATTTCCTGTCACCAAAGGCAGGATAACTGACTTAATTAAAAGGCATTTTGAACTCCTGTAGAATCTAAGTTAGGTACTTTATATTTTGACTACTTATTTGGTCAGAAAAAAGTACAAGCAGTTGCATCTAGTTAAATAGCTTTAATTAACATTCTTTCCTACTTGTTCATCATTCATTCAAAGCAAATCAGTAATTCCAACACTTACTACACAAATGTTGCCTATATGCTAGGATTAAATAATTCCTCTAAACTGGTGATTTTAATTTTGGGGGTGGGGACAGAATCACAGTTTCCTTTGTGGTTTTGATAAAAGACAGTCTTTCACCTAATAAACTTATTTTTTAATTAGCATATAATATCAAGTGATCCCATTCTGAGACCCTTATTCTATGCTATCATAATTAAAGAAACAACAAAAACTTCTAAATGTATTTCTCCCTCTGAGCTCAAGGGTAACAGCCAATAGTTTGGAACAGGTTTGGGAAGCATAACTAAATGGTACACAAGATTTGCTTTATTCTAATGCAAAAATCCCAGAGAAAGAATATCTTAAAAAGCTTAACACTTAGTAATTCTTTAAGATCTTTACTCTTCCCCCATTCATTCAAATAGGCTTTAATCTTAGGAAAACAAAAGTTCTAAACCCTGTAGGAATGTAGATCATTTTGTTTATTTAATCCTTGGCAAATAAGGAGAAATCAGTGTAAATACTATTAAAAGTACAAGCACTAATATCTTTTTTTATAAAGTACAGTTAACAGTTTATTAAGCCAATTCACAAGTATCTACCACTTTTTCTCTGAAAATGCCAGGCACATACAACATCTTAGTGAGGGCTTGGGTCAATTTTAAAACTGAATAAAAAGGAAGTCCATTTCCTATAACTACCCAACTGTGAGATCTCATTCCTAAATATACATAAGCTTATAATTAAGTAGAATCAAATTAAAGCTAAGAAGGACCTCAATAATATACTAACCAATTTTCCCAAAAGGATCATCCTTGAAAGGATCATCTGTGATAAAATAAATAAGCAGAAATCAAAATCACAATATTCACTGTTGTGGCACCATTACTTAAAGGGTAACTTTAAAACAAAAGCAAAGTTTCTTAAAACAAAGTTTGTTTCATTAACTCTACCTCAAAGTAGATAAAACAAGGAATGCCATCCACCTTTAGGAAATATTTTTTAAAAGTAATAAGTAAGAGCAGACCATCAATACACCTCATAAAAGAGACAAATCTGAATTGAGTCAACTATACTTACCTCTTGACCACAAGGTCAGGTTACAGATGGAGGGGAAAAGACAGGCATGACAGCAAGAATTTTACTAATAAAATCTCTACTTTTCAATGGATTACTGGATAGGTATTACCATCAACACTTTAGAAACAAAGACACTAAGTTTCACTGAGGTAAAAAAAAAAAAAAAAAAGTGCTTATAGAATTGAAGAGTCTAGAAATAAATCCTTACACATTTATTGTCATTTGATTTTTGACAAGAGTTCCAAGACAACTCAATGGGGTAAAAGAATTGTCTTTTCAACAAATGGTGCTGGGACACTGAATATCCACATGCAAAAGAATACAGTTGGACCCCTATCTCACACCATATACAAAATTAACTCAAAATGGATCAAATACCTAAATATAACAGATAAAACTATAAAGCTCTTAGCAGAAAAAGTAAATCTTCATGACTTTGGACCTTAGATATGAAATCAAAAGCACGAGTGAAAAAAATTTTTTAAATAGGTAAGTTAGACTTCATCAAAATTAAGACAAGGGCTTCCCTGGTGGGGCAGTGGTTGAGAGTCCGCCTGCCGATGCAGGGGACACGGGTTCGTGCCCCGGTCCGGGAGGATCCCATATGCCGCGGAGCGGCTGGGCCGGTGAGCCATGGGCACTGAACCTGCGCGTCCGGAGCCTGTGCTCCGTAACGGGAGAGGCCACAGCGGTGAGAGGCCCGCGTACCGCAAAAAAAAAAAAAAAAAAAAAAAATTAAGACAACACTGAACACAAGAAAATAGTTGCAAAGCATATGCTTGATAAGGGATTTATAGTCAGAATATGTAAAGAACTCTTACAAATCAACAATAAAAAGACAAACAACCCAATTTAAAAAAGGGCAAATGATCTGAATAAATGTTTCTCCAAAGAAGATATAGGGATGGTCAATAACCACAAAGAAAGATGTTCAACAATGTTACTCATTAAGGAAATAAAAATCAAACCCAAATGAGATACCATTTCACACTCACTACAATGGCTATAATCAAAAGGATAGACAGTGACAAGTGTTGACAAAGATATGGAGAAACTGCAACCCACATAAAATACTGGTGGGAATATATAATGGTACAGACACTTTGGAGAACAGTTTGGCAGTTCCTCAAATGATTAAATAGAGTACTATGATCTGATATATACCCCGGAGAAATGTAAACATATATCCACACAAAAACTTGTATATAAATGTTCAAGATAGCATTATTCAAAAGAGTCAAAAAAGTGGAAACAACCCAAATGTCCATCAACCAATGAATAAGTAAAATGTGGTATATCCATCCAATGTAATAATATTCATCGATAAAAAGAAATGAGATATTGAACCATACTACAACATGAGTAACCCTTGAAAATATTAGGCTAAATGAAAGAAGCCAGACATAAATATGTATTGTGTAATTCCATAAATATGCACATCTACAGAGACAGAAAGTAGATTAGTGGTTGCCTAGAGCTGGGGATAGGGGAATGGGAAGTGACTTATAATGGGTATGGAGTTGCTCTATGGGGTGATAAAAAATGTTCCAAAATTAGATTTTAGTGAGGATTATACAACTCTGTGAATGTACTCAAACTTTAATTGTATACTTTAAATGCTCAATTTATATATCTTTTATCACTTTATCAATAAGGAAGTTTTTTTAAAAAGAGTTCTAATTTCTAGGCTTATTTCTGCCATGACTCTAAACAAATTATTCCATTTAGGTACCTCAGTTTCCCATCTTTAAAACTGACCTATCAGTTTCACAAGGTAAGTTTGGAAATAAGTAAAAAGCAAAAAGAACTTTAAAACAAATAGTATTTAACGTAGTTTACAATGACATCAGACATTTTAATTTATTAAACTCATATTTCTTCACTAAGACTGTAGGCACCTTAAGGGCAGTGATCAGGCTACTAACTACTACAATTTCCACTCTTTTAAAAGCATGATGTTGGCACTTTTGGTAATTAATTGCCGGTTGACTTAAGAGTGCCCAATCTCCTCTCTTTCTTTGGGCTCCTATTCTGAAGAAGAAACATACTCTTAATTAGGGGCCCCTGAGACATAAGCAAAGGCTTAGTTCCAGGACTTAGTTGCCTGAAGGGGACAAATACTAAAATCTGACTATATAAAACCTCACTCTCCCTTTTACTTTTGTTATAACGAGTAGGCTCTCAAAACTAAAGCCCAAATTCTTATACAGCTTATGTATTAAAACCCTTTTTGGTAAATCTGTAATATAAATATAAGAGTACTTACTGCCAACAAAAGGATCAGACTGGAAAAAATCCAAGTTTGAATCTGCAACTGGATTTGTCAGTGAACTTGATTCTACATTAAATGGATCTTCCTAAAAATAATTTTAAATTAAAAAAAAAGTTTTAGAAACCAATGTTTTAAAAGGTAACATTTAAAAATAAAATAACATGTTTGAAAAATCAACTGATGGTAACATAAATATTTTTGTGGTCATGAATTCCACTTAACACATTTTTCTCTTTCCTTAGACTAAAATAGTGTACAGCCCATCTTGAGAAGACAGTGATAAAAACATTTAATTATAAAATTATTTTTACCTCTTTTGAATGTCTGTCACTATTAAATTCAGGACAAACTTTTTCCTTAACAACTGTAGTCACCACTTCGTTTTCATCAGTCACACCAGAAGGCGGTATTTCAGGACTACTTCTTGCCTACAAAATATTAATTCTTCATAGACTTACAATGTATTTTCTACTTGGCAGGAGAAACTGACAAAGAATAGTCAAAAATTACTAAAAAATTTTAAAAGACAAGCAGAACATATTCAGTGAATGACTTCTCCCATAATCTTTCTTAAGAAAATGGTATTACCAAGCCTCATAGCCACTCAAGGCCAGAAAACTTCAGGTCTTTCTTAACTACTTCCCTTTGGTCATCCCCCAGCTATATTCCAAGTCTTGCTGAGTCTACCTCCTATCTCTTTCTTAAATCCTTCCTTTCTTCTCCATCCTCACTGTCACTATCATTCATTTACAGTATCATCATTTCTGGTCCGTGTTACTGTAGTAATAACCTTCCAACTGCCTTCTGCCTCCAATATGTGTCCTTCCCATCTACCTTCTTATGGTAGCCAAAGCAATAGATATAAAATGTGAATCTGATCATGACTCTCTGGTTAAAAGTCCTTCAATGGCTTCCCGTTGTTTTCTGGATCTAAATTTCTGATCTAAGAAGTACAAAGGGCAATCTCCATTTCATACCACCCTACGTCTTTGAAGGATAACCTAGTAATCTCCATTCTGTGCTTAAAAACATATTGTATAATATATCCAAGACTGCACTGTCGAAATAATATTAAGTCTGTTAATTTTACATCCTTAATATCTCTCAAATTTGTATTCTTCTCATCATCATCCCTCCTGTTACTGGTTAAGTCCAGGTTAAAACAATTCTCAAACAGACCATTCCAACAGTCTCTTACCATACGGCTGTGTCCAGTCCTACTCTTCAATCTATTATCCACTTTTTTTTTTTTTTTTTGGCTGCATCGCATGGCTTATAGGATCTTAGTTCCCTGACCTGGCCTTGAACCTGGGCCACGGCAGTGAAAGCGCCAAGTCCTAACCACTGGACCAACAGGGAATTCCCTATCCACATTTTTTAAAAGGTAAACTCAATCCTGTCACCTCTTGCTTAAAAATTCTTCAATAGCTACTCACTGTAGTAAGATGAATTCCCCAATGCTTCAAGATGAATCCAAATTTCTTACTCTCTGGTCCTTTCTGACCTACAAGTGGTCATTTTTATCTAGGTACACATCATAATCACCCATGGAATTTGTTTTTAAAATATATGTACCTGGCTTCAACCCAGAAACTCTAGTTCAACAAGTTTGAAGTGGGGCACAGACATCTCTATCTTGATAAAAAGTACAGAGGTAATGCAGGTAACCCCCTAGGAGAGAGCCTCATCTCCTACCAATACATTCCCCACCATCACAAAATATCCTCCAAAAACTTCTCATGATCCTGGGCAGCATGTTTTCTCCCATTTCATACCTATGCTAATGCTGTTTCCTCTGCTAGGAATGTACTACCTTCTCTGTTGCTTAACCCCTTCTCACTTCAATGGCCACTTGTAAAGCTTCCCTATGACATCTTCTCTGAGCCTCCTCCAAGCTGTCCTACCTGAATATCCTATGCTTACTTTATCACAGCCTTTTAACACAGTGTTACATGACTAGACTGTGTGCAGCTTGAAGACGGGGTTAAAGGTCTTTTGTCTCTGTAGCTCTCATACATAACAGCAGCACTCTTGCATTAGTTGGTGTTTTCCAAAAAAACCAGTAAATAAATGTCCTCAATGTTATGAAATAAAGAATTACTTTCAGCTTTGGGCAAGAGTACTTAAAAACTATTTTTAAAAGTTACTATCTATAGAACTACTATTCTGAAAACATGCTCTATAACAATAGATCAGTTAAAATTATATTTCTACACTAGTTAAAACTGTTAGAACCCATTCTCTGCCTCTCAACTGTCTCCGATGAGGCAAGGCCACATATTTACATTAGGTATGATGTCAACAAAACTTCGATCTAAATTAATTGTTTTTTTCTGAAGTTGATTATGAAATTTAAGGAACTGTTAGACTCACTGGAGACTCCTGGTGTATGGACTCAGACTCTAGGTTGCTCTGGCCTTCAGTGTGCTCATTAAGATTGGCTGTTTCACTGCTGCTGGTGCTGAGACTGCAATAATCTGTAGCACCATTCACAAGAATGCTGTGTGGACTACTGCACCAATTTAATTGATTATTATGGTTTTCCAGCTCTTTCATTTCCATCAGTTTCATTTGCATCTATCAACACAAAGTAGAAATACAAAACAGAATTTATTAATAGAAAGACATGTAATGTAAAAATAACTATATACTTAGACTTGGTCAAGGATAAATTTGCTTCCATTAAGGAATGCAGCATGACTTAGTAATCCATCCCAGCAAGTTCTCCTCTTGAAATTCCAATATATATGGATTTGCTTTTTGTACATCTTCTGACGCTCTAAGAATTTTAATTCAAATGTCTGCAAGTTGGCAGTCCTTTAGAATATAATTAGAAAAAAGGTCAGGGTACTAGGAAAAAGCACAGTGGCAGAGCAAGAGAAGATTTTGTGATGAAGCTTTAGGAGAGAGAAAGGAAGTTGAGGGAGAGTACACAAGACTTTGGAGCCATCCATACTCCTATTGGGAAGAAGAGAAGTGAAGACAGAGGTGAAATAAGCTAGTGTTCTATCCTGTGGCATTACTTATTAATGGGCTAGAGCCCTAGGAAGTAGTCTCTAAATCTAAGGTATGCCAAACAGGTTAAATAAAGGACTTTTTTTTATCTCAATAGCCAAGTGACTTTATACACCTGGGACAACAGTGGGACAAAAAATGGTATGCAATAAATTGTAATATATATAAAAAGAAAAATGTGGGGCACCAGAGGAAGGAAAAAATGCTTATTTATACCAACGTCTACAATAAAAACAAATTTACATATACCTCAAAGAAACTGATAGCAGAATCAAAATTGTTTCTAGTGAAAAGGAATAATAAAAGGAATTTTACTGAATAGCACTCATTTTCACAAAAAATATACATTTTTAAATTATATTGGAGTCCTCTTTATTAGCATGTTATATTTTTTGTTTTTAGCAAATATAAAAATTACCTATTGACATTTTGTAAATCAAGGCTCTGTTCCCTAATCTTATTCTCCTAACATTCCCCATAAGGTTTTTAAGTTGCTCAATTTGGAATCTGTAATTTACCAAAGGTCTTTTCAGGGTCATAACCTGGGAAAAGAACATCTGGACTGGGAGACAGATGTAAATCTAGCTCTATCACCTTCTAGTTAGGTGATCTTAGTCAAAGTAACCTCTCCAAGCCTCCATTTCTTAATCCATAAAGGTAGTAAGAACTATCTCCATAGATGAATGTTAAGTGGAGCAAGATAGATTTGAAAGAACTCTGTAAAATGTAAAGGCCTGGGCTTCCCTGGTGGCGCAGTGGTTGAGAGTCCGCCTGCCGATGTAGGGGACACGGGTTCGTACCCTGGTCTGGGAAGAGTCCACATGCCGCGGAACGGCTGGGCCCGTGAGCCATGGCCGCTGAGCCTGCACGTCCGGAGCCTGTGCTCCGCAACGAGAGAGGCCACAACAGTGAGAGGCCCGCGTATCGCAAAAAAAAAAAAAAAAAAAAAAAAAAGTAAAGCCCTATGTAAAAGATGGACAATGTGTGTAAAAGTGCCTGGCACACTGCATTTCTCACTATTATAGCAATTAAATATTCCTGTTCCTTTTCCACTAATTCACTCTATTTTTAAAAAGATAAAGACTTGAGCCTGAGGGTAGAGACCACAATTTTTGTTACCAAGTTTGTATCTCCAACATCTAGGACAATGATGCATACTGTAAGTGCTTAATATATGTTCACTGAAAAACGCAACTATTATGCTTATAAATTTAAACAGTGGGCATCAGTAAGCATATATGTACATATCTACCAAACTGCACTGTATTTAGGATTTAAACTAACAATCCAAAACTACTACATATTTATTAATCCACAGCATAGGCCTTGTATATTCCTAGTGTTACAGAGCAGTGGCTTATAAACTTACTTTTACTTTAATCCATAGAAAGAAATAGATTCCCTGACCCAGTAAATATATATGTTTATATATGTCTCTCTGTGTGTATTTATATACATAAACACACATATATAGATGCATACATCATATATACAATTATACACATACACACGCACATACAGTGGTAAAACAAGTTCCACGAAGTAATACTTACCCTTACTGCATGTAATGCATGCTGATATTTCCTGTTCTCCCTTATTTCATTTAAAAAATTTATCATGACCATTAAATCAATTTTAATGCCCACTACTACCTTGCAGTATAAGATTTAAAAATTAATACTAAAATAATACCCATCATACAGATGAAACAGTAGGGTGAAATACTTGCCTATCAGAAAGTTCTGTTTAGGACAGTTTGTTCCTTATAGTTATTTCTGAGACAATCAATAGAATCGTGAACACAACTAGGCTCTCCTGTGTCTGGTTCTCCCATGCACCTGTCACTAAGCCTTACTCTCTACGTAAACTTAGAGGATACGGAAAAAAAAAAAAAAAAAATCACACAACTAACACAAGCTCTTTGCAAATTGTGCAAGAAAAATACAATAAACATTTAGAGTGCCAGAAATACTTGGATAAATAGTATATATTGTATAAGTTACACAGAGTTAAGGTCAAAGGTTCTTTGTTTTCTTGCAAATACAAGGTAAGAAGTAAAAATAAAAATTCAGCAAGTCAGAAAATTTTTCTTCAGTTATTTCTTTTCCCAAAAAAGCTATAGTTAAGCTTTCGAGAGCAACTTCTTTTTTACAGGCCCTCTGTGGAAAGACATATAGTCACTGAGTCAAGTGTAACAGTTTGGTATGTTTATTCTTAAGGTTTGGAGATCAGACACAAGGATCTAATTCCTTTCACAGATACCAAATATATTCTGGCACACTTGGTAGTACAGCCTGCTGAAACTATTTTCCATGCTCAAAAACACTGTTTTATTTTCTCTCTGATAATTTATAATATCCAGAGTCCTTTCTATTTTTCTCATTTATGCTCCTTCCTTTGAAAGAAATCCTCTTTCAAAAAAGTCAAAGAAAAGAAAATGAAAAGACAAGCCAGAGACTGGGAGAAACTATTCGCAAATCAATTAACTATCTGATAAAGGACTTATCTCCAGAATACATATATATTTTTAAAAACACATAATTTAATAATAAGAAGAACCCATTTTTAAAAAATGGGCAAGGGACTTAAACAGATGTTTCATCCAGAAGGATATACAAATGGCTAATAAGCACATGAAAAGATGATCAACATCTCTAGTCATAAGAGAATTACAAATTAAAAACTATGAAGTACCACTTTACATCTACAGGAATGACTATAATCAAAAAGACAATAAGTGTTGGTAAGAATGTGGAGAAACTTGGAACCCTCATATACTGCTAGGGGGAACATAAAATGGTACAGCCACTTTGGAAAAGTTTGGCAATTTAAAGTTAAAAAAAAAAGTTTAACATAACTTTACAATATAAACAACTTTCATATCCAAGAGAAATGAAGACATATGTCCACACAAACAATTGTATGCAAATACAAAATTTAAAGCAGCATTATTTGTAATAGTCAACAAGTGGAAAGGATCCAAATGCCCATTAATTGATGAATGGGTAAACAAAATACCTTATACAATGGACTATAACATTGTTACATGCTACAACATGGATGAGCCTCAAAAACATTATGCTAAGTGAAAGAAACCACATGAGAAAGACCACACAGTGCTTGATTTTCTCTATGTGAAATGTTCAGAAAAAGCAAATTTATAGAAGCAAAACATAGATTAGTAGTTACCTAGGGGTAAGAGTGGGGACTGACTATAAATGGGCACAAGGATCTTTTGGGAGTGATGGAAATGTTCTAAAACTGGATTGGGATGTTTGAGCAACTCTAAATTTACTGAAAATCACTGAATTGGATCCTTAAGACTGGTTAATTTTTTTTTTTGGATCTTACACAGAACTCTGGGTTCAAAAATCAGTACTTGGACTTTGCATTTTAGCCCAGCAGGGCCACCCAAGTGACATTTCCGGGGAACAGAATCAACTTCCAGTAAATCAGCAAGCTTCCACCACAAATGGAAATATTCAAATGAATATTTATAAGAAAAAATTGAAGGTATACTGGAAAGACAATGTTTTTTTTATTGTTGAAATGCCTACTGCTTCAAGCTAACAGTTTAAACTAAAAATCAGGATGTTGTTGGGTGGGGAGAGTAACGAACATTTTATGAGTGACTGTGCAATCTTGTTTGTTATTACTGAAGGAAAAAAGAAAAGGAAACACTGCCCAGTGCACCATGTTCATTTTGATTTCCAATGACAGAGACTGTCATGGTGTTTGGTGGCAGAGCAGAAAGAGCACTGAAAAAACTGGTTAATTTTATGGTCTATAAATTATACTTTAAACAACAGGTTTTTTTTAAACTCAAAGAAAACTATTTTAAAGACTGTCCATGTATCTGGTATCATTCCCACTAGGATGACTTTCTTTTGGGTTTCCTACCTGTTTATTGAGTACCTACACTGGGACAAGAACTGTGCTAAATGTTAGGATAAAAATGTATGTTTCTAGACCTAAAAGCTCCATCTACTGAGGGAGACAGACACGTAAACAAATGTGCAGGGGGAAATGTTATGATTGCTATAACAGAAGTACAATGTCCAATAAAGGCAGGGTTCAGAAAATCCCACAAAGAAATAAGAGGTTAAGCTATGTCTTGCAAGATGAGTGAGCAGGTATTCACCTGCCAGGCAAGAGGGGGGAGGGAAGCATATCAAGGGGAAGGTCTTCATTATGTATAATAATTAAGTGACCAGGTTTTAGAAGATCTGAATCTTAGGCTGTGGCTCTTTTGAAGGCTATGTAACCATAGGCAAGTTACTTAACCTTCCTTGGCTTCAATTTGTTCAAATTCAAAATGAAAGGAATGGGCTACATTATCTCTATGCACATCTAACCATCTTACCATCATTCTATAAAATATTATTCTCCATTTAGGGAAGTCAAGAAATAGCATAGCGAAGGATCTATATTCTTGATCTACTATAACACTGCATATTTATCTATATAAAGAACAACTTCCTAATTACAAAAAATACAGGTCTCTAAATGAGCAAAACTGATTTTAAGATAAGAATCCCAAAAGGGAAGGCACTGGGTTATTATTTATAAAAATAAGCAACACATACTGAGCACTTATTTACCAAACACTGTGCTCAAATGTCTCACTGGTTTTGCCTCACTGAAACTTTACAAGCAGCTCTAGGAGGTAGAGGAGTACTGTTAATTCTCCAATTTTATTTATTTTTTAAAATTTGGCCATGCCACACAGCTTACGGGATATCTTAGTTCCCCGACCAGGGGTTAAACCTGGGCCCTTGGCAGTGAAAGGGCAGAGTCCTAACTACTTGACCACCAGAAAATTCCCAATTCTCCAATTTTTTTTTTAAATAAATTTATTTTTGGCTGCGTTGGGTCTTCATTGCTGAGCGTGGGCTTTCTCTAGTTGCGGCGAGTGGGGGTTACTCTTTGTTGTGGTGCACGGGCTTCTCACTGCAGTGGCTTCTCTTGCTGTGGAGCAGGGGCTCTAGGCATGTGGGCTTCAGTAGTTGTGGCTCGCGGGCCCTAGAGCACAGGCTCAGTAGTTGTGGCTCATGGGCTTAGTTACTCCACGGCATGTGGATCTTTCCGGACCAGGGCTCGAACCTGTGTTCCCTGCGTTGGCAGGTAGATTCTTAACCACTGCACCACCAGGCAAGTCCCCCCAGTCCTCCAATTTTAAAGATGAGGAATCTGATACTGAGAAGATTGAGGCAGTAAGTGGCAGAGCCAGCATTTAAACCTAAACCATCTAACTACAAATCCTGCACACTCAACCAGACTCCAATGATAACCATAAGATGTACAAGATACGTGACAGTTTTAACTTACGACAGGTGACAAGAAGCCTATTCATACAAAATGACTGAAAATGAAAAATAAACTAGGCAGAGGGAGAAGAAGCAGATCGAGAAAATATTATTTACTAAAAGGGTATGTGAGTGCCCATTTGAGTGTATTTTTCACTGCCACAAAGACTTACTGAACTTATTTCCTGCTGTGAATCTTGCAGGTGCTGCTGAAGAGGGCCCAGCTGGGCCTTCCCTGACTCCACACTCTCCTCCAACTCTGCTGTTTCTTGCTGTAGGCGATTCAGCTCTTCCCTAGCTTTGGCCAGCTCTTCTTCGTAAGTGGAGATCTGTGATTCTTGACTAGTTAATTCAGCTTTCAGGGATGAGATCTATAACATGGAGGTGAATGAGAAGAAAGGGGGATTAAAAAAAGAAACGTCATTAAAATATTCCATAATGCATTAGGTTTATTTGTTTAGTTTACTTTTTGGTGGGTTTTTTATGTATTTTTTGTAGAGAAGGGCAATCAGGGGACTGACAGAGGAGAGTGGAAGGCACAGGTACCATACCTCCAACTAAAATTTGGAAAAAAAATATATGAAGTGTCCTACTTCCCCTGTAATTTCTGGATGAAACATGCCCCATCTCCTTCAATTCCCTGAACTTCATGTTGACTAGACTGCCATCTAACAATAAAAGCAACAAGAAGCAGAGAATGTTTCCATCTTAAGCCAGCAAAAGCAACTAAGGTATAGATACAGGCAGCAGTAAACCGCCAGACTTTACCAGCTGGGCCTCCTCAGCACACTTCTTCCTGACTTCCTGCAGTTGCTCCTCCAGCTGAGCTTTCTGCTCATCCAGCCCATCAAGGAGTTCCTGTACTTGCTGTTTCTGGGCCTGCAGTTTTTGCAGATTAGTATTCTCCCTTTGAACTTCATCTTGAAGATCCTGAAATACAGGGAAATTAACGTATTTATTATCTTTGGAGGCAGGGGAAGGTTAACAATTTATAAAAGCCTATCTTAAGGGAAAGTAAAGTCTCATCTTATTAAGTACATTGTGTTGATGGATTGGAGGATTCACAGCTTTAAATACAATCTTTACTTGAGGACTTCTTCCCTAGATTCCAGATTTAGAAATTCAATTCGCTTACTCAAATCCATCCTTGGATGTCTGATGGGCTTCTCTAACATATCAAAAACAGAACTCCTGGCATTTCCCCCACCCCATCTGCTTTATCCTCCATCTTCCCCCCTCTCAGTTTCTCTGGCCAAAAAATATAGCATCTTCTTTGACTCTTCTCTTTCTCTCACATCTCATCTCCAATCTGTCAGCAAATTTTTTGCTCCTTCCTTCAAAATATACTTTAAAAACTGGCCACGTTTTTCTTCAACGTTGGTCCCAGTCACTTTTCTCTCTCTCCTAGACTGCTGCCTTCTAATTGGTTTCCCTTCTTCCATGCATGCTACCTTGCAGTTTATTTTCAGCACAGCAGCCACTGTTAAAAACCTACGTCAGATGATGTCACTCCTCTACGCAAAACTCTGCACTGACTTCCCATCTCCCTTACTGTAAAAACCCAAGTCTTTACAATGGCCCCACGTGATCCCATCTCCCGCTTCATTTCCTACTGCTCTCTCCCTTGCCCACTCTATTTCAGCCACACTGGCCTTACTGCTGCTTCTCAAACCTGTTAGATATGCTCCCTTCTCGGGATCTTTCACTGATTATCCCCTCTTCCTAGAAAGTTCTTCCCCCAAGTATCCACATGCCTCAATCCCCCATCTCTTTGAAGTCTTTGCTCAACTGTTAACTTCTCAGTGAGGCCTTCCTCACCATCACCCACCACCATCTCCCTCCACTGATTCTCCTTCATATACAGCATATAATTTTATTTATTTTCTAGAAGAGCTTTTATTGAGATAATTTACATATCATACAATTCACCCATTTAAAGTCAATGGTTTTTAGTATATTTACAGAGTTGTGGAACCATGACCACAACAATTTTAGAACATTTTTGTCACTGCAAAAAGAAACCCCATACCCGTTAGCAAGTCACTCCCTATTTCCCTCCCAATCACTCCAGCCCTAGGCAACCACCAATCTACTTTTTATCTCTATAGCTTTGTCTGTTCTAGATATTTTATATGAATGGACTCATACAACGTATTTTTTTGTGACTGGCTTCTTTGCGACTTAGCATGTTTTCAAGTTGCATCTGAGTTGGCATAAAATAATTAAATAGCTTTATGAGATATAATTTATACAACCATAAAAGGTGCCCATTGTAAGTATACAACTCAGTGAGTTTTAGTTAATATATACAGTTGTGCAATGATCATCACAATTCAGTTTTATAACACTTCCACAACCTAAAAAGTTCCTTCATACCATTTAGGAGTCAATTCTCATTCCCATTTCAAGCCCCAGGCAACCAATGACCTGCTTTCTGCTGCTATAATTTTACCTTTTATAGACATTTCATATAAATAGAATCATATAATATGTAGTCTATGGTAATGTGTAGTCTACCGTATTCTTTTTTTGTTTTGTAGCCTACTGTATTCTTATACCCAGTATATTTTGAGATTCATCCATGTTACTGCATGTATACGTAGTTTGTTCCTTTCTATTGCTTAGTAGTATTCCATTGTATGGATATACTTTTGATGGACATTTAGACTGATCCTAGCTTTGGCTACTATGAGTAATAGAACGTATCTCCTTCTATTAGAATGTAAGCTCCATGAGTCCAGGGATATTTGCGAATTTTGTTCACTGCTATATTCCCAGTTCCCAGTATACAAGAGGTACTCCATTACTATTTAGTGAATGATGAATAACACAGTAAAGGTGTTAATTCTCTCCTAATTAATCTATACACTCCAATGAAAATCCTAACAAGATTTTCCAAGGAACCTGAAAAGCTCTGGAAGAACATATTCTAAAAATTATTTGGAAGAACAAAGAAAAAAACCAAAAACAGCATTATAAAATGTAAAAAGGACTTACCCTATAAGATATTATGAATTACTGGAAAGCTAAGATAACTATGACAGCTTGGTTTGATGCAAGGATAGACAAACAGATCAAAGGAAGAGAAAACAGAACTTAGACACAGATCTAGATATATAAAGAAAAAATGATGAGAAAGCATGACATTAAAATTGACTGGAGGAAAAGAGAACTAACTATTCAGTAAATGATGCTGGGCATACCCGTATGGCAAGAAGAAAAAAATTATAAGTCTCTAAATCATACCAAACAGAAAAATTAATTCCAGGTATACTACAGACCTAATGTGAAAGACAAAACTTTAAAATGTGCAGAAGAAAATACAGATCTCAGTGTAAGAAAATGTCTTAAAACAAAAAAAGATAAACCATTCTGAAAATGACCTGTTTATTTATTCATCTATGTGCTAGATCTTATGCTTAATGATAAAGGATACAGAGATTAGGGGCTTCCCTGGTGGTGCAGTGGTTAAGAATCCACCTGCCAATGCAGGGGACACAGGTTCGAGCCCTGGTCCAGGAAGATTCCACATGCTGTAGAGCAACTAAGCCCGTGCACCACAACTACCGAGCCTGCACTCTAGAGCCCACGCACCACAACTACTGAAGCCCGTGAGCCTAGAGCCCGTGCTCAGCAACAAGAGAAGCCAGCGCACTGCAACAAAGAGTAGCCCCCGCTCACCACAATTAGAGAAAGCCTGCATGCAGCAACAAAGACCCAACACAGCCAAAAATAATAAATAAATAAATTTATTTTTTAAAAAACGGATACAGATTTAAAAAAAATACAGTGGGAAATCTCTGTACAAGGGAGAGCTGAGAGACAGATGAATGCAACCTTGCCATTATCATTACCACCATGAAACACAGCAGCCAAGATGGCCAAATTTACACATCCTCTGACAATTGGGGTTCCTCATTTGAACCAGAGAAGATCACTTGAATGACTATTTTCCCAATTCTCTGAAGAATGGTAAATTACTAGTACCACTGCAGATGCACAGGAGAGAGGTTAATTCATTATATACAAAGGATTCCATAGGGAATTAGGACTTGATTGTCTCCAGGAACCACGGGTGAGAAAGAAGAATGGATTGATAACTCCTAAGGCATGTGTCTGCACGAGGTGGGCAGAGATCTCGAAGACAGTGAAGTAAAATTGTGAACACAAGTTTCTAAAAGTAACAATATCCTTTAAATAACATACTATTCAAAGACCCCAATGATCATTCATCAGAATAAGAATCTAAGAAAATAGAAGAAAAACTTATCAGAAGGTCTCTGAATGATTGCATGACTTATACAAGATCGCATCATCAACATGACAGCAAACATTTTCAATGGCCCTTACATTGTGCTAGGTACTGTTACACTCATTTACACCCCATATGACAAATCTATGACGTAGATACTATTATTCACATTTTACACATGAGAAAACTGAGGCACAGATGAGCAAGTAACTTGTTCAAAGATACAATTAAGCAAGTGATAAATTCAAACTAGGTTTTTAAAAAAATTTTTATTGGAGTATAGTTGCTTTACAATATTGTGTTAGTTTATACTGTACAGCAAAGTAAATCAGCTATATATATACACACATCTCCTCTTTTTTTGGATTTCCTTCTCATTTAGGTCACCAGAGAGCATTGAGTAGAGTTCCTTGTGCAATACAGTAGGTTCTCATTTCTCCTTCCAGAGTCTGAGCTCTGCTATATGCTATGCTACACACTGTCTGTAGACTAAATTTTTCACACATGTGCCACTATTTTTCAAATATATGCAGATGTTTCTGTGATTAAATAAGACACTGAACAATGTTTTTAATAATTGCTTTTTAACTTATATTTTCTCAACCAACTGATCAATTTAAAAGTAAAACTACTACCATGCTGCTTTCCTTAAAAAATTCCCTTAGGGCTTCCCTGGTGGCGCAGTGGTTGAGAGTCCGCCTGCCGTTGAAGGGGACACGGGTTCGTGCCCCGGTCCGGGAGGATCCCACATGCCGCAGAGCGGCTGGGTCCGTGAGCCATGGCCACTGAGCCTGCGCGTCAGGAGCCTGTGCTCCGCAACGGGAGAGGCCACAGCAGTGAGAGGCCCGCAACGGGAGAGGCCACAGCAGTGAGAGGCCAGCGTACCACAAAAAAAAAATTCCCTTAAAAGAGCCAACACAATGGATGATCAATGAAAGACTCTTCTTGGGCTAACATTCCATGAGTCTAGGTGATTACAGATTCATAATGGTGAGCTCTGCTAGTACTTTATTATTAATTTAGCAGCATGCCTAAATTTTTTTTTAATGCCTAAATTTTTAACCTTGCTTACACTGTTAACCGATCCACACTCAAAATGGAGATACACCTTTAGATATGCACCTCACATTGGCTCTCAACAGATACATGCTAGTTTTCATTGTCCCTCTCCTGATTCATAATTTATTTTGCCTTTGTTTCTCCTATTCCAAATGTCTAACTTTCTTTAAAAAATAACTCATTGCAAAGGAGATTTCTTTAATCACTCTGCTATTTCAAAAATACGTGATGGTTCCCTCTTATCTATAGGATAAAGTAAAACAGGCTACAAGATACCTTAGAACCTTCAATTCTGGGCCCAACATTATCCTTCCTCTTTTACTACCCTCTTTTCTTCGTGGTCACCTGTGCCCCATCCTCAATAGACCCTCTTCCTCCAATAGACAATATACTTCAATGTCCGTGTGCCTTTCCTACACCATCTGCTCTGCCTTGAATGCCCTTCCACACCATTGCTATCTGGAAGCTCACTTTTCATTCTTCAAGGCCCAGCCAAATTTAATATCCTCTGACCCACCTTGAAGTTCCTTTACCTGTGCTCTTACAGCAGTTTGTACCTAACCTCTATTATGACACTTACTACACTGTATTATAGTTACCTCTAAATAATAACCTGCTGAAGGACAGAGCCAATGCCTCATCTTTCTTAGAGGTTCCACAATCTAGTACAATACCTCGCACATTCCAGACGATTAATTACGCAATGATTCGTAACTATCACAAGGATTCTAGTATCTGGGAGAAACTAGTGGGAAACGTGCCTGAGGCTGACAGAAAGGGCTTTACGTTCTTTCAACATACTATGGGAAAGCTTCACTCTGCATTTAAACTATAGCAAAATATTAAAACTAGCCTCTAACTGACCTATAATAAATGCATTTTGTTAAATTAAAATAATATCTAAATTTCTATACTGATTCAATATTTGTACAGTCAATAGACCAAGACTGATTTGACATTTAAAATTTCCAGGGGGGCTTCCCAGGTGGTGCAGTGGTTGAGAGTCTGCCTGCTGATGCAGGAGATACGGGTTCGTGCCCCGGTCCGGGAAGATACCACATGCCGCGGAGCGGCTGGGCCCATGAGCCATGGCCGCTGAGCATGCACGTCCGGAGCCTGTGCTCTGCAACGGGAGAGGCCACAACAGTGAGAGGCCCGCGTACCGCAAAAAAAAAAAAAAAATTTCCAGGGACTTTCCTGGCGGTCCAGTGGTTAAGACTCCATACTTCCAATGCAGGGGACCCGGGTTCAACTCCTAGTCAGGGAATTAAGATCCCACATCCCACGTGGCACAGCCAAAAAGTTTAAAAAAATTTTTTAAATAATAAAATTTCCATTATATGGAAATAATCTTTACTGATTTAGCATGTCACTGTGGCATATATCTTTCTCATGCTTTTAAACTTATGAATTTCTTTTTTTACATTTATATTTTATTCTTACTCCTCAGAAAGGCATAGTAACAGCTTCACTTTAACGCAGTAGCTTGAAAAACTACAGTGGTTTGAAAAATTCTCATAATTTAATTACAAAATATTTTGAAAGTATGCCACCTGCAGATCTGAAGTAATTTTAGATTTGGGAAAACAACCCACTGTCAATACTCTGTTCATAAAATTATTATATGGTTTATATATAATGATATACTGATCCAAAAAGCATTTTTAAAGAAATGCTTAATAGGAATAGGAAAAATATGTTACTTATTCCCATCTTCGAATATTCTAGTCTAATTTCCTACCCTCTCCCAAACCCCGAAGAAAAATCTTGGACTTCACATCACTAACAATACCCAGTCTTTATATAAATAGATGTAATTATGATGTCTCTACTTACATTGTAAGTACAATTAGAAAAATAAAATTTGCCTTAAAAGGGTCATGTAACGTAAGAAAATGTCTAGGACATAATGCTAATTTTTAAAAGTTGAATACAGGGACTTCCCTGGTGGCACAGTGGTTAAGAATCCATCTGCCAAGGCAGGGGACATGGGTTCAATCCCTGGTCCGGGAAGATCCCACATGCCGTGGAGCAACTAAGCCCATGCGCCACAACTACTGAGCCTGCGCTCTAGAGCCCGCGAGCCACGACTACTGAAGCCCGCACACTCTAGGGCCCGTGGCAACTACTGAAGCCCGCGCACCTAGAGCCCGTGCTCTGCAACAAGAGAAGCCACCGCAGGAGAAGCCCGTGCACCGCAACGAAGAGTTGCTCCCACTCGCTGTCTAACTAGAGAAAGCCCATGCGCAGCAACGAAGACCCAACACAGCCAAAAACATAAAAAATAATAAAAATTAAAAGTTGAATACAAAGGCATATACAGTATAATGGCAAATAAATATAAAGCCATTTATATACATTCATAGAAAATATAGCAAAATGTTAACAACGGCTCTCCCTGGAACGTGAAATTGTAGGGTTTCTTTCCTTTTATATTTTTCTTTATTTTACATGATTACTAGGGACCCATATTACCTTTATAATCATAAAATGTCAAGTTTGCAGTTTTTTAAGTATCACATACCTCTCATGGTTTCATACCAATATAAAAATATTCCAATGTAACTGAATTTTTATGTATGAACTACCAATAGTGGGATTGATGCTGGTTTCCTTTAATAAAATGAACCAGATTTCAGAACTTGCATTTTTAGAGAGTCACTTTAAACGCACCCCTAGAAGAAAAGTTTATGCAAGAGGAAAGGGAATAAACAAGCCAATATAATATTTACTCATTCTTGCCCTTTCTCTTCCAAAGAGCAAACACATTCACTCAAATTTCCCAACCTCACTTCTTGGCTATAGTAAAAATCCACATAGTAACACAAAAGCACAGGCCTTAAGCGAAAGGTTACTGAGAAACTACCTCACATTAGTGATATATTTTAAGTTGGATAGATGTCCACATTAAAATTAATTATAATTAATGTTTCTCCATGTCTCATCTAAATATGAAAAAGATCTTCTCTAAAAAAAATTCCAACATGAATCCACACACACAAAGGTCTTTTTCAGTAAGCAAACTTAGTAAACTGCACAAAATCAAAATGAACAGATGCGAACATACACGTGAACAAGAATAAGAATCAAACTTCACTGTAAAATTACTTGGTAAGACTACTACCACTGTAATGCGTTTTCACAAAAATTTCAATATCCAAATATACTTGGCTATTTTATTTTGGTACAGACTTGCTTATCCTGAGACTAAGTAAAGTCAACAGATGTACATCTCCCTCCCTGCCCCCACCTCCTGCCCACCCTTGACTAGGGCAGCAGCAAACAGTGTCTTCCACTAAACTAGGATAACTTTCTTTTTATCTTAAGGTAGCCCTTTGGGAAAATCCTCTCCTGAATTAGTGCGCAACCTCAGTTACTATCAAATGCCATCTCATCAAGTGAGTGAATAAAGACATTTGCAGATGCCTTCCTAGTTACGTTCTACTTTCCATGATCATGCTCTACTTACTCACCTGTGTCATCAACAACAAAAGAAAAGAGGATAGCAGCAATTAGAAAATGGCAAGGATAAAGTGAACAAGACTTCTGTAATGCGTTGCCAAGGTCTGTTTTAGAAAAATACCAAAGCAAGCCACATCCAAGGTTCCTCATCCAGGAATGAAGGGATCCTTGAACTGGGATCTTGGCTTTATTTTAAAATAAATTTCAAAAAAATAAGAAAAATAAATTTCAAGGAAAGTGTCCTATTTTCTAGAAATCACACAAGTTAAAGAAAATGATAAATTTGTCCCCATTCCTCCAAATTCCCTGATGTGCTACGGGGGGTAGTGGAAATAAAATTTAAACAAATACATAAAAATTCTCAGCTAGGGCTTCCCTGGTGGCGCAGTGGTTGAGAGTCCACCTGCCGATGCAGGGGACACAGGTTCGTGCCCCGGTCTGGGAAGATCCCACATGCCGCAGAGCGGCTAGGCCCGTGAGCCATGGCCGCTGAGCCTGCGCGTCCAGAGCCTGTACTCCGCAATGGGAGAGGCCACAACAGTGAGAGGCCCGCGTACCGAAAAAAAAAAAAAAAAAAAGAAAAAGATTTAAAAATTCTCAGCTATATTTAAGAATAAAATAATTAATTTTAGCAACCCAAGTCAGTTGTACAACTAAAGAGGTAAATCTATGAAATATGAATACATTTGTATCTGTTTCATATAAATACAGAGTAAAAAATAAACAACAGGACACTAGTTTATGAATAAAACTTAAAAAAAACCCCAAACCATATATACAGTATATCTATACTTGTACACTAGTATATCCATACTTGAAGACTATTAAAAAGAACAAAGGTAACTTGAAGTATTTTGGTAATCTTACAGAAAATGCTATTTAAGTGATTAAAAAAAAATTCTACAGACTTAATCCAAAACTATAAATAATCAGGTACATTCGTTACGTTGGCCTAATTCTCAAAATGGAAGTTATAGGAATATTCTCTCCTTTTTTAAAAATTTATTTATTTTTGGCTGTGTTGGGTCTTCGTTGCTGCGCGTGGGCTTTCTCTAGTTGGGGAGAGCAGGGGCTACTCTTTGTTGCGGTGTGTTCTCATTGGGGTGGCTTCTCGTGTTGTGGAGCATGGGCTCTAGGCACGTGGGCTTCAGCAGTTGTGGCACATGGGCTCAGTAGTTGTGGCTCGCGGGCTCTAGAGCGCAGACTCAGTAGTTGTGGTGCACGGGCTTAGTTGTTCTGCGGCATGTGGGATCTTCCCGGACCAAGGCTCGAACCCGTGTCCCCTGCATTGGCAAGAGGATTCTTAACCACTGCACCACCAGGGAAGCCCCTAGGAATAGTCTTCATATAAAAAAGTATCAACTATAGAGCAAGATGTTTAAGTCAAAGACCAGAAAGGGAGTCTATTAAACTAGGGTAGATGTTAGAAAACCCTACTAACAGCCTGCCTTTATTTCTCAATCATATGCTTCTCAGCATGTTCTAAGAACATTATCGCCAGGAAAAGAATGTTGAGCTCATGTATCTAATTTTATTTCTACCCAAAATAAGCCATCCTTCTTCATCTAGGGAAAAAAAATATGGGCAATTACTATGAACTACTAAATCTTTACTGATAACGTTTAAATAATTGGGAGCTTCTCTCTCATGAAGGTAGTATGAACAATATGGAAATGTCTGACTCTTCATGATACCAGCTGTGCTCCTGATCCATTCTGCCTGTGGTTTCTGAGTGTGTGTTGCCCTATTTTTAATTTCATGCACAAAATGGAAGTTTATTCATTTCTACTGTCAGTATCTTCCTTAAATTTACCTCCATCTAAGAATACATTACCATACATAGTGAAAAATAAGATCCAAGGTACAATTTCTAAGCTTAAGGAGCTCACAATGTAAGCTATAAGATATTGGAATCTATATACATACACATTAAAATAGTACAATAAGGTAACGTACTGAACGTGCCATATAAGTGTACACACACTTCTCTGGGAGTTCCAACACAGGAAAGACAGGTATAGACTGAAGGGACAGGGAAGAGAAAGTTTAGAAAAGTGGTCAGTTTGAGCTGGACTTTAAGGCATGGGTAGAATTCACATAAGCAGGGGGGTAAGGAACATTCTAGGTTGCAACAACAAAAGGTATAAGGGTGGGAATAAAAAAGAGCATGTGTATGGCGCACAGTTCAGAGGCAGGCAATCAAAAAATAAGTAGTACAAGAGGATGGCCTATAATTTTTTTCCAATTCCAATATATCCATGAGGATGACATCCTCCCATTATTAACAGTGGCAGTGGGCAGCAGTAAAGATTTTCACATCTGAGAGTCATAACTAAAATTGGTTTAGGAAGAAAGTCAGGAGGAGGATGGAGTAAGCACTTACATCTGACGTCAAAATTTCAGATGTTAGGTGATAGGGGTGGCAGTAGTGAGAAAGAAAAACACTGACAGAAACAGAAAAGTTCAAAACTTGAAGCCAATTTTTTTCAACAAGATGAGACTCATTTTAGATATACTGGCTTTGAAATGATAAACCTCAAAATGCCTAACTGGAGATGTCAGACTAGCACTCAAGAGAACTGAGGGCTTGACAAATATTTGTGAGTTATCAGTATACGGATTACAGGGGGTATGGAAAAGGGAGGAAAGAGGGGGTCAGAGTGTGTCCGTCTGTCCCTGGCAAAGGCAACAGAAGCAAAAGGTCAAAGAGGTGGGGCTATGAATATCTAGGAGAATGCAACCCAAGAAGTCAGTAACCAATGTAGGAAGGACCAATGGATTTGGCCTTAAGATTATTCTTGGTCCTGGGGAGATAAATTAAGCACAATGGTATGGGTGAACAGGAAACTAAGTAGGGTTACTGAAAAGCTAGGAAGGGGGAAAAGGGCCACACAAAGAAACAACAATAGAGAAAAACAGGCTGGTAGCTAAAGTGACAGCAACAACAACAACAAAAAGGTATTTTCAAATTGGTTAGTCCTATGTAGCCATGTGAAGATAGAAGTCAGAGAAGAAAGAGCATGACGATGGAGAGTAACAAAGAGATGACAGTAAGATATAGAATACTACTATTAATTAGAACATATACTGAATGCTTACCTTGTGCCAATCACTCTGAGGCACTTTACCTGCATTATATCATTTTATTCTAACAGCAAACTGTTTGGTATTTTTATTATCTCATATTACAGAAGAGAAAACTAATGTGTAGAGTGGTTGAATTTCTTCCTTAGGATCTCAAACCTTGGAAGAGCCAGAACCAGGAACTGAATTAAGTTTGTCTGATACCAAGTCGTTTCCTATAAACTTCTATGCAAAACTGAAAAGCATACATATGAGAGGGTGAATTCCTAAATATGTGTTGACTACCTGAAGAAAATATTTAATAGAACTGTACATATGCAGTTTAAGGTAGGAAAGAATGTGGGTCTACCTTCTCCCTGTAACAACAAAAAGCTCAAACCATAAACATTTGAGATAGAATATCCTTTTACAGTTTCCCCTCCTTGGATCATTTTGGGCCTAATTTCTCCATGGAACTTGACAAACTAGCAGTGTACATCATATGAGTTAAGTGATCATCTCACGACATAAAATAGGAAGTTAATTGCTGGTTTGCTCTTTAAGAAAAAAGTCTTGAACTGTAAGTTTTCAAGATGGTAATTCATGGGAATACATACAGGAAACAAACATGTAGAAATTAATTATGTAGCAGATTTCCTAATTTAACTGAATTAGGGAGACTATATAAATGCTAAAAAAAAAAACTAATCTTTTGGCACTTTGGTCACATCTAAAGAGGCGTTGAAAGTTTGGTTTCTGTGCTTGAGATATGAGCTCATATAATCACTATCTGTGACTTTATAAATATGGAGAAAAGCAAGAATACTCAGAAAAGCCAAGTTTGGATTAGGCAGAAAGACATTTACTGATGGTCAATATTCCCTTACTTCTCCCTTGATGTCTTCATTTTGGCATTATTCATTAGCACCTACATTAGAAAGTGGGGTCAGAAAGAAGCAGTGAAGTTCTTTGATTCTGATAGTTATTAATAAGCTCTAGTAAACTGCCTTTTGCCAGAGAAATTAGAAAATAAGCATTAGGAGTTCAAGTTAGTTACAGATCTTAATTATTCATGTTATTCTTACTCTGTGCCTCATTACCAATGGCTAAATCAGAGTTAACTCAATAGGTAATACAATACACTTGTTATCATTTTCAGGTAAGTTGTCTTGCTCCAGAAAATTGAAAATAATCACTAAAATGAAAAGTTTTAATTACTTGTAGATGTCAATTATCCATGTTATTCTTAATCTAGTATCTCATTACCATGGACAATGCAACACCTGTATTGGGGTGGAATGAGTAATGAATCTACTAATGCAAAGCTTTAATCCTGCGTTCTTTTTTCAATGAACTTGCACGCTCAACCATTAGAACTTGGCCTATACTAACCACGCCCCAAGATATCTTTTATTTACAACACCTTATGCAAAAAAATTCAACAATTTAGACTTCCTCTGCCAAGCACACATTTTGGATTTGGCAAAGCTTAAGAATTAACATATACCTTACCATCACCACTAAGTAAAAGAAGGACAAGCATATAACAAAGCAATTTTGACTGATAACAAAACTTCTATAAATATAAGAAATCAAATATTCGAGGGTAGCCGATTTAGCCTGAAAAGAACAATGTAAATTTTAGTGTTCTCCCAAAGTGGCTATTTAAAATTCACATCCTCAAAAGATGCAATAGTGAAAAACCATAGATAGATGTACACAAATAAAAAAATATTGTCTACTGCAAAAACGTTTGTACTTTGAAACATTATCTAGCTAAATTTAGAAGCTGTCCAATATTATATCAGTAACTATAACTACCGCTTCAGATTGAGAAAACTTTTGAGATTTTATATTCCATTCTTAAGCTATTTTCAGCAATAACTGCTTAAAGTCTATGACTCTTGCATTTAAGAAGTTGAAAAATTGCACAAAAATAATATAATTGCGGTAACCATTCCATATCTCACTACCACAAAGAGAAATATATTAGTGATCATCTCTTAACTTTGTATTACCTTTAAGAAAATTCCAGAAAAATAAGTACAATAATGGAATCAACTTCTAATAAGAAGTCTCTCTCTCTGGCTTCTTCCTCAGCCCCTCAGTAAATCATTCTCCCCACCCTAGCATGGTCCACCTGTCAGACAATCTCTGGTGAATGTGCTACATTAAAACAAAATAATGGATCTAACAATTTTAGAGTTTTTGCCCATTGCAAACTATCAGGACAAGGAAATCCAACATACAAGTAACATGTTAAGAAATGCCCATCCATGAGCTCTTACTGGCAACTGCTACCAGTGCTTTGATATCCAACCTCCTGTATGTGCTGGTGTGGCATTTAAGAAGCGGTGCTCCAATAACATGATCACATGCATTGCTTACTGCTCTAAATGCAACACTGCCCAATTTTCTGTATTTTTAATGTTTGAAATACCTCTTTTGTGTCATTTCCCCATCAGAAACTGAAGTTTTATTGTCTTTTCTATTTGTAAAATGAAGCTACTTAGCACTTAGTGAAAATGAATTAAATCTCTTTATGCCAAAGTTTAAGATATCCTGGCTACTAAGCAACTTATAAAATACTACTGTAAATTGTTCCATATCATTTCCCACCCTATCAGTATTATGAGAGACAGTCCTTTAAAATACTAGGTCTCCTAGCTAACAAAATCTCACACCCATGGAAAAGCAATCTGCGTTTTCATGATGATGATGATGATCTCACTCATTCAGTTTTATTGGCATAATAATATTTATATCATAAGTCATTCAAACTTACCTTTAAGGATATAATATGCAGATAAATATCATCTTAAAATACCTTTAAAGCTAGAAATTTACACTGAAAAATACTGCTTGATCATTGTAGTGCAATCTTTGCAGGCCAGAATTAGGAGAAAAATAATCATTTTGCAAAAAGATAAAGATTTATATCACATAAATAATAGGCATTCCCTTGACCTACTCATCAATACCACAACCATCACATAGTAAACGACCCCATACATTTAAAATGAATCCTCCTAAATCAGATATGGAATACTGAATTTTACAGTTCACATACCTGAACCTCGCTTGTTCTCTGTTTAATAGTATCTTCTTTCTCCTTAAGGTCCTGTTCCACATTATTCTTTTCCCTAGAAGACCAGCAAACAATGCAAGAATATTTGAGAACATCAGCTACAGCTGGTATGGTTATCCATCCTCCTAATCCTGAATCGTTTTTTAAATACATAGTGAAACATTCAATTTTTAAATGAAGGGCAGATTTTTCTACCCTCTTTTAACTATTTATGGAATAGAAATCAATATAAGCTCTGTTTGTAAAAAAAAAAATCGCTTTCTCACTAAAATGTGGTGAAGAGAGAATAGATTAAAAAAGGAAGAGGAGAAAAATAATCAATGAAACACTCAGGTTTCACTGATCTCACTGTTGCTATGGAAATGCTGCCCAATGAAAATTGCTGGTGAAAAAAAGGAGGAGTTGCATCAGCTCTGAAGCTTAACTCTTAAGTATCACTGTCAAATAAAATGAAAATGGCTAATAGAAACAGTCAACAAAATTAGGGAAAAGGACATTTACTGAAGTGTTAATTTCCTCTTAAATCTCACTTGTGTGCACCAATTTTAGAATGAAACAACAGAGAAAATAGAAAAAGATCGTCAAAACACAGGCCATTTGCTCTATTAAATACCACATCTGCTCAAAAGCTATTTTAGGATCACCCATAAATACCAACTGATCAAATATATAAGACAATGTACACTAAGTAAAAAAAGAATCACATTAGCATTTATCTCTTTCTACTCTTCAGGTCAAACATGTTAGGATCCACTTTTAGTTTGAAACATCATTATCTAAAGTCTTACATGCTTCCATCAGAGCTGGATTCCTAAAGTGAATCTTAAGCAACCTTAAATTCAGAATTACAAAACAGAGCTATTTTTTTTTGACATAACAAATTTAAATGCCCGTTTGTACTGAAGTCTACCCACCCCACCCCCACTCCTTTCACATTCTTTTTCTACAAAATGAGAGGAAAAAGCCATAGATTTCTGCAGCAATACATTTTGGGGGTGGGGGAAAGGTAAAAGAAGGCAATAAGAAGGGAGGATGCCATTCAATAAGTCCTCCAGATTAGTACTGCAGAGTTTCTTCTTAGAGCTTCATGACTATATTTCAGTTTCATCCCAGACATAACCCAAACAGAGGATCAGCCTCCATTAAGCTGAGGCATAAAGTAAAGTGAGAAAATTACACCAAAGGAGATACTTAAGGGAAAAACTACATGCTACATTTATATTTCTCACCTTTTTTGAGGTGAGATTTTAAATGTAGACAAAAATCAACTGTTTTGGATATGCAGGTGCAATGCTCTTAAGATTTATATGGGAGGGAAAAAAAGCACAATAATGAAGTTATTTGTATACTGTTACTTTTAAATACTTGAGATGGCCAAGGAGCTCACTAACCGTTTGTCAGATGGGTCAAAATGTGGGTCAAGATGTCAGTGGAGATTTTAAACATTCTCTTACCATGTGAATCATTGTTGCAGCCCGTTACTCCCATAATACCTCAATCTACTTATTAAGCAAAGTTCATTCCCCACTTCCAATCCTTATAAAATTAGATAAAATTGAAAGCTAGAAAAACACAGGAAGAAACATCTAAATATATGCCACAAATTCTGCAAGTGAAATCTTAGAAATTTTTTCTTTCCTCCTTAAGTGAGAAGAGTGTTTTCAGTCCTGCCGCAGCATGTCAAAGATCAGTCACATGAAACACTAGCCTCCTCCCTTCATCCCAAATCCTCAGGCATTCCACACTAGGTCAATATCAGCTCAGCTCCTCCTTTCTGACAGTAGATAATGACAAAAACAGAAGACGCAACATGGTATCATAGACCAAAACTGCACACACTAATGTGCATGTTTGTATTCAATCCTTTCTTGCTCCCCTGTTAACTGCTGTCACTGTGCCTGGTCAGAAGATAAAGTGTGCATGCAGGAAAACAGGGCTGCAAGAAGGCAGTGAGCTGACTTAACACAGCCAAGACACAAGAATGGGAGAGCAAAAGAAGGAAGCTCACTTAGTGAAAAAAGAAAACAGATTACAAAGGACTCTCAGCTCTAACCAGCAAACAGTCTATGTTTGGCTAAAATGGAGGAAGCTTAGAAAGTACAAACTTCTCTTCATAATTTTGGGTGTGGCAGGGGTGTGGAGTGGTGGTGATGTCAAACATCCTGAAGACCATTCTCAACTAAATAAAATATGGGAATCTTTAGGGATTAATTTCTCTTAGTCTGAGATCAATTAAACTTAACTTTCAATCTACTTTTATCTAGTAAAATTCTGGTCTCATAAGTCCTTTTTTTACCAAAACCAAGTAGTATAACATAAGTACTGAACAAAAAACTTTAAAAATAATAAAATGACCAGTTATATTACTTTCGATAAAAAACATTATTAATGAAAATCTGTCCTATAAACCAGACTGAAAATCAAATAATTTTCTCATTAATTTAGATTATAATTTCAGAGATACAAAATTGTTATACTGTGGTATTCCACAGACACTTAACCTCTATAGCTATCCTTCTCATTTCAGGCAAGTAAACATATCTAAACACACATTTAGGTACACTAACCATGGTTGACCATGTTCTTTACATTCTCCTCTCTTTCAAACAACAAGTATATTTTCCTAAAGGTGATGGATACATTAGTCAATACAAGAATATCCAAGCATTCTGTTTAACATTAGTAATTAAAATTTTTAATTCTTTTCAAGATTCTGTGCCACAATAAAAAGACATCTAGATGAAGTTTCCTGAGGAGCCCACCAGTATATGTGGATAAGACAGACATATACTTCAAAACAGGTGTGTGAGCATTTTGCCGCTTATCTTGGACATCAGGAAAAGCTATTGCCTTCACCTTAGTAACTTCTAAAAAAGGGAAATGATCCTATACACCCTCCATTTTAGACTATCTCTCTGGCCCTATTCACTCCCAAGATGATAGCACATCCTGAGGAATCCACAAATACCAAAGCTATAAAGAAAGGCCAGAGAAGGAGCTCCCTGGTGTTCCAAAAGTTGACTGCTATGATTCCATGGCACCTAGAATCTGAACCAGGAAGAAATGCAAAGCCCAAGCTAAGCTTTCAGAAGCCTAAAGTTGATAACTGCATAAACCTACTATGAAGTAGGCAAAAGCCACTCACAAGACTGGAGACCAGAATTCTAATCTGGCTCTACCATGAAATGGTTTTTCTGACTCTGATTATTATTTTTCACTCTGTAGATGCTGATATCTCTACCACCTTAAGATTTGTAAGGTGAAATGTACAAGATATCAAGTAATTAAGAAAAAAGCAGGCTTTGAGCCTATGCTATGGTTTTGTTTTACTCATAATATTAACACTACTTAGAATTTTAAATAATATTGATGGAGTAATTTTTAAATTTGTTAAAAGGAATTATGGGGTACAAAACAGTTTATAAAACATTGATCTTGTCTTAATAATCAAAATAATTGCTGTCTACTTTTAGAAACTTATTATATGATTTTCAAAGCATAAGACTTGGAGTAAAATATAGTCCAGAATTCAAATACTGGTTTCATCACAGGTCATCTTTGTTAAATCACTGTAGCAACAGCTATTTGTTCTGGTTGACCCTCCCTTCTCCTAGTACTCAGCAATCTTTCTTTTAGGAGACTGCTCCTCTCTCCCTATTATCTTTCTACCCATATAGTTCAAGTAGAAAATGCCATCTTTTTACAGACTCAAACTCTCTGAGTAGTAACTGGCCAGGGATTAGCTCCTGACCAAAGCTTAACCAGTCACAGCTTCCCACTTCATAATCACAGGAATTACCTCAAGATTGGGCCCATGATCAAAGCCAAGGTGGTTAAAATCTTTATCTAGGATGCCTTAATTTGGAATTAATAGAAAACCACTATTACCACTACCATATCTACTACTACTAACAATAACAATTATTGAAACTAGAACTTATTAACTTTTTACTATATGATAGGTGTTATGTGATAAGTACTTTACATGGATTATTTCATTCATTCTTAAGAAAAATTATTCCTGTGAAATGATGAAGATGGGCAAATTTAGGTCAAGATGTTGTTGGCATTTGCTGTCTCTGTCTAAAGAATAATAAAATTTTCATACAAAGAAGCAGAGGTGAAAGGCAGGAGACAAAGAAATTTGGAAGGGCTTAAGCCCTGGCTATCACCCTCTGTGATAGTTAATTTTATGTACTAATTTGGCTAGGCCATGGTACCCAAATATTTGGTCAAACACCAGTCTGGATGTTGCTATAGAGGTATTTTTTTTAGATAAAATTAACATTTAAATCAGCAGACTTTGAGTAAAGTAGATACCCTCCATAGTGTGGTGGGTGAGTTTAAGGCCTTAAGAGAAAAAAACTGAGGCTTCCCCAAGGAAGAGGCCATTCTATTTCCAAACTGTCTTCAGACTTGAGCTACAACATGAACTTTTACCTGAGTCTCCAGCTTATCATCCTGTTCTAGAGATTTTAGACTTGCCAGCTCCACAACTGTGTGAGCTAATTCCTTAAAGTAAATTGAAGGTAATATCTACTTTACATATCATACACAAAGATTGTTGTGAGGGGTAAAAACGAGAATACACAACGGTACCCAATATACCCTTATGCAACTTTAAAACCTACGTATTGATTTAACAAACAAATACTGAATTCTACTACATACCTGTCACTGTGCTGTACTTTAGTGATACAAAAAAACAATGAGACAGACACTTTCCATTAAGTGTACGTGAGGGGTTGGGCAGGAGAACATAAAAAGATAACTGCAATGCAGGGTACTGGGTGCTACAACAGGCAAGTACAAGGTGCTGTGGGAACACAGAAGATGGGTACCTGGCTCTGGAGAGGGTCTGAAAAGGCTTCCTTGGTATCAGTGAAGGCAGGATTATGGAATTGCAAAAATAAGCTGTGCAGACAGTAAGTGGTATATTTATCATATGGTATTTCAAAAGAAATTATTCCAGCCTGGGAATGCTTTGTGACACAAAACCTTGAAGACTCAGTTAAGATGAGACTTCAGTTAAGCCTTGAAGCAAAGAATCAATGTTGGGTAGAAAAATGGCATTTCAAATGCAAGGGAGAGCTTATGCAAGAAAGCAAAAAGGATGTCAGTACAATGGCAGACTAAGAGGTAAACCAAGAAGAAAACTTCCCAAATTTGATGAAATACACACATCTACAACCCAAGAAGCTCGATGAATGCCAAGCAGGAAAATCCAAAGAAACTCACACTGAGACAATTATAATCAAATTGTTGAAAGACAAAGACAGAATTTTGAAAGCAATAAGAAAGGAAAGACTTTTCATGTACATGGGATCAAAAGTAAGGTTATCATTGGATTTCTCAGCAGAAACTTTGAAGGCCGGAAGGCAGTGGGATGACATATTTAAAATGCTGAAATAAAAAAGAAACTGTCAACTGAAAATACTCTATCTGGAAAAACTGTCCTTCAAAAATGAGGGAAAAATTAAGATATTCCCAGATAAACAAAAGCTGAGGATTTCATTACCTTTAGACTTGTGCTATAACAGATGCTAAAGGGAGTCCTTCAGATTGAAATGAAAGGAGGCTACTAGACAGCAACTTGAAGCCACACAAAGGTATAAAGATCTCCAGTAAAGGTAGATACATGGACAAAACCAAAAACTAGTACTATTGTAATTTTGGTTTACAGCTCCCCTTTATATTTTCTGTAAGATTTAAAAGACAAATGCATAAAAAATAATTATAAAGCTATGTTAGTGGATATATGATGTATAAAGATGTAATTTATGACATCAACAACATAAAGTGGAAGGGACAGAATTTACAGAAGTAGGATTTTGCATACCATCGAAGTTGAGTTGATATCAAGTCCAATTAAATCATTCAGTTTCGGATGATAAAATTCTGGAGATGAACAGTGGTGACAGCTGTGTAACAACGTAAATACACCTATGCCACTGATCTGTATGCTTAAAAATGGCTAAAATGGTCAACTTTATGCTATGTATATTTTACCACAGTGAAAAAATTAATAAAAAAGAAAGCACAGAGGTGAGAAAATTCTAGACAGCAGACTAATTTATCTAAGATGGAGGGTTCATGTGTGGTAAATAAAGCTGGAATGGTAGATCAGGGTAAGATTATAAAAGAACTTCAGTACTGGGTAAAGACACACAGACTTTTAATTCACTGGCAATGGGAGTCCCTAAAGATTTCTGAGCTGTGCTTTTTTGAACTCTGAATGGCATTATTTAACAACATAGCTCTTCTTTCTCTGCTGGCCCTGCTCTGTGGGGGAAGAGAGGAAGCAGAGGCTCTTATTACTGAGAAAGCTGATGACAATTGCTAGAAAGGCAATAGAACACTCTGACTCTGCTTATCTTGGGAACTGTCAGAAGTCTTAAGTTAGATTAGAGTAACAACTACAGACAGCTGATAAGAAAATTCTGGCGTGTAATTCAAACCAGTCGAAAGTTAGATGGTCTTTCACTCTAAGAATTCATATTTAGTTGATAAAAACTTAAGTTAAAGTTTGAGAGTAAAGACATTGATTTGTACCTTAAGTTTTTAATTTCCCTTTGCCTTAAATATATAATCATTATATAACTATATATTATTTCAACAAACAGCTATTGAGTATCTTCTACATGCCAAAAAAGATTAAACCAGGGCCCCTACTTACAGTTTGCTGGGAAAACAAACATAGCCATTAATTATAAAACTGTTAAGATAACTGCTATAGGGACTTCCCTGGTGGCGCAGTGGTTAAGAATCCGCCTGCCAATGCAGGGGACACGGGTTCGAGCCCTGGTCCAGGAAGATCCCACATGCCGCAGAGCAACTAAGCCTGTGTACCACAACTACTGAAGCCCGCACGCCTAGAGCCTGAGCACCGCAACGAAGAGCGGCCCCCGCTTGCCACAACTAGAGAAAGCCTGTGCGCAGCAATGAAGACTCAACGCGGCCAAAAATTAATTAACTAATTAATTAATTAAAATAGTGTAACAAATTCAATAAAGACTTTAAAGAAAAAAAGATAATTGCTATAAAAGTTTAAGTGCATTCAGTCCTATGGGAAAAACTAAATTTCTTAGTTCTAGGAGGCTGGCTTTTTAATGAGCTTTAGTTTTGAAAAAAAAGTCCGAATGTATTCATGGGCATAAACTGTTGAAAGCCTAACTGGAATCAGGGGAAAACACCAACTTTGGGGTATGGCTCACATGACCACTGCCCTGTCAGTGGCAGAATCCAAAATTAGATGTTTCACTTTTTAAAAGGAGAAATGAAAGTTTATTTTGCAAACCCCAAATAATTAATTTATTCTACTTATATAGCAGAACAAAATGAGATGAAAAAACTCAAAGAAAAGAAATGTAAGACTAGAACTTGGTTTTCGTAATTTAAAAAAAAGGGATAATAAAGTTGATGGGGATGACTAATTTATATTATATCTAGAAATACTTCAGCACAATTCCTACCACACAATAAGTGCTTAGTAAATGTCGGTGATCATCATCATCATCATCATCATACAATTTACTAGTATAAAAGTAGAACATCTACTGGCTTTTTGGAAAGTTGTAATCAAGCATCCAGAGTGATGGCAGTTAGGACTTAAGTATGTTGGTAGAGACTGACTCCTAAATCCTTCAGGAGCTGAAATTTCTTGGTAGATATTTTTGTTTCCCAAAGACAAACTGAAACACATTCTAAAAAGTATTGCTCTCTTAAAAGAGGTAAGTGCCCCTTAATAAGCTACCAGTGTCACAAAATAATACAAGCAAATAAAATGTAATTTTTATAGAAAACAACTGATTCAGACCAGAGCAGTCCAAGAGAAATAATGACACACATGTAATCTTAAATGATCAAATAGCTATATATTAAAAAGAAACAAGTGAAATTTATTTTAATATGTTTTACTTAATCCAAGATATCCAAAATATTTACATTCTTCTTCTGAAATCCAGTATATTTTATACTAATAGCACATCTTAGTTTGGATTAGCCATATTTCAAGTGCTCAATAGCCACATGTGGCTAGCGGCTGCTAAACAGATTCAGACTTGAGCAAGGAGCGTTTCAAATAAGGGAAGTCTACCCAAGCAGAGGTTTTAAATGATGAGCCATGTACTTTATGTGAAAACGAATTAAGATGCCTCCTTATTACCAAACAAACGCATACTACAATGTAGAGCTTCGATTACTCAATCAGTAACGCCATTGCTGAGGTAGTCACAATTGAAACCTTCTAGCATCAGTACCACAGGGCCAGAAACAGAACACATTGGATTTTATAAGCAAAAGAATTCCAGATTCGACAGTATAAGCAATGCTCTCTCCAGAGCTAATGTTTTCTCACAGTATTTGAACTAAACTAAACCAAAAACATAATTTAAAAAAAATTCAAACCATATGCTAACATTGCCTGAAATATTTTTTAAAAAATCAGTTCTTATATATGATTGAGGTAGAGATCTATATATTTAGGAACACAGATTCTGGCTGCCGAGCTACACAGTTCCAGTCTCCAACTAGGGAAGAGAGTGCTCATTCAGCTATTCCAACCAATGTCTGCTGAGCACCTTTCAGTGAATGCTGTGCTCTAAATGCTGAGCTAGGTTTTGGGGATGATGATGATGATTACTAACATGCATTGAGAATTTACCATGTTCCAGGAACTGTACTAAGCATTTTACATGGGATTATTCGTATTTCTATTTTACAGATGAAGAAACTGAGGCACAGATAGTTAAGTAACTTGTCTAAGTCATGTACGGAATCAAACCAGGCAATCTGGTTACAACGCCCATGCTCTGAAATAATACTACACTATACTGCCTAATTAGAAATTTTAAGAGACAGTTGGTACTATCACACAGAGCTCAGAGACTACTGGGGAAAGAAATATAATTCAGTATTGTAAGTGTTTGGAGAGAAGGATATTGAGTGTTCTCTGAGCTGAAGTGGATATCAAGGAAAACTTCTTAGAAAACTTGTCCATTCCTCATCTGAAAAATCAGAATAAAACTGCTTACCCTTCAGCCGTGTTGCAAGAATTGAATAAGAGAATTTATATAAAGCAGGAATAGCACAATGCCAAATAACTATTATTGTAATCATCTATCCTGTTTACTGGCCCAAGACCAGGATAACAAACTGGCCTGACAGGATGTAGCTTTTACTTCCTGATGTTCTTGCTAAAAGGACAGAAGACAGGAAGGAAGTAGAAGCTGGTAGAAGACAAATAAATATTAACTCCTGCCTCAGCATAATCCACCACCACCACACTATCTAAGAGACTGAAGCAATTTCTTGGTATGTTTTGCCTTTTCACTGTCACGAACTTCTCTGTTTGAGCCACTTTACTTTCAGAACAAGGGTTCTTAAAAATTGGTCCATGGATAGTTTTTAAGGGTCTAGGAACTCCTGAAATAAATGCAAAACGGTGTACATGGATAAACATGTTTTTTTTCTGGAGGCAGAGTCTAATAGCCTTTATCAGATTCTCAAAGGAAATCCCTGACACAAGAACAGATTGGCAAAATACAAAAAAAATCAGTCCATTAACCTTCAGCATTAAAAACCCTCTTGCCTACAAAATCTTCTTCTATGGTCTTCAAAATAAGCTATTATTCAGAAGATCATTTGCTTTATTTCAACATTTAGTGATGGTTTCTAGTCTGCCATAAACTTTGCAGGAATTAAGTCTGGAAAATATTCTAATATTTATAACAAACTTTGACTTATTTATTCAACCAACTAACCTGTACTGAAATTCTGTGGTGACAGGCACTGTGTGCATTAATTTCTAGACATATCCAAATGAATAAGACACAGACCCTGTCCTGAAGGAGTTCAAATCAAAACAGAAAAAAAGACACATTAAAAAAAAAGATCAGGACTTCCCTGGTGGCACAGTGGTTAAGAATCCACCTGTCAATGCAGAGGACACGGTTCGATCCCTGGTCTGGGAAGGTCCCACATGCTGTGGAGCAACTAAGCCCATGCACCACATCCACTGACCCTGTGCTCTAGGGCCCGCTTCCCGCAACTACTGAGCCGGCGTGCTACAACTACTGAAGCCCTCATGCCGAAAGCCCTCGTGACGAAAGCCCATGCTCTGCAGCAAGAGAAGCCACTGCAATGAGGAGCCCCCACCCTGCAACGAAGAGTAGCCCCCGCTCGCCACAACTAGAGAAAGCCCATGGGCAGTAACCAAGACCTAATGCAGCCAAAAAATTAAAAAAAAAAAAAAAAAGATCACACTAAAATGTGGTGAGTACTATTATAAAGGAATAAAGACTGTAAGTAGAAAGGAAAGAGGAACTAGCAACCAAGGTTTCAGGGAAGGTTTGACAAAGGAGATGATATTTAAGCTGGGCCTTAAAGCAGGAATAAAACTTTACAAGGTAAAAGGTGTGCTCAGGCAAAGGGGAAGAGTAGGAGCAGAGGCACAGAAGAATAAAAACTGGTGGCACGTTGAGCTGAGAGGTAATAAGCCCACCCACCACATGGCTAGAGAGGAGGAATGAAACTGAAATGGTCGATCAGAGCACTATGCTGAACACTGAGAGAGAGTACAAGAGCAAACACATGGTATCTGTTCTAGGAGTTTCGCAGCAAGGGTCCCCAACCCCCAGGCCACAGACTGGTACTGGTCTGTAGCCTGTTAGGAAACAGGCCACACAGCAGGAGGTGAGCAGCAGGCAAGCCAGTGAACCTTCATCTGTATTTCCAGCTGCTCCCCATCGCTTGCATTACCGCCTGAGCTCCGCCTCCTGTCAGATCAGTGGCTGCGTTAGGATCTCATAGGAGCGCAAACCCTACTGTGAACTGAGCATGTGAGGGATCTAGGTTGCACGCTTCTTATGAGAATCTAATGCCTGATGATCTGAGGTGGAGCTGAGGTGGTGATGCTAGCACTGGGGAGCGGCTGCAAATACAGATTATCATTAGCAGAGGGTCTGACTGCACAGAGACCATAATAAATGGTTTGCAGACTCATATCAAAACCCTATCAGAGGGGCTTCCCTGGTGGCGCAGTGGCTGAGAGTCCACCTGCCGATGCAGGGGACGCGGGTTCGTGCCTCGGTCCGGGAAGGTCCCATATGCCACGGAGCGGCTGGGCCCGTGAGCCATGGCCGCTAAGCCTGTGCGTCCGGAGCCTGTGCTCCGCAATGGGAGAGGCCATAACAGTGAGAAGCCCGCATACCACAAAAAAAAAAAAAAAAACCGTATCAGTGAGGGGGAATTGACAATTAAGCTGCGTGTGGTGGCAGGTTTTATAGTGGCAAGTGAGTTGATGTACTTCAATTGTACAGCTGCATGTGGTAGCAGGCTTTAAGTCAGAATCTGACACTGATTTTAGTCCGCGCATGGCCCGCCCATTATTTTATTTACCACTTCCTTCCATCTGCATCTCTTTCCCCGCACTGCACACTTGTCTCGGTCACAGTTGTGGTAAACCCACAAGCTAACCCTAGCCAAAATGAGTAAAAAACAAATGTCACTAGAGAGCTTCTTTGAAAAGGGGGAAAGGCCCAATGATGAAACAGCAGAAAATTCTAAGACTACCAACAAAAAGAAAACTGTATTTAAAAGAAAACACCAAGAATCCTACTTAAATTACGGGTTCACTGCAACAGGTGATTGACATTCTCCAAGCCCACTTTGTATAATATGTGGCAACTGGTTATCCAACACAGCCATGAAACCTTCAAAACTGCTTTGCCACACGGAGAACAAGCACCCTGCACTAAAAAACAAGCCTTTGGAGTTTTTCAAAAGGAAAAAATGTGAACACAAAAAACAGAAGCAATTATTGAAGGCCACCACTTCATCAAATGTGTCTGCACTGACAGCGTCATTCTTAGTGGCTAACTGCATTGCTAAAGCTAAGAAGCCCTTTACTATTGGTGAAGAGTTGATCCTGCCTGCTGCTAAGGACATCTGTCATGAACTTTTCGGAGAGGCTGCAGTTCAAAAGGTGGCGCATGTTCCTCTTTCAGCTAGCACCCTAACTAGACAAACTGATGAAATAGCAGAGGATATTAAGGCACAATCGTTAGAGAGGATTAATGAGTCACCGTGGTACACAATCCAGATTGACGAGTCTACCGATGTTGACAACAAGGCAACAATGCTTGTTTTTGTGTGATATATTTTTCAGGAGGATGCACATGAGGATACGTTATGTACACTTTTGTTGCCAACCAACACCACAGTTGCAGAACTATTCAAGTCTTTGAATGATTACGTATCAGGAAAACTGAATGGGTCATTTTGTGTCACTATATGCATGGGTGGAGCAGCTGCCATGACTGGACGGCCTTCTGGTTTCACTACTCGGGTCAAAGAGGTCGTTTCTGAAGGTGAGTCTACACACTCTGTCATCCATAGAGAAACACTGGGTAGCGGAAAAATGTCACGAGCTTAACAGTGTTTTGCAGGATATCATTAAAATTATCAACCAAAGTAAAGTACACGCCCTTAACTCACGTTTGTTCACACAGCTCTGCAAGGAGATGGACGCAGAGCACACACGTCTTCTCTCATACACAGAAGTGAGATGGCTTTCTAAAGGCAGATCACTGGCCAGAGCTTTTGAGTTAAGAAAGCTGCTCCAGAGATTTCTTTTAGAAAAACAGTCACCACTGGAAGCACATTTCAGTGCCACAGAATGGGTCACAAAATTTGCTTACGTGTGACATACTCAACCTTCTCAACAAACTCAATCTGTCACTTCAGGGGAGAACAACAACTGTGTTCAAGTCGGCAGATAAAGTGGCTGCATTCAAAGCCAAACTTGAATTATGGGGGCGACGACTGAACACTGGGATTTTTGACATGTTTCAAACATTGGCAGAGATTTTGAAAGAGACTGAGTCAGGGCCTTCTTTCTCCCAGCTGGTGCATGATCACCTATCTCAGCTTTCAAAAGACTTTGAGCATTACTTCCCAACCACAAAAGACCCCCAAACTGGGAAGGAATGGATCTGCAACCCATTTGTGAATAAGCCAGGTGAATCGACTTTGTCCGTGCTAGAAGAGGATCAACTGGTTGAGATCACAAATGACAGTAGCCTTAAAAGTATGTTTGAGACAACTTCAAATCTCCATATGTTCTGGATGAAAGCTAAGGCGGAATATCCTGAGATTGCCACAAAAAGCACTGAAAAGGCTGCTTCCATTTCCAACACCCTATCTTTGTGAAGCAGGGTTTTCTGCAGTGACAGCAGCCAAAACGAGATTACGGAGTAGACTGGACATAAGCAACACACTTTGGGTGTCACTGTCTCCCGTCACCCCCAGATGGGACCATCTAGTTGCAGGAAAACAAGCTCAGGGCTCCCACTGATTCTGCATTATGTTGAGTTGTATAATTATTGCCTTATATATTATAATGTAATAATAATAGAAATAAAGTACACAATAAATGTAATGCACTTGAATCATTCCAAAACCATCCCCCCTAACCCCCCACCCTGGGTCCGTGGAAACACTGTCTTCCACAAAACCGGTCCCTGGTGCCAAAAAGGCTGGGGACTGCTGCTTTACACTATCAAAGTGGGAGATGGTCCTACTTTATTGTGGGAAGTAGCTAAGACAGAAGAATGGTCAGGATGCCAAGAGAGCACCGCAAAGGAAGAGATTTTACGCCATACTCAGGAAAGTGAACTGAGGTAAGGGCTAAAACTAGACAGAAAAAGCAGAAAGGACAGGACAGATTTCAACAACACTGAACAAATTATTTTCTCTATATATCTATTATGTAAGCTATATATATATATATATTGTATCTATTACATAAGCTAAGCAGTAGGGATTAACAGTGAGCAAGCAAATAGTCCCTATGATTAAGAAGTACATAGTCTAGTGAGATATCCAAATAAAACAGACAATTATGCTATGACAAGTGTAAATTTTAAAAACTATGTAAGATAGGCTCTTAAATAAGATTTGATAGGTATGAGGGTTGGGAAGGGGAAGGCTTCCAGAGGAAATAACATCTAAGGTGAGATCTGAAGGATGAGGAGGAGTTGATCAGGCAAAGGAGATGAAGAGGGTAGGAATGATTTCAAGAAACATCTCAAAAACAGAAGAATAAAAATGAGAAGAAAAATCTCAGGTTTCTAGCTTGAGTGACAATAAATGGTGATGTCACTGAGAAAGGGAAATAAAAGAGACAAGGATAGTGGTCAGGGGAAAATTAGGAAGTCAGGTCCTACTGAACATTCAGATGAAAACACTAGTTGGGCAATGAAAAATATAGGTGTTCAGCTCAGGTGAGAGATCCAGGTATTTGATAAGATTATTTTAAAACCACTGCTTTCCCTTAAGTTAAAAATATTATACTAATTTAATCTGGTCTATATAATTAAATCCCTATATAACAAATGTTGAAGGAATCATATAAAAAATTTAAAGAGACAAATGACACAGAAAGTCATCCTGCCTCAAGCTCCCAATGTCCTATATTTTCAACTAGAAACAATTTGGTGAACTAGGGAAGAAAACATCTCATTTTCTGACTGATAACAAAGAACATTCTTTACCCAACCAACTCTTGAGGTTATATATAGTTTTTTATATCTCCATTGATTTTCAACGCTCATAACAAATTATTATTCTAAGAAACATTCCTGGGGCTTCCCTGGTGGCAGAGTGGTTAAGAATCCACCTGCCAATGCAGGGGACACGGGTTCAAGCCCTGGTCCGGGAAGAGCCCACATGCCACGGAGCAACTAAGCCCGTGCTCCACAACTACTGAGCCTGTGCTCTAGAGCCCGTGAGCCACAACTACTAAGCCCGCATGTCACAACTACTGAAGCCTGTGAGCTTAGAGCCCACACACCACAACGAAGAGTAGCCCCTGCTTGACACAGCTAGAGAAAGCCCGCGTGCAGCAACGAAGACCCAACACCGCCAAAAGTAAATAAGTAAATAAAATAAACATTCCTTTCTTCATTATGCTTTTCCGTGTTTTCCAAATTTTTATGAGTATGTATTGTAACTATCACTGAGGGGGAAAAAGCAAATCTTGTAAAGCACCATATTCATTACATTCTCATTACAGTACCATATTATGTACATCGTTTATTTGCAGGTTTGATCCCTGGACTAAAATTAAATATCTTCATCTGAAAACCAAACAAATAAGAAGGAGCTAATCTTCTGTCAGATGACAATTTAGTAAAAGCCACAAATAAAATCTGTTTAAATTCTTTTTTCCTATTTTGTAGTTACACACGTCACTGCCTGATAGATTAATAAAAGATTTAAAGGCTAAAGAGTAATACCATTGCACAGAAAAAATAGTCATTCACAGTAACAAAAGCCAAGGTTTATAACGTAATGTGTTAAAGACTTGGTGGTAGTGACTTAATACAACCATTTACAAAACTGAATTTTAACAACCATAATTTTAGCATGGATAGATGAGCCTTATTATGACATTACTGAAGTTGACAGATGATGGAAGTTTGCCTACACTGTAGATTTGACCTAAAATAAAAGCCTAGGGAAAATATTTTCACAAGTGTCAAGTATATATAAACTGTGACTACAATTTAAACTGTGTTATAAACTGTGACTACAATTTAAAACTTAATAAGGTTTTGAAGCACTATGATTTTCTTAATAAGACAGTCACAAAATGTTAGATTTTTTTTTTATGTGTTTAGCTGTAATTCACTATGTAAGACTGCCACTAGTACAACTTAACATTATGGTAACTAGAAGTTAGTGAAAGCTCAGTTTATCAAAATGTAACTAATACAGTAAGTCCCTTACATACGAACAAGTTCCATTCCGAGAGCACATACATTAAATTCCAATTTGTTCGTAAGACCAACAAAGTTAGCCTGGGTATCCAACTAACACAATCGGTTATATAATACTGTACTGTAACAAGTTTATAATACTTTTCACACAAATAATACATAAAAAACAAAAAAAACACGAAAAATAAAACATTTTTAATCTTACAGTACAGTACCTTGAAAAGTACAGTAGTACAGTAAAACAGCTGGAATACAGGGGCTGTTGGCAGTACCAGCTACATCACTGCTGCTTTTACACTTGCTTCCAGACATCCTGGGCTTGAAGTAAAGATACTGTACTACTGTACTCTATAAGTACTGTAAAGTACACAAAAGCACAACCACTTGTAGAGGATGCACACACGTGTCAATGTACGCCAGACACGTGAACTAACTTATGCGACTGGACATGTGAACACATGTTCACATCTTTGAAAGTTCGCAACTTGAAGGTTTGTATGTAGGGGACTTACTGTATTACAAGTGTTTGTATCAGCAAGAACATTTTATGTACGATGCTCTACTTCCTATTAAAACTCATCATAAAAACATTTCATAAGTAAAATGACTACTGTTGAAATCAAGCAAGCCCTAGAATACTGGGGTATGTGTCTATTTTCATAGGCTTGAGAGGCACAGATGACAAGTATTTTCAAATCTAGATACTATTTTTTCTAATTATTTATTTTTGGCTGTGTTGGGTCTTTGTTTCTGTGCGAGGGCTTTTCTCTAGTTGCGGCGAGCAGGGCCCACTCTTCATCGCGGTGTGCGGGCCTCTCACTATCACGGCCTCTCGTTGCGGAGCACAGGCTCCAGATGCGCAGGCTCAGTAGTTGTGGCTCATGGGCCTAGTTGCTCTGGGGCATGTGGGATCCTCCCAGACCAGGGCTCGAACCCGTGTCCCCTGCATTGGCAGGCAGATTCTCAACCACTGCGCCACCAGGGAAGCCCCAAATCTAGCTATTAAATGCACATTTCTCATAAGGCAAGCAAAAATGCTAATGGACCGTTTATAGACCATATGAAATGAAGTCTATACACCATTATAGACTGAGTAATCAAATATTTACTTTTTTTTCAAACCAAAGTAAAAATGTTCTAAATCTTAATGAAAAGCTGTCTTATATAATAGAAAAAAATGTAGAACTAGAACTATACAACCAGGTTTGGGTACCAGCCAGCACTTTTGCTGACCTGATGTATGACTTTGATTTTTTTCCCCCACGAGTAAAAAAGAAATTGGATTATGTAATCTCCAAGGGTTTGTTTTCGTTTGTTTGTTTTTTGATTCCAATACTAAAAGCTTTATGTAATCGGCAAAGGCCAATTTTTGAGCTGGAAATAGACTTTGGTAGAATTCAGTAGAAGGCAGGTAAGTCAAAACTAAACAATCCCGTTTAAAAAGGTGCCCAGACTAAGGTTACAGAATGTCAAGACATACTGTTCAAATTGGCAGATGATACTAAGGGCGATCACTGAAATTACTGTGGATTTGAAGCTATACTGCTTTCTATAGACATTTACTCTCAGAATTCATTCCCCTTCTGGCAGAATTTTCATGTGGGGATACCCCCTCCTCCATGTGGTCCCGGTGGCAAACTTGCCACCCCCCCTCCAACCCTGCAGCCCAGGACAGAGCTCATGACAAATCAGCAAACAATACAACCTTGGCCACTGACTGTTTCAGTATGTAAGACCCTAAACCAGTCCAATCAGATTGAATTTTATGATTTGTTCAGGAACCGCCACAAGAGAGTAACTCCACTAGATCTGAAATAATAGGTACATGAGACTCAGATGTGCAATAACCCCCTTGACAACATAACAGGAAAGCCTATCTGAGAATGGAACCATGCAGTGGAAGTGGAAACAAGAAATGGAGAGAGCAAGAGAACTGATTATATCTTTTGAGCCCCAGTACGAAGCTATGCTTTAAGCCATCCCTACCTCTAGGAGGTCTTAGTTTCACAAGTAAATAAATTCACTCTCACTTAATCTGGGTTGAGTTCTTTCTTGCAACTGAAAAAAATCATAATTAAGTTTCTCTACAATAATCTCAATGTAGTCTCATGGATGAGGAAAGATCTTTCCCAAGTTCTTGCCATATAACCCAGCTAAATCATTTAATCCCCTTATGTCTCAATATCATCAACAAAATAAAGTATCAGCCATTATCTGCTTTAAAGTGTTGTGAAGGTTAAAAAAAAATGTTTCTGTAAGTAAAATGATATTTAAATCCAATGCCCTGTAGATGGAAAAATGGTCTCACTTTTTAAAAAGTAATTTTAGGAGGTCATTTTTACAATGAGTATTACTATAAAAAGTTTCTAGGGAACAAGGGAATTAGGAAATACCAATAGGACCTGCTGTATTTAGATTCAAATCTAATTGTATTCAAGCCTGTTTCTACATAGTACGTGAGTATAAAAAAGAAACTCCAAATCAAGCAGTCCTGAGATTAGGTATTAGTTCTATTGCTTACAGGTTTGTATGACTTTGGGTAAAATAACCTCTCAAAGCATCTTAACTCCGTACCTATAAAACAGAACAGTAATATCTATCTCAAGTTACAAGGTTTTTGTGAGGATCAAATGAGATAACAAGTTATGAAAGCTCTTGGCATGGTGTCTGCATTTAACATACCTTCCATACAATGTATTAAATAATAATTTTTTCCTATTGTTATTCAAGTGTCTGAAGTTGGAGGAAAACTATTTCAGAGGAAAGGGAGGGGCAAATTAGGAGTTTGGGACTAACATATACACACTACTCTATATAAAATAGATAACCAACAAGCACCTACTATATACCACAGGGAACTACACTCAATATTTTGTAATAACCTATAAGGGAAAAGAATCTGAAAAAGAATAGGTATATATATGTAAAACTGAACCACTTTGCTGTACACCTGAAACTAACACAACATTGTAAATCAACTATACTTCAACAAAAATAAAATAAATTTTTTAAAAACTTCAAAAAAAAAAAACTGTACTCCATTCATTCCAAGATATATTGATAACTATTTCACTGTCCAAAATCAAATAGTACCTTATAGTTGTTGGAATGCCATTGTTTATTTGGCAGTGTTTTCTTTTTTCAGTGCTACATAATAGTGCATCCTGCAGTTAAAGGTTACCTTAGATTTATTTCTTTTTTAAAACACATTATTGGAGAATAATTGCTTTACAATGGTGTGTTAGTTTGTGCTTTATAACAAAGTGAATCAGCCATACATATACATATATTCCCATATCTCCTCCCTCTTGTGTCTCCCTCCTACACCTCTAGGTGGTCACAATGCACCGAGCTGATCTCCCTGTGGCTGCTTCCCACTAGCTATCTATTTTACATTTAGTAGTGTATATATGTCCATGTTCATGCCACTCTCTCACTTCGTCCCAGCTTACCCTTCCCCCTCCCCGTGTCCTCAAGTACATTCTCTATGTCTGCATCTTTATTCCTGTACTGCTGGTAAGTTCTTCAGAACGCTCTTTTTTTTTTTTTAAGATTCCTTATATGTGTTAGCATACAGTATTTGTTTTTCTCTTTCTGACTTACTTCACTCTGTATGACAGACTCTAGGTCCATCCACCTCCCTACAAATAACTCAATTTTGTTCTGCTTTATGGTTGAGTAATATTCCATTGTATACATGTGCCACATCTTCTTTATCCATTCATCTGTCAATGGACATTTAGGTTGTTTCCATGTCCTGGCTATTGTAAACTGTGCTGCAGTAAACATTGTGGTACATGTCTCTTTTAGAATTATGGTTTTCTCAGGGTATATGCCCAGTAGCAGGACTGCTGGGTCATATGGTAGTTCTATTTTTAGTTTTTTAAGGAACCTCCATACTGTTCTCCATAGTGGTTGTATCAATTTACATTCCTACCAATAGTGCAGGAGGGTTCCCTTTTCTCCACACCTTTTCCAGCATTTACTGTTTCTAGATTTTTTGATAATGGCCATTCTGACTAGTGTGAGGTGATACCTCATTGTAGTTTTTTATGTGCATTTCTCTAATAATTAGTGATGCTGAGCATCTTTTCATGTGCCTCTTGGCCATCTGTATGTCTTCTTCGGTAAAATACCTATTTAGGTCTTCTGCCCATTTTTTAATTGTACTGTTTGTTTCTTTGATATTGAGCTCCATGAGTTGTTTGTATATATCAGAAATTAATCCTTTGTCTGCTGCTTCGTTTGCAAATATTTTCTCCCATTCTGAGGGTTGTCTTTTCATCTTGTTTATGGTTTCCTTTGCTGTGCAAAAGCTTTTAAGTTTCATTACGTCCCATTTGTTTATTTTTGTTTTTATTTTCATTACTCTAAGAGGTGGGTCAAAAAAGATCTTGCTGTGGTTTATGTCAGAGAGTTTTTCCTATGTTTTCCTCTATGAGTTTTATAGTGTCTGGTCTTACATTTAGGTCTTTAATCCATTTGGAGTTTATTTTTGTGTATGGTGTTAGGTAGTGTTCTAATTTCATTCTTTCACATGTAGCTGTCCAGTTTTCCCAGCACCATTTACTGAAGAGGCTGTCTTTTCTCCATTGTATGTTCTTGCTTCCTGTGTCGTAAATTAGGTGACCATATATGTATGGGTTTATCTCTGGGCTTTCTATTTGCCTTAGATTTAATAAGGTACACCGATTCCCATTTTAAGAACCATAGTACTTAACCAACTAAAGTAGTACTTACCCAAGATATACATTAGAAACAGAAAGGAGTGTGTGGATGTATTTATATAATCAGGTATAATTTTACTTTACATACCTCTGTAGGTCAACTATTTCATTGTTAAGGGTATCTAGCTCCTTAATAGCAGAGAAATCTGCGACAGGACTTGATCCTATGATGTTCTAAAAACAAAGAGTTCACAATTATAACATTATTACTATAAAATTCCATGCGGCAAAGCATTAAAAATGTTTAAAAGCACTATATGGATACATATTTTATGGTATTACTAACACTTTTAATTCACTTAAGAAAACCCTATCTAGTGCAATTTTACACACACACACACACACACACACACACACACACACACACACACACAGGCAGTTATATACTAAGACATTTTCCCTTAAACTCTCTAAAAGCTGTTGTTCTGTAATATATACCACCACTTGAGATCCCAATGTCTTCGTCGTGTGATCTTAGCCTGTCTAGAATGTTGCAGTAAAGCAGATATCAGATTTATAAACTAATTCCTCCACTGAAGCATAAATTTCTTGGGGAGGTGAATTGTGATTTATTTGTATTTGTATTAAATAAATGGTGGTTGATTTTATTTAATTCAACATTTACTTTTATTAAATACTTTCAGTGTCTATTTAAAGTAAAACCAACCGCTCAGCATGTTCCATAGTAAATATTAATATCACCATACATGAAACTGTCTTATATGACATCTTTTACATATGGTTTTCTTTCAATAATGGAGGTGTCAAGATTATTCTCTGAATGGTATTTGTATTTAGAAAACCTAGCTGGGCTTATTCTGGGCTCTGCTGTTTTACTAGCTGCATGATCTTCACTGCAAAACAGGGAAATAATCTCTGCCCTGCCCTCTTTAAAAATTAAATAAATATTGCATATGAAGTCCCTCTACAAACTTTATGATATTTTATAAATGTAAGCTATTATTATACTTAACTTCCTCAACAGAATATGCTCTTGAAAGTTGGAAAGGCTCCCAATGACTTGCTTCCACCCTGGCTCAGTCCCCTTTGTGAACCATTTTTGATGCCTTATATAGCTGGCTGAAGTCAAGGCAAAAAGGTAACTGCTCCTTCAAACACTTGACCTACACCCAATGCTACAACCAAACTGACAAATAACAGGATGATCATCATCAGGAAATGTTAAAACTGAGGCCTAAACATGTAAAACTAAGATATATTGAGGACCTTATTAGCAGAACATAAAACTTAGTATTATACTTATGTTGCTGTGAACTTAAGGTATGTCACCAACTTGCACAACAGAAGAAGAAACCTAAAAGTTCACAGTAACCTATCTGCTCACATTTATATAATGGTTTACAAATTTACTAAGTACTAATCTGAAAACTGGTCTGTAGGTAGGGCAGATACTATTATTAACCCCATTTTAGAGCTAAAGAAACATTAAATGACTTGCTTAAAGTTGAACCCAGCTAGCTAATAGGCGATATTGATCAGGAGACTTCTAATCAGATTCAAGTGCTATTTCACATTATGACCCTTGGCACCTGCATATTAAGATCATTTAGGTAAATGAAACCATTACTCTAAAATCCAACTTGATAAACAGGTACATCAATAAAATGTGGCAAATAATTCCTTCTATATTTCTTTATGCTATACTGCATAACTGTCCTCATATGTTTTGTTTTGCTTTGTTTTGACTATCAATACCAAAACTCATCCGTTAGGATTCAATTAATGCTATTCTCAATTTTATATTAATTACAGATTTGTACCAAATATGCCTCTTACTATGTTTTACTATTATGTGTTTCACTGACACATAGACCCTTATCATTCTAAAAAGTCAGAAATTTTAAAGTGGGTTACTGAATGTGACAAGTATTTACTAGGATTTTAACTCTGCCCAAACTTGACTTATGAGCTAATTAAGCCTGGCCAGACAATTTGAAAAGCGAACAAAATGAAAAATTAGTCTCACTTTTATCACCAAGAGTAACTTACATCCCATAAGTGCTACTGAGAAATTTGCTATCAGAAGTGCAAGCAAACCAAGAAACTCAGGACTCCCATACCTGTTCTGTCACTCTAACTCAAAAAAAGTGACTCACATTTGACAGTCTTTCACTATTAAAAATATCATCAAATAAGAAGAGTGAGACAAATAAGTTTAACTTCAAACAAGTTATATGGTAATACCATAGATGACTCCAGAATGAAGATCAGTGTACTTAGTTGGTACTGATAAGTGTACTTGTGTCACTCTCAACTGCTGACACAAAAATTAAACTCCTGTTCTAGAGCAATAAAATAACATGCAATCAGGAAGCAAAGAAAAAGTTCGGCTAACAGTATATAAAGTATAAGAAGGGCATATGAAGAAAAATGTACCATGTCCCCTTCTTGCAAAATATTTTCTCTCACCCTGTTTTGTGTATTACACAAAAATTCCACTTTGGTGATTTTAAGTGGATCAGAGAGCTTAGGGAAGGCAAGTTAAAATGCACACAAGGACCAAATGACAGACGTGACAAAAGCATGCTGTTTAGGTATTTTCTCTGCATTAACTTTGAGGCATAAACAACCTCTAATTTCAAAATGTTATCTTGTAAACCAAAAACCGTAATGCTAAAAAAGGCATAAAGTAAAGCTCTAACCTTGAGAGAGTAGAGTTAAGAAACTGACAGTACAAGAAAGGCGAAAAGCAGAGTGCTGCAGAATGGAAAAAATAGTCCAAACTAGAAAAAACACAGAAAGGAAAGCAACATTCAAAAAAGGATTAGTCAAAGCTGCAAAAAAAATGCAGTTCTAAAAAACTTAGATTATAAAGAGAAAAGAGATTATTTGAAAGACAAAACAAATGCAAATTTTAATTTTTAAGGTTAAAATTTTTGGTTATAGATAAGACAACAGTGATAAAATCCCATTTTAATGAATAATACTGATATCTGACATGGACAAAAGTATCTATGCTCTAGTGAATGGACTTCAGTAAATCTACTTAATTGAAAATTCTGCATAGCAGATGCAACTCGAAGTGCCTACTAATGTTACAGAGACTTCAATGAACAAACAATTTGCTTCAGAAAGTTCTGCTGTATGTGTATTTTGTGTTGGTGGGAGACTCAGTGGGTATAAAATGAAGGCAGCAAGGAAAAAAAGCAGTCTGCATATGTGAAAGAAGATGAAACAACACAGTGTTCCATAACTGAGCAGGGGGCATAAATACAAATTTGTAACCTTTATCTTTCTGGGTGGCATCACTTTTAGCCTTCTCTACAACTTAGGGAACCCATGTTCTACATCAAAAGCAAAAGAAATCTCAGAAATTCACAAAATGCTCCCCCCAAAACACTCATAAAGCAGATAAAATCAAGTAGTTACTTAATGTGAAAATAAGAATAAAAACTCTTATATGTAACTTCTATATTTAGTGGCTATAAATTTCCATTTAGTTGACTTAGGAAAAAAATCCAATTTTGACTGTTACTAGATTTGTTAAAATGGGATTTTTTTAACCTATGTGACAAAATTAATGCAAGACATTCTACTGACATTTTAAAGAGAACTCTCCTGATACCAAATGTGTGACAACTCCTATATAGGTACCTCTGAAGAATCACCACATCCATGGTTACTTTGTAGGTCACAAGATACTTAAAGACACAAAGTATGGAAGGCAAACAGCCACTAGAGCATGCAAGTCCTTTTAAAGCTCTATTATAAGGCCAAGATATTATAAACCACAATATTAGGAAGGGTTTCTAGATGAGAAGAGAAAAATCAAGGTACAGCATTACTGAAACATGTAGTTTTGAAAATTCCCACTGCTGGCCAGAACCAAAAGTAGCTAAAACCTGTTTCTAGCTGTTCAGATATGAAATTCGGTTGTATGCTCAGGAATAGAGGGTCATCTATATGGCGAAAACCACACAGACTTTTCCTCAACAAGTTTTTCTTTTCTTTTTTTTTTTTTATGTAAAATTGACAACAAGCAATCATAATCTCCTAGATTTTGTCTTCAAATCTGTATTGTTGGGCTTCCCTGGTGGCGCAGTGGTTGAGAGTCCGCCCGCCGATGCAGGGGACACGGGTTCGTGCCCTGGTCTGAGAGGATCCCACATGCCGCGGAGCGGCTGGGCCCGTGAGCCATGGCCGCTGAGCCTGCGCGTCCGGAGACTGTGCTCCGCAACGGGAGAGGCCACAGCAGTGAGGGGCCCACGTACCGCAAAAAAAAAAAAAAAAATCTGTATTGTTTTCTCCAAGAGTGAATTATCAAATGAAATGTGGTAATTTAATTCTTATAGGTTTCATTTAAAATTTACACTCTATTCATAAAAATTAATTTACATATCCACGGGGGAAAAACAAGACCACATTTTCCAATTTTAAGACTGGAAAGTATGGTTGTCATATGTGTAATGAATGGTGGGATAAATGAGCTGTAGCCCAAGGATATCATACAAGGTATTCCAACATATTTATAGGCACAAATTAAACCGTAAACAGTATACTGCTCTGTTTCTAGCCAGACACATTTTCTCCACTATTCTATACAAATCGATTCTGTCACCTGGCATAGCATTTGTTCTTTTCTGTTAATGCATTAAGGTTTTCTTTAAAGTTGTCTTACCTTTTGTAAAGTGGCCCTATCTGATGGTGGAATCATCTCAGGAGTAAGAATGTGAGGAGGATCGATGCCCTTTATTAACTTTTGATTGATTAAGTGAAAAGCCAAGGCAAACTGATCTTTTGAAAGCTTCCCACAGTCCTTTGTGTCACATAATGCCCTGTACAAATAAACAAAAAGAACAGTATGTAAATGTCACAATTACCATTCTAAAAATCCAGGGGAAAATTAATATGACTATGTAGCTTTGAAATAATCACCAATTGAATTAAAAAATAAAGTCATACCAACTTATGGCTAGCCAAAAACTCACTAAAATGTTAGAAGAGAGTTATTGGCTAAAATGGTAAGAAAAAGAGACTGTTCACCTTGGTGCTGAGCAGGGTCCTCTAATTTGGGTTTCCTCTGTGCTTTCTTACCAATTTCCAGAACCGCTACAGAGTAAAAGCTGTGGTGGGCCAAAGAATTCCAACATTCTCTACTCCCAACATTTTCAACATTAAAACATGTTAAAAATGAAACCTAAGTTTCAACAAATTTGGTTCATTAGTGGCATTAGAAGGATTCTAAAACAAGCAAAATACTCCATGTCGGCTTGTTTCCTACAACTTTTGAAGTAGGAGGATGTCAGGATCACCGTCAAAGAAAAATAACAGCTGCAAATGGAGATCACGTGTGGAGAGAAGGCAGTAATCTGGAAACCATTACAAAAATCACTTGAAGAGAAACAGCAAATGTTTTATTCTTTTTGCTTCCCCCCTGCCTTTTGTTTTTAAGGTCAGCTTTCTAAAGTCCTGATCTGTTTGATTCATTGAAAACCAATGTGGCCTGATTAAAAGACTATGGGCTATGGTGTCAAAGAAACCTTAAATTCCAGCTTTTCTACTTATTTCTTCTTGTGACATTGGCCATATTTTTTAACCTCTCCAAGCCTTAGTTTCTTCATCTATAAAGTGGAGATTACACCTTTCTTGCAAGGTTACTGTGAGAATTAAAGACAAAGTACATAAAAAGTCTGGGCATAATGGCAAACCCATGACAGCTGCCATTTATTCAGCATAGTGCCTAGCCTACACACTTGAAAGTGGCAGCTATCACTAGCTACATATATTTAATCTTTCCCAGTCTTGGGTTCTTGTTCCTTTTAAGGCAGATCTGCTGTCCTTTGTTCTTTTCTAAGTTCCTCTTTGCAACTATATGGTTCCACTTCTGATGTTTGCTGCCCCTTGAAAACCTCATGATAACTAACCTTGGTATAGTCAGGTGGATTGGCAGCAGGAACACTATAAAAAGCATTTTCATTATATTATCTCATTTAATGTGAAATTCATTAGAGACACTAAAGTTTGTCATTTTTTAAGGACCAAGCGTATAGTTCCCACGTAAAGGTATAAAAGTATACATATACCCTATAGAAAGAATTATACAAGTATACCTTGAAGATTCTGGATTTGTTTTATATTGTTTAAATTTCAGAATTTTGGATTCTCTCCTAAAAACTGAAGTTTAATTAGCTGATATAAACCAATGCTGGATTTTAACATTCTAATAACCATTAATTGACACTGTCAATCTAATAAAACTATAGGTAACCCATTCTCAAGCTTTTGTCCACTATCCAGAAGAAATCATCAGACTTAAATTTTTCTCTACAAAGAATTCTAAACAAAAACTGTCCTACTTACAAATGCCTAAAAATAAGAATCTACAAAACTAGAGTTGATACAAAACCGTATTTGTTTTTTAAATCACTTAAATAAAGTCTTACCAAATATGGGCTAGTAAGGCAGAAGGTAAACCTGTCTTCAGGAAGATTTCACGGACTTCCAATCCAGACACAAATCCATCCATATCTTTATCAGTTTTCAAGAAGATTTCATCATATTTAGCTTTTTCTGCAGGGGATACAACCCACTACAGGAAAAAAATATATATATAGTATTTCCACCAAACTGAAACAAACTTTGAAGTGTCCCTCTTTCAGCCCATGACAGTAACTTTCACAAATTCTGTGCAATTCTACCCCACTAACTATAGCAACAGTGTGTCACTTCCATCACACCCCAATTGAAATGCTGTGATGAAGAGAAAATTACAGAAAATATAGGTTAGCTATAGGGACTGTACTTAAAGATGTCCATTTTACTTTTTTTTAAGTAATGAGTAAATTCAAGCACAGTTAACTCTTGACTTATGAATGACCACATTAAGATGCGTAACTAGGAGAGTCTACATAAACAAAAGATTCAGATAATTCTAAATCTCCATTTTTTTATAGTTTCATTCCCCGTTCTTAACTGTAGCCAAACTGGCTGATCTGCATATTCTGTCATTATTTTCCTTTACTCAACCTAACAAGAAGCAGGTTGTAGGAAAAAAAAGGCCTTGAACAACCCCAAATTGGAAAATTTGATCCCAAAGAATCAAGAGTTAACTAGAGATTAAACAAACAAAACATCTATCAATTTTGCCAGGGCAAGCATGCCAGATTAACATGGATGGAGCATCTTCTTTCTCCAACTTTAATTCCAGGTAGATCAAGGCAAAGCCAATGAAACATCCATATGACCTAAGTAAGGCCAAATGCAGGAGAGGACTGTCTTCTCTAGGACATCACATTATATAGGTTCAACCAGAGGGAGCTCTGAATTTTTGATCCCTTTGATTGCTCCTTCTATCTTCATCAAGCAATCAACTGTTAAATGCCATGCATTTTGTTTTTTAAAAATAGTCCTTTAACACTGATAAATCTATACCTGTCTTAACGGTGCTTTGGTAGGTAAAATGCTTACAGGTGGTAAGGAGTGGTAAGGTTCCTTGGCTGATGTTGAAGAGGGGATCAACCGCACAGAGCCTGATATACTGACCGTTTTCCTCTTAGAAGGTGGCACCAAGGCTGGAGGCAAGGACACTGGCACAGGTTCTTTCTCCAATGCGCAGTATACCAAAAACATGGCCTTCAAAACAGAAGAACCAGGGTCATATATATTAAAATCATTTAACAACAACCACCCACAAACTAATTATTGCTCAACAAAAAAGCACCTTCAAGCTGCCTCAAATCCTTTTATTAAGAAATTAGTCTGGGAAGGAAAGAAAGAGGAAAAGAGGGAGAGATGAAAGGAAGGATGGAGAAAAGGAAATAAATCAAAACTAAGCAACTTTTAGGAAGATATCCTAAGCAGTAAAAACTTAGACACACACCCTTCAAGTAAAGGTCTTGTAATGTCAAAAGAAAACAACCTGGGGAAAAAAATATTTGCAAAGAAAGAATTAACTTCCCTAATATATAAAGAATACTTAGATATTAACAGAAGAAAACCACAAAATCCAGTAGGAAAATAGGCTAAGAGTATTAACAGATACTTTACAGAAAAGTATATATCACAAATGGCCCATCCTTTAACTTATAAAAATATGCTCACTTTCACTCCCAAGAAAATGGCAAGTTAAAACTATATGAAAATACCATTTTCCTTCTAATGGCAAAAGTCCAAAGTTTCATAACACAATTTGTTAGCTAGACTGGGCAAACAGGCACTCTCGTACATTGCTAGTGAGAGCTGAAACTGGTACCAGTGAGAGCTGAATGGTACTTTGGCAACATCTACCAAATTACTTATTTCCCTTTTGGCTCAGAAATCTGACATCTGGGAGTCTATCCTCAGATATCCTCTACCTGCCTGCATAGGAAATGCTGTATGAAATAGGTTTTTAATTATAGAATTGTTTGTATTAGCACCCAAGTGCTCATCAGCAAAGACTGGTTTAAAAAACTATGGTATACCCATACAATGAAATACTATCAAACAAACAAACCCCCCACCTGCCCAAGAAAAAGCAAATCCATGGGAAATATTCTGTATCTTAACGCGGTGGTACCTTCACAGATATATACAATTGTCAAAACTCATCAAATTATATACTTAAATTGAATGCAGTTCATTGTATGTAAAGTAGTCCTTAATAAAGCTGACCAGAAAAAGAATCATGGAGCCCTCTTGTGTGAAAAGATATCCAAGATACTATGTTAACATGAAAAAAGTATAGCGGTGAACAGTGTGTATGTATAATAATAGTGTGTAACCTTTACGGTAAGGGGATAATAATTATTCATATCTGTTTCTGTTTCCATTAAGAAATTCTATGAGGATAAACAAGAAAGGAAGGATAAATAAGAATATATAGAGTAGGTGTAAATGGAGCAGTTGAGGGCAAGGATGGGACTGACATTTTTTTCCACTGAATATCTTCTTATGTTGTACTGATTTCTGAACCACGAGAATGTATTACCTATTAAAATTATTTTTAATTATTAAATACAAAAAACCCCACAAACTTTCTATTTCCAAAAGCTTGAAACTCCAGAAAGAAAACTACTTTCAACCAAATTCACAATATATGTAATATTATTTCATACTTTCAAACAAATTCACAATATATGTAATATTATTAGCTTGGCAATGAGCTAAAAGAAGTGACTAACATGCACATTAAAGGTCAGCATTCCTCTTGCTACAGATGGGAGTCATTTCCTAGAAAAGTGGACACTTGAAGCAAAAACGCTATGTCAGCCATCTGCTGCCCACACACAACACAGTTTTTCAAAGTTCAAAAAATATATTACTAAGTTCATGTTGCCTTGAAAATAATTTTCCTGACAAAACTGAAGTCAAAAATTTTTCCACCAAATAAAATAGAAAAAGTGAACAGTATACGGTTGAATTATGATTTTGTTTGTTTTCTTATTATATTGTACTTTATCCTAATCAAAGCATGTCACTGAAACAAATACAGCAACTAAATCAAATGATGTACAAGCTTGAAACCTGGCCAACAACTAGTTTTTAAACTGAAATGTACTAGCAAATGCATTTGCACAGTTAGAGACAGACAACTAAGAAGCATTTCATATATCTTTTTGATGATTTCAAGGTAAATGCATCAAAAATAAACCTAAGCTTACTCATGGACAGAGACAGCAGAGAAAGAGGGGACTAGTTTCACTGTTGCAGTCAATTACCAGTAGCTGTTCTTTTTCTTTGATTTTTTTTCATCCTCTATGCTTTTAGGGAGTATTTCTCAAATTTCTGGCCATTAGAATCACCTGGAGGGCTTGTTAAAACAGGTTTTTTGACACAACCCCAGAGATTCTTATTCAGCTGGTTTGAGGTACGGCCTGAGAATTTGCATTTCTAATACGTTAACTGGTGATGCTGACGTTGTTTATAGGAGACCATACTTTGAGAACCAGTATTTTAGGAGTTTCCTAAGGAGTTTTGTTTGCTCGTTGGTCTACTCAGTCAGTTGAACTCCCAGTTTTAATTTCTAATAATAGCAAACTAGGATGAAATATCAGATGTTTGTTGTGTTTTCCAAGTAATACAGGTTTCCTTCATCAATTTAGTTCAACAAAACATTTACTGAAAAATTTCTAGCCAGCAGACACTGTGCTAGGCATTACAAATACAGAAGTGAAGAGATCTTTTTTTTTTTAAGAAGATGTTGGGGGTAGGAGTTTATTAATTAATTTATTTTTGCTGTGTTGGGTCTTTGTTTCTGTGTGAGGGCTTTCTCTAGTTGTGGCAAGCAGGGGCCACTCTTCATCGCGGTGCGCAGGCCTCTCACTATCGCGGCCTCTCTTGTTGCGGAGCACAGGCTCCAGACGCGCAGGCTCAGTAGTTGTGGCTCACGGGCCTAGTTGCTCCGCGGCACGTGGGATCCTCCCAGACCAGGGCTCAAACCCGTGTTCCCTGCATTAGCAGGCAGATTCTCAACCACTGCGCCACCAGAGAAGCCCTGAGATCTCTCATTTTTACAACCCAACAGAAGAAGCAGCAAACATGTAAAAAGTTAATTTCAGTGCTATGTGAACATGTTGAGAAAGAGAGATGTGTAATAAATCTCCAAGTGCCAAAAACTCTTCATATAATGAGGATCCAACAAATGCTACTGACAAAAATTTAGACCACTTTCAGTCTAAGAACTTACCTGACAGAAAAACTTAAGACTTAGTAAGGATGTAAAAACCAATAGATAGATAGGAAGACAGAATACAAGGTGAAAGGAGCATGAGTCTACCTCTCCAAAGAGTAGAGAAGGATAAGAGCGAAATTATAGTGAAGAACCCTGGCGAACACCACCTTAACCAAGTGATGAAGGTTAACATCACCAGTGAAGGCATGTGGACATCATGTAACCCCCCACCCCTGATAAATGCAACGAGAAAGATATTCTACATCTGTGGTACTTTCCAAAAACCCATACCCCCAGTCTAATCATGAGAAAAACATCAGACATACCCAGCTAGTACTCCTAGACAATGTCAAAGTTATTTAAAAAAAAGCAACACTGAGAAACTATCATAGACTAGAGAGACTAAGTAGACATAGCAATTAAATGTAGTCTGGTAGCCTAGAAGGGATCCCGGGACATAAAGGAAACACTGGTGAAATGCATTTAAAGCCTAGAGTTCAATTAACAGTAATGTACCAATGTTGGTTTTAGTTTTGACATATGTACCATGGCAATGCAATATGTTAATAGTAGGGGAAGTGGGGTGAGGGGTACTGAGGAAATCTCTGTACTCTATCTGCAACCTTTCTGTAAACTTAAAACCATTCCAAAATTTAAAGTTTATTTTTTAAAAAACAAAAAAACAAAAACAAAAACAGCATGATTGGGACTTCCCTGGTGGCGCAGTGGTTAAGAATCCACCTGCCAATGCAGGGGACATAGGTTCGATCCCTGGTCTGGAAAGATCCCACATGCCACGGAGCAACTAAGCCTGTGTGCCACAACTACTGAGGCTGTGCTCTAGAACCTGCTAGCCACAACTACAAAGCCCACGCACTGCAACTACTGAAGCCCATGCACCTCTAGGGCTCGCGTGCTACAACCACTGAAGCCTGCGCGCCTAGAGCCCGTGCTCCGTAACAAGAGAAGCCACTGCAATGAGAAGCCCGTGCACCACAACAAAGAGTAGCCCCTGCTCGCGGCAACTAGAGAAAAGCCCACATGCAGCAACAAAGACCCAAGGCAGCAAAAAAAAAAAAAAAAAAAAAAAAAAAAAAAAGCCCAGCATGATCTAGAAGGCCCAGGCTCAGCCCTGGCTCTGCCACTAACTGATCTGCTTAGAGGAGCTAATTTACAAAATCTTGTCCAACTCTAAAAATCTATGAAAAAGCATAAGCATAAGCTCATTTACCAAATAGTAAATTACTAGATTTAGGGGTCTTCCCTTTAAGTTTGAAAGCCATGGTTTCCGGCTCAATAAAACAAAGAACTATTTCATAGAATAGGACTGCAACTCATCCCAACAAAGGAAACAATAAACTTTAACATGATTATTAGTCACTTCCCTTGGTTCAATACCAATACCATACTTTTATATACATTTTGAGTTTTCAAACAAATACCAGAGAGGAAAATTTGGCCCATTTGCAAAATGTCCCCTTAATGCCCTGTCAGAGACTCTCTCCTAACCTAAGTCAGAAGTAAAACTCAGGAAGATGTATTTCCAATATCCTTATTCTCTAATCATAGAATTCATCAATGAGCAAATAGAATACCAATAATAGTCACAGACATTTTAAAAAATCAACATTCAAGGATATAGAAATTATTTTTTAAATCCACTTTATTTTTGTGTGTATACATACACACATGGCCCTCTCAAAAGTCATTTTATGAACTACAGAAATGATTCCTGGAAGTAAGTCTTCAAAAGTCATTTTAGTTGTGGCCAGAACACCCAAGGCATGCTAAGGCCTGACCTTTACAAATTCAGTTAAAAAAAAAACCGAAAAAACCTCCAAGATATTCTAGATTATGGATTTTTAATTAAACCACTAGGTTTCAGAGAATATAAAAAAGCATTTACATTTGAAAAGAAATAAGGACCGTTCATTAAAGGTTCACAAGGCAAGAGAAGTTATACAAGTTAGAATATCTCACTAACTTCAACTTTATTTATTCCAATTAAAAAAGTAAACCGACCAAAAATCCCATCTACGCTATAAAAGGAAAGAAAGAATTTGGTTTGGTTAAGAATTTTTAAAGATAAGTCTTAAACATAAAGACTCAGGTTCAACCAAGTTCTGGTTCATTAATGAAATAAGAAGTTACTCTTTTTAAAAATCCATATTGTAATTCAAGAAACCAAATTAGAATTTCTCATTAACTTCATTTTTATTTATTCCCATTCAAAAAATAAACATACACTTTGGCTTTGGGACAAATGCCTGCATGTGGCCACATGTGCAGGAGAAAAGAGCTCCTGTATACGCCCCAACATCTGAGGAGGGCCATGCTGACTTTTATCCACGATGTTTTTTTCTTAAATAGCAGCACAGAGCCTTCCTTTGTCTGAATGCTCCCACATGGTTTATGCTCTACTTTCTCAGGGTTTACCAAAGATGATTGTATACAAGCTGCATTAACAAGACCTGGTAACAGGGCTCTTGGGACCTCTGTGCTGTTCCTGCTGGAGCACCCAGTGAGGAAAACAAGACAAGATGGTGGAGTAGAAGACCTTGAGCTCACTCCTCCCATGAGAACACCAAAATCACAACTAACTACTGAACAATCATCAATAAAAAAGACTGGAAACTACCAAAAAAAGATATGCTACATCCAAAGACAAAGAGGAAATCACAACAAGATGGTAGGAGAGGCACACTTGCGATATAATCAAATCCCATACCCCCTAGGTGGGTGACCCACAAACTGGAGATAATTATATCACAGAAGTTCTCCCACAGGAGTGAGAGTTCTGAGCCCCACAAGAGGCTCCCCAGCCTGGGGGTCTGGCATCGGGAGGAGGAGCCCCCAGAGCACTTGTCTTTGAAGGTCAGCGGGTCTTGATCGCAGGAATTCCACAGGACTGGGGGAAACAGAAACTTCACTCTTGAAGGATGCACACAAGGTCTTATTACCAGGAACCAAGGCAAATGCAGTGAATTCACAGGAGCCTAGGCCAGACCTACCTGTTGGTCTTGGATGGTCTCATGCAGAGGTGGGTGGTGGCTACGACTCTCTCTTGGGACATCAAAGCTGGTGGCAAACATACCCAGGAGTGAAGGCTGACATCTTACCTGGGACATTAACACCAAGACCTGGCCCCACCCAACAGCCTATAGGTTCCAGTGCTGGGGTGCCTCAGGCCAAACAACCAATAGGGCAGGAACACAGTCCCACCCATCAACAAACAGGCTACCTAAAGACTTCCTGAGACCATAGCCACCTCCAGACACGCCCCTTGACGTGGCCCTGCCTACCAGAGGGCCAATCCAGACACACCCCTTGACATGGCCCTGCCCACCAGAGGGCCAAGATCCAACTCCACCCACCAGTGGGCAGGGATATGCCCCTCCCACATGGAAGCTTTACCAGCCTCACCCACCAGTGGGCAGATACCAGAAGCAAGAAAAATACAGTCCCAGTGCCTGTGGAACTCAGCCTGCAAACAAAGGTCAGAACCTACCCCGGGACCAGCTGGTCCCTGGTCATTGGGTGATGAGAGGGGGATGTACTGCTGGGACACATACGACCTCCCCTACAGAGGGCCATTTCTCCAAGGTCAAGAAACATAACTAACCTTCCACATACATAAAAATACAAATAGAACCTTAGACAAAATGAGATGGCAGAGGAGTATGTTCCAGACAAAAGAACAAGATAAAACCCCAGAAAAACAACTAAGTGATGTGGAGATAGGCAATCTACCCAAGAAAGAGTTCAGAGCAATGATCGTAAAGATGATCCAAGAACTCAGGAAAAGAATGCATGCACAAAGTGAGAAGTTAAAAGAAGTTTTCAACAAAGAATTAGAAAAAATAAAGAACAACCAGAGTTGAAGAATACAATAATTGAAATAAAAAACAAACTAGAAGGAATCAACAGAAGAATAAATGAGGCAAAAGAATGGATAAGAGAGCTGGAAGACAGGGTGCTGGAAATCACTGCCACAGAACAGAATAAAGAAAAAAGTCTGAAAAGAAACGAGAACAGTTTAAGAGACCTCTGGGACAACATCAAATGCACCAACATTAACATTATAGGGATCCCAGAAGGAGAAGAGAGAGAAAGGGCCTGAGAAGATACCTGAAGAGATAATAGATGAAAACTTTCCTAACATGGGAAAAGAAGCAGTCACCCAAGTCCAGGAAGCGCAGAGGGTACCATACAGCATCAACCCAAGGAAGAACATGCCAAGACACACAGTAATCAAATTAACAAAAATTAAAGAGAAAGAAAAAATATTAAAAGCAACAAGTGAAAAGCAACAAATAACATACAAGGGAATCCCCGTAAGGTTATCAGCTGACTTTTCAGCAGAAATTCTGCAGCCCAGAAGGGAGTAGCATGATACCTTTAAAGTGATGAAAAAGAAAAACCTACAACTGAGAATACTCTACCCAGCAAGGCTCTTTTTCAGATTTGATGGAGAAATCAAAAGCTTTACAGACAAGCGAAAGCTAAAAGAATTCAGCACCACCAAACCAGCTTTATGAAAAATGCTAAAGGAACTTCTCTAGGTGGAAAAGAAAAGGCCAAAATGAGAAACAAGAAAATTACGAAATGGGAAAGCTCACTGGTTAAAGCAAACCTACAGTAAAGGTAGGAAATCATCCACACACAAATATGACATCTAAAACAAAAATTGCGAGAAGAGGAGAATACCAAAGCAGGATATCTGAAATGTACTTGAAAAAGATCAGCAACTTAAAACAATCATGGAAATATATATAGACTGCTATACTGAATCCTCATGGTAACCACAAACCAAAAATCTATAATAGATATACACATATGTAAGAAAAAAGGAATCCAAGCACAACACTAAGGAAGGTCATCAAATCACAAGAGAGATGAGAACAAAAGAGGAAAGGCAGAAAAAAGACCTACAAAGACAAACCCAAAACAATTAACAAAATGGCAGTAAGAACATACATATCAATAATTACCTTAAATGAAAATGGATTAAAAGCTCCAACCAAAAGACAAAGACTGGCTGAATGGATACAAAAACAAGACCCAAATATATGCTATCCACAAGAGACCCACTTCAGATCTACAGACACATACAGACTGAAAGTGAGAGGATAAAAAAAGGTATTCCCTATAAATGGGAATCAGAGGAAAGCTGGAGTAGCAATACTCAAATCAGACAAAATAGACTTCAAAATAAAGAATGTTACAAGAGACAAGGAAGGACACCACATAATGATCAAGGGATCAATCCAAGAAGATATAACAATTATAAATATATATGCACCCAACACAGAAGCACCTCAATACATAAGGCAACTGCTAACAGCTATAAAAGAGGAAATCAACAGTAACACAATAATAGTGGGGGACTTTAACACCTCACTTACACCAATGGACGTATCATCCAAAATGAAAATAAATAAGGAAACAGAAGCTTTAAATGACACAACAGACCAGATAAGATTTAATTGATATTTATAGGATATTCCATCCAAAATCAGCAGATTACGATTTCTTCTCAAGTGCGCATGGAACATTCTCCAGGATAGATCGCATGCTGGGCTACAAAGCAAGCCTCGGTAAATTTAAGAAAACTGAAATTGTATCAAGCATCTTTCCAATCACAACCCTATGAGATTAGAAATCAACTACAAGAAAAAAACTGCAAAAAACAAACACATGGAGGCTAAACAGTATGCTACTAAACAACCAACGGATCACTGAAGAAGACAAAGAGGAAATAAAAAAATATCTAGAGACAAATGAAAATGAAAACATGACCATCTAAAACCTAACAGATGCAGCAAAGGCAGTTCTATGAGAGATGTCTACAGCAATACAAGCTTACCTCAGGAAACAAGAAAAATCTCAAATAACACCTAACCTTACAGCTAAAGCAACTAGAGAAATCAGAACAAACAAAACCCAAAGTTAGTATAAGGAAAGAAATCATAAAGATCAGAGCAGAAATAGAGACCAAAAGAAGAAAAAAAAAAAAGATCAACAGAACTAAAACCTAGTTCTTTGAAAACATAAACAAAATTGATAAAACTTTAGCCAGACTCATCAAGAAAAAAAGGAACAGGGCACAAATCAATAAAATTAAAAATGAAACAAGACAAATTACAACAGGCAACACAGAAATACAAAGGACCATAAAAGACTACTACAAGCAAATATATGCCAATAAAATGGACAACCTAGAAGAAATGGACAAATTCTTAGAAAGGTACAATCTCCGAAGACTGAACCAGGAAGAAGTAGAAAATATGAACAGACCAAATACAAGCACTGAAATTGAATCTGTGATTGAAAAACTCCCAACAAAGTCCAAGACCAGATAGCTTCATAGGTGAATTCTATCAAAAATTCAAAGAAGAGTTAAGACCTACCCTTCTGAAACTATTTGAAAAAATTGCAGAGGAAGGAACACTTCCAATCTCATTCTATGAGACCACCATCACCCTGATACCTAAACCAGACGAAGATACCACAAAAAAAGAAAATTACAGGACTTGCCTTGTGGTCCAGTGGGTAAGACTCTGTGCTCCCAATGCAGGGGGCCCAGGTTTGATCCCTGGTCGGGGAACTAGATCCCGCATGCATGCTGCAACTAAGAGTTCGCATGCCGCAACTAAGAAGTCTGCATGCTGCAACTAAGAGTCCACAAGCCACAACTAAGAAGCCTGCATGCTGCAATGAAAATCCCACATTCTGCAACTAAGACCTGGAGCAGCCAAAATAATAAATAAATAAATAATAAAAGAAAATTACAGACCAATATCACTGATGAACACAAAAATCCTCAACAAAATACTATTAAACCAAATCCAACAATACATTAAAAGGATCATATACCATGATGAAGTGGGATTTATCCCAGGGATGCAAGGATTTTTCAATATACACAAATCAATCAGTGTGATACACCACATTAACAAACGGAAGACTAAAAACCATATGATCAGCTTAATAGATGCCAAAAGAGCTTCTGACAAAATTCAACATCCATTTATGATAAAAACTCTCCAGAAAGTGGGCATAGCAGGGACCTACCTCAACATAATAAAGGCCATATATGACAAATTCACAGGCAACATCACACTCAATGGTGAAAAGCTGAAAGTATTTCCTCTAAGATCAGGAAAAAGACAAGGATGTCCACTCTCACCACTGTTATTCAACACAGTTTTAGAAGTCCTAACCACAGCAATAAGAAAAGAAAAAGAAATAAAAGGAATTCATACTGGAAAAGAAGTAGTAAAACTGTCACTGTTTGCAGATGACATGATATCATACATATCATACATTTATCATAGAAAAATCCTAAAGACACTACCAGAAAACTACTACAGCTCATCAATGAATTCAGTAAAGGCACAGGATACAAAATTAATACACAGGAATCCATTGCATTTCTGTACACTAACAAAGAAAGGTTAGAAAGAGAAATTAAGTAAACAATTCCATTTACTATTGCATCAGAAAGAAAAAAATACCAGGAATAAACCTAATTAAGGAGGCAAAAAACCTGTAATCCAAAAACTGTAAGTATCTGATGAAAGAAATCAAAGATGACACAAATAAAGGGAAAGATATACCATGTTCTTGGATTGGAAGAATCAATGTTGTTAAAATGACTATACTACCCAAGGCAATCTACAGATTCAATGCAATCCCTATCAAATCACCAAAGGCATTTTTTACAGAACTAGAACAAAAAATTTTTTTAATTTATATGGAAATACAAAAGACCCCAAATAGCCAAAGCAATCTTGAGAAAGCAAAATGGAGCTGGAGGAACCAGGCTCCCTGAGTTTGGACTATACAACAAAGCTACAGCAATCAAAACGGTATGGTACTGGCACAAAATCAGAAATATAGATCAATGGAACAGGGTAGAAAGCCCAGAAATAAACCCATACACATACGGTCAGCTAATCTACAACAAAGGAGGCAAGAATACGCAATGGAGAAAAGACGGTCTCTTCAATAAGTGGTGCTGGGAAAACTGGACATCTACAAATAAAAGGATGAAATTAAAACATTCTCAGGACTTCCCTGGTGGTCCAGTGGTAAAGAATCCATCTTCCAAGGCAGGGGACACAGGTTCGATTCTTGGTCGGGGACTAAGAGCCCACATGCCGCAGGGCAACTAAGCTCACGCACCACAACTACTGAGCTCATGTGCCTCAACAAGAGAGCCTGCATGCCGCAAACTACAGAGCCCACACACTCTGGAGCCCGCACGCCACTAGAGAGAGAAAACCCACACACCACAACTAGAAAAAAGCCCACATGCTGCAACTAGAGAGAAGCCCACACACCACAACTAGAGAGAAGCCCACGTGCTGCGATGAAGACCTGACGCAGACATAAATAAATTAATTAAATAAATTTTTTAAAAAATCAGAACATTCTCTAACACCATACCATACACAAAGATAAACTCAAAATGGATTAAAGAACTAAATGTAAGACCTGAAACCATAAAACTCCTAGGGGAAAACATAGGCAGAACACTCTGACACAAATTGCAGCAGTATCTTGTTGGATCCGTCTTCTGGAGTAATGGAAATAAAAACAAAAATAAACAAATGGGACCTAATGAAACTTAAAAGCTTTTGCATAGCAAAGGAAACCAGAAACAAAACAAAAAGACAACCTATGGAATAGGAGAAAATATTTGCAAACAATGTGACCAACAAGGGATTAATCTCTAAAATATACAAAGAGTTCATATAGCCCAATATCAAAGAAAACAGTGACAGGCCCGCGTACCGCAAAAAAAAAAAAAATATCAAAGAAAAAACAACCCAGTCAGAAAATGAGTAGAAGACATAAATAGACATTTCTCCAAAGAAGACATACAAATGGCCAAAAGGCACATTTAAAGATGCTCAACATCGCTAATTATTAGAGAAATGCAAATGAAAACTACAATGAGGTATCACTTTACACTGGGCGTATTGGCCAACAACAAAAAGTCTACAAATAAAAAATGCTGGAGAGGGTGTGGAGAAAAAAGAACCCTCCTACACTGTTTGTGGAAATGTAAACTGGTACAGCCATTACAGAGAACAGTATGGAGGTTCCTTAAAAACTAAAAATAGAGCTACCATATGATCATACAATCCCACTACTGGGCACATATCTGGAGAAAAACATAATTTGAAAAGATGAGTGCACCCCAATGTTCACTGCAGCACTATTTAAAATAGCCAAGACATGGAAGCAACCTAAGTGTCTATTGACAGATGAATGGATAAGGAAGATGTGGTGTACATATACAATGGAATATTATTCAGCCATAGAAAACGAATGGAATAATTCCATTTTCAGTGACACAGATGGACCTAGAGATTATCATACTAAGTGAAGTAAGTTAGACAAAGACAAATACCATATGATATCACTTATATCTGGAATCTAAAAAAATGATACAAATGAACATATTTACAAAACAGAAAAGACTCACAGACATAGAAAATAACCTTATGGTTACCAAAGGCGGGGGTATAAATTAGGAGTTTTAATTAGGATTAAAATATACGTACTACTATATATAAAATAGATAACCAACAAGGACCTACTGTATAGCATAGGGAACTATGTTCAATATCTTGTAATAACCTATAATGGAAGAGAATGTTGAAAAAGAATATATATATTTATATATATATGTATAACTGAATCACATTGCTGTACACCTGAAACTAACACAACATTGTAAATCAACTAGATTTCAATAAAAAATTCTTTTTTAATATTTATTTGGCTGCGCCGGATCTTAGCTGTGGCCCACGGGATCTTCGTTGCCAGTGTGGGATCTCCATTGCAGCATGCGGGATCTTTAGTTGTGGCATGTGGGATCTTTAGTCGCGGCATGAGAACTCTTAGTTGTGGCATGTGGGATCTAGTTCCCTGACCAGGGATCGAACCCAGGCCCCCTGCATTGGGAGCATGGAGTCTTAGACACTGGACCACCAGGGGAATCCCTCAATAAAAATTTTTTTAAAAATAAAATATAATAAACACAGAGCAGATTCTGGGTCTTTAAAACAAACATAAAGCACCGTTTTATCTAAAAGAAAATGAGGGGACTTCCCTGGTGGTCCAGTGCTTAAGACTCCATGCTCATAATGCAGGGGGCCCAATTCCTGGTCAGGAAACTAGATCCCACATGCCACAACGAAGAGTTCACATGCCACAACGAAGAGTTCACATGCCACAACTAAAGATCCCACATGTCACAACTAAAAAGATCCCACATGCCACAACTAAGAGCCCACGTGCCACAACTAAAGATCCCACATGTCGCAACAAAGACCACGCATGCAGCAATGAAGATCCCATGTGCCGCAACTAAGACCCAGTGCAGCCAAATAAATAAATAAATATTAAAAGAAAATGGGCTAAGAGGACTTCCCTGGTGGTCCAGTAGTTAAGAATTCACCTGCCGATGCAGGGGACGCAGGTTCAGTCCCACTAAGATCCCACATGCCATGGGACAACTAAGCTCACATGCCACGACAACTAAGCCCATGCACTCTAGAGCTCATGTGCCACAACTAGAGAGCCCACATGTCACAACTACTGAGCCTGCGCGCTCTGGCACCTGCGTGCCGCAACTAGAGAGCCCGTGTGCCACAACTAGAGAGCCCATGAGTGCAACTGCTGAGTCCACGTGCCACAACTAGAGAGAAGTCCACGTACTGGAACAAAGAGCCTGAGCACCACAATGAGAGACTCCGCATGCCACGATGAAGATCCCGCATGCTGAAACTAAGACCCCACAAGCCAAATAAATAAATAAATATTTTTTAAACAGGTAAGAATTTTAGAGTTAAATCTTAAGCATAAATACTCTCGTGTTCAATAGTTTTGATTAATTAGTAAAATAATACATAACAAGTAAGGAAAAAATACTACGTTATACTTCAACAAACCAAAAATTGGCAAGTATAAACTGTCATAATCCAAAAGAACTGATCATATGAATAAGTACATTATCTTTACTTATTTAGGAACATAATTTAAAATGTTTATAGAGTTTAGTTATTCTACTGTTGCAAAAGCATTTTAAAAATTACTTCAATTTGCAAAGGAACCCTTAAAATTCAGTTTTTAAAAATACTGATGCTAAATAAAGATCAGTGACTTGCAGGCTCAGGTACGTTGGCTCTGTTGTAGTAATTAAAATTTTTTAAAATAGTATGGACTATATTGCCTCAGTCACGAAAGTAAAAAGATGGAAAAAGATTTATTAGGCAAATTCTACCAGAAGAATGCTAGTGAGACTATTAATACTGACAAAAGGAAATTAAATTAAAATTGACAAAGGAAATCCTAGAACCAAAAGAATTAAATTAACTGAGTAAAATCTAGAATTTTAGTTACAAAAAATGTTCTAAAATCTTCTGAGGTTGGGAGGCGAAGGAGAAAGAAGTGAAAATAATCTAAAGGTCTTATTTTACTTGAATGAGGGCTAACAATCTTTTTTTCAAATACTGGAGCAATAAGTATGGTAAGTACAAGGAAGGGTGTATTAACCATTAATGGAATAGACATTATAACAGAATTTCCAAATTGATTAGAGGGGGGAAATGAATGAATCACAACTTGATAACTAGCAACAATAAGGAAGAGGAAAAAAGAGAAAATAATAATGTAAAGTAAATAGGATCTGGTAGGGGGAATAAAATCAATACACAGCTCATTATCTTAAAAGACAAAAACTGTCAAATTAGGTAAAAAATTAAAATCGGCAGTGACATTTTTAAGAGATACATTTTAAGCGTTAGAAATATCAAGTAATCCAAATAAAAAGAGAGCAGAAGCAGTATTAATATAACACAAGCTGGAATTCAAAATTAAAGGCACTAAGCAGGATAAAGTTGGAAAAAATGTCTGAGGAATGCACACAGAAGGAAATCAAACGTGGCAAAATGGTTAAAATTAGTAAATCTAGGAGAAGGTATATGGATGTTCATTAATTTTTTAAGTAGTAATTTCCTACAAATGTGTGTTTATTCTTAAATTATTCTTTTAATGAAAATTTACTTTCATTACAAAAGAAAAAAAAGTTGCCTAGGAGAAGGCTTCAGGGCATAAGGTAAACTGTGTTTACTCACTTACCTCAGGAAATACTACTGTTTTACCAAATGAAGATAATGCTATTGTCTACCTAGCTTAACTATGCTTATACAAATGCTCCTTTGAAATTTTTAATTTTTGTCTTTATAAGGAAAAAAATTTCTGTTTCTGTATATATTTTTTCAAATGTGATGTGTCCTGCCTATTTTGTTTTGCTCCTAGGATATAAACAGAATAAAATTTATGAAAGGGCAAAAAGAAGAAAACTAAGGACAAAGAGAAACTGAAGTGTAGTCAATAAAATCAGTATAATGGATTTACAGAAGTCTAATATCTTCTGAACAGAAATGTTGACATATCCAGGAAACACATGTACAAACAGGTTGCAACCTTGGCAACAAAGAAAACCTTAACAAAATTTTAAAGACCACATTCACCAGCCAAAATCTAATCAAGCTGAAAGTATATACAAAGGTAACAAAAACCAAACAAACTTAACTACTTTGAAATTAAAAAGCATATTCCTAAACAGATGACCAAGGAAAATTTTAAATTTATCTAAAAAGGAGTGAAAAGGAGAACACTTTGTCCCAATATCTATGGAATCCAGCTAAATCTGTATTTAGAGGAAAATACGTCCTTTAAATGTTTTCCATATTAAAGATGATAAAAAACAAAGGGACTTAGTACTTTTCTTCAGAAATTTTTTAAAAAGTAAATCAAAACAAACTGGAAAGAAGGAATTAAGATAAAAGTGGAAAAGAATGAAACAGTAAGTCAAAACATAATAGAAAAGATAAATAAATCCAAAAGATGGCTCTTTTAAAAGATCAATAGGCCAGAAAAAATCCAATTAAACAAAGAATGAGAAGAAGCAAAAATACTTAAGATTTGGAAACAGAAAGGAACCCAACCATAAACCCAGAAGAGATTAAAGAATAGTGCAAATCTGTGGCAAATCTGAAAGTCAAAGAAATGGACAAGTTCTTAGCAAAATAGAGAAAATTTGAAAAGATTAATTTCCAAATAAGAGATTCAAGGGGGGATTAGAGATTTACAGTTCATGAGTTCACGGCAGAGTTTTTTTGTTTGTTTGTTTTTTGGGTTTTTTTTTTTTTGCTGTATGCAGGCCTCTCACTGTTATGGTCTCTCCCGTTGCAGAGCACACGCTCTGGACGTGCAGGCTCAGCAGCCATGGCTCACGGGCCCAGCCGCTCTGCGGCATGTGGGATCTTCCCGGACCGGGGCACGAACCCGTGTCCCCTGCATCCGCAGGCGGACTCTCAACCACTGCGCCACCAGGAAAGCCCCCACAGCAGAGTTTTATCTAACCTTTAAGGAAGCCATGAAAACAACTCTATGCAGAATTAACTAACCAGTTACTAAGGATAACATGTCTTCAGACAAGATGTCAAAACTTTCTCTGCCTTCATAAATGACGTGAAACTATTATGTTTTTCATCTTTTCCTTTAATCAAATAAATGTGAAAATTCAGGGATATATTTGAAGTAAAGTCATTCCACAGCAAAAGTAGGTACTGAGATGCCTGGTCACGTTGAGATTCAAAAGATTATACTCAGCATCTTTAGAGTACATTATCCAAAACATGTATTCTTATGTACCTTAAAGTCAAATAAAATGAAGATGGCAAAAACATTCATTATCCATTTGTTTAATAATATTTATTGAATACCTATAAATTCTAGGTAAATACAGTCATACAACCAATTTTAAGAGAAATGTAGTTTACCTCTAAAGATAAAAAGGGGAAATTTTCACTTGAGAAAACCATTAAGATGTTTAAGATTTCAAAAGCATTATGTTACTTACAACTGCAAACTCATCTCTGTCAAGCATTCCATCATGGTCAATATCACTCAACTCCCAAACCTTAAAAAGAAAAGAATTAGGAAAGATTAACATTCTTTCATTTCACGTGCTAACTGTATACATCCAATACTTAAATGGAGGAAAAAGTTTTGCCCAAACATTATAACATCTATTTCTCTGAGAAATTTCAATTATGCTGACCATTTTATTAAATCACTATTATATGCTATATTAACATTACTGTAAAAAGAAATAATAATTCTTAATACCAAGTATTTTTAAACAGAAATTCCTTTGCAAGTTTTTAAAGAAAATATTTTGTTCCTCTCAAGTAAGAAAACAATTATGTAACACAGTACTTTAAACAACTATAATGCTTTTTCAAAAACAACATCTCAGTTAATTCATGCAACAACTCCATGTGGTACCATAAAACCTGTTTTAGACCTGAGACTGCATGAATTATCTAGGATCATACAACTATTATTAAGTAACAGAATCAGTTTTCAATGTGAAGACTTCCAACCAAGTCCATTATTGTTTTCCCTATAATACAGAATTTCTAATCATCTGAAATAAGTGTCCAATGAACACTGTATTATTAATCATTAGCCAACTAATGTCCAGGGCATACAAAATAAATATAAAATCTAAAAGGCCCTGGTATATTTGGTCTAACTCTAGAGTAGAATCCATAGCTTTAGACCAGCTATAAACTATGTTAAATCCTTGAAATGAAGGTATTAAAGATATTCAACAAAATTTTACTTGGGACAGGAAGAGAAGGTATACTGGTAAGAGACAGGAGTGAAATAAGCAAGTGCCCGGTCACTGAATGCCTTGGAGTTTAGACTTTTTCCTAAATGCAACGGGAAGCTACCTAAGAGGGTAACTTTTAAGTAAAAAATAACAAGATTATATTTATAGTTTAGAAATCTCACTCAGATCACACAATAGAAAAATAATTAATGAAAAACAATATTAGAAAACAGCTTTTAAATTAATATTTATTGAGTACCTAAACTATACAACACTGATCCAGTAGTACTGGTGTTGTGGTGGCAAGTCGTTATCATCAGGATCATGGCAGCTACCGTTCAAAGAGTATGTACCAAGCACTGTGCTAGGTACTTTATATACATTATCACATTTAATTTGTATAACCCTACAAACTGGGAACCAGGCTAATTTTAAAGATTAGAAAACTGAGACATGGTTTTCTAATGATTTGCCCAAGGTCATACAATTAAGAAATGGTGTAACCAGGATTTGACCCCATGTAGTCGGACTAAGCAAGGAATTAAAGAAAGGACTAGAGGTTTAATGAGAGTAGATAAGGTCTGAAATATAAAGAAGGGTATTGAGAAATCATGATGGAAACAGCACAAGAGTGGCTGCAGTATGGAAAACCCAGCTGAAGATCATGAAATTATGATGATACCAATCTTACTAGACTTTCTCAGTAGTCTGAATGCAACCAGAGAGAAGGCAGATAATTAGCTTCATGCAAGGTTGGATTTTCACCAGGCAGAAGAAAAGTTAGAAAACACAGCAAAGGAAGCTAAGGATACTGACATGAAACAGTGGACCAAAAAAATCCAGGACGGATGAGGAAAAAGTAAATTCAAAAGATGGGGAAAATAAAAGAGTCTGATTTAAAGGTCTTGATGAGGTCAGGCTTCCTGGTGGCACAGTGGTTAAGAATCTGCCTGCCAATGCAGGGGACACAGGTTTGAGCCCTGGTCCTGGAAGATCCCACATGCCACAGAGCAACTAAGCCTGTGCGCCACAACTACTGAGCCTGCGCTCTAGAGTCCTTGAGCCACAACTACTGAGCCTATGTGCTGCAACTACTGAAGCCCGCATGCCTAGAGCCCGTGCTCCACAACAAGAGAAGCTACCGCAATGAGAAGCCTGTGCACTGCAACGAAGAGTAGACCCCGTTCATCACAACTAGAGAAAGCTCGCAAGCAGCAGCGAAGACCCAACGCACCCGAAAATAAATAAATAAATATATTTTTTAATTAATAGAAATAAAGGTCTTGATGAGGCCAAAGAATTAGTCTTGCAAGTATCTAGGAAAGAAATCTAGAAAGACAAGAAGTTCTCTTCAGAGAGTAGAATTTATGATTTCAGAGATGAAACTATTGCTTTAACCAGGCTGTATGATACAGCCACAGAGTAAATGGCAGATGCAGAATACTGATGGTCTCTGGAAATTAAATCAAGGAATTCGGAGGTCAGAGCATACAGCTCAAAGAAAAAAGGACCTACATAAAAGGATTATATATAGCTAATTTCAAACACTCATATGTTAGAGGGAATAACCAAAGAAAGAAAGAAATTGGCAATAATTTTATATATTAAGTTAAAACACAAAAAATTCTATAATACAACTTCAAGGTAAGGTCTATGTGTTTTTAAGTGTTCCTGGTAGATACAAAATTAAAATACATAAAAGTTACATTTAGAATTTAATATCTTACTCTTCCAAGAATATCCACAGGTAACTTAGAGTTGAGCAACACTGGTTTCACTTTATCACCAGACAGAAATCCGTTCACTGGGCTTAAACTATCAAAAATTGCATCATATTTGGCCTTATCTTCAGACTATAATACAAAGAAGATCAAAGTTAAATAATGGTGAAAGGAATTTAACTGCATTTTTAAAAATTGAGTCTTCAAAGAATAGACAACATTTTTAAAACTATCATTTAAAAAACATTTTTCACTTTCATCAAAATATATTATAGTAAATAATAATTTAAAAGTTACTCCACTCAAAAGTCTAGAATCCCCTCCATCCCTTTTGTAGCTGGAATACTATCTTTGCCTTTCTACTATTAGGTTAAAAATCAAAAGATTTTAGTGATCAGAGGGCTTTGAGAAGAGCATCTAGTCCAACCCTCTCGCTCAAACAGATCCAAAGCAAAACAGTAACTTTTATAAGAACACACAGCTAGTTAGTGACATTCTATGACTTTCTAAACATGGTATTTAGTTGCATTTCAAACTCAAACAAATTAAAAAAAAAAAAAAGGAAATCATTGCCACAGAAATAGACATCAAGTTTCCCCCATTTTTCCCAAAGCAAGATTTCTTTCTATCAATAACAAGGTATTTTCTAAAATCCCAGAAAGTTATTTGTATAACATAAAAAACTATTGTTCATGATTTTCCAAGTCAAGGTCAGATCCTTACACTTTTTAAAGTTAATAGCATACAAGCAGACACAGCCATACAAACCAAAATGGTTTTCTGACAAAACTGTACACATCTATTACAGGTTATTTGATCTGCTATATTCTATTTTAAAATTACGATTTTTAAAATTTGATAAGATAGCTATAACCATTTTGGTGCCTCCAAATAACTGTAATGCAAAATACCCATTTTAGAAAAAGATTTCATAAAGAAGTGTTTTAGAGCCATAAAGAGAATTAATTAAGTAGAACTTTTCAAACGAGAAATAGTACCAGTGGGGTAAACTACCTATTCATCAAATATTTTAGTTAATACAAGATAATGAGATCATGATTTTTAGTTTACACTATAACAGAAATGAGATTAAGCCAATACTAACTGTCATAAAATGACTGACAGAGCTGCAACATCCCTCAAGCAATTTCTAGTACCAGTATTTCCTCCACAGTAAAAAATGAAAGTCTAATGCAGACTGCAATATATTTTGGAAGTAGGGGGAAAGGACTATGTAGGTAGGAAGTAAAGTGAAGTAAAAGAGAGAACAGTTACAAAGTTTACTTACTTTTACAGCCCATGGGAGCTCAGCTGCAGAAGTTCTGCTGATTAGCAAAGGACTACTGGTATCATGCTAAAAAGGAAAATACAGCACATGAAGGGCTGAAATCCTCACATCAATAAACAATGAGGAGAAAATAATCTTTGGATTTAAAAATACTCAGACAAAATGTTGGATCTCAATGCACAAAGGACACTATTTTACATTAACTCTATTAGACCTTCATCTGAGTACAAATGAAACAAAAACTGAGGAAGCTGAGTTAGTGGAGCTAACTAAATGACTAAATGACTGTGGAGCACTAACTAAAACCTGTAAGTCTTATAGAAGAAATCCTATTACAACTGAAATCAAGATAAAGATATCTGAATGTAACAAAAATATTTATGGCCCTGTTAACTGATCACTTTTTCCCTACACTATTTAAGGAAAGCTGACTGGAACAAGAACTCAATTTAAGATTTCTAAGTTAGAAGTACATGAACCTATCAACACCATGTCCAAGTTATTATGTTTATTTGCTTGTAGAGACAGATGAATATGTTTGAAATTTTTTTATAATAGTATAGTTAGGCAACAAATCCCTAAATTAGCCCTCTGACTCCACAACTAAACTTCAAAGTACAGAAATTCTCAAAACTGAAGTTAAATTCATAATACTCAGACAAAATACTAAAATACTGAATTTAAAAACAAGCAAGAGGAGCCGTGAAACTTCTGAAAAAAAGCAGTAGGGTGGGAAGGACTAGCCCTATCAGATATAAATTACCAAATATGATAATTGAAACGTGAGATCAGCATATGGATAAACAGATCAATGGGTATGAACAGAAAAAAATCCAGAAAAAAACCAAAATACATATGAGAATTCAGCACATGATTGAGGTGGCATTTCAAATCGGTATGGAAAAGATTGATTATTCAATAAACTGTATTAAGTCTAAAAGGTAGCCATCTTGAAGAAACATAAATTTGAATCCATACGCATACCTTACATCAGGACTAATGTAAATGTGAACAAAGGAACCATTAAAAAACTTAAATCCTAATAATTCATTTACATTAAAAACAATGACTTCTTTACGGAAAAAAAAATCACCACAAAGACCACAAAGTCAAAAGACAAATGGCAAACTGGGAGAAAATATTTGCAACTCATATAGACAAAGAACTGTTTCCCTAATATATAAAAAGCCTCTAGAATTCAATAAGAAAAGACAAACAACCAAAGAAAAATGGACAAAGGTTACAAACAGACATTTCACATAAAGGCAATTGTAAATGACTCATAAGTATGAGAAAAACTACTCAACTTCACTCCATAAAACCAAAAGGACGAATTAAAACTACACTTATATTCCATTTGTCACCTATCAAATTGACAAGGACTAAAAGTTTGACAACAGTATGTTAGCAGAAGTACACTCAACCAATTGTTTGGTGGGACTGTGAACTAATACAACCACTATGGAAGACAAGTAGATATTATATGTGAAAATTACAATGCACAAACTTTTGAAACAGCAATTCCACTTCTGAGAAGTTACACATATATTTCTGCACATGCAAAGTGACACAGATTCAAGGTTATTATTCATTACAGCATGTTTTAAATAATAAAAGACTGGAAGCAAGCTAAAAGCCTACCAATAGGAAGCTAAATAAATTAAGGTAAACAGAAGCACAGAAATACTATCCAGCTGTAAAAAAGAATGAGGAAGCTTTTATGTAAAGATCTCCGAAACATATCAAGTTATTTAAAAAGGCATAGAATCATGTGTATAGTATGCTACAATTAATGTAAACTGAGGATATAGGTATTTATATGTCTTTATATACACATAAAGTAACTGGAAGATACACAAGAAACTAATAACAGCAGTGGCCATAAGAAAGAAAATCGGGTAGCTGAGTGATAGGGGTTGAGGGAAACATTTTTTAATATAGTAAATTTTAATTGTCAAATCATGTGGTATCATTTTTAAAAATACAATTTAAATTTAAAAGCATTTCTTACAAATCTTGGTGGAGGAACAGCCAGGTTCAAACTACTCAGTGAAACCTCCAATCCATTCTGGGCACATGCCACAAGACGCAAAGCAACAAAGAATTCCTGAGAAAGAAAAGTATGAACGTTAAGAGCATTATCTATCTATCCATTCATCCATCCATCTATCTATCTACACACATACCTTTAATCTGAAAATACAAAACAATTCACAACTACTCCAAGATTTTTATGTTGCAGCGAATATAACAGCACATTTGCTTGAAAAACTTGCTCTAGGGCTTCCCTGGTGGCGCAGTGGTTGAGAGTTCGCCTGCCGATGCAGGGAACACGGGTTCGTGCCCCGGTCTGGGAAGATCTCACATGCCGCGGAGCGGCTAGGCCCGTGAGCCATGGCCGCTGAGGCTGCGTGTCCGGAGCCTGTGCTCGCAACGGGAGAGGCCACAAAAGTGAGAGGCCCGCGTACAGCAAAAAAAAAAAAAAAAACTTGCTCTAAAATCAAGAAGAGATCTATGTACAAAGATATTCCTAATATTATAAATAGCAAAAAAATCAATATAAATGGGAAAATAATTAAATAAACTGATATACTGATAAATATATATATTTGGAAATATACCAAAATTAATAATCATGTTTCAAAGAATATTTAAAGACGTTAAATGATTTTTATAATTTAAGTGAGAAAAAGAATCTTGAAAAAAAATCTAGAAGAAAATAGCACCCAGAAGAAAATAAATAAAACGTTATCAAAAGGCATCTCTGGATTTAAGATTATAAATTTTAACACTAGACCAATCATTCAAGTAACTCAGTCACTGTTATTCCAGAAAAGCTACAAAGAATAACTATGCAACATCTAAAACAATTATATAACTGCTTGACTTCAAAATATTTGTAAATCTCTCCCAAAGGTCCTTGGGTTTTTGGCATTTGAAGCCTCGGTCCAAAATTTAATTAGTGGAATGACACTGAAGCAACTTGTTTTCAGCTGTTCTGAGTTAAAATCAGGTCTGAGAATAAGCATAACAAAACCCTTTACTCCAGTTATGATTACTTGCGACTTGTCAATACTCCAGTACACTTGCTGATGCAATCAACCCTTTACTGCTTTTCTCACATCTGTTCTCACCTACAACCTTCTTACTCAATACTTAACCTATTCCTAGAAACTTACACGTTGTCTGTTTATTACAATACCTTGCCTTCACTAATAAATTTCTTGAAAAATTGCTATTTCAAGATTCACCCCTTCTCTTTTCATTCACCACACAAGCTTCTATGCAATCTGATTTTAACTCCTACCATTAGCTAGAGAAACAACTGCCTACGTCACAAATAAACTCCTAGCTACCAAATACAGGACTCTAAAATAAATTTTTTTTAAAAAAGCTTCATCCTACTTGTTCTTTTATTTTTTAATTTTTTTAAAAAATTTATTTATTTTTGGCTGCACTGGGTCTTCATTGCTGTGCGCGGGCTTTCTCTAGTCGCGGCGGCAGGGGCTACTCTTCATTGCGGTGCACGGGCTTCTCATTGTAGTGTCTTCTCTTGCTGCAGAGCACAGGCTATAGGCGCACAGGCTTCAGTAGTTGTGGTGCGTGGGCTCAGTAGTTGTGTCACATGGGCTCAGTAGTTTTGGCTCCCAGGCTCTAGAGTGCAGGCTCCATAGTTGTGGCACACGGGCTTAGTTGCTCCACAGCATGTGGGCTCTTCCTGGACCAGGGCTCGAACCCATGTTCCCTGCATTGGCAGGCAGATTCTTAACCACTGCGCCACCAAGGAAACACCCCCTACTTGTTCTTTTGGCAGCCTGGACTGTATGATCCTCCCTGATGCTCTCCTCTACCAGCATAGTTTCATAAAGCTCTCCTAGTTCTCCTCTGACCTTTCAAGTATCTTTTGCTGAAATCAATCTCTCCTACCATCCTTTAAATGCTGAACTCTAAATAACCCTTTTTCTCTTCTCATTCTAATGAGAGTCAATTACTCTTAGGTAATCAGGTCCACTCCCATAGTATGGACGGGCTCTGAAGTGAAATAGTATTGCACTGAATTCTAGTTCTGCTACTGGTTGTGAGGCCTTGGGCAAGTTTAAAAAAACTCTTTAAAAGGGGGGCTAATATCTACCTTGCAATGTATTATAAGGAACAAAATTAAAACCACACTATAGGAAGAAAGCACTATCATTTTTGGCACATAGAAACTCAATAAGTATTGGTTTATTTTCTTAATTTCTTAATTAAAAAATCTATTCCTCCAATACAAACATCAAAGTTTATAACTTCAAATCCATAAATCCAGCCACCTGGATATAACAAAGAACTCAAACTAAACATCCAAAGTCTAGGAACAGCAGTGAAGAATTTATTTTACTGTTAAGTTCATGAAGATAAGGACCACATCCTGTCACGTTCACCTCTGTATTGCCAAAACCTGGCTAAAAACAGGTACTCAACAAATATTTGCTGACTGAGTACAGAGCACCCTGGATGCCCATGCGAATTTAGTTTTCCAATGTCTCCAATGTACCAAACTGGCCCTTCTGCCCAGGGATCCAATGGGGACCACAATCTAACCTTGGAATCTTAAATAAGAGACTGGGTATTCTGACCCCCTCATCTAATTTTTCCCATCCCTTTTCTGAGTTAGCTTCAGCTATCCCCATAGGGAAAATTAGCTTTGAGTAGTAGTGCTCAGCCAATGTATTAGCATGTAGCAAGCTTTGAATTTAATCCTATAGAACTCTGAAATCCATCCCCAACAAGCAGAACTTTAAAGTTCTCTGATGGTGTCCAATGCCCACAACCACTTTCACATATTTCTGGTCTAAGGTTTACTTCAGGCTTGTAAACCATTTTTTGGTTTATATGTCAGAGATAAGACCTAGACCAGAATACACTGTACTCAGGTTTGATTAGCCAAGAGCTTCCCTTCAAATACACAATACCATCTTAACACATGAATAATAAAATCCCCTTTTGGACTTCCCTGGTAGCGCAGTGGTTAAGAATCTGCCTGCCAATGCAATGCAAGGGACACGGGTTCGAGCCCTGGTCCAGGAAGACCCATATGCCACGGAGCAACTGAGCCCATGCACCACAACTACCGAGCCTGCACTCTAGAGCCCGCGAGCCACAACTACTGAGCCTGCGTGCCACAACTACTGAAGACTGTGTGACTAGAGCCCGTGCTCCACAAGAGAAGCCAATGCAATGAGACGCCTGTGCACCGCAATGAAGAGTAGCCCCTGCTTGCCACAAGAGAAAGTCCGCACACAGCAACGAAGACCCAACACAGCCAAAAATAAATAAATAAATTTAAAGAAAAGTAATAAAATAAAATCCACTTTTATTTATAACCCTGTACACATAAGAAACTTAATTAATAAGATACAAAGAGCAAAGTCTCCCTGAATAACTAAGAAAAATAAATCCCATGTTATTGTTTGAATGTGTCCCCCCAAATTCATATATTGAAATTCAAAATCCCAAAAATAATAGTAGAGCCATTAGGAGGTAGAGCCTCTGGAAAGTGCATAAACCATCAGGATGGAGCCCTCATGAATGGGATAAGTGCCTTACAAAAAAGCATTCAGAGAAATCGCTAGCACATTCTGCCATGTAAGAATAAAGAAGTCTGCAACCTAGAAGAAAGCTCTCACTAGAACCATGCTGGCACCCTATCTCAGACTTCCAGCCTCCAGAACTGTGAGCAATAAATTTATGCTGTTTACAAGCCAACCAGTTTGTGATATTTCATTACAGCAGCCCAAACAGACTACAACACTCCAGGAGAACTAAATGTCACCAAACTAACACTAACCTTTGGGAATTAGGTATTTTAATGCCTATTGATTGGAAATATTTTCACTGTTCTAACACTTGCCCTTGCAAAACCCTCATTTTGGTAAAAACCAATTTTTAGTTTAAAAATACAAAAAATTGCTGGCTATGTTTTATTCTGAATTACTCAAAAATTTTTCATGTCAATCTCTGAATCTTACTTGCTTGTTCAGGATACCTTTGCCATCTGTGTCAGCTAAATCCCAGATCTGAAATTTAGAAAAAAAAAAGTATCAATCTATATTTTAACAAAAATCACCTTAAAGATAAATTAAATCCCTGCAATTTACAACCTCATGCTCTTTGGTAGTCAGCTTTAAGAATCACAGAATTAAAAGTGGAAAGAAACCTTAAAGATCACTTAGTGCAACCCTACACAAAGATACTAAGGTCCAGTGAGGTTAAGTGACTTACTCAAGAACATCCAAGGCATCAGGGAAAGAACTGAAGACCATATTCTAACTTCCAGTCCAATGACTTTTTTATTAACCCAGGTTCTAACTCCAAGTCCAATACTCTTTTTACTAGAACATGCTACCTTGATTTTAGATCCTTATTAAGATGATATTCTTTCTTATGGGTAAGCTGAAATAGTTTATTTTTGAATAATTAGATTATTAATAATGATTATTGTTCAGGTTTTGAATACATATCAATATCATATATAAGGATTTGTAAGGAGATCAAGCCAAGAGAGGGACTTTTCCACCTCTTTGTGCTCCTTCCTAAGCCTCTCATTCCCTACTCTATTTACCACATATTAAACACAGAGACAGTTCGAATAGAGGACGTAGGGAAAGAACCAATTCTGAGTGGGTGGCAAGGTTCCCAGTCTGCATTGTTTCTCCCCACATCACTCAAATGTACTATTACTTCATCATTTCATCCTACTAAAAAGTAATTTGTTTTCTAAAAATCTGAAAAACACCTTACTTTTCAAGAGGGTAAATCACTACACCAGAAATTCCCTCCACTGCATTACTGTAACTGCCTCCATGATAGTTCTAACTTCTAAGTTTTGTAATGGTTATCTTTCTGAATTTGCACCCAATTTATCTACACTAATATTCATTATATCTAGTTACAATGAACAAATACTACCTTTCCAAGTATCAGGTCTGGAAGTCCTGATTTTTTCAGGAATACAGCAGCATCAGAAGCCAATACCCTTCCAGTATTGCCTGTATCAACCTGAAAAGATACAAACCATAAGCTGACAACAAACATAAAGACAAAATTATGATTATTTACCTGCCTTTCTCCCTGTAATTTGGGAACTGACTTTTTCAAAAAGGGAACAGGAATCCTTTGACTAACAAAGGCCATGGAATATTGGAGACCCATATGAGAAGAGTACCATCTAGACAGCACTGTCAATCTACAAAGTGTTTTTTTATCATGCTCATTACACACATGATAAAACTGAAGCTCAGGGAATTCCCTGGCAGTCCAGTGGCTAGGACTCAGTGCTTTCACTGCCGGGGCCCGGGTTCAATCCCTGGTCAGGGAACATAGATCCCACAAGCTACAGAGTGCAGCCACATTAAAAAACAAAAACAAACAAGAACACACACAAAAAAAAACCCTGAAGCTCAGAGGAAGTAGAACAGATTAGTGGAGTCATAACATTAATACATGTCTTCTGATTCCAAGTCTTCTATAGCTGCCATTTAAATTCCAATAAACTTAAATGGCAAAAGAGGAAAAAGGCAATAGTTCCTGGAGAGGTCTTCTGATAAATGGGAATAGCTGCACAGTTATGTGTTTTTTTTCAAATATCTTTAAATAATTAACTTCTGCTTTTATACTTACTCTTAAGAAACTGCAACACTTTTTTTAAAAATCAAAGCAATATCAGTTTTAAAACCAGCAGTGACTGCATTATAAACTTAAAGAAATTTAAAAACTGCTAAGTTCCTAAAGCACATTAAGGGAAACACATCATTTTAACTGATGGGGACTTTCCTTTAAGACAGAATGAGGTCACCAAGAACAAAAAAAACAGTTCAAAAAAAATAACGACTCTCACTTCCGCAGAGATTTCCTAAAGTTCTATTTGTAAAAATGAAAAGTAAATTTTTAAAAGTCATGGGAATAGTAACATGATACGAGGATATTTGTGAGCTAGCTGTTTTTCCACTTCAGTTAAAAGATTGTTTGCTAAAACATATACAAAGCATTCCAGACAGACCAATCCCAGCAAAGAAGCAAAAGAGAAATACTTTCTTTCAAGTGCTAGAACATGGGATAAATCAGGCACTCAGCAAAAAGGAAAGAATTGCTCAATCCAAATTTGGGGTAACAAGGAGGTACAGAAAGGGTTGGGAACTCTGCCTCTAGAATTCTCCACAACTCCTTTTCTTTGCCTACCCCTTGACCAGGGTGGGATAAAAAAGGAACAACTACCCCCCCATAGCCTAGAAACAGAGGCACTGAGGAGAAAGGGAAACCCAGATTAAGCTCTTATGACATATTTATGTAGTGTAATCCAATAAATAATTTTACTATCTTCCATTCTTTTGGTTATTATAATAATTAAACACAGCCATTTAGTCTTTGTCATCTACAGGCAGTTTCTGTTGTACTCTGATGCCTGCCTAAAGGCTCTGCCATAAGCTAAAGGCCACAATCTGTGTTGTTAACAAAGAAAGACAGTCTCAGAGCCTCATGGAAAGTACGATACCACATACTCTGAACTATTAACACTTCAAAATGTAGACTTTTGGATAAAGACTTCCAGGCTGACATCACTTAGACAACTTTCAGACTGTACTGGTAGACCAAGTCAAAATTCCAGGACTGCATTCTGGAAGTAGATGTATCTCTTGAAAGCAGACTCCTGACCCAAGAGGCAGGGAAACAAGAATTAAGTACACAGGGCTGAATGAAGTGTTAAGGAAAATTCAATTATGATTATTTACGTGGAATATTGTTGGTATTTTTACTATTCTATTTTCTAATGGATATGTGGAAAAGCCCTTTCTTACTCTATATCCATCCCTCAATTTAGTAGGCTCTGCTTTTGTAAACTGAATGAAATAGTTTTCAATGGTATTTGATTCTCACTGACCCTTCAGAAATCAAAAACAAATCCTTTAACTGAATGTCCTTACTTTGTATGGCCATATAGTTATCAAATAAGTTAAATAACAATTTATTCTCCTTTTTATCAGGTTATAGTTGAGTAAACCAATTGTACAAAAACAAGGCCATATTTGAGAATGATTCTCTTTTATTCAGACAGAACAAGGCGCTATTAAGGATCAGGGATTGCCTTTATGTACAACCAATGTCTACAAAGGCCCCACAAGAAGACTGGCCTGCAACATGGTTTGTAAGATCCCAGTCACTCAAGCAGTAAAGCAAGGTCACTTAGCAGGCTAGAAAACTTAGCAGACATGGGAAACCTCAAGATGAGGTAAATGCACTCAAATTTATACTGCACGTGAAATATGAAGAAGAGAATTTCTAAAGTTTGGATCCTAGCCTTAAAACAGAAGAATAAATAACAGAGGCTTTAAAAAGTACAATCTGAGATTCTTTAGAAATTTCAAGCAGAAATTAATCAGCTGGCCTTAGAAGTTGTTAAATAGTAAGTGTATGGCTTTAGATTTGCAAGTCACACAAGGAGACCTATAGTGGTTCATTCACACTTGTTGCAATATGTAGATTACCCAGTTTATTTGTATAAGGAGACCAGCCTTTTCTGTAATTATGATCACAAGGTGAAGAGATTATCAAGAAAAATGATCTGATATTTGGAAATGGGCAAATAAGACTGTCTACACTTTCAGGAGATTAGATAATCTGATCTATGGTTTGCACCTTTGACTTTCTACCAATTCGGCTACTTTACACTCTGTAGGGGGTAGAGGTTAAATTATATAAACCTGAGAGCAATGCAAATGATTCCTATCCATACCAATGAAATTAATTTTCTCTGATAGAGAATATAAATCTCTGTAACTCATATTCCCATTTTTACATCTCACTGGTTCTCCCAATAATTAATGAGTTGAAAAAAATCCTTGACACATGTTCATTTTATATATTTGTATGAGAGTCATGGTTTTAACTTCATGAAAATTAAACTTTAATAAGTCTTAAAAACAACATAAAAGTCATTTCTATTTAGCTTATAAATTAATTTGGATGTTTATATCTGGATGAATATATCTAATGCCACATGGATTTTTAAGATAGATATTTAAGACAATTAAGTGTTTGGGCTTAATTATCTTTCCTTCATTTTTCTGGGAGCTTGTTAAAAGCATTAATCAAAGCAGGAGATTAAAGCACAAGAAAATGAAAACAAGAAATGTCAAATTTATTCAGCTGGATGGTAATCTGCATATATACAATCAGGAGTTGAAAGTATATTTTATGTTCAATCTAAGAAGACAAAGAAACAAACATCTTACCTGTCTATAGTATTTTTCATATAGAGGATTCCCACTTGATAACTAAAATAAATAAATAATTAGAAATTAAATGCTATTCAATGACTTCTATTAATATATTTGCATTCATTCAACAGATATATGAAATAAAGATAAATACGATTAGAATATCCTTGATTTCAAAAAGTTTGGCATTGTTTCTTTCTGGGGGCAGGAAGGGAAATTGAATAAAGGCAGCCACATGGATTACCAATAATCAGGCAGACAAGAAATAAAACAAGAATTTTAAAATTATTTTTGACATCAGAACTCTTTTCCTCATGTAAAATTTTACTCAGAAACCCAACATATAACAAATTAGGGGTGAAATGATTTGGCTAAAGATGAACTGAAAAGCCCAAAGCCTTAAGCATTCATCCTCTACCCAAGTGCCCAAGGTACCTATGAATACAATTCAAAAACCACTTGAGTAAAATAATCAAATGAATACACAAACTAATGAACAAAAAGATGATATCGGTATCAGTTCTGAAATGCTTGCAGGAAGGGAGTGCTATTCAATTCATACCACAGTTCAAAGGGTTCCTTGGTCAGCTGATGAACAGATATATTATCTCATCTGAAAGGCAGCTTAGGAGTATTGATGTTTGAAGGCGCAGGTTCGCCTGTACATGAATGTGAAGAGTGTTCTGGAACCAGGAAGGAAGTCCAGGAAGGCTTCATAGGGTTGACATCAGTACAGAAATTTGAGGTGTAAGGGAGAAGGGGAGAGGGTGATTCTATACAAAGGTAACAGCATGCAAAAATGCATGCAACCAACAGAAATCTCAGTTCTGCTTGAAGAGAATAGTAAGGAGTTCTGAATGGTGATAAGGATTACAGATAAGATTATAAAGTGTTATAGAAGACAACTTGTTCAACTGCCATGCTAAAAGTAAAGAAAACAAGGATGGAAAAGGGGACAGATTCAAGAGCCATTAACTACCCAGTTGTTTGGTCAAACACCAGTCTACATGTTACTATAAAGGTATTTTTTTAAGATGTGGTTAACATTTAAAGCCATAAACTTTGAGTAAAGCAGATTATCCTCTATAATGTGGGTAGGCCTCATCCAGCCAGTTGAAAGCCCTAAGAGAGAAATGACTGAGACCCCCCCCCAAAGAAAGAAGGAATTCTGCCTCCAGAACGCCTTCAGACTCAGCTGCAACATCAACTCTTCCCTAGGTCTCCAGCCTGCCCTGCGGATTTAGGACTTGCCAGCCTCCACAATCACACGAGCCAATTCCTTAAAAGTAATAAATCAGTGTGTGGGTGTGTCTGTCCTGCTGGTTCTGTTTTTCTGGAGAACCCTAATACACCTAGTCTTAGAGAGGTCCAAGCTTTTAAATGGCGGAGACTGGACTTAAATGCAGGACTGTCTCTCTCTAAGCTCCATCCTCTTTCACATTACCATGCTGTTTCCCATATGCCCTGGTTTGCTCAGGACAGTACAATCTGTTGTCTCAGCATCCCATCCAGTTTACCACTTGTCTCAGATTTCTCACTTTCTTAAATGAACTATTTTTTATTAATCACTATACTAAAATAAATCAGGATGAATTCAGTACACCTCTACTATATACATCTAACTTCTGGCCAAGCTAGTAGTGTCTAAGTGCTCTAACCACTGAACAAGTGATGAAATTGTAAAGAGGACTAACGATAATTCCACTTTTTTCCTGACTCTTTACAGATAAAACATAACTAAAACCTTTTCAAGGACACCATGCAAAAGACTCAGTGAAAAGTATCCTCAGACACAAGCAACCATGGACAGGTAACTCCTTACATCCGTTCAAGACTGTGCAAGAAATATTTTACACTGGTGCTTCTGCTGGCTCCTGGTGCTACTGACTGATGTGCCAGTCAGTACAGTGACATGTGCAATGACCTGCAAGATCCATCAGGCCACTAGCCGGCCAAGTAAGTGAGAAATTACAGGTTAGGCGCAAATGAAGTATGTGTGAGGAGTCAACAGTCTAAAAACTCGAGGTTGTTTTGTCATTTATTTCATGGTATAATTCTACAACTGTTTATTTTGTTTGACAATCTTTTTTTCTTTTTTTAATCCAGTAAACCCTTTCAGGAACAATGAGCTAAAGAGAAGAAATGATATGTTTAATACAAAATTAAGTACTAAATTTTCATTTCTCTAGAAAATGGATAGACAGACAATTTGCATAAAAATTTTAAGGCTACTTCTATTTATCATAGAGCTATAGTGGCATCACTTAATGAGTTAGCTGCAAATGCCAAAATTTACAAATGTTTTTACATATCCCTGGTTTAAATTTTAAGTATAAAAATGGTATTGAAAACAAAAAAAATACTTAAACATGGCAATATGTGTTCCCTACTTGCAACCTGTCATCAGATTTTAAAGGCTGGAATCTTTGAAAGACTGACTTTATAGATCCAACCTAAGTGTCTCAGTATTGAATCTTTTTGAAAACAAGTCCTCTAATGACTGGTTGCATATTGTTCAAAATCAGTGGGAAATTTTTAATCAAAGATTAAAGTTAATGAATAAAAATCCAAAAAACAAAACTTCAGCTATTGAAGCTTTTAGAAAATATCAATTATTAGAAAGAAAGTTTGCCAAGACATTGAAACATATCCCTCAAAAGCAAGGGAAGTACTAAACAAATTAAATGATGAGAGTTCAAACAGAATACAAGATTTAATTTTGAAATTCTATCATTATACTTTGTAATGAATTCTAGAAGTTCCATCAAAAGTCTTCCTGTGGATAAATGTATATTCTGTACTGGAATGACATGAAATTACAGAGACCCTATGATTTCACACCAACTAAATTTAGTGGAACATGTCAAATAATCATAAATAGGGACAAATTATATGACAAGATTTGTCTTATTAAAAATTTGTCAAAGAGTACCTTTAATAGAGGCAAAAAGACAATGCCTGTGAAAATACTGGGGCTGATAAATTTACAGTTTTCAATAAGAAAAAAATTAGAATTAACAATAGTCTCCATTTAGCAAAATTGTTCCTGAGGTAGCCAAGTAGTTCACAACAATATAGAGTATGTTAGCAATTAAAGATAGACTGCTGGGAATTTCCTGGTGGTCCAGTGGTTAGGACTTGGTGCTTTCACTGCCGTAGGCCCGGGTTCAGTCTCTGGTCGGGAAACTAAGATCCCACAAGCCAAGCAGCATGGCCAAAATATATATATATATAGCAATGGTTACAGACACGAGTCAACTGTAAGGGTTAACAACTACACACCATAAAATGTAACTTTGAAAAATGCTGCAGATAATTTTATGAAAAAAATTAAAACTAGTTAAACTACATTGGAAAATGACATTGTTCAGAAAAGTATTACTGACACAATATTATAGACAGATATGTCTAAGAAGCTGACAAAAAATATGACTATTACCCAGAATAACTATTCTGCTTTTGTTTTTAAATATTCTCATAATCAACATAAAGACTTTATTTTGTTGTACTATAGAACAAATATTTTATAAAATTTTATTTTTGAAAACAGAACTATTTTACTGATCTACCAATGTAATAAAACCATTTTGATGGCCAAAAAAAAAAGTCAAAAAACATATAAAACTTTAAATATTTGTAATGTCCCTTTCATTCTCAAACATGTCCCAGTTTGAATAAAAACGTACATATTCACCCTACTCCCAGAAAAGGGTATAAATACTTTGCTAGAGAAAGCAAATGAAATACATTCCATCAATAACAAAGAGTTATTTAAAGACAATTCAGTTGAATTTTTAGTACCCAGAAAAGAATTCATAATAGTAAGAAATTCTGAACTCCAAACTGTACCTTATTAATCATCACATTATAGACTCACTGGTTACTACATAAATACATTTGAGAAGGCATTAGCTCACTAAGTGACTAAGTAAGTACAGCCTGTGCTAATTAACTATACTAATACGATACAGCTAAGTGAGAATGGAAAAAGCCATCCAAATTGCCAATTTACTCTTCAAGTAAGATGATCAAAGAGAGTGTGTTTCGTGTATCTTGGTAAAATTAGCTTTTTTTTTTTTCTAACTGAAATATAATCATTTTAGATTAAAAACATCACACGTTCACAACACACATAATGAATGCACAGAGAAAAATTTTGAGAGGCATAGCTAAAATGATAACAGTAATTATCTCTGTATAATGGAATTATAAATGATTTTTACATTCTTCTTTATACTACTCTGTGTTCTCTGAAAACTTTTTTTATAATAAGCACTTCCTACTTTTGTAATTAGAATAAAACAATAAAGCTATTTTCAGTTTGGGGAAAAATGTAAAAATCCAAAATACTGACATCAGTATGCAAGGTTACATATAAATTTTTAGTAACTAAATTAATTTCTAAAGGAAAACTTTTAAACTAAAGTTATCAAAATCAAAATCTGACTTTTAAAAATTCTAACACTATTATAATTTAAAGCAATTATTTATTCATTGGCTAGATCATAAACACCTATCAGTTGTCATAAAGTAAAATATTCATAAATGTAAGAAGAATTCCTTCTAAAGAGTCAATAGCTACTTATTACTACTCTGAAAAAAATGTTAGGTGCTTGAAAATAAGAGATGTTGGAATGCCAATATAGTTTTGTAAAAAAAAAAAAACACTCACATTTTGGTATCAGGCCTAAATTCAAAGCCCATTCCACTACTTCTCAGGTGTATGGTCTTGAACAACTTATTTCACCTCTTTGCAAAGCCTGTATCCTTATCTGTAAAGTGCTAACAACACCTATTCTTCATAGGTTTCATATGAGTTAAATTAACTGAATTAAAGAGAGATGGCTAATTGTTCCCTAATATCCTTTACTCTCTTCTTTCTTTAGTAATAATACCCCTAAATCTTACTCGAACATGTTGGACATCTACCTAAAGCAATATTTCTCATCCTCTCTTGCAATCCCAGTTCCCCTCAATGAAATGTGAAAGGAAATAATGTGCCCAACTCCCAGGTTGTGCACCTACAGGGAAGGAGAACGCGTTCTACCTCACGGTCCTTCTTCCAGCTGTCCAGAAGGCAGATTTGGTGGTGAAACATGGAGCAGCTACCCAGACTGAGAGATGGCAAACATGGTTGAGAATAAAAGAGCAAGAGAAAAGGGATTAAGTCTCTGACACTATCATGAAGCTGCCATATCAGCCCTATACCACTTATCTTACTTGGACAGATACTTGAGAGAGATAAATTCTCTCGTTTAAGCCACTGTGATCCTAACTAATGCAGTGAAAACCAAAAAAAAAAAAAAAAAAAAAAGCAAGAAAAGAAGGGTGGGGCTGCTATTTTTATTAAGAAAAAATCAAGTATAACAAATTTTACTAAGGAGACTTCCCTGGTGGTCTAGTGGTTAAGACTCTTGTGCTTCCAATGCAAGGTGAGGGCTCAATCCCTGGTCAGGGAACTAAGATGCTACATGCCTGCCCCAGGGCAGAAAAAAATTTTTTTTACTAAGAAAAAAAGTTATACCATCCTAAGGTCTCATAGGTTGTATTATAATCCTCAATCATTTATTCTCCTCTTACAAGAGTATTAACAGTCCTGCCTGTTGCCATGTGACTTGTAGTGCCTCTCTGTGGACACCCTACTGTTGGCTTGGCCATGTGACTTATTTTGGCCAATGAAATATGAGAATGTTCCAGTTCCAAGTAGAAGCTTTAAGAGCTATTGTGTGTTTCCACGAGCTCTTGCTCTTTTCTCTCTGCCAAGAGAACAATAAGTCACAAATAGGGGGTGCTCCTTCGGCCTGGATCCTGAAATGAAAAAGAATCATGGAGTAGAACCATAGCTGATTACTAGGGAACCTATAATGTGAGCAATAAACAAACCTTTGTTATTATAAGCTACTCATATTTTGGGTTGTTTCTTAGTGCAGCATAATCTAGCAAAAGTTAACACATAGATAATCTAACACCAAAGTATACCAGGTAGTGAGGGGGGGCGGAGAAAGAAGAGGTCCTGGTTATTAGGGAAATTCACAGGTTAATAAACAAGTATCAAGAGTTGCTTCAGGGTTTCCCTGGTGGCGCAGTGGTTGAGAGTCCGCCTGCCGATGCAGGAGACACGGGTTCGTGCCCCGGTCCGGGAAGATCCCACATGCCGCGGAGCGGCTGGGCCCGTGAGCCATGGCCGCTGAGCCTGCGCGTCCGGAGCCTGTGCTCCGCAAAGGGAGAGGCCACAACAGTGAGAGGCCCGCGTACCGCAAAAAAAAAAAAAAAAAAAAAAAAGAGTTGCTTCACATGAAACTTTTAGTTTCATGTTAGCAGGGGTTATGTGGTGGGAGGAGGTGCTGGATTATATGACTTTGAGAGTCTATGATTCTATAGTGCACAAAATGAACTGAAACTTTAAATAGTATCAGGCTTATTGTAAATGGTTATAGTACAATGTGGAAAAGGTAAAAATAGACAGACATCCTCTAAAACAAAATGTCAATCTTTTTCTCAGTTAATCACAAGGTCCTGTGATACAGAGAATAACCAAAGAATAAATAAATAAAGAGGGGAGTGAGTATGAATATAAAGGAATAGCATGAAGGATCTTTGGGATGGAACAGTTATCTTAATTATGGTTATAGCTACATGAATCCACACATGAAAACACTGCATATGCACAGAACAACACATATACAAACAAATAAGTATCTATAAATCTGATGACATTTGAATAAAGTGTGTGAATTGTGCCAATGTCAATTTCCTGATTTTGCTCTTGCACTATAAGAATACGAGGTGTTACAACAATTAGGGACAACTGGATGAAGGGTATATGGGATCTCTCTGTACTACTTTTTGCAACTTCCCACGAAAAGGCGGTGTCGAAGCCCATGATGAAGTAGAGAGAAGGTGGCAATCCAGACAAAAAGAATACTGTGTATAAAGGCAAACTGATATAGAAGTCTAGGTAGTAAAAAGGAGACAAAGGAATAGGTTTTATTCTTTCAAATAAACCACTCAAAATCTTTTTAGTTTTAGTCTCTCTAAAAATTTAAGAAATGATTAACAACTCAGTACTAGTGAACATAAAAATAAATAAGCGTTATAAAGCACACAATTTTCTGGGTAATTTGCCATGCAAGTATATTTGACATATTCACACACAAAACTTCAGCTCTTTAGAACTCAGCCTTCTAATACTCCATTTTCAAGAGATCTGAGGAACCGGAAGGGGAACTAGCCCTACATCCGTTCAGTTCCTCCACCACCACCCCAACCACGCTGCCAATAATGGAACAGCAACTCCTACGACCAGAGTTCCAACTAAATACAACCAGCAGAGCCTGTGCTTTGACACATGTATGTTTACATCATGTGACCGGCTTGCAGGGAAGGAGACTAAAACCTTCCGAGGACAGGATTGTGATGTCTAAAAAAGACTTGTGTATTTCACAATACAAAGGAAAACAGGGCGGAAACAAACAGTAAAAGGAAAAGACAAGAATGAAAAAATAAAGAGGAGCGACAGTGATCGACAGCAATCCAAACTGACAAAGGAAATAGCAATCAGAAGCTGTCTGGAGAGTCAAGAGCAAGTCAGTAATAAACTTTAAAAAGGAGCTGGGTATAGAGGGTAGAGAAAAGCAAGTCATCTGATCAGTCCTCACCGTTAGAGCTGGTGGGGAGGAGCCCAAGAAAACACAAGCAGCCATCTGAGCAGTTCCCTTAGAGAATGAACAGTATAAACCCTAAGCTCAGTATAAATCCTAACTCATTTAATAATTTAATAATCATGTACTGGATGCCTTCTAAGTATAGAATAATAGGCTCAGATATCTGGGGTTACAAAAATCATACAGGGCTCCTGCCCTCTAAACAGCTTATATTCTAGTAAAAGTTGCAATGCTCCATTCTGCAAACATGCTAACACCTCATGCTTGTTCCATAACAAACCCTTATAAATTGATAACACAATTAGCAGGCAAAGACCTAGGAACACTCTAAGAACAGTATTCTAAAGAAAGCTTTCAAACTCTGAATACAAGAATACATTTGCTCTGGAGATTATCAGAATTGAAAGATTAAAGGGACTTTAAGTAGATATGAAAGTCCCTTTCATGTAAAAAGTCCCTTTTTACATGAAAAAGTAAAGGGACTTTCAGTATACTACTGAAAAACAATGGGTGTAAAGAGACCCTACCAGCAACTCAAAGCAACAATGGACTAGCTTTTGTTAAATCCAATTCAACCTGACCAAAAATCTGGGTGGCAAAGTGTCAAAGAATGAATACAAAGACTAGTTTTGGTCTCTCATCAGAAGACAGTGAGTCCTACATAAGTCATTCTAGCCAGCCCAAAATAAACAGAAATCACTGGGAGAAGCATTATTTTTAAGCATGAATAATGTGGATTTAAAAAAATTCAAATAAGGAACAAGTGAAACAAAATAACCACTTCCTGCATTTTACAGCACTTTATCTTTTTTTAATATTTGTTTTTAATTTATTTATTTTTGGCTGCACTGGGTCTTAGCTGCGGCAGGTGGGATCCTAGTTGTGGCATGCGAACTCTTAGTTGCAGCATGCATACGGGATCTGGTTCCCCAACCAGGGATGGAACCCAGGCCCCCTGCATTGGGAACTTGGAGTCTTACCCACTGGACCACCGGGGAAGTCCCTACTTTTTACAAAGGACATTCACAACCTCATCTCTCATGTCCTTTTTCTACACATCTAGGCAACCAGATGATCACATCAATTCCCATGGTTCAAATACTACACTTATGTTGATGAATATCAATTGCTATCTTTAGTTTTGACCTCTTCTCTGAACTCTCAACTTACATACTATCTACTTTACATCTCCACTTGGATGTCTCCCAAACATCTAACAGAACTTGTTTTTTTTTTTCCTCCAAAAATCTATTCCTCTCCCACCACCATGTAGGTACACAAGCCAAATACCTAAGAGTCAGCATATCCCTCATTCTCAATTTTCAATCTATCATATGCAAATGCTATCAACTCTAATTCCAAAACATATGTTGAACTCATCCACCTCTCTCCACATCGTAGTTCATATCTCATCTTGACTATTAGAACCTTTAATCCATCCTCTCTGCTTTTATTCTTTTCTCTCTATTCTCTCCATACAGATTGCAGAGTATATGTAAATATAAATAAGAATATAACATTCTTCTGATTAAACCCCCCAATGGCTTCTCATTTGACAAAAAATTAAATCCAAACTCCTTGATGTGGCTTTGAGTCCCTGCATTATCCAGCCTCTGCTCACCTCTCCAGACTCACTTAAGGTCACTAACTTCACTGTGATATTTCAGTTCTTCTAAAAGAGCTCTGTCCCAATTCAGTCTTTTCACATGTCATTCTCTGTTCCTGAAAAGCACAGGTGGTGTCTTCATTTTCTTTAGGACTCAGCTTAAATGTTACCCACTCAGAGACTTTTCTGGATCATCATAAAGTAGGCCATTTTTAAAATTTTCTACTTCAGCCTTGCTTGTTTCCTTCAGAGACCTGTTACAACTTGTTTTCATTTTGTCTGTTTGCTTTCTTGTTGTTGTTGCCCTCACTATAATATCTGTTCCATGAGAGCAGAAAATCACATCTATCTTGCTCACCACCAAATCTGCAATACCTACAGCCCTCAAAAAATATGAGTTGAATAAATGATCATTAGTGAAATTCCTTCTTACAGTAAATTCTCAAATATTGCTGGGAGTATAAATTAATTGATTCGACATTTATTGACAACCTATTACTTGCAAAGATTGAGACAGGCACAGTGATGAATTATACATTCCTTGCTCTCAAGGGCTTTACCAGTCTAGCACAGAAGTAAGCAAGTCCCTTTTTCCTCAACCTCTTCTGAGAATGTTCCCTCCACCTCCCTACGTGAAATAACAGCTGGTCCTCTCCTGAAGAGAAAGCCTGACAGTCTTTTCTCAGAATGTTACCTCCAACCCCCTGCTCTAAATGAAATAATCTCTCACCTCCCTTGAAGCCCTCTCAAATGGTTGCTGTCCAGTTTTAACCTCCTGCCTATCTCAGGTTCTAGAAATGGGATTAAAACCCTCTTTGCTCACCTGTACAGCTTGTTCATATTATCTGTTTTAAAAACAAAGAAAAAATAAAGCTCTACTCTTTTGAGGCTCTTCTCTTTTCAGCAAAATTACTGTCTCCCTTTCCTTATCACTGTTATATTTTAACCTCCTGGTCTCTCTACTTCACTCATCTAAGGCTTTGGCACATGGCTCATTGTCTTCCTCTCCACCCTAAACCTCCATCAAACTGAATGACTTCACCACGGATTTGGACAACCCATCCAACAACCTGGTTACTTACTTCCTTGACGTCCTTAACACCAGTGGTCTCTCCAAAACAGAGTTATACAATGTACCACCAACGTGGATATATTATGGCCCAGTCATCCTGTTACTCTCATAGTAACATCACTCCTGGCCCTTTTACCGTTATCCAAAACTGCTCTATATCTCAAATCACTATTTCAAGCATCTTGTTCTCCAACTATAACCTCTTTCAAATTATCATCCTTTGACCTTTATAAGGCCTCTTATCCATGGAGCCTTTTATTTCGACTGTGATCCATCAGAGCGGACCGTCTCTTTGCTTTACTTTCCTCATCATTCAGTTTATATTTTACGGTGCATCATATCAATAAGCCTCTTGTCAGTAACCTAAATTCCCTTGTTCCTCTTTAAGAACACACCAGGATAGCAAAACTCCAAACCTGGATGAACCCAACTATCCTCCTTCTTTAAGGCTGCCGCTAAAAATGTCACTCAACAGGACACACTGGTTTAACCATAAATTCGTGATCACTGTGTTAGTAGTTTGCTAGGGCTACCATAAAAAGGTACCACAAACAGTGGCTCTGGAGAACAGAAATTTATTGTCTCACGGTCTGGAGGCCAGAAGTCCAAAAACAAGATGCTGGCAGGGCCAAGCTCCCTCTGAAGGTACTAGGGAAGGATCTGCTCCAGTCTTCTCTCCTATTTCTGGTAGTTCCTTGGCATGTGACAGCTTAACTCCAATCTCCACATGACATTCTCCCTGTGTGTGTGTCTGTGTCCAAATTTCTCCTTTTGATGTGGACATCAGTGATTTTGGATTAGCAGCCCACCCTGCTCCAGTATGACCTCATTTTAACTAATTATATCTATAACAACTGTATTTCCAAATAAAGTCACATTCTGAGGTACTGGGAGGTTAGGACTTCAACATATAAATTGGGGGAGGGGGGACATAATTCAACCCGTAACAGTCAGTAACCTCAAATTTTTCTGCCAAACCTACTTTTTTTTTTTTTTTTTGCGGTACGTGGGCCTCTCACTGTTGTGGCCTCTCCCATTGTGGAGCACAGGCTCTGGATGCACAGGGTCAGCGGCCATGGCTCACGGACCCAGCCGCTCCATGGCATGTGGGATTTTCCCAGACCAGGGCACGAACCCGTGTCCCCTGCATCAGCCGGCGGACTCTCAACCACTACGCCACCAGGGAAGCCCCAAACCTACTCTTCAACCCACTTTCCATAACAACTATTCCAAGTAGAAATGTGACGAGTCCAATCAGAGAAAATCACAGTTCTTTTGTGGGAGCTACCAGAAAAGAGGCCCTCTTTTCCAACAGATTTGGAGTTATAAAGTATACAAACCTGAAGTTTTAGTGCTCATTTTACTGCTATAATGGGAAAGCCTACCTGAGACTGGAGACAAGATATGAAGGAAAAACTGAGTAGTGGTATCACTGTGATGCTAACACATCTGAAGCCAGCTCTACTCCTGGACCTATCGATTACATAAACTAACATACTTCCTTTCCACTTAAGACAATTAGAACTGCCATTTCCTATTACTTGCACGAAAAAGTTCTGACGTAAGAATGAATAAAACTGGCTGATAAAGTGAGTTTTATACTTCTTGACTGGTACTTGGAGCCATATAGACCCAACCAAAGAATATAAACCAACAGAAATGTTTGCTATTTCAATTCTTTTCATATTATAGACCTAACATTTTCAAAAATATATCCACACAACCTTTTTTATCTCAAGTATAATTTGAAGTAAACACCATTTCCTAAATAAATCAATTTCTTAAAATGAATTGAGAAAACATTTTTTTCCATGTTTATTAGTTGTTCCATTTCTCCCTTCCAAAACAGAAAAGAATTTGGTAAAAAGAATTTTCATCAATGTAATAACTTACATAAAATGAGAGGGCAAACCCTCAGAGATTACTGTTGACACCAAATTGAGCGGGATGATTAATAGGCCAGAACTAATAATATGATTAGTTAAGTTGACCTGTGCTAGCTGAAGGTAAACAAGCATGCTGAAATTTAATACAGACAAATGAAGAGTAGATTAGATAGGGAAAAAATATAAGCTTTGCACAAATGAGACAAAGAAAATTTTCACAGTTAATGGAGTTCCAAGAGACACAAAAGAATCAGTAATGAAATGTTGCTTTTAAAAAAGGCAAGTTAAATTATAAATTATGAACTTAAATACACTACATTTTAAAATCATATATACATAAACGTCATCATTTTACAGCTTCATAGTAAATAACATATATTGAATCCTTTTTGAGCATTTCCTATACACCAGGTACTAGTCTTAACCACTTTACCCATTGAGTCCATTTATCCTGACAAGGCACATACTATTATATCCATTTTACAGATGAGGAAAATGAGACATCAATAAGTTGAGTAGCTGACTCAAATTCCCATACCTATTTAAGAGTTGGCACCAGCATTCAAATCCAAGAAGTCTGATTGCAGGACTTTTGCTCTTAATTCTTAGGTTTGTTGCCTTTATTATCAATGTTTTTACCTTTACCATCATTTTACTAGCATCTTTCATATGCATTGTATCATCTGAACCTCCGTAACAGAGAGGTATTACCATATTTTCCAATTCTAAAACACCTTTAGTTGTAAGGACCACCTTCTATTTAACACAACTTAATATCAAAATAAAGATAATTTAATAGAATAATTTTTTATTATTAACCCACAATTGCATACATTTATCCACCATTTTCCCTGTAGTATCACTATTGCACACATTTACCCACCATTTTCCCTCTTAATTAAACATTAAGTCAAAGCAATGTTTTGCAGTTTTCATTGTATAAGCCTTTCTCCCTCCTTGGTTAAATTTATTAAGTATTTTATTCTTTTTGATGGTACTATAAATGGAATTGTTTTCTTAATTTCCTTTCTGAATTGTTTACTTCTAGTGTATAAAAATACGGCTATGTGTTGATTTTGTATTCTGCAACTTTGCTAAGTTTGTCAGATCTAAAAGTGTGTTTGTGGAATCTTTAAGATTTTCTTCATATAAAAAAACATAACAGTATGGAGGCTCCTCAAAAAATTAAAAATAGAACTGCCATATGATCCATCAATCCCACTTCTTGGTGTTTATCCAAAAGAATTAATATTGGGTTATCAAAGAATCCATGTTCCAGAGATCTGCTATACAACACTGCGGTTATAGTTAACAACACTGTACTATACACTTAAAATTTTGTTAAGGGGGTAGATCTCATGTTATTTACCACAATAATTTTTTTTAATCATGTTATTGACAAACAAATAATTTTACTTCTCCCTTTCTAATTTGAATGCCTTTTGTTTCTTTTTCTTGCCTAACTGCTCTGGCTAGAATTTCCTCTACTATGTTGAAAAGAAGTGGAAAAAGCAGGCATCCTCATCTTGCTCCTGATCATAGGGGAAAAGCTTTTAATCTTTCACCGTTCAGTATGATGCTAGCCGTGGGTTTTTCATACATGAACTTTATCATGTTGAGGAAGTTCCCTTCTATTTCTAGTTAACTGAATACTTTAATCATGAAAGGGTGCTGAATTTTGTCAATGCATTTTCTGCATAATCACAATTTTTTCCTTCATTCTATTAAAGTGGTGTATTGACCGACTTTCATATGATGAACCATCTTTGCAAGTGTTTCATTGTCTTTTCCTGGAAATAAACTGAAAAGTCAGGAAATACAAAGCATTTTTTTTCAGCCAAATTGAACCTTTGACTGAAAACTACTGTCAGCTTACCTATAACATAATGTGAAAAGATCTGCTGCATTTCAATCCATAGTTTAGTAAAATACTAGCAGTGTGTTACCTTCACCTATACACATTCCACCAATCTGTTATTTGGCCTACTTAGCAAACTCCTCTTTTAAATACTGCTCTGGGGGTTGTCTACTAATCATTCATGCAGACTCCGTAGAGAATTACCTCAACCAGAATCTGCAATTGCTTAACGTCTATCTGAAAGATAGTAGGAACAAGAATTTCTACAGTGGAATTGGAAGAAGGGATAATTTTAGCACATGCGTACGGAGATAATACTCATCCAGTCTGTTAAAGACCTAAATGTAAGGCCAGACACTATCAAACTCTTAGAGGAAAACAGGCAGAACACTCTATGACATAAATCACAGCAAGATCCTTTTTGACCCACCTCCTAGAGAAATGGAAATAAAAACAAAAATAAACAAATGGGACCTAATGAAACTTAAAACCTTTTACACAACAAAGAAAACCATAAACTAGATGAAAAGACAACCCTCAGAATGGGAGAAAATATTTGCAAACAAAGCAACTGACAAAGGATTAATCTCCAAAATATACAAGCAGCTCATGCAGCTCAACATCAAAAAAACAAACAACCTAATCCAAAAATGGGCAGAAGACCTAAATAGACATTTCTCCAAAGAAGACATACATATGGCCAACCAACACTTGAAAAGATGCTCAACATCACTAATCATTAGAGAAATGCAAATCAAAACCACACTGAGGTATCATACATGGTCAGAATGGCCATCATCAAAAAATCTAGAAACAATAAATGCTGGAGAGGGTGTGGAGAAAAGGGAACCCTCCTGCACTGTCGGTGGGAATGTAAATTGATACAGCCACTATGGAGAACAGTATGGAGATTCTTTAAAAAAACTAAAAATAGAACTACCATATGACCCAGCAATCCCACTACTGGGCATGTACCCTGAGAAAACCATAATTTAAAAAGAGACATGTACCACAATGTTCACTGCAGCACAATCTACAATAGCCAGGACATGGAAACAACCTAAATGTCCACTGACAGATGAATGGATAAAGAAGATGTGGCACATATATACGATGGAATATTACTCCGCCATGAAACGGAACGAAATTGAGTTATTTGTAGTGAAGTGGATGGACCTAGAGTCTGTCATACAGAGTGAAGTAAGTCAGAAAGAGAAAAACAAATACTGTATGCTAACACATACATATGGAATCTAGAAAAATGCTACTGATGAACCTAGTGGTAGGGCAGGAATAAAGATGCAGACATTGAGAACGGACTTGAAGACACAGCAGGGGAAAGGGAGGCTGGGACGTAGTGAGAGAGGAGCACTGACATATATACACTACCAAACGTAAAACAGATAGCTAGTGGGAAGCAGCTGCATGGCACAGGGAGATCAGCTCGGTGCTTTGTGACCTCCTAGAGGGGTGGGATAGGGAGGGTGGGAGGGAGGCTAAAGAGTGAGGGAATATGGGGATATATGTATGCATATAGCTGATTCACTTTTTTGTACAGCAGAAAGTAACACAACATTGTAAAGCAATTATACTCCAATAAAGATACATTTAAAAAAATACTCATCCAGTCTGAATTTCAAGTATTCTGTATAATTATTGGACCATATGTCTCAATTTCTAGTTGAGAAAATGTAACTCTATTTGGAGCACTTACATGAACATTGGTGCTGCTGAGGGAAAGCAGTTAGGAGGGTTAAGAATATCTAATATGATCTATTTTGCTTAAAGCTCCTAGTTCAGGGTCTACTGGACTACTATACAAATATGGTTTATGCTATATAGTCTACGTGATTCAGTAGAAGACTCAATGTATTAGCATACTAACATATCACTCATTCAAACAATTGCTGATATGTTACTATACTAGACGCTTCTGATACAGAGATGAACAAACAGAACAACTTCTTTGCCCTCCTGGACCTTAGTCTTAAGATAGAGGAAAAAAAGAGAGAAATTATAACACAATGGCTAAATACAAACATGTATTTGATGCACTAAAAGCTGACTGCCAGACAAACAAAAAAGTGTTCAAATAAATTGTACTTACTATCATTATTACCAGGCAGAAACAAGTACAGAGAGAAATATACTGAGGAAATAAGAAGGCAAGAAACTTGTTGTTCATTCATTACTCATTCACTTAGACATCTATTGTACATCTATATGCCTAGATACTGGGAATAATAAAATTAGTATCAATAAGAAACCATCATCCCTGACATTGAGAACTCAGTCCAGCGGGAAAAAAAGACAGTAACAATTCATTGTAATAAGTACATCAAGAGGGAGCAAACACAGTTGCTATGGCATCAGTGACACCCAAGGGAGACATATGAAGAAAAGTCATGTCTGAATTACTTCATAACAAACTAAGAAAAAGCTGAGGAAGTCACTTACAAGTGACACCTAAACTAAATCATAAAGGAACCAGTCAAGCAACTGCAAAGAGCACTCCTATCTCAAGGCTCTTGTACTTGCTGTTCCCTCTACCTGGAACATCCCCACAGATATTCATTCATATGTCTCACTTCTTATTTCATTCAGATCTCTGATCAAATATAACGTCCTCAGAGAGGCCTTTCTGACCACCCTATCTAAAGTGCCACCTTATGGCACTCTCTTCCCTAATCCTGTTCTATTGTTCTTCCTAGCTCTTATCACTATCTGACATATTTATTATCTATTTGTTTCTATTGGTCTCCCTGACTAGAAACATTAACCCATGGGGCCAGTGACTTGTCTTGCTCACTATGTAATGACATAATACAGACACCAGTGCTTTGCAGATAGTAGGTACTGAGTATTTGTCAAATGAATGAAGCAAAGGAAAGGAATGAATTTCAGCTACAGCAAGAAACATATAGCAGAAAGTTATGAAAAATGGACCATGGCTGGGTGCTCTTAACCAATAATAATTGTAATTGCAAATATTTATATTTATTAAGGACTTACTATGGACCAGGCACTATTCTCAGCACTTGTATTATCTCATCTAACTTTCACAATTCTATGGACACTCTTACACCTTACATATGAAGACTCTTAAACACAAAGAGATTAAATGACTTGCCCAAATTCACACAGCTAGCAAACGGCAGAACTAGAATTTCAAGCCATGCAGAACAATGCCAGAGCTCACTCTTTTAACCACTGCCCCAAAACATAGGAAACTGACAACCTCTCTGGGTTGTTTCCATGGAAGAAAGGGAAGGAGGGAGGGCATACCTACTATAAGCAGTCTTTGTGAATATTACACGCTTCATATATTTAAAACCCTATATGTATTACTCATTAGTAGCATTATTAGTTTTTTAAAATATGAACCACATTTACCATGCAAAAAGCTAAGTAATTCGTCATCCCTTGCACTTCTGATTCTGATTCAGAATAGGACTGGGCTGAGTTCTAAGAATTTACATTTCTAAGAAGTTCTCAGGTGACACTGATAGTACAGGACCACTCTCAAGAAACCCTGAGCTACATAACCAAAATGTGAATTAAACCCCTTTCAAATAATACTAGATTTCCTAAACAATCAATGGCTGAACTAGGCACCTTCAAAGTACTGAAAAAATAAATAAACAAGGGCTTCCCTGGTGGCACAGTGGTTGAGAGTCTGCCTGCTGATGCAGGGGACACGGGTTCGTGCCCCGGTCCGGGGGGATCCCGCGTGCCGCGAAGCGGCTGGACCCGTGGGCCATGGCTGCTGGGCCTGTGCGCCCGGAGCCTGTGCTCCGCGGCGGGAGAGGCCACAACAGTGAGAGGCCCGCGTACCGCAAAAAAAATAATAAAAATAAAATAAAATAAATAAATACACACACACACACACACACACACACACACACACACGTATGCTTTCTCCCAAAGGTCAGGAACAAGACAATAATGTTCACTCTCGACACTTCTATGCAACATCGTACTGGAGGTTCTAGCCAGGGAAATTAGACAAGAACAAGAAATAAAAGGCACCCAGATTGGAAAAGAGGAGGTAAAACTATCTCTATTCACAGATGACATGCTCTAATATATAAAAATTCCCAAGGAATCTACTAAAAAACTATTAGAACTAACAAATAAGTTCAGGAAAGTTGCAAAATACAAAGGTAATATACAAAGATTATTTGTATTTTTATATACTTGTAATATACAATGTAAAAATGCAATTAAGAAATCAATTCCATTCAAATAAGAATAAGTCAAAAAGAACAAAATATTTAAGAATAAATTTAACAAAGAAGTACAAAACTCATACTCTTAAAAGTACAAGACATTGTTGAACAAAATTATATATATAAATGGAAAAAAATCCCATGTTCATGGGTCAGAAGACTTAACATTGTTAAGATAGCATTACTCCCACTAATCACAAAGTCAGTGCAATCTCTATGAGAATTCCAAATGACTTCTTTGTAGAAACTGGCAAGCTGATTCTAAAATTCATAAGGAATTGCAAGAAACATGGAATAGCCAAACATTCATGAAAAAGAAAAACAAAGTTAAAGGACTAGCACTTTCCAATTTCAAAACTTACTATAAAGCAAGTGTAATCAAGACAGTGCTATACTACACATGGAGAGACATACAGATCAACGTTATAGAATTAAGAGTCCAGAAATAAACTCATGCATCTATGGCCAAATGATTTTTAAAAGATCATTCAATGTGGAAAGAATAGTCTTTTCAATAAATGGTGCTGTGACAATCGTATATCCATGCAAAAGAATGTATTACCTTACATCATATACAAAAATTAACTTAAAACAGATCAAAGACCCAAGTGTAAAAGCTAAACTTATAAAACCCTTAGAAGAAAACATAGGGATAAATCTTCATGACTTGAGATTTGCCAAGGGATTCTTAAATATCACACAAAAAGCACAAGTAACAAAAGAGAAACAAGTAACTTGGGGTCATAAATTTTGAAGTTTTGTACATCAAAGGACATTATCAAGAGAGCAAAAAAACAATCCACAGAATGGGAGAAAATATTTGCACATCACCTATCTCATTAGGAACTTTTATCTAGAATACATAAAGAACTCTCACAACTCAATAATAAAAAGACAAACAATGGGCAAAGGATGAGAATGGACATTTTTCCAGAGGAGATACACAAATGGCTGACAAGCATATGAAAAGGTGCTGGACATCATTCGTCATCAAGGAAATGCAAATCAAAACCACAATGAGATTCTATTTCACACCCACTAGGATGGCCAGAATTGAACAATCAGATAGTAACAATTATTTGAGAGGATGTGGAGAAATCCTCATCCTCACACACTGCTGGTGGGAATACAAAATGGTACAGCTGCTTTGGAAATAGTCTGTCAGTTCCTCAAGCAATTAAACACAGAGTTACTACATGACCTGATATATCCAGCAGAAATGAAAACACATATCCACACAAAAACTTATACATGAATGTTTATAGCAGGATTATTTATAATAGCCAAAAGGTGGAAACAACCTAAATGCCCATCAATGGATAAACAAAATGTGGTTTAACCATAAAACTGAGTATTATTCGGCCATAAAAAGCAATGAAGTACTGATACTTGTTACACTTGGATAAACTTCAAAAACATGTTAAGTGAAAGAATCCAGCAACAAGAGTCCACGTATTATGTGATTACATTCATACAAAGTCCAGAATAGGAAAATCTATTGAGACAGAAAGTAGATTAGTGATTGCTTAGGGCTGGGGGAAGCATGGAGGAGAAGGGATGATACCTAAAGGGTAAGAGATTACTTTTTCACGTGATACAAATGCTCTAATATTGACCATGGTGATGGCTGCACACGACTATAAACAGACTAAAAACCACTGAATTGTACATTTTAAATGGATAAATTGTATAATATGTGAATCGTACATCAATATGGCTGTTTAAAAAGTAACTTTTTTTTAAATTTTAAAGAAATAGGACTTCCCTGGTAGCGCAGTGGTTAAGAATCCGCCTGCCAATGCAGGGGACAGGGGTTCGATCCCTGGTCCGGGAAGATCCCACATGCCACAGAGCAACTAAGCCCATGAGCCACAACACTGAGCCTGTGCTCTAAAGCCTGTGAGCCACAACTACTGAGCCCACGCACCACAACTACTGAAGCCCACGCACTCCAGGGCCCGCGTGACTCAACTACTGAGCCCGTGTACCACAACTACTTAAGCCTGCGCACCTAGAGCCCATGCTCTGCCACAAGAGAAGCCACCGCAACGAGAAGCCCGTGCACCGCAATGAAGAGTAGCTCCCACTCTCCGCAACTAGAGAAAGCCCACGCTCAGCAACGAAGACCCAATGCAGCCAAAGAAAAAAATAAAAAGAATGAAATAATAGGGCAGGAAGCTCAAAGAACATCTCTTAACAACTAAACAATTTTTAAACATTTTATAAATTCAGTACCTCTAGTACTTTTATTAAAATTACTTGAGGACTGGGGCTTCCCTAGTGGCACAGTGGTTAAGAATCCGCCTGCCAATACAGGGGACACGGGTTCGAGCCTTGGTCCAGGAAGATCCCACGTGCTGCGGAGCAACTAAGCCCGCGCATCACAACTACTGAGCCTGTGCTCTAGAGCCTGCAAGCCAAAACTACTGAGCCTGCGTGCTGCAACTACTGAAGCCCGCGTGCCCAGAGCCCGTGCTCCACAACAAAAGAAGCTACCGCAATAAGCCCGTGCAGCACAATGAAGAGTAGCCCCCGCTCACCGCAACTAGAGAAAGCCCACGCGCAGCAACCAAGACCCAACGCAACCAAAAATAAATTAAAATATATTTTTAAAGTATTAAAAAAATAAATAAAATAAAAGTACTTGATATGGCTCATTTCTAAATGCAGATATAGTTCAAAAGATAATTAATTTTTTTGGTTAGGTTAAAGGAAAATAAGTCTTGTTTACCTCAATCTGTAAACACTAGTACTCGTAAAATGTCTGTACTAAAATAAGAAAGAAGGTAGCTGTAAAAAGATATGAGGGGGCTTCCCTGGTGGCGCAGTGCTTGGGAGTCCGCCTGCCGATGCAGGGGACACGGGTTCGGGCCCCGGTCCGGGAAGATCCCACATGCCGCAGAGTGGCTGGGCCCGTAAACCATGGTCGCTGAGCCTGCGCATACGGAGCCTGTGCTCCGCGGCGGGAGAGGCCACAACAGTGAGAGGCCCGCGAATCACACACACACAAAAAAAGCTATGAGGGTATAAAAGAAAAAAACTGCCAAGCACAGAGACAAACCAGGACATTTCAGTTAAGTCTAGCTCAAAGTACAATCAACAGAGTTAAGTTTCTGAACTGTTCTAAAGTGCCAGATGGTCCCATCTACCCCCAGATCTTACATGGCCCTGCCTAAAAGTGTGCCAGAAAAAAACAAAAGCAAAGAACAGAATGTAGAGAGCAGACTAAGAATGAAAGCAACCTAGCCTGCAAAAAAAGAGGTATGCAAACTGAAATCATCCAATCTTCTTCAGGCTCACAACTTACAATGCCAATTTCCCATGCTAAGTGAACTTTATAATCTTTAAATGGTCTTTGCAGCCAAATTAAATATACTCAACTTAATTCCTTCACAGTAGTTTTTTGAGATTATTGCTCTTGAGTAAATTACTGCTGCTGTCTGCTTTGCCATTCAAGATCTTATAAACTAAATGAAAATCACTCAAGTTTAACCTCAAAATTCAAAGGTATACACAGAAAAATAACTCAATTATGGTCAATACCATTTATAACTCTACAAAAAAGAATTCAGCAAATGGCATATCAAAGGTTATTTGCAACAGCATTCATTATAATTGATATATAAATGATCTGTAGTCATTAGGGCTTGACTAACTATAAAACATCCAATCAATGAATATATTCTAAAGACATTAAAAAGATGCTATGCACAGGGAGATCAGCTCAATGCTTTGTGATGACCTAGAGAGGTGGGATAGGGAGTGTGGGAGGGAGGCTCAAGAGTGAGGGCATATGGGGATATATGTATACAGCTGATTCACTTTGTTGTACAGCAGAAACTAACACAACATTGTAAAGCGATTATACTCCAGTAAAGATGGAAAAAAAACAAAAACGATGCTATGAAGACCACATAGAAAGAAAACACCTATATGTTAAGTTAAAAAAAATAAAATACAAAGCTATACATATGTGTATATATGTATGTATGTGTGTGTGTATGTGTGTGAGAGAGAGACAGAGAGAATGCAAGAGAGAGGTTACAACAATGTTTAAAAAAAACATGTAAAGAGAAAAAAATGTAAAGAAAAAACCAAAAATTTAAAGAATGGGGTGGATGGTGATCCATGCTTTCCTTGCTATACTTCTGCATGTTACAAGTTTTTTTTGTTTGTTTGTTTTTGGTTTTGTTTTGTTTTGTTTTTGCGGTATGCAGCCCTCTCACTGCTGTGGCCTCTCCCGTTGCGGAGCACAGGCTCCGGATGCACAGGCTCAGCGGCCATGGCTCACGGGCCTAGCCGCTCCGCGGCATGTGGGATCTTCCCTGACTGGGGCACGAACCCATGTCCCCTGCATCAGCAGGCAGACACTCAACCACTGTGCCACCAGGGAAGCCCTACAAGTTTTTTTAATGAGTGAAGAATTTTGGAAATAAAAAAAATTTTTAATAATATTCATATGAATTCTGTATATAAGTACCAATAATAATAACAGCACTGCTATTTACTTAATGTTTCTTACATTCCAACAATGTATATACATCATAGATAAGGAAAAGGAAGTCAGAGAGTTTAAGTGACTTGCCATGGTCACCCAGAGAGAGTACAAGTGGCAGAGGGAGAATTCAAATCCAGGTTTGTCTTGTACTAAGTCTAGTGTCCTCCCCACTATAAAAAATCATGATACTCTTATTATTTTACATACTATTTTAGAGCATGTCAAAGATCGTTTCAGCCTATCCTTGAAATCCCTTCCTAATGTCTTGTGCTCTAGGTTAAAAATGTTTGCTTTATTACAAAGAAAAAGAGAATAAATTATAAGAAAATGGACATGATATTTCCCCAATGTGGACCTGATGCACCAAAATACAATTTGACTTGAATCAAATATTCCTATGGTTTTATGTTATCCTTTTAAGTACAATTTAAAATGCTGGGACTTCCCTGGTGGTCCAGTGGTTGAGTCTCCTCGCTCCCAATGCAGGGGGCCCGGGTTTGATCCCTGGTCTGGGAACTAGATCCTGCATGCCGCAACTAAGACCCAGTGGAGCCAAATAAGTAAATAAATAAATGTCATCCACAGTACCAATCTTGGACACTGTAAAACACTGAAAAAATTAAAAACTAAATTACCACAAAAAGTTTCATCATAAATCAGGATACTCCACAGCACCCAAGTGCCTTTCTTCTATCATCCTGTATCATAGTACTCATCACCCCAGAGTCAGTGTTTATCTCCCTAAAAGACTAAAAGGCACTTCAGTGCATGAACCTAGGTCTTACTCTCTTTGTATGTCCAAGACCTAACACAGTGGGGACACAGGAGGCATTCAGTAAATGTTTTCTGAAATAAAAGAGGGTGGACCAGCAATAATGGAAGCACTTTTAATGCATGTAAGCTTCATATTTTTAGTATATGCATAATGATGTAACTGTGTTGTACCTAGTGAATACAAGATGGAATGAAGTTACCAATAATCCTTGGTATCAGTGAGTTATGAAAATTTTAATTAAGTGTAACATTTCATAAAAATTAACAGCCCTATAAATAACTAAAATCTAGCTATTATAAACATTTGGCTAGTGATCGTAGTAGTAGTAGTTGTTGTTGTTGTTAATAGCTGCTACCATTTAAACTGATCCAAGACATTAATAAACATTTCACATATTCTTCACAACAAATCCTGCAGGTTAAGTTTATTTGCCATTTTATAGGTAAAAAAAGAAAGAGGCTAAGAAACTTGTTACACAATCAAACAAAAGATTGAAACCTAAGACGTTCTGACTGCAAAGCCTGAGACTCCCATTTTTTCAACAATTTTTCATATCTGGAACACCAGAAATCCCCAGACCTAGCAGTTCTATTTTACTTAGTAAAATAGTTTGTAAAAAACTATTTTTACAGGGAAAATTTTCTCTGATACACAGTATGATCTTTATTAATATGATACTGAAGGAACTCCAAGTCCAAACTACCATGTCCAAGAGACTATTAGCTTAAATGTAAATACTGGCGTGACGTATACTAACCTAAATAAGCTTAGGTTTTCATAAGCAATAAATTCCTAGAGGTAGGGGCTTCCCTGGTGGCGCAGTGGTTGAGAGTCTGCCTGCCGATGCAGGGGACACAGGTTCGTGCCCCGGTCCGGGAAGATCCCACATGCCGTGGAGCGGCTGGGCCCGTGAGCCATGGCCGCTGAGCCTGCGCGTCCGGAGCCTGTGCTCCACAACGGGAGAAGCCACAACAGTGAGAGGCCCGGGTACCGTAAAAAAAAAAAAAAAAAAAAAAATTCCTAGAGGTAGCAAAATGTAAAACTACTTTCTATCATGTCTACAAAAACCCTCCACTATAACTTGGTACAACAGTCACTTTCTAGAGATGTGGTCTATGCAATGAAAAGTTGATTTTCACATAAGATGTTGCAGCCTAGAACATATGTTCAGTGATAACCAAGGAATGGTACCATTAATTAGTTCTGTCAGAGCTATTTTGCCCTCAGAAATACAGACTCGTTCAATTTATATAAGTTGTTTACACTACCTAGGTTATAACCCTGGCTCTACCACTTAGCAGTAGCTTGACCTTGAACAAGTTACTTCACCTGTGTGCCTAAGTTTTCTCTTTTTATAAAACAATAATAATGATGATCTGATTAACAGGTTGTAAAGATTATTGAAAACAGTGCCTGACAAATCATAAGTTCTCAATATATGTTAATTATTATTATCCCCAAACTGACCTCTTCTCTGTCTCTGTCTCTCTCTCTCTCTCTCTCACACACACACACACACACACACACACACACACACACTCACACACAGATCCCACTGAGTAATTTGCTCCTTTTACATAACAATAGAGGAATGTAATATCATGTGAATGTTCATTTTTATCCCTATATTTGTCTGAAATATTGTCAATGGCTGTTTACAGGAAGCAGCAAATGTGCTTTAGAACAGATGTGCCCAGGTTCAAATCTCAAATCTACCACTTACAACACAACCCTGAGTGAGTAATGCAGAAGATTAATCCCTACTCGTAGAAAGCCTGTGAATATTAAGTGAAATAATATATGTAAATCACCTAAAAGTACCTACCACTTAGTAGTTTACATAACATCAGTCCTCTTCCTTCTCAATAGTGGCATAAGAATGTTTTCCTTCCAGGATCTTTGCATTAATATTTAGCCCACTAGATAGAATTGTTCCACAACTAAAATAAGACCACACTAAGAAAGGCAGAGAAATCACACATAAAATTAAGTTCACAATTTTCAGTTGTCTTATCATTTTTTTAAGCTCAATATCCATGCACAATTAGTCATTCATGGCTCATGGCAGGTTTAAAAATTAAAATATGAAGATAAACTATTCCCTCTGTCCCTATCCCAAGAAAGCACATATTTCTGTAATTCCCAAATGCCTTAGTGGACCACTAACTTTAAAAAGTATATTTAAATCAGTGATTCTCAAGTTGGGGCAATTTTGTGCCCCAGAAAATATTTGGCAATGTCTGGAAATATTTTGATGGCCCCAGCTGGGAAGAATGCTACTAGCATCTTGTGGATAAGGACGCTGCAAAACACCCCACAATGCACAGGACAGCCCTCCACACAAAAGAATTATCTGGCCCAAAATGTCAACAGTGCCAAGGTTGAGAAGCCATGATCTTAAAAAAAAAAAGTATTATAATATAGAAGTTTTCTCCCCAAAAGTATGTTCTTGGCCAAATTTTTACTGAAGACATAACAAGAAATAAGCAGCCTGATTATTTCAGAGGGGAAACTCCTGGTCCTGTTAAATCCCCATTACAAAACTCCCAATCTAAAGAGGAAGTGAGGCTTACTTTTCTTTGCATAGTTGTACTGCGTAAAAACAAGTTTTTATAAGAGCTCCAACCTTATTTTTTCTTTTTTTAAACTGAAGCGTTCTTGATGTACAATATCAGTTACAATTGTACAATATAGTGATTCACAGTTTTTAAAGGTTACACCCCATTTATAGTTACTATGAAATACTGGCTATATTCCCCATGTTGTACAATATATCCTTGTAGCTTATTTTATACATAATATTTTGTACCTCTTAATCCCCTACCACTATATCGCCCCTCCCCTTTCCCTCTCCTCATGGAACCACTAGTTTCTTCTTTATATCTGTGACTGCTTCTTTTTGTTATATTCACTAGCTTGTTGTATTTTTTAGACTCCACATATAAGTGCTATCATATAGTATTTGTTGTTCTCTGTCTGATTTATTTCACTTAGCATAATACCCTCCAAGTTCATCCATGTTGCTACAAATGGCAAAATTTCATTCTTTTTTATGGCTGAGTAATATTTCCATTGTATATATATACATACCACATTTTTTTATCCAGTCACCTGTTGATAGACACAGGTTGCTTCCATATCTTGACAATTGTAAATAATGTTGCTATGAACATTGGGGTGCATGTATATTTTCAAATTAGTGTTCTTGTGTTTTTTTGGACATATACCCAGGAATGGAATTGCTGGGTTACATGGTAGTTCTATTTTGAATTTTTTGAGAAACCTCCATACTGTTTTTCACAGTGGCTACATCAATTTACATCCAACAGTGTATGGAGGTTCCCTTTTCTCCACATCCGCACCAACATTTGTTATTTGTGTTCTTTTCTATGACAGTCATTCTGACAGGTGTGTGATATCTCATTATGGTTTTGGTTTGCATTGTCCCTTATGATTAGCAATGTTGAGTATATTTTCATGTGCCTGTTGGCCATCTGCATGTCCTCTTTGCAAAAATGCCTATTCAGTTCTTCTGTCCACTTTCTAATCAGGTTGTTTTGTTTTGTTTTGTTTTATTGCGGTATGCGGGCCTCTCACTGTTGTGGCCTCCCCCATTGCGGAGCACAGCCTCCGGACATGCAGGCTCAGCGGCCATGGCTCACGGGCCCAGCTGCTCCGCAGCATGTGGGATCCTCCCAGACCGGGGCACGAACCCGTGTCCCCTGCATCCCCTGCATCGGCAGGCGGACTCTCAACCACTGCCCCACCAGGGAAGCCCTGGTTGTTTTTTTGATGTTGAGTTATGAGCTATCTATATATGTTGGATATAAACCCCTTATCAGTCATATCATTTGCAAATATTTTCTCCCATTCAGTAGGTTGTCTTTTTGTTTTGTTGATGGTTTCCTTTGCTGTGCAAAAGCTTTATGTTTAATTAGGTCCATTTGTTTATTTTTGCTTTTATTTCCTTTGCTTTAGGAAACAGATCCAAAAAAATGTTGCTACAATTTATGTCAAAGAATGTCCTGCCTATGTTTTCTTCTAGTAGTTTTATGGTTTTACATCTTACATTTAGGTCTTTAATCCATTTGAGTTTATTTTTGTATACGGTGTTAGAGAATGCTCTAATTTCATTCTTTTATATGTAGATATCCAGTTTTCCCAGCACCATTTACTGAAGAGATTGTCTTTTCTCCATTGTATATTCTTGCCTCCTTTGTCATAGGTTAACTGACCATAAGTGCATGGGTTTATTTCTGGGCTCTCTATTCTGTTCCATTGATCTATGTGTCTGTTTTTGTGCCAGTACCATACTGCTTTGATTACTGTAGCTTTGTAGTACCAACCATTATTTTTTAATTGCACTTGCAATTATTAAAGCATTATTTATATCACAAAGTTTCTTGTATCTCACTTCTATCTTACTTTTGTACAAAATATTAAAAAGCTCACATTTATGTGATAGGGAAGCACAGTGCATGAGGCCAACTTTCAACAAACATCATTATTATATACCAGGTTAACAATGACCAAAACTTGATAATATACCATGTTGATGGGGAAAAGGCACAAACACTGTTGATGGTATAAGCTTTCTGAATGTAAACTGGCAGTATCTTTCCAAATTAAAAATATCCTTTGGCCCCAAATTATACCTACTAAAACTTAATGCACATACACATGTACACAAAGATGTATAAAAGAATATTCACTGCAGCACTGTTGGTAACAACAAAAGATCACAAACAATATAAAAGTCCATCGTTAGGTGGCTAGTTAAATAAATTACAGTATATTCATATAAAGGAATATTCTCAAGTGTTGGAGATAATGAGGGAAATCTGTATGTGCTCGTATAGAACAATCTCCTAGATAATTACACTAAATAATAATAACCCACAAAATATGCAGCTTATTCAGAAGAAATATACATACACTCACACTATATATATAGCATATCTTATACATGTGTGTGTTTGTGCATATATGTGTGTGTGTGTATATATATATATATGTTTTGTTTTTTTTTTGCATCTACATCACAGACTATTGCTGGAAATACACACAAGAAACATCAAGAATGACTGCCTCTTGGAATGGGATTGAAGTCCAAGAGCAGGATGGAGACTTTCACTAGTATGTGTGAATTTTTTTTTTTCTTTTTTTTTTTTTGCACGGTACGCAGGCCTCTCACTGCTGTGGCCTCTCCCGTTGCGGAGCACAGGCTCCAGACGCGCAGGCTCAGCGGCCACGGCTCACGGGCCCAGCCACTCTGCGGCATGTGGGATCTTCCCAGACCGGGGCACGAACCCATGTCCCCTGCATCGGCAGGCGGACTCTCAATCACTGTGCCACCAGAGAAGCCCTGAATTTTTTTTTAACATAAGTTTTACAGTCGGTAAGTAAGAGAGCCAGCATAAACCTAAGTCAAAATTCTGAGCCTGACTATTCTCTAGTTTGAAATAATGATAATAATAGTCTACCTTACTGATTATTGTGAAGATCAAATGAGAGAGCATAAAATGCTTCGTAAATTATAAAGCAGCACACAAAATTATAAATTAGTCCTCTGACTGAATTCTCCAAACCAATTGTAATAATAATTTTTATCGTTCTTCTGGCCAATTTCTCTAAACCCAAAGACGGGAATGTTTAAGATGAAATGTGAATATAGATGCCATCTTAGAACACAAAGTTTTACTTAACATATAGCTATTTATTTTTTTAATTGAAGTATAGTTGATATCAATATTACATATAGTTATTGATTTCAATTTAAAAGGGTGAATTTTCAAAAAACTTGTCACACAGAAATGCTAAGTTGGCTGATTACAGAAGAAATACATGCTCACTGTTGAAAAGAAGGTAAGTAAAAATTATAACCATGCTATCATAAAATCTTGGTGTTTTTTTCTTCCAGTCTTTTTTCTATGATGCTTAAGTGAATTAGATTATTTGTCTAAATAAAATGTTTCCATTGTACTGTAATACAGCATTCAAATTACAACATCCCTCAGACTAATAAAAATTTTTAATGAAGACATAATATTTTATCTTGTTGATGAGACTTCCACTACTTTAAAATGAAATTTTAGTATATGGGTTTGCCTAACGAACTCTGCCTAGATTAATTTTTCATTTATTTCTACCAATTCTCCAAATTACCCAGACCTCTATCAATGGATCTTTTTCCCCCCTCCCTCCCTACATACCTCCCTCTCCCATCCCTTCTCTCGCTTAAGCCATTTTACTGATTTTGGTTTCCAGAGTTCCAGTTTTATTAAGTCCAAAATTCACAAAACAAAGAAGCATATAACTGTGTTTAAAATTCCTTGAAGAGCAAGTAAAACACCTTAGATTGAGACCTTAAATTAGACTATTAGTGAGACAGGGGATTAGAACTATGATTCGTCACTAAATAAAGATGCTCAATCTTTTTCTACTACATGTTAGTCTGTTATCATTGTTCTGTCTGCAAATAGAGTGAAAACAAAAGAATACACTCTATTGGACAAACCAACTGTTCCTAATTAATTTTAACTGTGACAGCTCCTCCCAAATGCTGAACATTCCAAGCCATTTTTGAAAACTGTTAAATACTGCTCAAGGAAACAAAGATTTCCTGAATATACTGGACTGTAACTGCAGGCAAAAAAGAAAAATATCATTATTGTGCCTTTCCCATAGTAGGAACTCAAATGATATGTCATGTTGAATAAATACTCCTTTTCTGCTTCTGAGAACATGTTATAATTTTCACACTCTGCCCTGTATTTACCATCATAACTGTTAAACCAGACTGCAAAGGTGATACCCATATTAACACATACTGTCTACTTTAATGAAATTGAAAATAAACACCAAAAACTGAAATTATGGGAGATTTTTTCCCTCCAATTTCCAAATTTTCTGTAATGCAGTTTTATCACTCTTGCAATTTAAAAAAAGCATTAAAAAAAAGTATCCTTATAGCATGTATTGTTTTGATCAAATATTAAGACTGTTTTAATTAAGTCCCATTCTAAAGGCTTTTTTATTATTAAAAAAAAGAATCCTTGCTAAATTAAAACAAGAAAACTTCAGCATAAAGCTGAACTGATAGATGATTATTTAAAATACTCATATTATGCCATCTTTCAATAAAATAAAACCTTCCTCATCATCAAGAGCAGTACTTGTACGCCCACAATTGTACTGTCAAGAAGCCATGAAAGGTACTGGAGATTCAGAGGCAAAATATAATGCTTCCATACTCAAGAAGTTTAGTACCTAATTAGGAAAACAAGGCAAACACTGGAAAAAAAGAATAAAAAATACAAGGGAGCAATGGATATGCCAAGCATGTAGTACACAGAGAAGAAGTACAGTGGACAGATTTTGAAGTCGTACAGACATTGGTTCAAATCTTAGATCTATCACTTACTAATTTATGCAAATTATTTCCCTCATTTGTAAAATGGAGTGTTAGGTTAAGTGAAGTAAAATTCTTGGCATACAGTAACACCCAAAGGGAAGCTAATAGTATTATTATCATTATTATTAGAGATACAGCCTTAAGGAAGAAATGGGCAATCAGCAAAGTTTAAAAAGAGGAAGCATTAATATCTTTTTGTAATCTACCACCATAAGCAAAAATCACAAGAGCTTTCTCACTCAAGTTTTACTTCTTATTGACAAGAATAGAATACCCAGCGAAGAAAGCTAAAATTAAAAAACACAAAGGCTGGACTTCCCTGCTGGTGCAGTGGTTAAGAATCCGCCTGCCAATGCAGGGGACACGGGTTCAATCCCTGGGCCGGGAAGATCCCACATACTGCGAAGCAACTAAGCCCGTGAGCCACACCTACTGAAGCCCACGCACCTAGAGCCCCTGCTGCACAGCAAGAAAAGCCACTACAATGAGAAGCCCACGCACTGAAACTAAGAATAGCCCCCGCTTGCTGCAACTAGAGGAAGCCTGCATGCAGCAACCAAGACCCAACGCAGCCATAAACAAATAAGTAAATAAATTTATTAAAAAAAAACCCACTAAGGCTATATAGCACTAAAGTACCATAGGAAAGTCACCACTAGATTTCCAAATCATAGAATATGATCTATAAAAACAATGTTCTTTGGAAAGGTCCTTAGATCAGCTAATTCAAACTCTCCAACTAGAATGGAAGCTCCATGTTTTTTTTTTGTCTCCAAGCTCCAAGAACTGCCATCTAGTTTGTTCATTAGTATATCCTCAGCACCTAGAATAATTCCTAGTACATAATTAATGGTCAGTACATATTTGTTTAATGAATATTAAAACTAAGAAAACTGAGGCCTGGAGACTTAATGCCATACAGTTAGCTCCTGGAAGAGCTGGGAATGAAACTAACATTTCATTATTCTAATAGTCTATCCTGTCTAGAAGCTAGACCATGATAATTTACATAATTTATTTTGTTGGTTGGGGAACTGGACGGTTGGTTGGCAGGCAGGAGAAAGAGGAAGGAAAGAGTAAATTAAAATATTTTTCAGGTGTTTTTCCCCCAACTGTCAGTTTTGCTTAGTTGATAAAGGCAAAAAATTATATACAAGACAATCCCAGTACAGTACATAGCACATAAAAGGTACTGAACAAACATTGGTTGAATGAATGAACCTACTCCAAAACCATTATCATCTTATGATCAGAGGCAGAAACTAACTTCAGCATCAGTTTAATCTTTGTAACTGTCATACAACCCTTTAGAATTTTCAGCCATTCATAAGACAAACAGTTATTAATCACTTTCTTCCAGATGGGCACTGAGGGAAACAGATGAGTTGAAAGATGTCCCTGCCCTGGAGGATCTCACTTGAGTATAGCTATGTCTAGATGTGTGTTGGGGCAGGGGGGTGATGGTGACATAAACAAATCAATAATGAATGTGAAACCAGGGTGCACTGTTATCTCAGTTTATTTGCCTCAAGCAGTTAAAAAATTAAATTAAAAAACACAAATCAGCAAAGTTTTTAAATAACAAGGAGACACATTAGGGTATATTAACACTTGGGAAGTTTCTTTTTCCTGTGCCTTTACAATATACCTTATTGCCTCTTAATGTCTTAAAATCAAAGTATTCTAAATTGACTTATTTGGCTATTCAATATAAATGAACCATCAGTGTTTGTTCTCTTACATGTAAAACAATGAAGGATAATACTCCTGATTCAGTATTTACTTTGTGTAGGTGTTAATATTTAAATATATAACCACAAGAACATATTTAAATTATTTAACTGTCTATAAAATTGACAGAGCCTGAAGAAAATATCCAGAGATGATAGTAAATAGAAACTGAAAACATGGTCTTACCCAGGGAGAGAATAAAGCATGCACACAACTAAGAAGCAAATCTATAGAAGTCCTCAGGGGAACAAAATCTTCAAGAGGGGAGAACTCCCGCTGGAATTGGACAACAGAGCCAGAGAGCAACAGCCTGCCAAGAGGACCTTGCTTAATGCGTATCACTAACTAGACTATTAAAAAGTGAACACCCAAAAGTCAATGTTGCCATTCCCCGAATCTGAGTTTTCAGGAGGACCCTTCCAAAGAGATTCGCTACCAAGATTAAATCACCATTTTCCAAGTACTCTTCCCCAATATCTGCTTGTCAAAATAGGATAAGCAACACCAAATTAACTGGAAAAGAAACAGACTTCACTTATGAAGCTGAAAATTCCTCCAAGCTGAAGTTAGTTATCTTACCGGAGGCACAAGTTATTAACGTGATTCCTGGTTCCTGTGGAGAACATTTTTCACTCAGTATCTCTATCCTCGAATGCTAGGCAAAAGACCCCCAAAGTCTCTTGATCCCAACACAGGAAACTCTCCCGCCCCAATGTATAGCCTATCCCAGTGTTCTGCCTTAGATGCCCTGACAAATCCAGGCCAAGGAGACTACAAGGTGGCGGGGAGATACTACTACAGGGCAGGCAGGAAGGCTGAGGTGGGCCCCAACGGAGAAGTCCATGGCCACCAGCTCTGCAGAGAACAGGCTGAGAAGGTGAGGTTGGCGTGAGATCTGGTCAAAAAAGCAGGAAGGGACTGACAGGTGCACATCCCCCTCACCATTCAGGACACCACAGGAAGATTACAATTGGCTTTCTTTACAGAGAGCGAGGAACAAGGCTCCCAGAGTGATGCTGAGCGGTTTTCTGGGAAGCACGAGGACTGACTCTGAAGGAAGCAGAATGGCAAGAGAAAAGACCCTGAGAACAGGTTTTGGTGAAGATTCCCCCAGTACACGTGACCTCTTACGTCCTTCCCAGCACCAAGACTGGTGGGACCATCACACCTGTTCAAGGTTGTTACCCTGTTTTCCGCTTGGACAGCGACAGGCAGCCCACCGGGTAGGAGTGGTAGCAGAACTAAGGAGGAAAAGACTGAATAGGGGGATCTGACCCAGCAGGAAACCTGATCAGGAGGGGAAGAGGCTGAATCCAGGAAGGGGCTAGCAAGGTAAGTACGCGCTCTGGTAGAATGAAACTTATGTGGAAGAGAGGCTGACTGGAGAAAACTGTTGGAGAAGGGTTTTCGTCGGACTCCGCTGGGAAAAGGCCGGTTTAGAGAGGAAAGACTGGCTTGGAGGCGACCCTGAGCGCCTGGCTCAGGAAGGTGACTCTGCCTGTCCCGAGGGCGAGCCTCGTGTGGGACAAGGGCTGACCCGAGGATGAGGCTGATCCGCGAGAGCTCAACAGGAGCTCACCTGGGTGCTTCTGGCCTGGAAGGAGGAAACTTCCTGGGTGGGTGAAGCAGAACTGGAGTGAGAGGAGCGGGCACACACCAAGCGGGTCGGGGGGCACGGCGGGGTCCGGAGGAGAGGGCGCCGCGTGGGGCGGGGCTGCGGCGCCGACCGGCCGGGGCGGGGTCGCGGCTGCCGCGGCTGAGCTGCCGCCTCGGGATGGCGTCCTCCCCCAGTCACACTCACACTCTCTCTCACTCACACACACACACACACACACACACACACGCGCGCGCGCTCGCTCTCAGTATCGGCCGCCCCGCCAGGGGCAGAGAGAAACTGCCCAGGTCGGTGAACCATAGGACGGTGGGGGAGGGGGCCGGGGACACCGGCCGTCCGAGCCAGGCGGACTGGCGGGTGGCGTTACCTGTGTCAGAGAGAGCTGGGCCGCCGCAGCCATGGTGTTTCCATCATGCACGGGAGGGGAAGGAAGGACTGGCTGACGGGGGCTCGGGGCGGGGAAGAGGCGGAGGGAGCAGCCGGAGGCGAGGCCCGGGCGGGCAGGCGGGCGGGCGTCTCCCCTAACTTCGACAACTTCCCTCCTCTCGCCCGCCCCGCCCCGCCTGGCCCCGCCTGGCCCCGCCTGGCCCCGCCTGGCCCCGCCCTCTGGGCGCAGGCCGCGGCGGCGCCCAAATCCTGGCGCCGGAGTTTTTGTCGCCGGACTGGATCCTGCCGCTGGGGCCGCCTGAGAAAACCCGGCGCGGAGATGAAATTAAGCACGAGCTGTGGAGGCAGAGACAACTCCAGATTGTCCTGGGAACTTTAATCAAGTCACCTACCCACTCTAAGCTTCTGCTTCGGAAGAATGGGGGAAATTATACCCAAAGTCCAAGTTGCTTGTGAGGACTAAATGAGATAACGATAGGAAATAATAGCGGTACTTTACATATGCCAGAATCTGTGCTGGATGCTTTATTTTTAAATTGTATAAGTGAAGGAACTGAGACATAAATAAGTTGTTCAAATGAGGAAACTGAAACACAAATATGTGTCATACGTAAGGTCATAAAGCTGATTAGATAGCTGGTGGATTAGCATCCAGGTCAGACTCCAATACTTTTCATTTTAACCATTGGCTATTAGGAGGTCATATCGAAAGAGAAGACTCTTAAATGAAAATCTAGGTGGGAAGGGGAAAGAATACTCTCCTAGCCCACTTGCTGCCTACCATATTCAGACTGTTCAATAAAAGAGCTCAGGGGCCTGCACCACTCCAACTCCTCCCTTAAGTCCACCTGGCAAACCCCTCCTGCTTTCTCAAGACACAACTCAAGTATCACCTTTGCAAAACATCTCCTGACCTCCCAAGTCGGAGTTACACACTCTTCTTTTTAACATTTCTTCTCTACCTTATGAAGTCGCTCTAATGACTTTACATCTGTCTACCCACTAGACTGAGAGTTCCTCAATGGCAGGGACTGTTTCTTATATGTTTCTATATCCTCAGACACTAGAATGCATTACGTACTCAGTAAAAGGCCTTAGTTCCTGCCAAGTTAAACATAACACAGCCTACACTTTCTCATGCTGCCTTCTTCAGTTGAAATAACCCATCAGTTACTTGAAATCCTCATCCTTAAAGGCTTGGCTTATATGCCACCTACTTCAAGAAACCTTCTAGGAAATCCCACCCCACCTCTTAGTTGCTCTGATATGATCCTTACACTCTGCCTTGTTTTTAAGAGTTAGTTGAGGGCTTTTCTATACCCCCACTAGATTGTAAAATCTATCAGAATAGAGGGCTGACTCACAACTACACCCCTCTCACAATCTGGCCTAGCACAGAGTAGGCCTTAATAAATGTCTTTGCCTGGAATGGGTCTTCCTTTCTCAGTCATGGTGGCTTCCCACAACAACAAACCATAACTCTATCAGGCCCCCTGTCAGCATTCTTGTAGTAGTCCCCATTTGACACACAGGAGGGCCAACTGAACAAGACCAAGGATGGAGTTAGCCCCATGTAAGGTTTTAGACCTTTACCACCACAGGCAAACAATCCCAGAAATGCCCTCAGAAATTCCTGACTGTACTCAGACCCCATTTTTACAAGGTACAACCAACAAAGAGCCAGCCATGCAGGTCTGGTGAGCAACAACTTACTCAAGAGAGTCTCCTTTGGCCTCCTTTTGCTGTTATTCTTTTTAACTTCAGGGAGAAGGGAAAATGATGTTTTAAATTACTCCTTTTCCACCTGGTACATTTATCAGCTATAACTACCCCTGGTGTTTCTACTTTAATTTTCTAATTTATATTTTCACTTTTGAACTTAACAACTATGAAAGGTAGTAATCATCATACCCACTTTACTGATGAGGTAACTGAAGGTCATAGACATTAAGTGATTTTTCCCAAGGTTATACAGCCAATAACCAAAGCAGTATACCATAGTGGAATAAACAGGGCTTGGACATCAGAAACATCCAGGTTCCAATCCTGTCTCAACTATTTAATACTTGTACAACCTTAGGGTTATTGTGAGGATGAATGAGATAACATGTATGGAAATACCTAAAGATGTAGATACATGGATTTAGTTAAGAAATCTTAAAGTCATGGAATAAATTGCTACTGGGAGTACGAATTCGCTTGCTGTTCAAGGAAACTCCTCCAAACCATATTAGAGCAGGTTTGGGCCTTGGTTAAAATAATAATAACGATAATCAGACCCCTAAGCAAGGGAAGACTACTTGTATGGGAATTGCCCCAGGCTCCCTTCCAGACCACCAATAGTTTGTATTGGCTACCTTCTTTGCTCATTGGTTCCGTTTAAATTAAAAACTTGACATAGTGGGGGATGGGAGTGATGGTCTAAACTCTGGAAAAGGCCTAGAACTTCCGGGACTGGATGTTTTTTTAGATGACACACCAATGAGAGTTTGCAAATTCGTGTCCCAGATCTCATCAAAGCACTGGGTCATATCCCAGATCTATTTTAGGAGGGTAAAATGTAGCTAATGGAAGATATGTTATGATCTAATTCATTGTAAAAAGAATGAGCTTCATGGAGCAGACAAAAAGGACTTATCTGTTTTTTGTAGGGCAACTTAATGTCTCTGGGTCTGTAAGCTTCATATTCTTCATGTGTGCATTGGAGGTAATAATACCTACCTTGTAGGGATGGTATAAGGACTAGAAATCATGCATAAATGTCTTATCAAAGAGCCTGGCCTGAAATGGGTGTTCAGTAAGTGGCAGTATTAATATAAGGATACCATTTTTTTTAATGTGGACTATTTTTAAAGTCTTTATTGAATTTGTTACAGTATTGCTTCTGTTTTCTTTATGTTTTGGTTTTTTGGCCATGAGGCATGTGGAATCTTAGCTCCTCCACCAGGGATTGAACCCACACCCTCTGTGGTGAAGTCTTAACCACTGGACCACCAGGGAAGTCCCTATAAGGATACCATTCTTCAACATCACCATTTAACTCTCTACCTGTCAAACAACCCTCCAATTACTAAGTCAGTTTTGCAGATACAGTAACTATTAGAAAGGAGTGCTTTGAACAGCTGACACATATATCCCTGTCATTGTTTCCCTAGGTAAAGTTGTGTGTGATGACTTACTTCTGCATACTGATAGCCAACAATTGCTGCTCTCATGTACATTATTTCATTTAATCCTCACTATAGGGGTTATTATTAATTTTATTTTACAGAAGAGGAATTTGTCCAAATTCATAGTGACAAGGCTAGGAATTATACATAGGTGTTCTGACTCAAATGTGCTTTTTACTAGGGCATGTTGCTGGTGTCCTGCAGACATTGATCACTCCCAAGAAGACTTCATAATACGGAGCTTTTGACCATGGAAACCTGAAGATGAGGCTATGGATTTATAGTAATCCTAAACCCAAGATGATCTTGAAGAAGAGAACTTAGATCATGAACAGCTTTGTCATCAGCCTATCTTTCCATCTTTCTATCCTACTCTAACTCCACAGCCCCTCCCCAATCCATCCTTAAGAGAAACCACAGCTACTTTTATTTATTTTTCCAACTTTGGGAGGTGACTGTCATATCAGCTCTTCATGAACACTGCACGTCTGTGACGTCAGCTTTTAGAAATGCAGGCTGATTGATCAAAACTATGGGGGAAAAAAACCTGTGAGGAGCCCTCTGAGTATACAAAGAACCAGTTTATTGGCATGAGACCTTGAGATAGCCCTTCTATATAAATAGTGCTAAGCTACAAAAACAGAAAAAAAATTATACTACAATTGTAATGGTAATCTGGAGGTCATGCTTCCAAGCTGCTGGTTTCATAAATATAGCCCATTATTGTTCATGTTTGCCCAGGGCAGAAAAAATAGGTGAGGTTGCACAATAACAACAATTGTGCTACACAAATAACTGTCCCTGTGCCAGGGACTGGAAAGAACAAGCAGTAAGAGATTTTTAAATGCCACACACACACAGGGTGTGATAGCACAGTTCAAAATTGTCGTCATTGCTAATTTTTCAGGGCAAGGGGGTGTCCTGGGAAGAGCCTGAATTTAGAACTGGGAAGACCCAGCTTAGTCCAACTTCCTAATTTTGTGGCCTTGGACAAGTCAAAGAGCTATACCAAGCCATGGTTTCCTCTCCTTTAAATTGAAGGTAATAATAGCACCTACCCGATAGTGCTATTATGATGATTAAATGAGGTTTCACGTGAAAGCAGTTAGCCTGATACCTGGCGCACAGCAGACACTACATAAGCGTTAGCTCCTACTGGGGAATATTTAGGACTTAAGAAGCCAGAAACAAAATAGAAATCATTTTTAAAGATCTTCAGTGGGACACTTAAAGGAACCTGAATATTGAAAAAAAAAAAAGGCCTACCTTAAAGTTTTTTTGAATAAAATTTATTCATTTATTAGTAATGTTTATTGAGTTCTGTAGAGTAAGGGAGATTATTACATTCCACTGGCTTGTAGCAAGCAAACAAATACAGTTTTACACTTGTCCTATTTCCTTCCTTTTTCTTTCTCTTTTCTTTTTTTTTCTTTTTCCTTATGAAGGGTCCCAGAAGCTATACGAAACAAAAAGAACACCATGGGAAAGAAAATATTTACACTCAAGGCTGCAGGTCCTTTCATCTGAAGATTTCAAAGAATTGTCTCCATAACTAATTACAAGTCCTGCTTTAACATGGGGGAATGCTGAGACACCATCAAATTAAGAAGCTTGCCCTAAATCACAAGGCAAGTCTGCAGATGGGCTACAGACAGAACAAAGCTGTCCTGTTTGCCAGCCTTGGACTCTAAAGTAGGGCACATGAAGGTCAACAGAGGCTTCAATTAATGAGGAGAAAAGTTTGGGGAATTCTGATTCTGTACCTTTGAATTATTGCAGTGACAAGAACATGGGCTTTAGAGTAAAATTTGATTTCAAGTCTCAGCTCAGCCCATTACTAAATATGTAACCTCAGTGAAATCATAAATTAAGTCTTAGTTTCCTTCTCTGTAAAATGGGGATATTAACTCCTACTTCTAAGGTTTGGGGTAAGTTAAATGACACAACTTTTGTGAAAGACCTAGCACAGTGTCCTGCTCTTAGAAGGTTCATGTACATGGAGAAAGCTAAGATACCCCACATGAACACATAATGACAAATAGACAACTGTTTCAGTCAAAGATTTTCTAAGCCACAATCACAGTTGTGTCTCAGTGTAAAACGATGACTGTGTATTGAACATCTCATAACACAAATAGAGGATGCCTTGTTCAGGCCTTCATTGCTTTTCTTCCTTGATTCTGTGCTTTCTTTCATAGCCCACATCCAAACTATCAGCAAGTTCTGCTAGCTCAACCTCCAGTATATATCTGAAATTCCAATTCTATTTTCAAAATATATTCCAGATCTGACCATCTCTCAGTATCTTCACTGCCACCATCACCTTTTTCCTAGACCACTGCTAGAGCTCCTTAACTAATCTCCCCAATTTCATGTTTGCACCTACGTCTGTTATCCTTATAATAGACAGAGTGATCTTTTTTAAATGTTCATTAGATCTTATCAATTCCCTGTTTAAAACCCTCCAGGGACTTCTCATCAAACCCCTGACCATTGACCTACAACAGAGCCAGGTCTTTCCAGGTGAAGTATGTGTCAACAAAGCACAGAAGAACAAGTATGTTCTGGGCATGTTGAGATGTTTGGTGGGATGGAGCATGGTGAGGATGGGAGAGGGAGGAACTAGCAGAGGAAGATTGGAGGAGGGAATTTTAGGAAATACCCAGAGGGAATCATGGCTAGGCCAGAAGAGGCTTAGAGAAATGCATCTGTCTGAAGATTCTCAGAGAGGCAAAATCACCACTGGAAGCAAATGGGACAATTACTGTTTTGTGTTGATAGTATTTTCAAATCTAGTGGCCTTGATTTTTTAAAAGCACAATCAGGAACCTATTTTATCATTCCAAAAGGAAGTCAAGTTTATAGGCCAGGAACCCTAACATCAGGACAGTGGTTAGGAGGATGGGCTTTGTAATCAGACAAATCTGTTATTGAATCAGGGTCTCCACTTAAGCTATAATACCATGGACAAGTTATGTAAAGTCTTCGAGCCTCAGTTTTATGCAAACAATATCAGAGTGATTAAGAATATTAAACAGTTGATGCTTATAAAGCACTTTGCACAGTGTCTGGCACATGGGAATGGGAATAAGTGCCCTACAAATGGGGACTATCACATTATGGTTATGACAATGATGATTAAGGACTTGGTTATCTTTATAACAGTCCTGTGTTCATAAGTTTTACTGATAAACACTGTGTCTCACCCCTAACAGAGATCTGAAGTAAATCTGTCAAATTTTAAAAATCTGAGGAGACTGTCCCAATTCACAGCAACATTTGGTACTAAGAGACAAAAAAGGGCACATACTTGCACTGGAGACACTATCCACTCTGTCCCCCAGTCCAGAAAATCAAAATATGTAAATAGAATGGTAGCATCATATTTGCATTTAACTGTATATAAATGTAATTATACACCCTCGGTGCTCAGTGTTCAAGAGGGTTTTTTGTTGTTATTTTCAATATTGTCTCTATATGCAAGTCAAAGATTTCAGCTGATGTTCAACCAAAGAAGAAGTATAAGACTTGTAACTGAAAACTACAAAAACATCATTGAAAGAAATTAAAGAAGACCTAAATAAATGGAAACACTTCTCAAGTTCATGGATTAGAAAATTTAAGATGTCAGTACTCCCTAAACTGATCTACAGATTCAAGGCAAGTCCTATCAGAATCCCACCTAATTTCTTTGCAGAAACTAACAATTCTAAAATTTCTATGGAATTGCAAGGGACTCAATCTTGAAAATGAAGAACAGAGTTGGAAGACTCATAGTTCCTGATTTCAAACTTACCATTAAAGTACAGTAATCAAGTTAGTGTGGTACTGGCATAAGGGGAGACATATAAATCAATGGAATAGAATTGAGACTTCAAAAATAAGCCCGTACATTTATGGTTCATTGATTTTCCACAGGATTGCCAAGACAATTCAAGTTGGGGGAAGAATAGTCTTTTCAACAAATGATGCTGGGACAACTGGATGTCCACACGTAAAAGAATGAAGTTAAGGAATTCCCTGGCGGTCCAGTGGTTAGGACTCTGTGCTTCCACTGCAGGGGGCAGGAGTTTGATCCCTGGAACTAAGATCCCTCATGCTACGCAGCACAACCAAAGATAAATAAATAAATAAATAAATAAAACCACAAACAAACAAACAAAAAGAATGAAGTTAGGCTTCCTCCTCATACCATATACAAAAACCAACTCAAAATAGATCATTGATGCAAATGTAAGACTATAAAACTCTAAGAAGAAAAAAATAGATGCAAATCTTCATGACTTTGAATTAGGCAATGATTTCTTAGATGTAACACCAAAAGCATAAGCAGCAAAAGGAAAATAGGTAAATTGAATTTCATCAAAATTTAAAACTTTTGTGTTTCAAGGAACACCATCAAAAAAGTGAAAAGACAATCCAAGGAATGGGAGAAAATATTTGCAAATCATATACCTGATAAGTGGACTATCCAGAATATAGGAAGAACTCTTACAACTCAGCCAATTAAAAATGGGTAAAAGATTTGAGGCAATATTTCTCCAAAGAATATATACAAATGGCCAAAAAGTACACAAAAAGATGCTCAACATCATTAGTCATTTGGGAAATACAAATCAAAACCACAATGAAATACTTCACACCACTAAAATGGCTATAATTTTTAAAATGCACAGTAACGACTGTATATCCACATGCAAAATACTGATGTCATTGAGATTGTTGCAATGTTCAGTGTTGGTAAGGATGTGGAGAAATTGGATCCCTCATACATTGCTGGTGGATGTGTAAAATGGTACAGACACTTTGGAAAACAATTTGTCACTTCCTCAAAGAGTAAAACATAGAGTTACCTTAGGCCCCAACAATTCTATTCCTAGGTATATAGGAATTAAAACATAATTAAACATGATTAAAAATGTAGTCACATAAAAACTTGTATATGAATGTTCCTAGTGGCATTATTCATAATAGCCAAAGATGGAAACAACCCAAATGTTCATCACTGATGAATAGATAAATACATGTGGTATAACCATACAATGGAGTATTATTATTCGGCAATAAAAAAGAATGAACTACTGATACGTGCTGCAACATGGATGAACACTGAAGGAAGGGAAAGAAGCCAGACACAAAAAACCACATATTGTATGATTCCATTTCTATGAAATGTCCAAAAAAGGCAAATCCATGGAGACAGAAAGTAGATTAGCAGTTGCCAGGAGCTGGGGGAAGGGGAAAAGGAGAGTGACTGCTAATGGGTACAGGGTTTCTTTTTGGAGTGATGAGAATGTCCTGTAATTAGATAATGGTATGGTTGTGCAACTCTATGAGTACAGTAAAAGCCACTTAACTGTACACACACACACACACACACACACACGTCACTCTGGCTCTGTGTAAAGGATGGAACAGTGAGGGGCTTCCCTGGTGGTCCAGTGGTAAACAATCCGCCTTACAGTGCAGTGGACAATCCCCTGGTTCGATCCCTGTCAGGGAACTAAGATCCCACATGCCTTGGGGCAACTAAGCCCGTGAGCCACAATTACTGAGCTCGTGCTCCTCAACTAGAGCCCATATGCTGCAAACTACAGAGCCCACGTGACCTGGAGCCTGCATGCCTCAACTAGAGAGAAGCCCGGGCACCACAACACAGAGCCCTCGCACCTCAGCGGAAGATCCCACATGCCTCAACGAAGATATCCTGCGTGCTGCAACTAAGACCCGATGAAGCCAAAAATAAATAAATTAATTAAACAAAAAAAGGATGGAGCAGTGGGGTCAAGGATGGAGGCTTTAGAGATCCTGGTAAGAGTTATTGGAGAGAGGCAGAGGCAGTGGTGATAGACTTAAGGAGACTGATTGCAGGGATATAGAGAAGGCAGTATACCACAGTGGTTAAAGTTGTGGGCTTTAAAGGAAAACACACCTTAATTCCAACCTCAGCTCTGCCACTTATGAGTTGTGTGATTTAAGGTTAGTTCCTTAACCTATCTGAACCTCAGTTCCCTCATTTATAAAATAGAGGAGATAAAAATAGATCTACCTTGTAGGGTTATCATGAGGATTTGTTCATTTATTTTAAAAATAGTTATTGAGTCTACTATGTGCTAGGCACTGTTCTAGGTACTGAGGATACAACGGTAAACAAAACAAACAAAACTCTGCCTTCGTGCAGGTTATATTTCAATGGCAGAAGAGTGACAATTTTATAAACTATATATAAAATTATAAATAAATAAATAATATATATTTATAAATTATAAATATAATTTATAAATCATATATTTTCTCCTTATTTACTTATGATTGTATACATATATACACATACATATGAATATGTATATATATAATCATAAGTTGATAGGAGAAAAATATATTAGTGAAGGAAGAAAGATAGATGGGAGCTTATATGAGCTTATATGGGAGAGGTTGAGAGTCTACTAAGGGTGGTCAGAAAAGTCCTCATGGATAAGGAAACATTTGAGACTTAAAGTAAGAGAGTGACCAAGAGTATATCTAGGATGGGTGGCCATCAAGGTAAAAAGAACAGCAGATACAAGTGTGGTAGCTAGAAGGGGATATGGAGTCAGGAGAGATTTTGTTTTTTAAGGTAAGGAATAACATAGCACTTTTTTAAGCTGATGTGATGATCCTTTGGAAAGTGAAGTATTAATTATGTAGGTAAGAGAGAGGATTGCTGGAGCAGAGGGGAAGGGATTGATTTTTAGAGTACCAGAGAGAGGACTGGGTATGCAGGCATGGATGCAGGGGGGTGAGCTATCTGCTGAGAGGGAAAAGAAAGCGGAAGGTGTCGGAAGTTTGAGTAAAGAAAAGGTATGAAATAATCATTTAGGGAAAGTGGATGGACTTTTAAAATAAAATGATTCCCAGATAGCACTAACGGCCCACGTGAGATTAGTGGTGATGAATTTTAAGAGTCCAGTTGATATAGTTGTGGGTTTTTCTTCATCCACTTTCCCAAAGGTGGAGAGTAAGTGAAGAGTTAGATTGTCCAGGGTAGGGATTTTGTGAAGCAAAATAACAAAGCAAGACGCGGCAGGAGAGGAGAGGACATATCAAGGGAATGATGATAACATTGGACCTTGGAAGTGAAGTGTATAAAAAGAGAAGTGAGAGGACATGAAATGGGTAAGGAATGGTGAATAGGTGTTAGGATCACTAGATTGTAGGGCCAAGGGGGGAACCAAAGAACTGTTGGAGTGAGTGAGCTGGAAAGACAGGAGAGGTATAGAAAGATAAGAAAGATTATTGGTAGATTATTAATGAATGGAAACAATCCCTAAAATAATAGTAGTAGGGCTTCCCTGGTGGCACAGTGGTTAAGAATCCGCCTGCCAATTCAGGGGACACAGGCTCGAGCCCTGGTCCGGGAAGATCCCACATGCCACGGAGCAACTAAGCCTGTGCGCCACAACTACTGAGCCTGTCCTCTAGATCCTGTGAGCCACAACTACTGAGCCCTCGTGCCACAACTACTGAAGCCCACATGCCTAGAGCCCATGCTCTGCAACAAGAGAAGCCGCCACAATAAGAAGCCCGTGCACCGCAACAGAGTAGCCCCCACTCGCCGCAACTGGAGAAAGCCACGCACAGCAACAAAGAGCCAAAGCAGCCAAAAGTAAACAAATAAAATAAATAAAAATTTTAAAAAATAGTAGTAGTAAGACCTCAAAGTGCTCACTATGTAGTGGGGAAGACAAGGCAGAATGAAATGAATGCTAAAGACAGGCACATGCAATGGCTGTAGCCAAAAAGAATCTTCAAGTAAGTGTGAGGGTCAGATAAAGGAACGCAGGCAAAGAAGGTGGCATTTGAGATGAGCCTCAAAATGGAGCAAATATAGAGCATAGCCTGATATATCATAGCAGTTGTACCATGGCAGCGAGTGTTCAGGAAACAATGGCTGGAGCACGGGCTGGGAGCTAAAATGCCAGGCTAATGCCTGAACATTTTATGTAGGTAATAGTGACATTAGGGGCCTTCTATGTAATTGAGTCTACTTATTAGCGTGATATGAAGTCATATTGCTTTCTGTATTTTGATCAGTCTAAAGTCTTCCTTTTCCTTTATGTACTTAGGTCATATTTAGAGTTTTTACATTTCACTAGGATTTTCTGATTGTCCTTTTAAGATCACTTCCCCTCAAATGCACTGATACGGCTGTTTCTTTCCAAACAATGGATTGCCACATGCCCATTCACTTTCTTTCCAATAGCCTTCCACTCCACCCCCCAATGTTGGTAGGAAAGCCTGACATGTGATCCCTTATTGGTCTGAAGCTCCTGTGAGAGAGGTGTGGGAAATAGGCTGGATATGATCAGAATTATGCTGTCCAGAGCATTAGGACCGGTTACAGCAGATAAGAGTGGAAGGCAAATAGTCATATTCTCCCAAGGTTGAGGAAGACGGAAGGGACACGGTCTCGCAACTGAGGTGTCACAATTTTTTCAGGAACTCAGTATCAATATCAATGATGGGGTCAGTCTCTTGGCAAGCTATATTTATGTTGTCATTTGAAGATATCACAACCTCTGTCTTCACAGATTAACCAGATAAATGTTGAAACCATTACCTTCTCTGTCATTGTAGCTTTGGCCAAGTCCTTCCCCTCCTCTGGACCCAAGGTGCTATCTTTAAAAAAGGGGCTGCAGTCATCCTTCTCTAGGGTCCCTTCCAACTGTGACATGCTCTAAATTTTCTGTTATCATTTATTCTTTATTAAATTTATGTGACAGGCATTTTTCCAAGCATGAGACCCTCTCACCACTTCACTCCGCCTGCCAAACTCCTGTTATGAATTATGTTGGGCTTTTCTTCGGTAAAACATTTGCGAAAAGTTGTGCGTTACAGACGTAGAGAATGGACTTGAGGACACGGGGAGGGGAAAAGGTAAGCTGGGACGAAGTGAGAGAGTGGCATGGACATATATACACTAAAAAATGTAAAAGAGATAGCTAGTGGAAAGCATCTGCATAGCACAGGGAGATCAGCTCGGTGCTTTGTGACCACCTAGAGGGGTGGGACAGGGAGGGTGGGAGGGTGGGAGGGAGACACATGAGGGAGGGGATATGGGGATATTTGTATACATACAGCTGATTCACTTTGTTATACAGCAGAAACTAACACACCATTGTAAAGCAATTATACTCCAATAAAGATGTTTAAAAAAAAAAAAAGAAAAGTGCGTTAGAAGGAGGTTTATTTCATGTAACATATTTGAGAGAAAATCATGTAAAGGGCTTTGTTTTGTTCCAGCAGCTGAAACAATAAAACCACCACAATGACATGCAACATCATTTTGTACTGCCCTCCAGTGGTGGCCCAAATGTCTTTTCCTGGTTGAAGTTTAAGGAATAAAATGTGTTTTCAGAGGAGCTCACATTATCTAAAGGTACGAGAGTCTTTGAGGGCCTGAGGAAAGGGTATATCATCAAATCTCCCTTCTTAAAAAGGAGGAACAGAGGCCCATCATTGTTCTCATCACCATGCAAACCTATTCTAGTTTCTCCCGTCTTTGAAGAGATATTTTACAACCCTGACTCTGGGTCTACTTCTCTGCTCCCCTTCACAGCCAAATTTCTCAAAAGGGTTATCTACATACTGTTTCTACTTACTCATCTCCAATTTATTTTTAAACTTTTTACTCTAAAATAATTCCTAACTTTCAGAAGAGTTGTAAAAATATTACAAAGAATTCCCATATACTCTTTATCCAGGGGCACCAAAAGTTAGTATTTTTGCCACAGTCTCTTTATCTGTGTGTGTGTATATATGTACACATGCACACATAAATATATAGCTGTATGTGTGTGTGGTCAGGGGTAGTTCTGAACCATTTGAATTGTAGCCTTTACCCCTAATACCCTAAATACTTCAGTGTGTATTTTCTAAAAACAAAGACATTCTCTTACATACCTATACACCCCTCTCCCCACCCCCACCCCTAGTATGAAGATTACATTCAGGAACTTTATCACTGACATAATCCTTATTTATAGTCCACATTCAAAGTTCACTTATTGGCCTGATAATATCCTATATAGCAGTTTTCCATCCTATACAAGGTCTGATCCAGTGCTTGATCCCTAATCATGCATTGCATTTAACTGTCATGACTCTTTAGTTTCTTTTAATCTAAAATAGATTGTTATTTATGATACTGACTTTTTTTTAAGTACAGGCCATTGTTTTATAGAATTTCCTTCTATTTGGGTTTGTGTCCTATTTCCTTATGATGAGATTTATATTTTTCTTTTTTGGAGTGGGCAGGAATACTACCTGTGGGATAGTGTGTCACATGAGGAGAAATACGGTGTTACCTGGTCCCATTATTAATCATATTCATTTTGATCAGTTGGTTAAGGTGGTATCTGCTAGGTCTTCACTGTAAAGTTATTATTTTTTTTCTATATAAATAATGAGTAATCTGTGGAGAGGTACACTGAGACTATGTAAATATCCTGTTCCTCGTCAAAACTTTTGCCCAAAGGTTTCCACATTCACCAATAATTCTTGCCTGAATCAATTACTATGATAGTTGCAAAATGGTGATTCTAGGGAATTCCCTGGTGGTCTGGTGGTTAGGACTATGTGCTTTCACTGCTGTGGGCTGGGTTCAATCTCTGGTCGCGGAACTAAGGTCCCACAAGCCTTGCAGCCAAAAAAAGGAAGATGGTGATTCTATAATTCCATTAGTCCATCTACATTTTTTTAGTTAGCATTCTACTGTAAGCAAGATCTTTCCCTTCTCTCTTATTTATCTATATTTAATCTATATTTATTATCACCAGTAAAAAAAAAAACTCATAGATTCTTATTTTATTTAATAGGTTATAATCCATTTTATTGTTCAACTTGTCCTAGATTTGGCCATTGAGACCCCCTTTAAGCTGGCTTCTGTGTCCTTTTGACACACGCTCATTTTTTTTTAGCATTTCCTTGCTTTCTGGTATAATACCGTGCTCCAGGTTCATCTTGTATTTTCCCTGTCTAGACTTGGAAATCATCCCTCTCTCCAAAAGAGCACTCCTTTAGGGGGGGAATGGTATTTAGAAGCCGAGATCTGGGCACCAGATATGTCCATTGCTACTGGGGAGTAACTGCTTCTAGGCCCTTTAAGTAAACAGAGCCAAGGAGGAAAGGCAGCTTAATATATAGTTCAACTATTTTTAATCATGAATTCAGTACTGGTATCTCTAATTCCAGTTCAACACCACAGAGTTCTTTCTCCAGTTCCTGATTTGCATCTCCCTTTTCCCACAGTGAGAACTCTGGCTCTCAACGGCATCAACGTCTTATTTTCATTTGTTCAGTGTTATGATATACACGAAATAGTTTCAGAATTGCTATATCCATTCCACTAAAGAAAACATGTTTTTAATTTATTTATTTATTTATTTATTTATTTATTTTTGGCTGTGCTGGGTCTTTGTTGCTGCACGTGGGCTTTCTCTAGTTGTGGCGAGCAGGGGCTACTCTTTGTTGCGGTGCACAGGTTTCTCACTGCGGTAACTTCTCTTGTTGCGGAGCACGGGTTCTAGGTGCACGGGCTTCAGTAGTTGTGGTGCACGGGCTTAGCTGCTCCGTGGCATGTGGGATCTTCCTGGACCAGGGCTCAAACCTGTGTCCCCTGCATTGGCAGGCGGATTCTTAACCACTGCGCCACCAGGGAAGTCCCTGAAAACAATCTATTAAATAGTGTTCAGTATTTGTTTGCATTTTTATTTTGTTTTTAGACTAAGGGAATATAGTCAAAGTACTGTGTTCAAAAGTAATCCAGATCTGTTTTTTATTTTCTTTCAGAATGGTTATATTACTTATTTAAATATAGTTAGGTTTATTTCTGTCTGTTTATATTCAGTTTTAGGATCCCTTTCATGCTTGTTGGTTCAATTTTCTTTCTTTTTTTTTTTTTTTTTTTTGCGGCACACGGGCCTCTCACTGTTGTAGCCTCTCCCGTTGCGGAGCACAGGCTCCGGATGTGCAGGCTCAGCAGCCATGGCTCACGGGCCCAGCCGCTCTGCGATATGTGGGGTCCTCCCAGACCGGGGCACAAACCCGTGTCCCCTGCATCGGCAGGCGGACTCTCAACCACTGTGCCACCAGGGAAGCCCAATTTTCTTTTTTGAATATGTAAAAGCTAACATTGTCCAAAAGTCAGATCCATACACAAAACATATGTAGCACTTCACGAATCTGTGTGTCATCTGTATGTAGGAGTCATGCCAATTTTCTCTGTATTGTTCCAGTTTTACTATACGTGCTGTCAAAGCAAGAGCACCTCCAGTTAATTTTTCAACCTGTTGGGTGCTATTTGAAGTGTGACCCCCCAACACACACACTTCACTGAAACTGCTCTTGTCAAAGTCATCAGTGACTAATATTTTTCTATCCTTATCTTATTGGACCTTTCCACACTCTAAGCAAATCTCTCCAATAGTCTTGAAACACTCTCCTCTCTTGGTTTTTGTTCCCCTAGTCTTCTGGTTTTACTCTCTTCACAGGCCTCTCCTCATTATCCTTGTCTATTCAACCACCCTAAAATGTGTTATTCCTCAGGCCTCCTGGCTCCCTTCACTTCCTTCTGTGTACTCTCTTCCTAGCCAACCTCAGCCATGTCTAAGCCTTCAAATGCTGATTATGCTAATGACATCTAAATTGATATCTTCATCCCAGACCTTTCCTCTGGTTTCCAAACCTATAACGAACTGCCTAACTGACATCCGCTTGGATGTCTCACTGACATCTTCAGGGTAACGGGTCTAAAATAGAACTTCTCATTTCCCAGCCAAAACTGCTTCCCCCAGGCTCCTCCCTCACAGTAAATATCAGTTCTATCAGGTTGCTGTAGCCAGAAACCTAGGAGTCATTCTTGATTTCTCTATGCTCCTCAACCACAATGTCCAATCTATCTGCGATATATGAAAATTTTACCTCCAAAATTATGTCAAATGAGTCCATTTTTCTCGGTCTCTACTACCACCCCTTCACTCATCATCTCTCACCCAGACTCCTCATCTGCCTCATAACTGGCCTCTCTTTTATCTCCCACACATTCATTCTCCATTTAGTAGCTACCATGACCTTTTTAACAACAAAATAACAGTACAAGCTTACATTTATGAGGTGTTTATTATGTGCCAGGACTTGCTGCAAGCACTTTATATGTATTTAGTCTTTAAAACCACTCCATGAGGTAAAAACCAATTTACCTCAATTTTATAGAAAAGGAAACTGGAGCACAGAGAGGTTAAGTACTGCCCAAGATCACACAGCTGGTAAATGGTAGAACTTGGGCTTGGACCCAGAATGAATCTTTAGCCTTTGCACTTATCTACCACTTTATACTGGATCACGTTACTACCCAACCTCAAATGCTTTCATGGCCTCTCTCTACACAGGGACTAAATACCCAACTCCTTTCCAAGGCCTGCTGATCCTGTGACATGCTTCCTGCTTACCCCGCCAGGCTGCTGGCTGCTTCCCTTTCCTTCATTTCCCTCCAGCAACCTGGCTTGTTTTGTTTTGTTGTTGTTTCCCAGCTTCCTTGTACATAATAAGCCTTTTCTTACTGGCAGGCATTGCACAACCCCTGCCTCAAATACTCTTCTCTCTGGCTCCTTCTCATTCTACAGGTCTCAATTTAATGATCTGTTCTGAGAGAATTTCCCTCACCATGCTATTTCTTAAGTAGCTCCTTTCCTGGTATGTTCTATCTAAGCCCCATACTTGTTTTCTTTTTTGGTCCTTAAAACAATTTGTTGTTATTTATTTGTTTGCTTACTTGTTTTGTCTCTCTTCCCTACTAAAATTAAGTGCTGTGAAGGCAGAGGCTGTGTCTTAGTCACTTTTGTATATTCAGAGCCTAGCACAGTGCCTAGTTCATAGAAGGGGCTCTAGAAATATTTGTTGAATAAACATATCTTTTTCTACTTCATAGCTTCTGTTTACTCATAATTTCTGCTTCCTCATCACTTTGGTTTGTGATAGAGACAGCCCAGGCTCTATCTCCTCCCACACATATCCTTACTCAATGTCATAGTTTAATTAGTTAGAGTTTTTATTGCTGTTAATTGCCTCAGTCACTTCATGTTTCCCAAGTCAGACCCCTGGGAGAGAAATATTGATTTGTCCAACTCATTTCTTAGAAGCCAGTCCACATTTGTAGGTTGTTGGTTGCTTGCCTGCCTTGGGGCAGATTCCCAGTCCTGGTCCAAACAGCTGTGCTGGGCAGGGTGTGGGTGGGGGTGGTCTGCACATTGCTGCTTCATTTCCTTTCTGGGACTTTCATCTTGAATCATAGCCCAAAGGATTGTCAGGCCAACCATTTGAATGTCCAGTGAAATGTTTTAAAGGAGCTTGATGATGATTCAAGTTCCCCCTAAGGCCGCACTGTGGGTGAGCTCTACGGGCTCTGGGCTCCCAGGACACTTATCAAGCAGTGCCTAAAGATTTATGGAGCGCTTACCATGTGCCAGGCACGCTGCATTACATATACTCTCTCAGTTCAACCTCACAACATTCAGGTGAGGTGGACATTATCATAATCCCCACTTTACACGTGAGCAAACTGAGATTTAAGGAGTTTGGTCCCTGGCCAAAGATCAAGATCTAGTGAACGGGCGATGCCAGGACCCTAATTTAGATCTTTCTAACTCCAAAGTGCATCCTGCCTACATTACACTAGACTGTTTACTTTCTCCTTATCAACTGTGTCACCTTGGTCAAGTTACCTAATTTATGTGACCTTCTATTTCCTTATCAGTAAAACGAGGATATTAATACCTAATTCATGGGATTATTATAGGTTTATGAGCAATCATAACCTATTCCAATAAATATAGCAGCTACGTTACTATCTTTCAGTTTAGTCTGAATCTAAATTTTCATATGTGAAAAGCAGAATTATCAACTTCAGTTGTCCATAAAGAACAGGATCTCCTGGGAGACTTTATCCTGCTGGCAAGTATTCCTGATCCAAATTATAAAGACATAGGGCTTTGAGAGGGACAACAGTTATTCTCTAAGGAAACAGAGAAATTCAATGTACTTCAGAGATGAGAAAGAACCTGCATTCAAACTAGCCATAATGTAGCAGAGTGCAAATTGGTAAGCACTCAGTATAAAGATTTAAATCTGTGTCTGACAAGCATAAGATTTTCTCCAAGGCCAGAGCATTTTACATTATAATCTGTAATCCTACCACAACTTTAAGTGGTGGGTCTTCTTATGACCTCCATTTTTCAGGCTCGGAGAGTTAAAGTGACCTGGGTAAGGTCACAAATATAATCTGAGGTAGAGAGGGAACTGGAGCCCAGTGTGGCACCATTGCAACAAGCTTTCAGCTGTGTGCAGTCTGGCAAATCTACTAGCGAGTTACCCTGCCCTGCAACTTCAGGATCATTTGGGTGGAAACTGACTCCCAGGTCAAACATGATCCTGACATCTTGTACATTCATTATTCTCAGAAAAGGCAAATCAGTTCTACAGACATCAGCACAATTTAGGGAGAATGCTGGCTAGGATGGTAGTTCCCCATGTAGCAATACAGATAAATACCAATATCTAAACCAACGATATCATGTGAGGAATGCAAGAGCAAGAATAACTAATCTTTGTACAGCACTGGATGATTCACAAGGGACATTCATATCTATTACCCAGTTTCCTCCTCATATCACCCCTTTGAGAGAGGTATTATCATTGCCATTTCACAGATAAAGAAACTGAGGTTTTAAAAAGTTGATTTAGTATGAAGAAGTGGACATATATTGTTTTATGGTCTCTGGGCCTTCATTCCTCCTTCTTTTGAGAACAGTACCTTGTGTTTCCTTTGGAGATCAAACACCTTCTACTTCAGCAACAGTAATTGGATCAACATGTGTACATGATGCATCAGATCTTTGAGCATCACCCTTAGAACTTTTGTTTGGGTTTTTGTTCAAACCGTTGAGATGGAGGAGCTCTCTTAAATCTATGGGTATGATTCTGAAGTGAATGGCTACCACCACAAGAAAAAAAATTATGTATGAATTTTAAACCTGCAGAAGTTTAATGGGCAGAAGACCAAAACAGACATTTCTGCAAAGAAGACATACAGATGGCTAATAAGCACATGAAAAGGTACTCAACATTGCTAATTATTAGAGAAATGCAAATCAAAACTACAATGAGGTACCACCTCACACTGGTCAGAATGGCCATCATCAAGAAGTCTACAAATAGTAAATGCTGGAGGTGTGGTGAAAAGGGAACCCTCGTATACTGTTGGTGGGATGTATACGGGTGCAGCCACTATGGAGAACAGTATGGAGGTTCCTTAAAAAACTAAAAATAGAGTTACCATATGATCCAGCAATCCCACTTCTGGGCATATATCCAGAGAAAACTCTAATTCAAAAAGACACATGAACCCCAGTGTTCATAGCAGCACAAATTACAATAGCCAAGACATGTTAGCAACCTAAATTGTCCATCAACAGATGAATAAAGAAGATGTTTTATATATATATATATATATATATATATATATATACACACACATACATATATATGTATATATAGAGTGGAATAGTACTCAGCCATAAAAAATGAAATACTGCCATTTGCAGCAATGTGGATGGACTTAGAGATTACTATACTAAGTGAAGTAAGTCTGACAGACAAAGACAAATATCATGTGATACCATTTATATGTGGAATCCAAAATATGATACAAATGGAACTTATTTACAACAGAAACAGACTCACAGACATAGAAAACAAACTTGTGGTTACCAAAGGGGATAGCAGCAGGGAGGGATAAATTAGGAGTTTGGGATTAGCAGATACAAATTACTATAATACAAAATAGATAAACAACAAGTTCCTACTGTATAGCACAGGGAACTGTATTCAATATCTTGTAATAAATTATAATGGAAAAGAATATGAAAAAGAATATACATGTATATATGTATAACTGAATCACTTTGCTGTACATCAGAAACTAATACAACATTATAAATTAACTATACTTCAAAAAAAAAGTAGAAATGGAGATTAAAAATAAAAGTGTGTAGCACATGGATGGTAGGATTAACTCTTGATATATAGCAATTATGTTAAGTGCAAATAAATTAATCTCACTAATTGGATTTTTAAAAAATATACCCAACAGTAAATTGGCTATCAAAGACACACTTAAAACATAAGGAGATGGAAAGACTAAAAATAAAAAGATGAAAAATGATACACCAGGAAAATATGAACTGGGTTGTGACCATAGTATCTGTCAAAAAGGAATTTTAGTCTCAAATGATAAGAAGTGATAAAAAGTCGTTACATATTCATAAAAGAAGCAAACACATAAATGTAATAGGTAAAACACATAGATGCACCTAATTATACAGTCTTAAAATATAGACAACTTCAGGGAGAAATAGATAGAAGCATAATTGTAGTAGAAGATTTAATATCCCCCTCTCAGAAACTGATATATCAAGGCTTAAAGTATAATTACCATATTTCATCAATTCTATACCTCATACAAGACTGGCTTGAGAAGGATTAAAGATATAATAAATGTGAAAAATAAAATTATAAAAGAAAAACATAGGAGACTATTACAGTTTGTGACTGAGGAGAATGGAAAAGCAAAACCTATTATAAAAAGCACAAACTATAAGACAATAATATTGATGAATAATAAAGATTTCTATTCACCAAAAGACACTGTAGACAAAGTAACTGGATGAGAGAATGAGAAAAGATATATGAAATATTTAATACACAAAATCCTTGCAAATAAGTAAGAGGGTAGCAACCCCTAGAAAGAAAATAAGCAAAAAACATGAACCTAGAGGAAATCGCAAAATCAAGACATATGAAGAAATGCTCAAAAATATCAGTGAAATGTTAATTAAAACAGCAATGTACTATCGTTTTACATCTATTATACTATAAAATATTGATAATGCCAGCTGGTTGGGTTGTGGGGATGCTGAAACCCTTATATGTGGTGCTGGGAGTATGGACTGGTATAGCCTTGTCAAAAGCAATCTGACATAAATTATGCAAATCAAGAACTCATATTCTATGAGCCCACAGTTGCACTCCTGGGATATATCCCAAAGAAATTCTTATGCAGACACAGAAACATATTCATTGCTGTGTTATTTATGATGGTGGAGACTTGAAGACAACCTGATTGTCTATCACTGGGAGAGTAGACAGCTAAAATGTGGTAAATGTTCTGTCATTAAATATTATGCAGTAATCATCAGAAATGGATTAGATATACACACAGCAACAAGAATGCATTTTATTTTTTATTGACATATAGTTGGTTTACAATATTTTAATAGTTTCAGGTGTACAACATAGTGATTCAATATTTTTATACATTATACTCCATTTAAACTTATTACAAAATAATGGCTATATTACATCTTCTTTATCCATTTATTTGTTGATGGACACTTAGGTTCCTTCCATGTCTTGGCTATTATAAATAATGCTGCTGTGAACGTTGGGGTGCATGTATCTTTTTGAATTAGTGTTTTCATTTTCTTCAGATATATACTCAGGAGTGGAATTGATGGGTCATATGGAGTTCTACTTTTAGTTTTTTGAGGACTGTCCATACTGTTTTCCATAGTGGATACACCAATTTACAATCCCGCTAACAGTATACTAGGGTTCCTTTTTCTCCACATCCTTGCCAACATTTGTTATTTGTGCTCTTTTTGATGATAGTCATTCTGACAGGTGTGAGGTGATATCACATTGTGGTTTTGATGTGCATTTGTCTAATAATTAGCAATGTTGAGCATCTTTTCGTGTGCCTGTTAGAATATGTATGTCTTTGGGAAAATGTCTATTCAGTTTTTCTGCCCATTTTTTAATCGAGTTGATTTTTTTTTGATATTAAGTTGTATAAGCTGTTTATACATTGTGGACATTAACCCCTTATAAGCCATATCATTTGCAAATATTTTCTCCCATTCAGTAGGTTGCCTTCCATTTTGTCAATGGTTTCCTTTGCTGTGCAAAAGCTTTTAAGTTTAATTAGGTCCCATTTGTTTATTTTTGGTTTTGTTTCTTTTGCCTTGGGAGACAGATCCAAAAAATATTGCTATGATTAATGTCAAAGAGTGTTCTGCTCATGTTCTCTTCTAGGAGTTTTACAGTTTCTGGTCTCACATTAAAGTCTTTAATGCATTTTGAGTTTATTTTTGTATATGGTGTGAGAAAATGTCCTAATTTTGTTCTTTTACATGTAGCTGTCCAGTTTTCCCAGCACCACTTATTAAAGACTGTCTTTTCTCCATTATATATTCTTTCCTCCTTTGTTGTAAACTCACTGATCATAAATGTGTAGGTTTATTTTTGGGCTCTCTATTCTGTTCCACTGGTCTATATGTCTGTTTGTTTTGTTTTGTTTTGTTTTTTGCCAGTACCATGTTGTTTTCATTACTGTAGCTTTGTAGTATAGTCTGAAGTCAGGGAGCATGAAACCTCCAGCTTTGTTCTTTTTTCTCAAGATTCCTTTGGCTATTCGGGGTCTTTTGTGTTTCCATATAAATTTTAGGATTGTTATAGTTCTGTGAAAAATATCATGGGTATTTTGATAGGGATTGCACTAAATCTGTAGATTTCTTTGAACAGTGTGAACATTTTAACAATATTTAATTCTTCCAAGCCATGAAAATGGAGTATTTTCTATTTCTTTCTGTCATCATTAATTTCCTTCATCAAGATTTTATAGTTCCAGAGTATAGGTCTTTCATCTCCTTGGTTAAGTTTATTCCTCGGTATTTTATTCTTTTTGATACTGTTTTAAATGGAATTGTTTTCTTGCTTTCTCTTTCTGATAGTTCATTATTAGTGTATAGAAAAGCAACAAATTTCTGTACATTAGTCTTGTATCCTGCCACTTTACTTAATTCATTTATTAGTTCTAATAGTTTTTTGGTGGGGATTTAGGGTTTTCTATACACATAGTGTCATGTCATCTGCAAATAGTGACAGTTTTTCTTCTTCCCTTCCAATTTGAATGCCTTTTATTTATTTTTCTTTTCTGATTGCTATGGCTAGGACTTCCAATACTCTGTTAAAGAGAAGTGGCAAGAGTAGGCATCCTTGTCTAGTTCCTGATCTTAGAGGAAATGCTTTCAGCTTTTCACCATTAATGTTAGCTGTGGGCTTATCATACATGGCCTTTATTATGTTGATATATATTCCCTCTATACCTACTCTGATGGTAGTCTTTATCATGAATGGATGCTGAATTTTGTCAAATGCTTTTTCTGTGTCTATTGAGATGATCATGTGATTTTTATCCTTCCTTTTGTTAATGAAGTATATCACACTGATTGATATTGAACCATCCTTGCATCCTTGGAATAAATCCCACTTGATCATGGTGTATGATCCTTTCTATATATTGTTGAATTCGGTTTGCTAATATTTTGTTAAGGATTTTTGCATCTATATTCATCAGAGATGTTGGCCTGTAATTTTCTTTTTTTGTAGTGTCTTTGTCTGGTTTTGGTATCAGGGTAATGGTGGCCTTGTAGAATGAATTTGGGAGTGTTCCATCCTCTTCAACTTTTTGGAAGAGTTTGAGAAGGATAGATATTAGCTCTTCTTTATATGTTTGGTAGAATTTCCCTGTGAAGCCATTCTGTTCTGATTTTTGTTTGATGGGAGGTTTTTTTTTAAATTACAAATTAAATTTCACTACAAGTGTTTGGTCTTTTCAGATTGTCTATTTCTAACATGAATGCATTTTTAAAACAGTGCAGGGTTTCCCTGGTGGTGCAGTGGTTGAGAGTCCGCCTGCTGATGCAGGGGACACGGGTTCGTGCCCTGGTCTGGGAAGATCCCACATGCCGTGGAGCAGCTGGGCCCGTGAGCCATGGCCACTGAGCCTGCACGTCCGGAGCCTGTGCTCCGCAATGGGAGAGGCCACAACAGTGAGAGGCCTGTGTACCGCAAAAAAACAAACAAACAAACAAAATAAAACAAAACAGTGCATAGTGAAAAATATGAGGTAACAAGATGAGATTTAAACACTATACCATTTACATAAATTAAAAATACACCCAGGGCAAACAAAAATTCATATTTTGTAAGAACATATGCAAAAAACAGTTTTACATCAGATAGAACTTAGTTGCTTGTGTGGGGAAGGGAAAGGCAGTAAAAGAGAAAAAAAAAAGTAACAAATAAAATTTAAAAGTGATAATCACTGACCAAAGAGGATAAAGTGCCGTACTGAAGAGTGTGATTAACTAAATCATTTCAACCCAAAGTCAAACCAGTTAACCAATGAATAAACACAAAACTGGAAGAAAAGACAATAAATATTGCACAGATGTCTCTGGATTTGGGAATAATTAAAAATTTTTACTTTTTTCTTAATGTGTTTGTAGATATGAAGTTTTTTACACTGAACATCTGTTACTTTTGAAAATTAAACATATAAACAGAAGTTCAAAAGAAAAACTCAATCTGGAGGAGTATGGTTCAGTGGCAGAATGGTGGTATTCAAAAGACAAGTCCTAGCAGGAAACACAAAAATTTCAGTCTGTGTGCAGAATGGATGGAACTATGCATGAATTTTTTCTTGTTAAAATTACATTAATTTCTGAAATAATGTTTGTACAATCAATCAAAATAAAGGTAAAAAATTAACAAAGGTAAAACAGCAACTTTAAAAAATATATTCAAATGGATTTTTTTTTTTGGCCGCCCGGCGCAGCTTGCAGGATCTTAGTTCCCCGACCAGGGATTGAACCTGTGCCCTCAGCAGTGAAAGCTCAGAGTCCTTACCACTGGACTGCCAGGGAATTCCCTCAAATGGATCTTTATTGTTTACTACTCCCTCAGAATTCTGCATGAAAATCAGTATCTTTATCTGGTGATAATTAAAATATGTAACAACTGGTAGAACATATGCCTGACCAATCAGAGCAGACATTGGTAGTAAACAATGGTATCCCTAAAACATAGATTCCTCACACACTAGCCCTGCAGCCCCAAGACAGGGTTTAGACTCAGTACCTGAAGCCTTGCTCTTTTTCACTCTTATGTTATAGAAACAGGTATAACGGTGAAGAGTGCCAAGATATGCTACCCCAAAATATGCCACTCAGGCATAAGGGTTATTTTAAGCTAAAGGCACTTGAAAAACAGCAGATACAAAAGGGATACTTTGATCTCTCCTTTCCTTCTGAATACAGGAGGTAAAGCTCCCATGTAGGAGCTGCCCTCCACATACCAGGAGAAAAGAAACACTCATCAAGCTGAAAGCAAGAGAATTCTACACAAACTGACATTGTTAAAATAATTCTTATCTTCCTTTAGCCTCCCTGTACATTTTAGTTACTTTTCCACAATTGCCTCTCTTTGTTTAACCTAGTATTAAAGCATTTAGGTTTTGCCACTTCTTTGGGTCTTCATTTCCTTATGAGGGCTCCCGTGTCACATAAAACTTACATTGAATAAATTTGTATGTTTTTCTCCTGTTCATCTGTCTTACGTTAACTAAATTCTAAGGCCCAGCTGAAGACCCTAAGAGGGAAGAGGTAAAGTTTTGCCTCCCTGCAAAGGCAAGTTTTCCAAACCAGAACATTCCAAAGATTGTAAGGCCCAGACACTACAGCCGACTCCAACCTACGGGAAAGAAGGAAGAAGGAGTTCTTGCTGCTTCTCCCTGACCTCACCACACCCGTCCTGTCATACAGGTGCCCTGCTCTTTGACTCTGAAATTTGGTTCACACATATCCTCCTCCGAAAGACAGACTCATGAATTCTTCAAGAGCTGGTTCAAAAGTTACTTCCTTCGTGAACTCTTCCCTGAAAGCACCAGTCAGAGTTTTGTTCATTCTTTTAACTAATATTTATTGAGCACCTATGATGTTCCAGACCTAAATTTGTAGCCCTGTGCTATCATATGATCATTGTGTCTGGGCTTGACTCTCCAGCTAGACTGGGATTAATTTTTGGTGTAGTCCTAGTAAAATAAAGGAAGGAAGAGTCAGCGTTTAATCCTCACAGCTGAGTTTGCAAATGTGAAAAATGAGACACAGAAAATAACTCCCACAAGCAAGTTAGATTACTTGCCTAAGGTAATACAGCTGATAAGTGAGTAGGGCCAGGAATCAACCATGGTCACCTTGAACACCTGGCAGCCACATCAGCTTCTTATGAAAAGGCTGTCACACTTTGTGCAGCAACTTGTTTGTATGTTTATTTTTTGAGAAAATTTTTAAAAGAGGAAAATTACTTTATGATTATTTTTATTAAAAGGGTATTTTTTCCATGTGAGACTTGCCTACTATCTGTACTCAGTTGTAATAGATATTTACTCACTCATTCAACAAACAGCCTAATGCAATGGAAGGATAATCTTTGGAACCAGACAAACTTGAGTTCAGATACGGGTCCCGCCCCTTACTGGTTATTTGACCCTGAGCAAGTGACTTGCCTCCTTTTAGCAGTTTCTGCATCTGTAAAAGGAAGATAATAATGGTATCCTCTACAATGGCTGTTCTGAGGATTAAATGAGCACATTGCAGCAGTTGCTCAAATTTATAGGAAAATGCTTTGTGATCTGTAAAGAGCTATGTGAATGCATATAATAATATAGTGAGCCGATGGTACAGAAAGGATAACTATAAAACCAGCAAACCTGCAAACAAGTAATAATTAATTAAAAACTACTGCACAAAACAGCAGAGAAGCAAAAGGAGTTTCACAAAGTATCTTTGTTTATGTTAGGAGGAAGTCTGATTTTGTTTTTAAGTGCTTGATACACCTGCAAGAAGAAAACATCAAGCATTATCGCCCACAAATACGGCTATCAGAACTGCTCAGTAAATACAAAATAATACAGATTTACATCTGTAATAACATCACTGGATATACTGGAATAAGTTGAAAGTGAGGCTCAGGTTTATACAGAGGCTTTTTTACTGTCAATTATTTTATAAATACCATGATAATGGTAAGTAGTAATAGCTACTATTTGTTGACTGTCTTTTTATATCAGGCACTTTGCACACATAGCTAATTTAATCCTTACAGCAGCCTCATGAAACAGGAATTATCACTCCCTTTCCATTGACAAGAGAAGCCTCAAGAAGTGATGGGACTTTCCCAAGGTCATACAGAGCAAAGGAGATGGGATATAGAAATCCAAATTCAATGTTCATTCAGAGAGAGCAAGTAATTTTGCTCCCCAGACTTTGCCAAACCATGAACATTCTACCTTTTAAGCAACATCATTTGCCTCTGAGTAGTAACCACTTGTTACCCAGTTATAGTTCATCCTCTGATCAACATGGACTTCTACATTTTTACCCAGAAATGCTCTTTCATCATCATCTTCCTTCAGCTGCCTGTAATTTCCTGGGTCCTCAGCAGAATCCTCTTCACTTCCCTCTTCAATTCCCCAGATGTCATCTTCCCTTTCTTCCTCCTTTTCCTTTTTCTTCTTGGCCTCTTTTTCCTGTTTTCTTTTTTCCATTTCTTTGTACAGTTCTCTCCATTGCTTCTCTATGTCCTGTTTAGAGTGTGGAATTTCAAAATAATTTACAGATGGTATAAACAAAAATAACTCACTTTAGAAATGTCTGGCATCTTCCCACACTCTTAAAGATTTCTGGTATGGTGTTTATTTACCTATAAATTTTCAGTATGTGTGGGGTGGAGAGAAGTGTGTGTGTGTGTGTGTGTGTGTGTGTGTGTAATTTGTTCATAAATAAAATTGGTTCAGATTCAACAAACATCTACTGAATGCCTACAGTATTGCTAAGCATGGTATGAGACAGTCTACACACATTATTTCTATTCCTTACAGCAGTGTATGAGGTGTTACTGCTCCCACCTTCTAGATGAGGAATACGAGATTCAGACTGATTAAATCAGTTCCCCAAGCTATATAGCTAGTGAGTGGTAGAACTAGAATTAGAAACCAGGTTTTCTGGTTCCAAGTCTGGTCCTTTTTCTGGTATATCACAGTAAAACAACCTTTATGGAACTCTTTGAATTTGCTTTTGAACTGTAGCCAGTACAAGTTTGCAGTCAGAAACGGGACTTCTGAGTTCTCTAATGTGTTCATCCAGGTGCTAGAATTTGATCCTTAGAGCTGTCTTCATAAATTTTACTACTCAGAGGGGCCTTAAAGAAAGGACACAGTCCTTGGGACTTCCCTGGTGACACAGTGGTTAAGAATCTGCCTGCCAATGCAGGGGACATGGGTTCGAGCCCTAGTCTGGGAAGATCCCACATGCCGTGGAGCAAATAAGCCTGTGCACCACAACTACAGAGCTTGCGCTTTAGAGCCCACGAGCCACAACTACTGAGCCCTTGTGCCACAACTACTGAAGCCCACGTGCCTGGACCCCATGCTCTGCAACAAGAGAAGGCACTGCAATGAGAAGCCCGCGCACCACAATGAAGGGTATCCCCCACTCGCCGCAGCTAGAGAAAGCCCACGTGCAGCAACGAAGAACCAATGCAACCAAGAATTAAAAAAAAAAAAAAAAAGAAAAGACACAGTCTAAACTCCTCTAGGGCTTTAATCCTCACCTAGAGAATCTGGTGGTCTTCTACCCAGACCTGGGGGACAAAGCTAGATTGAGAACCTGCATGCCCAGTAGGATAGGGCCTTCAACAATCCTAGTGGGAGCAAGTGCTTGACATCTTGTTGTGTTTCCCACGTTATTCCCACATTCTCTCTTTCAATCAGGCCTTCATTTTCTTATGCCTGGAAAGCACTGGCTACAGTTAATGTCTCTATTTCTTCACTTCCCTCTCGCTGCTCTACTCACTGATCTGTTCCCAACCTCCGATCCTTACCAAAACAGTTCTTGCCAAAGGCAACAAAAGACCAACCCTACCAACTCCTCAAGCCCACCTGGACCTATAACAACATGTTAAACCATTTCCTTTTCATTAGACCTCAACCAACTTATATCTTCCCTTTCCTGCTTTCTCTATTTTTATGTGATTGCTCTCTTCCAAACATCCTCAACTCCTTTGCCCTTCCCTCCCTTAGTTGGGCAAATCTTCAAATCTGGTTAAATCCAACTTGCCAGGCCTGCACCTAAGCAGAGAAAATGGCTAGAGAAAATAGTAAAAACAGATTGTTCTCATTTTAAACTCATTAAAACTAAACTCAAAAATTAACTATAGTCCAATATAAAAAAAATTTTTTTTAATGCCAAGACATTTGACAATTAAAAAAAAAAAACCATGGGGCTTCCCTGGTGGCGCAGTGGTTGAGAGTCTGCCTGCCAATGCAGGGGACACGGATTCGTGCCCCGGTCCGGGAAGATCCCACATGCCGTGGAGCGGCTGGGCCCGTGAGCCATGGCCGCTGAGCCTGCACGTCCGGAGCCTGTGCTCCGCAACGGGAGAGGCCACAACAGTGAGAGGCCCGCGTACCGCAAAAAAAAAAAGAAAAAAAAACCAAAAACTAAACTCAAGTGAGCCCTTAATGCTAACTGATGAGCCTATTATATTTCTGTGGTTGGTTCACTCTCCTTTTCCTTTTCCCCTGGAGCAATGTTGGGCTAGCAAGACTTTCTCAGAGCTGCACTGCACTTGACTACAATTCCTACCCAATTCTCCTTTTCGTCTCTCCTTTCACAGATACCTATTCCTGCACCCTCTACCCTTCATCTTTCCCAGGCATTACCCCCAATAAATCGCCTACATTTCTAACACCATCTTGGTGTCTGCTTCCCAGAGAATACAACTACATATACTCCCACCACCAAATCTACCCATCTGCCTGTATTTATTCTTATATAGTCATTCTTTATTCCTGTGATTATGGATAAAATATCCATATTCCTATGGAAAGCCAACCCATCTTCTTGGGCACTAGATGTCATCCACTCTCATATTCTCAAAAACAGTGTTCTAGAAATTCTCTTTCTCTCCTATATTGTTTTTTCTCTTTATTGTATCATTCCCATTAACATACAAGCAGGCAGGAAGATCTACTGTATATAAAAAAAATTCTTGACCAACATTTCCCTTTACCTACCACCTTATTCTCTCTACACTTATTACAGCAAAACTCCACAAAAGACTAGCTTATACTTGCTGTCTCTAGTTTTTCTCCTTCCATGCTTTCTTGGACCCATTTTTTCCCCTATACATCTCACTGAAACTGCTCTTGTCAGAGTCACCAATGAACCCCATGTTATTAAATTCAGTGGTCCATTCTCAGTCCTCATTTTTCTTGATCACTCAATACAATTGATCACTCCTTTCCCCCTTAAAATACTTTCTTCACTTGGCCTACAGGATAATGTCCTGGTTCTCTTCCTACCTCGCCGGCTACCCTTTCTGTTTTGTTTGCTGGTTCCACTTTATCTCCCTGATCTCTAACTATTGGGGTGCTCCAAAGCTCATCCTCAATAACTCCATCCTTCTGGTCATTGGGGTCAAAAACCTTGGAGTCATCCCTCTTTACTCCAACCCATATTTTGTATCTAATCCATCACCCTTTTGAGTTTAACCTTCAAAATGGATCTAGAATCTGAGCATTCCTCTACCTCCACCACTACCACTCGCTTCTGCCTTTGTTCCCCTATAGTCCTTTTTCATTCGTATAGACTTTTGCAGTGCAGCAGCTAGAGTAACATCTTAATCTATGAGCCAGTTCATATCACTCCTTTGCTAAAAATGGCTCCAATGGCTCCCCATTTTACTCAGGGAAGTGGCCCCAACTACTCTCATTCTTTCTCACTCAGCTCTAGTCACACTGTACTTCTTACTCTTTCTTAGACAAGCAAGTTATGTTTCTACTTCAGGGACTTTGCATTTGTTGTTCTCTCTACCAGAAGGCTCTTCTTCCCAAACATCTGCGTGGTTTGCTCCTTACTTCCTCCAAGTCTCTTAAATGTTGTTTACTCAACAAAGTCTCTCCTGACCAAAGAGCAAAACCCCCATGATGACAGCCCTCTCTATTGCTTTATTGTTCTCTGTAGTTTATCTCTCCATCTCATGCATATATATTTACTTCTTTATATGTTTCTTGTTGGGCTCCCCTGACTGAATGTAAGCCCTATGAGGGCAGAAACGTCTCTCTTTTATTTCACTGGTATATCTCTAACAACTACAACAGTGCTTTGAACAAGCACTCAACAAATATTTGCCAAGTGAATATTTAGGTTAATAATAATAAGTACCATGTATTGAGCACTTACTATATGCCAGGAACTTAAAAGATAATTGGTATCATCGTTCCCAATTTATAGATGAGGAGACTGAAGATCAGAGACGTTAAACAACTTGACCAAGGTTGTACAGCTAGTAAGTAATGGAGCCTGGATTTGAACCTAAGCAATCTAGCTCTAAAACTCATGCTCTTGACCAATATGTAATATTTCCTCAATAAAACAATATTAGAGGACTTCCCTGGTGGTGCAGAGGTTAAGAATCCGCCTGCCAATGCAGGGAACACGGGTTCGATCCCTGGTCCAGGAAGATCCCACATGATGCGGAGCAACTGAGCCTGCGCGCCACAGCTACTGAGCCTGCACTCTAGAGCCCATGAGCCACAACTACTGAGCCCGTGTGCTACAACTATTGAAGCCCGCGCGCCTAGAGCTTGTGCTCTGCAACAAGAGAAGCCACCGCAGTGAGAAGCACGTGCACTGCAACAAAGAGCAGCCCCCGCTCGCCGCAACTAGAGAAAGCCCACGCGCAGCAACGAAGACCCGACGCAGACAAAAATAAAATAAAATAATTTATTTTAAAAATAACAGTATTAGATGATAACCTCAAAGTAAAAACAAAACCAGACTAAGAAGTGTAAAAAGTCTAATTTTTATTTTTTCCATGATGACTGTGTCAATGCTTCTTTGAAAATGCTAAGTATCAAAGTTCTCTCAGAAATTTCTTTTTTGGGACTTCCCTGGTGGCACAGTGGTTAAGAATCCACCTACCAATGCAGGGGACATGGGTTCGAGCCCTGGTCTGGGAAGATCCCATTTGCCACCGAGCAACTAAGCCCGTGCGCCACAACTACTGAGCCTGCGCTCTAGAGCCCGCAAGCCACAACTACTGAGCCCACATGCCACAACTATTGAAACCCGCGTGCCTGGAGCCCGTGCTCCTCAACAAGAGAAGCCACCTCAATGAGAAGCCCGAGCACCGCAATGAAGAGTAGCCCCCCCGACTCGCTGCAACTAGAGAAAGCCACGCACAGCAAAGAAGACCCAACACAGCCAAAAATATAGATAAATAAATAAATAAATTTCTTTCTAATGCCTGTGCTTTGCTGGTGCTCTAACCATGAGCCTTGCCTGCCTTTTGGGTAATCAAGCATTGGCCACAAACCTGCTTGAATGGCCCAGAACCAGGGGGTCTGGATGAAGGGTGGCACCAAGAAGAAGCCATTGTCCTAAGTCTCACTCCACCCGTAAAATAGTTCTAGGAGAGCAGGGAAACTGGTAAACAGCACTAACATCTTGCTTCCTTCTCCAAGTCATCCATCAGAAATGGGTTCAGTGGCTCCCTTCTAGATCACCACACTGTGAGCAGGGAGTGTGACACAGAAGGAGTGTGCATTCTAACTCAACAAGTTAAAGGCTGCATGTGACCTTGTACAGTTTATCTATACTCTATGAATCTCAATTCCTACATCTGAAAAACGGGAATAACAATACCTGTCTTGCTGGTTTGTTTTAAGGGCTTAATGGGAAGACTTTTGGAAAGTGGTCATAGAGTCAAGTACAAGGTCGTAGATGTCCAATGAATACAAGTTCTTTACCCTGTCTCTCAGGGCCATTTAACCAGCAAATGAGACAATGACTGTGAGACTGATTTTTTAAATGCAGAGAACAGTGCACAACTGAAGAGTCAGACACCTGGAAATCCAAGGGAGGGAAAATCTTACTTTTCTTATTCCCCAGGTCTTATTTCCAGCCTCTTCTGCAAACTCTTCATTATTTGTAAGAAGGAAATTGTCAAAGATGCAGCCTGATTTCACCTGTTGAAATGAAAACAATGGGATTATTAGAACTAGGTCAAAAGGCTTTAAAAAATCAACTGGAAGCTTTGCTAAATGCAGATTCCCAGGCCACAGACCCAGAGATTTTAATCAATAACTGAGGTGGAGTGAGGGAATACAAAGATGATTAAGAGCACAGAGGGTCCAGAATGCTGTACCACCTTAGCTGATCTGCTCTAGAAAGAAGTTACGTTACTGTTTCCCAAGGTTCTGTGTTCTCCAAGCCTGTGACCACTCTTTCAGAGGGTTGTGAAGAAATTTTCATCATTCTGCTAGGCTCCAAATTGCTGTCCAGTGGCTCTTGCCCCAGCTCAGATTGACAGTCTCTGCTGCCACTTATAGATGTCCTTTTTAAGGTTCTCTCCTCAATAAAATCAGAAAAACTAAAATAATACGGGGAAAAGAAAAGGTTCAACAAGAAGTGCAAGCATAATTTAGATTCTCTACCATATTTCTCTATTTTCTTAAAATAACATATTTAATATTTACAATTAAAGAAAAGGATGAATCAAGTCAACGGTATATAATAATTTCAGTGTTTATTAATGATAAAGGAACAAAATAGAAAGAGCAGCAGTCATGGAGTCAGACAGACCAGCTCAACCACATACTAGCTGTGTGACTTTGAGGAAGTTACTCAACTCCTCTGAGCCTATTCCCTCATAAGTGAAGTATTAAAACTAACTCACTTGAAGTGTTGTCATGAGCATTAGAAATAATATATGTAAAGCACAGTGTCTAGCAGATAACGGTCATTCGATAAATGATAATAGTTATTATCATAACTTTTCATTATCTGGATATGTTTCAAAAGAAACAAAAGGAGAGTCATTCTGGATTTTTTTGCTTTAGCATTATATGTTAAATAAATCAGCAAGTTAATTATGTGAGAGCCGTTGTGTGACCACGAGAAAGTTTGCGGCATGAGTTATCATGTGTCCTTCCTCTAGGGTTTGAAAAATGTTTTGTTTTGTTTTGGTTTTTTTTAAATAAGAAAGACTTTTATTTGGCTTACATCATCCCCCTAACCCTGCCTTCAGCAGAAAAATAAATGACAAAATAGCCACTTTGAATAAAGATCGTTAATTTCCTCTGAGCCATTTAAAAAATTGGTTCTAATAATTCCTTATGCAACTTTATGATTTTTTTCTTTGGGATTTCTTTTCTTTTTGTGAGTTGGGATTTATTTTTTGTTTTCTTTTTGAGCTGTCAGCAGTCTTGGTTAGGGAACTGCTCATTTTTTGGCTCTTCCATTTTTTTCTACTCACAGGAGAAATGTTTCCAATCTCCCCTGTTCTCTTTGGTGCTCACTTACCCCCATCCCTCCTACACTAAACTCCTGGCTGTGCCTCCAACTGAGAATCAGGACATGAGGGCCAGTCCTGCTTCCTACAACTCACTAGTGGAGGGACCTTGGTTTACTCATATCTCTTCTGTGCCTCCACGTTTTTATCTGGAAAATGGAAGAAAATATAATTTCCCTGCTTTCTTCTTACAGTTCTCAGGAGAAAAGAATATGTGAGAAAGAGCTTTGTGAGACTGTAAAGCCTAAAAAGTTAATTCACTGAAAGTTACCTGGTTTCCTGTGATGTCCCACTTGAATCATAAAGTGGAAAGAGTATAGGTTTGGGCACTTACTAGCTATGGGATCTTGACAAGTGAAGTCACCTCTCTAAGCCCTCCACTTCCTGGTCAGTAAAACGGAGATGATAAGCCCTAGCCTCCAGCCCCACAGGCCTGAGACACAGACCACATGACCTAAGGAATGTCAGTTGCTTTGCATTATGGCTGTTAGGCTATATTCATTGCATTTTGTGTCGCTACTCCTTCAAAGATCATAAGGAGTCCCAAAGCTAAGAGAAAGAATTTTCTTGTTCACTGCCATCTCCTCCTAGCCTCTGTCCTGATGAAAGAATGCAGTATCTTCTGCCTAAGGAAAAAAAAAAGGAAAGAAAAGAAAAGGGACTGTGTATGGGAGTGTAGGAACAGAGAACAGGATGGGTCAGGGACTAAGCAGGAAGATTAAGCAGCTTACTAGGCTAGGACCTGATGCAGAGGGCGATGGACTCACAGAGCATCTGGAACCCCGGGTTGGTGCAGGGCAGGTGAGAGAATTCCAGCCCATCTCTATGCTGAGAGTCTCTAGGCTTTTCCAGTGAGGTGCAGGGACCCTGTGATAAACTGGATGTGTTGGTTTGGCTGAGTGGGTAGGGTGCAGTAGGACTTGGGAGTGCCAGACCCAACTAGAACTTAAAAGGAAAGGATGCCTGCAAGGGTGATGTCAGCGTTGTACAGAACTGTATCACAAGACAAAAAAAAAAAAAGAGAGATAATGCTGGAGTTTCAGAAATGTAGTCTCTCAGGATTTGTCCCAGACCTGCTGGGTCAGAATCTGCATTTTATTAAGATCTGAGTGATTCATACGCATGTTAAAGTTTGAGAAACACTCCTTCAGCATGGTTTAAATTCTCAAATAGAAAGGTTTGCCTACTTGAGGAGGAAGATAGAACTCAGAGCAATTAGTGTCAAATAATTTTTAAATTTTGTATATGAACAAAGAAACTGTTTAAAGTGTGTGCCTTAATGTTTTCAGTGGAAAAAAAAAACCCAATGCATTTTAAGGAAACAATCAGATTAGGCATATTAATATGACCACATATTTTTTCAAGATGTAGAAAGTTCCTATTATTTATTAAAAAGGGACAACTGAAAAAAAAAAAGAGATAACAATGGGAATTTGTACAAACTGTATCCACATTCTTCAGATAAAAAAGGAACAAAAGAAGGACATATGTCTCTCTTCTTCCTTCTCTCCTGAACCCCTACTATGCACATGGTAATTTACATACATCATCTCCTTACACTTGTGTGCTGGCCTCACTGAGCCAGGAAAGCAAGAAAGTCAAAGTAAACAAATAAACCAAGAAAGCTTCAAATTGGGGGTGTCTGTTCAAGAGACCTTTAGCAGCCTTGAACTGTAGAAATCACTGGTCAGAGACAGAGATTTCACTGGCTGTAAAACATTCCAGGATACACCCAAGGATAAGTGGCTGCAGTTTCTAGAGCCTCTATTGTACAGTGGGTGTAATCAATAAACAAGGACTTTACGGGCTGACAGACCTTTGAATCCTGTCTCTCCCATGCACTAGCTGTGTGCTCTTGGGCACATCATGTGACATTTCTGATTCTCAATTCTCTCAAACATAATACAGGGTAATAATAAGGGATATTAATGTTCACTTCCCCTTCCTCTCCAAGGGAATTCCAAGACTATGTATTGATAGGTTGCAGTTTCCAAGAGGCCTCCTGGGCTAAAGCTTTCACTCTGAGGCAGGCACTTGGGGTGCTCTCTTTCTCCTGAGCTGGGAAAGAATCCTCACATTTTCAACATCAGGTCTCATTGGAAGAAAACAACTCTGTGAAGGCCTGAGTATCTGAGCCCTCCTCTCTTCCTTCAAATCAGAGCCAGGAAAGGTAACTGACAGAGAAGAGGGAGGCTAGGTCAGGATTTGTCATCATGGCTGGGACAATCAGTCCCAACATCTATCTGGGGATTTTAATATTTCAAAGCTTTACCACATCTCTGATTCCCTTTTATTTCCAGAACTACCCCAAGATTTACATAGGACCGGCCTAGCAGTATAAAGTATTGGAACACTGAATCTAGCCTCAGAAAGGCCTGCATTCAAATTCCAGCTTTTCTGCTTACCAGATGTGTCTTCAGGCAAGTTAGCTAGCTTTGCTGAACGTCAGTTTTCACATTTAGAAGTAGGAGATTTCATAGTGAGAGTTAAATGGCACTTGCAAAGTCTCTGAAATAGTGCTTGGTACATGGTAGAGACTCAATAAATTTTAGCTATTATAATTATTAGGATGAATATAATTAATCCCATTTTAAAGAGGAACAGTTTGAGGTTTAGAAAGGTCAAGACTCACTCAAGTTTTGTCATTTCCAGCCTGAAGCTCTTTCTATTTTGTGGAACCTTTAGAGGGACTGTTCTTCCCTGGCTCTGAGCCCAGAGAGATTTACCCGCCAAAGGTCCAGGCCAAGGACACTAATGTTATAATAGTGACAAATGGCTGGGTCGGGCTTATATTCAGGGTTGTCTATTTCTGGATGAATCCACTCCCCCTGGTAACTGAGATTGTGAATGATCCGAGGTTTACATTGTCCCTAAGCAAAGCACCAAAGAGTGAACATGGCATTAGTATTTTTCCATTCTTCTCATGCAATCAGAAAGATTAATCAATTAGGCATAAGGATTCAGAGCAGGATTCCTTGAGCTTCTCTCCCTTTCTTTGAGCTAATGCACAAGACTCTTCCAGGTTCCCCTTTCTTTTTTTTTTTTAAATAAGATGTTGGGAGTAGGAGTTTATTAATTAATTTTGGCTGTGTTGGGTCTTTGTTTCTGTGCGAGGGCTTTCTCTAGTTGTGGCAAGCGGGGTCCACTCTTCATCGCGGTGCGCGGGCCTCTCACTATCGCGGCCTCTCTTGTTGCGCAGCACAGGCTCCAGACGCGCAGGCCCAGTAGTTGTGCCTCACGGGCCCAGCCGCTCTGCAGCATGTGGGATCCTCCCAGACCAGGGCTCGAACCCGTGTCCCCTGCATTAGCAGGCAGATTCTCAACCACTGCGCCACCAGGGAAGCCCCCAGGTTCTCCCTTTCTACCCAGAGGGATATGAACCAGGTAGCAGAGACCCATTCTGAGCCTGGTCCCAGCTCTCTGCATAAGTTTGTTCATGATGTTAAGAAAATGTAGCTTCACAGGGAACCACCATCTAAGGACTCTGGACTTGGGGCCATTCTCTTCCTGGTGTGCAGTGCAGGAAACTGTGACCAAATAAAACAACGTTTGTTTCAGTCAGTATTATCTCTGGAGCATTTGACAGTTGATTCCTTTAGTTCCCTCTCATTTCTGACATGAGGTCAGGACTTAGCCTTAAAAAGAAGTTCCCCCCCCCTCCCCCAACATGCCTGGCTCATTTATGTCCTACCCTTCCCCTTTCTGGACCACTTCTGAGACTTCCGGTTCCTGACCCCAGACCCATTTCCTGTCTTGATCATGTTCCTTTGACTGATTTCCACCACTCCGGACAAATCCCTTGCCTAGGGCTCCCTGGACCTCTGCCTCCCAGCATCAACCTTGACCACCTTCTCCCAGATAGGCACAGCCCTGAGAACATGGCCCAAATGAGGCTACAGTCTTATAGAGAAGGGGAAAGGAGGAAGATGACCACAGGATCTCAGAGTTTCTGCTCTGTAGATTAAAATTTACATCTTTTCTCTCTTATTTCTCATACCGATTGGCAGGAGAGACCCCCTCACCTTATACTTCAGGTTTGGTATCAGGGGCCCTTCCCACTCCCCATTCATTGCCTCATTCCAGTCGTCTGGCTTCTGGGTCTGGGATGTATTCGAAGTCTTCCCAGTCCTTAAACAAAATGTTCCTCCATGAGTGCAGATGGGTGGGCCGGTATGAAACGGGTACAGAGTACAGTAGGGTTGGACCTGGCGCCCTACCCCTGCCGCTTTCCTGTCCTCACCCCTGTGAAAGCCCAGCTCAGGGCTCTGCAAACAAATCCAAAACATACAGCAGAGAAAAAGCCTTTAAGCAACTCCAGTGCCTCCTCATATTCTCTATCCTTCTGACCTTGACTACTTTAAGCTCAAATAAGATGGGAATTTCCCTTATCCTGGCCCTCTCCCTTCCCCAGTTTTGTGCCCCGATTGTCAGAACAAGTCTTCTAGTCTGAGTCCCTCTTCCTGAAGGCCTCTCTTAGTGACCTGCCTTGTACCCCAGCATGCTCCCAGATCTGTATCAGTCCTCCCTTGTACCCCAAGTCCCTTCTATTTCCTAAAACAGAGCTCCAAGTCATGGCCTCTCCTAACGTTCATATTTCTTCTGCTCTGGAGCCTCCAAAGTTTTGCTCTATCTACCTGGCAGTTCACCTTGGTGCTGACCACTTCCCAGATTTACTAAAAGCTTTGCTGCCAAGCCCACTAGACTCACAGTCATTCAGTAGCATGAAGTTCCCTAGTTCCTGGGATGCCTCAGCTGTTTTGTGGTTCCTGAGACATTAACAGTCAGCATCCTCTCCTGGGGGCTGTAGACTTGATAGCGCCCAGCCTATCTAAGTAGTCTCCACCTTCTCCGGGTCTACTCAACAGGGAGCATAGAGGCCTGCAGCCTCTCCCCTCTCCTCCAGGCCTTGATCCAACCCTGACTACATCAGGTGCATGGTCCACACCAGGAGGGAGAGTCTATGGTTAGGCTTGCTGCCCTGAGCCTGCCTGCTGGGTCTAGAAGTAAACTAGTCCCTAATTCTCCCAGGGTGCTGAAGACCCAGACACTGCTTGATCATCTGCCTTAATTCTCTGACTACACCTCCCTCTCCCTAGGTTTGGAGCCCATTGAATCTCCCTACACACGGCTGGGCCACTGCCCACCTCTCTACAGGCCTCTCCTTACAGAATGGATTCCAGTTGCTGGGTGCCGTGCTGCTCCTTGCTGAACCCTGAGCATCTCCTCTGCATGAGGGTGAATCTGCTCTGACCTCAGGAGCAGCAGCCCGGCAGGTGAGGCCCTCCATGACCTGGCTCCAACAGACCATTCCAACTCATCTTCCATCACTCTCCACCTTGAACTTTATGCTCCTAAAATACTAAACTGCTGTTTTCAGTTCTTTACATAACCATGTTACTTTCCACTTAACTGATGTGCCTGAGAACTCCTGCGGTTCTCAGGGTCTGGAATATTTTTCCTCCAACTCAATTTCCCTTGCTGTAATGAATTTACTGTTTGACATTCAGTACATGATTAACACATAAGTGCCATGTATTAAGAACTTATTATGTACCAGGCATTAAGTTATGTATATTAGCTCATTTAATCGTCACAACAACCTTCACATATAGGTATTATAATAATCCCTGTTTGTGAAATTTCACAGCAGTTATATTCCTTGCCCAAGGTCTAACTGCTTATAGGTGGGGTTTTGCAGTTAGTAAATGGTGGAGCTCGGATACAAACCATATCTGTCTGACCCCAAAGTCTATGTTTCCAATCCCTAGGTTAACCAAATCACTGAAGCATGCCTCCTCCTTCCCAGAACACCACCTGCACCCCAACTCTGCCTGAGTTAGGAGCCTGTTTGGGGCTCCCACAGGATTTGGCTTCCCTGACTCTCACCATTAATTACACAATGTGACATGCATCTATGTACTTGTCTGTATCCCTCACTAGATTCTGAGTCCCAGGAGGATTTTCAGTCCCTGGATTGTTCTATTCATAGCTGTATCCAGTACAGCTTTCCAGTGAATGATAATGAACCAGTGAGTATGTTCCACATGTTTCCCATATCAATAACTTTGGAATCAAAGAGATCCAAGTTCAAATGTTGGTTCTAATATATGTGTGCCTGGGCAAGTCACTTCATTTTTTAAGCATCACTTTCCTTGTCCTCATAGAGGCTGCTAACAGGGGCAGTAAATCCTCAATAAATGTGAGGTACTTCCCTCTTCCCTCCATGCCTCTCTGGATACCAATATTTAGCTGGACACCTCCTTGAGGGAAAGATGCTCCCCGTTTCTGCTCCATTGTTCCTAGCTTCCTTTGCCCATCCCCACAGCTAAGATCCCCTCCCGCTTCCCAGCGAAACACCTCACCTCAGGTTTCCTATCTTCAGGATCCTCTATTTGTAGGCATTCATCCCATTTCCTTGGTTTCCTGGCATAGGGGGCTTTTATCTTCCTGGGAGTCAAGAAGTCCCAGTCGTCCTCCAGGTCCTCAGCTGCTACTTGCCGGTTGTCAATTTTGACCTCATAAGTAGCATTGGGGTGAATAATCAGAGCGTACAGGTGAGTGTCTTTATTGATCTAGAAAGGGAACGAGGAATATTTCAGTCCTCTGTTGGACCTCAAGCATTAAATGCACCATCTAAAACAGACCCTCAGTTCCTAAATGCCACTTCCCTCATAGTCACAAACACACTTTACCACATCCCTCATCCCATTTCTCTGGTTAACCCAAAAGAGACTTTGGGTCTCATTCTCCTGAGTACACACTCCTCTGGTCTCACCTAGTTCCCATCCTTCCCTTTATCACAGCTCTGGTCATTCTTTGATCTTGTCTGTTTTTCTGTCTGTCCCACTAGACTCTGAGCTTCTCAACTGCAGGGATCGTTTCTGACTCTGTTGTATCTGCAGGTCCCAGCACAATGCCTACCCTGAGCAGGATCCAGGGAGTCCCTGTATGCACAGTCCTGCTAGGGAAGGACTTTGCCCCAAACACAAGTTCTCCAATGACCCAGGACCTAGGGCCTTCTCTAGACTCAGTCTCTGCCTCTCCCCTGTGCTCTACTTGTGCCAAACTTCTTGCGGTGCTACTCTTTATCAAGTCTCCTTGACTTTTCTCATGTGATTACCTCTTTTAGTAACTCAATCCTCCCTAAAATTGTCACCTTCCTTTACAAGACCAATTCATGCTCATCATTCAAAACTCAGCACAGTAGAAACCTTCTTTGTGCTTCTCTGAAGCATTTCCTAAGGCACCAGGTTGGGGTCTCCTCTGTGCTCTCACAGACCCCAATCAGACTAGGTAGTCATTCTCCTTTGCTTGACTCTTACCTATACTGGACTCTGAGTTTTGAGAGATTAGAAGCCATGCTTGGCTCACTCTATCCCCAGCCCAAGGCCCAGCACAGAGATGGCATTCAGTGATTTCCTGTTGAGTGGCTGATGAAATCCAGCTATTATCCTCCAGCCAACCTAGATCTCTCTAACCCTGATGTTACTAAGGTAAACTCACCACCCATTTCTAAGTCCAGCACTCCCCATCTTCCCCGTCTCTTCCAATATCTAGCAGTGGGGAAGTGGGCCTTGGCAAGCATTGTTCCAAGAGATAAGCTTACATGACTTCCTAGGCTTTCAGACCAATTGCTTCTATGTGATATCCTGTAATTTACAGCACTTCTCTGGGTCTATTTTCTAATCTGCAAAATGGAGATGATAGTACTTAATTTACAGGGGTGTTGTAAGGATTAAATGAGATAACAAATGCAAAATGGTTATCCTTCCCCCTAGGCTGAAGACCAGCCCTCACACTCACCCTGTGCTTGATGGTCTTGTTGTTCTCATGGTATCTCCCTTGATAATGAGGGATGACTTGTACTTTGTTGTTGCCAAAGCCACAGATGTCAGGGCCTGGAAATTAAATCCCAATACATGAATTTACATCACTTTTAGGCAGTTTGCCTGTTTTGTGGCTAAGACAGACATAGCAGGAAAGAGATAGCACACACAAATTTAGGATTATTTGAGGAAAATTTAATAAAGGGACTATTTTAATTCTTTGTTTTGTTTCAGGTTTTTTCTGTTTTTGTTTGTTTGTTTTTGTTTTTGTTTTTGGCCACACCATGAGGCATTCGAGATCTTAGTTCCCCAATGAGGGATTGAACCTGCGTAAAGGGACTATTGTAAATTGTGGGGGCAGGACATTGAGAAAATATAAGGAATAATGCTATGCTCCAGGCTATTCCCAACCCTAAGCTTGAAGGGGCTAGGAGAAGGGGCAGTTACCAAAGCCCAGAAAAAAAAGGAGTTCAGTAGAGAGGGCAGCCAGGAGATAAGCTGTGACCTTCAGTCAAGGGACACAACTCTCCTCCCTCCCTGTGATCTTCTGCCAGAATTCCATTGACCAAACCCAACTGGAAGCCCCTCCTGTGCCAGGCACTTAATACCACGTCATTTAATTCTCACAAGGAGGTATTACTATCTCCACTTTTAGTTGGGAAAATTGTGGCCCAGAAAAGTTAAGCAACTTGCAGAAGTTCAAACAGCTAATAAGTAGCATTGCTGGGCTTTAAACCCAAGCCTAACTAGAAACAGAGCCTGGGGCTCTTCCTGCTTTGTGAAAGCTTTAGAGGAAACTGTTGATTTGTGAGTCCAGAGAGCTTAACCTGGAAAAGGCCCAAGAATAGGGGTTTTTTTAAAATATAAATTTAGTTATTTCTTTATTTTTATTTATTTTTGGCTGCATTGGGTCTTCGTTGCTGCACGCGGGCTTTCTCTAGTTGCAGCGACGGGGGGCTACTCTTCGTTGCAGTGCGTGGGCTTCTCACTGTGGTGGCTTCTCTTGTGGCAGACCATGGGTTCTAGGCACATGGGCTTCAGTAGTTGTGGCACATGGGCTCAGTAGTGTGGCTCGCTGGCTCTAGAGTGCAGGCTCAGTAGTTGTGGCACATGGGCTTAGTTGCTCTGAGGCATGTGGAATCTTCTCAGACAGGGGCTCAAACCTGTGTCCCCTGCATTGGCCGGTGGATTCTTAACCACCGTGCCACCAGTAAGGTCCCACCAAGAATAGGTTTTAACCTAGTTTTTCTACCTAATTTCCCATGCTATTGCTCTCTGACTATCCTAAATATGTGCCTGTGTGCACCACACACACACACACACACACACACACACACACACTCAGTGTGCGCTAGCTACACTGGTCTCATCGTTTTCCTACTTGCATTTGAATTTCACGTCTCTGAGCTTTTGTACACACAGTTTCCTATGCCCAAATTACATTTCCTCTCTCTCCTTTTCTGCTTATTAAAATCTAACTCATTCTTCAAAGAATAATTAATACCTTCTCCAAAAAGCCCCCAGGTGGACATGTCATCTTTTGTGATCTCATAACTCCTCATCAATACCTTTTTAAAAATATGTCTTCATTCTGCCTTTTAAAAAATGATTCATGGGCTTCCCTGGTGGCGCAGTGGTTGAGAGTCCGCCTGCCGATGCGGGGGACACGGGTTCGTGACCCGGTCCGGGAAGATCCCACGTGCTGCGGAGCGGCTGGGCCCGTGAGCCATGGCCGCTGAGCCTGCGCGTCCGGAGCCTGTGCTCCGCAACGGCAGAGGCCACAACAGTGAGAGGCCCGCGTACCGCAAAAAAAAAAAAAAAAAAAAAAAATGATTCATATGCCTGTGTCCACACCAAGCAGAAGGCAAGAGGGTAGAGTAGAAAAGCCCAGGCTTTACAGCCAGACAGACTGGGTTCAAAATCTGACTTCCAACTTACTCATCTTGGGCAAATTTCTTGCTTTTGTTTTCTCATCTGTAAAATGGAGATGATAATAGCCCAAACTTGTTGGGTTGTTTGAGCATCAAGTAAATAATTTGAAAGGGAAAAAAATCACATTAAAAAAACCTATTTCCAATTTCCCTACTACAACTACCATGTACGTTACAGATATAAGTGCCTTGTGAGAAGGGTAGATTCTGAAAAAAATAGAGATGGGCAGACTCATGTTTTAGACCCCCATAGTGCTTTATTGGTCTACCTAAGAAAGGGATTGAAAAATAAGAAAGAGGGCTTCCCTGGTGGCGCAATGGTTGAGGGTCCGCCTGCCAATGCAGGGGACACGAGTTCGTGCCCTGGTCCGGGAGGATCCCATATGCCGTGGAGCGGCTGGGCCCGTGGGCCATGGCCGCTGAGCCTGCATGTCTGGAGCCTGTGCTCCGCAGCGGGAGAGGCCACAACAGTGAGAGGCCCGCGTATCGCAAAAAAAAAAGAAAAATAAGAAAGAAATTGAAAGGTAAGAAAGAGAGTTGAGGGAGAAGGGATTCAGACAGAAAAAGGATGAAGAGGAGGATTTTGGCGAGGGCAAAAGAGAGATCTGGAGTTCCCTGGGAAAAGAAAAAATAGAGAGAATTTTAAGGAAATGTTGGTTTATGATGTGTAGTTTAACCCTTTCCTCTGAATTTGTAAAAACCTTCAGTAAAATCCACATTCTTCACCAATGATTTGGGAGTTGGATTAGTTGCCGTTGTTTCTTTAAATATCAACCACGTTGAAACTGAGCTAAGTAAGAGCTGGACTGCCCCAAGGAGGGCCAGTATACTGAGGTTACAGATGCAACACTGGATGCACTACAGATGTTGGATAAAGGTGATTTCCCTAACCTTCTGTGCCTTTCTCTCCCTGAGGGCAGGAACCTCCTTCAGAGCACAAAGCCTTATTGTAATAGGTATATTTGAGGGTATCTACACAGTTTCTGATCCCTTTCTTTTTCTCTTAGAAATGGAAAGTGTCTCTCTGTACTGTAGCCTTGTTAATACCATGTGACTCTTCACCTCTATATTAACATTTAGGTTTAGAGTTGCTTTTCTCAGGTCTTCTAAGAGTCTTACCACAGAGGGAGGTGGACCTATCACATTAGAAATTTCCTGTTCCAAAGAATATGAAAAAGAATGTGTATGTGTGTATAAAAACTGTATATATATAACTGAATCATTTTGCTGTACAACAGAAATTAACACATGGTAAATCAACTATACTTCAATACAATAAATTTTTTAAAAAATAAATTTCCATCTGAGCCTTTTCTACAACTACAGTGGCTCTCATTAAGACCTCACAGGGCTGACAGCGACTGCTATCAGAGAGTTTACCAAACATGATGTAATACTCAGATTCTGAATGCATATCCTCCTGGTTCAGGGTGTCAGGAAAGAGTTTCACGAACCCACCACCGCAATGGGTGCCTTGCTTGTGTTTTACTGAAAACTGAACCACCAAGGTCTCATTCTCATTGCTGAATGGCTTCTTGAACCTGGTGGAGAGGGGCATAAAACTTGGCATCTTTACTGGTCTGGAGACCTGAGAGCAGAGAGCACAGAATCTCTAGATTTAAATACCCTAAGAGCAGTCAGAGAAACCTAGCACTTGGTCTCACCAATCTCTGCTACATTCTTACCAACTGCGTGCCAGGTGACGTCCTGGATGCTTTACACACATAATCTTATTCAAGCCTCAGAGCAAGCCTGCAAAATTGGTACTATCTTCACTTTTACAAATTAGGAGTCTGAGTCATGGGGAGGTGAAGTGACCTGCCTAGGGCCACAAGGCTGGTAAGGAACTAAACTGGGATATTTTTTTTAAATGCACCCACTTTATTTTTTTTAATATTTATTTATTTATTCATATATTTGGCTGTACCAGGTCTTTGTCATGGCACAGGGGATCTTCGTTTCCTCATGTGAGATCTTTGTTGCAGCACAAGGGATCTTAAGTTGTGGCATGTGTGATCTTTTAGTTGCGGCAGGCGAACTCTTAGTTGCAGCATGTGGGATCTAGTTCCCTGACTAGGTATCGAACCAGGGCCCCTGCATTGGGACCGCAGAATCTTAGCCACTGGACCACCAGGGAAGTCCCCTAAACTGGGATTTTTATGACATGTTTGACTGATTTTTTCTTTCTCTTATACCATACTGTCTCTGAATTTCAAGAGATACTTAAATACTACTCTGAAGCTTTACAAAACAAGCTCTATTTCTATTAAGACCCCATGGGTGGCCAGAATCAGGCTCTGTCGTGCACAACTGCTGTGGTAGGAAGAGGCCCAGCACAGACTCTTAGAATAAGTAATAATTGTTGCTAACATTTGTTGAACGCTTCCTCTTTACCAGGCAATATGTTTCATTCACGTGTATTACTACTCTTAATCCTCATAAAAACCCTATGAGGTGGACCCTACTAATATCTCCACTTTATCATGAAATCATTGAGGCTATTTCACTTGTCCAGAATCACACAACCCATCTATCTAATTCCAGATCCCCCAACCCGAGACTTTATCTCCTCGTCCAGAGAATATCAGAGCTGTAAGGGGTCTTAGAGCCTTTCTAGTCTAACTACATTACTTTACAGGTGACAAAACCAAGACCCAGAGAGGGAAAGTTACTTATCTAAGATCATATAGTCACAAGTGACAGACACACAAGCCAAATGTCCAGACTTCCAGGCTAGTGGTCTTTTCATTATTTTAAGCTGCTGCCCAGCTTTCTGGTTATGACTCTGTCACTTTAATTCTCTGAGTCTTAGCTTCCTCATCAGCAAAATGTGGATAATTAATCATACCCCAGAGGGTTCCCGTGAAAGTTAAATGGGTAAGAGATGTGAGCAGCACTTTGTAAACTGTCAATATAAAATGCAAGGGACTATCATTATTCATGCTTGGTGAGGGTCCTTCCTTCATGATCCCACAGCTCTTTGTACTTCATTGGGTCACATTATGTTGCAATTAAGTTTATTTCAGTCTCTTTGAATAATTTTTAAGCTCCTGAAGAGCAGGGGCATCTTTAATATAAAGATCTAAGGGGAATTCCCTGGCAGTCCAGTGGTTAGGACTCTGTGCATTTACTGCCAAGGGCTTGGGTTCGATCCCTGGTCGGGGAACTAAGATCCCACAAGCCACGTGGCATGGCGAAAAAAAAAAAAAAAAGATCTGGCATAGAGGAAATGCTCAATAAATATGCGTTAAGTTGCTCAGAAGGATCACAGGTGCTGATTCAGATGTCTCTTGAGCATTTATTGCACACCAGGCTCTGTGCTTTAAGCACTTTCATGTCTAATATTACATTAGGAGCTGTCTATATTTTAAAGAGCATGCTTATTTCCCCAAAGACCTCAAGGGAGGCTAGAATAGCCAGAGAAGACTTCATGGAGGGAGGAGTGGGCACAAAGGAAAGAGCACTGAACCCACAGGTAGAAAACTAAGTCTTGAATTTCCACTCTACCAAACTTAGCTGTGTAACCATGTGATTTCCCCCCCCCCCCACACACACACACGGATGCCCCGGAGCCTCATTTGTACCCAGAACCCTTTTAGAAAACCAGGAGGTACCTAATGAACCTGAGTAGGATGAGGTGTGGGGAGCAACAACCAAGAAATCAAACTGAGAGTAGAGGACTTCCCTGGTGGTGCAGTGGTTAAGAATCCGCCTGCCAATGCAGGGGACACAGGTTCAAGCCCTGGTCTGGGAAGATTCCACATGCCGTGAAGCAACTAAGCCCATGTGCCACAACTACTGAGCCTGTGCTCTAGAGCCTGCGAGCCACAACTACTGAGCCCATGTGCCACAACTAGTGAAGCCCGTGCGCCTAGGACCAGCGGTCGGCAACGAAAGAAGCCACCACAGTGAGAAGCCCGAGCACCGCAAGGAAGAGTAGCCCCCACTCACCGCAACTAGAGAAAGCCCGTGGGCAGCAACGAAGACCCAGTGCAGCCAATAATTAATTAATTAATTTTAAAAACAAACAAACAAACTGAGAGTAGGTGGGCCGCTGTGCAGACTGAGCCCTCAGAAGAGTCACTCAGACAGCCTCCATTTCTCTTCTCCTCGGGAAACAATTTTCCAGAGTGGATTTAAATGAGACTTTAAATGTTCAAGCCAATTCGTAATTCTCCTCTTTACTAAACATGAAAATGAGATTTATAACAGTAGCCAGGAGAAAGAAGATGGAAAATCACTCCAGAGGACACTCAATGGATTCTATTTATAGGACAGAAGCTTTCTCAGACAAAAAACCATTGCCTAGAGCTCCTCCTTCCCTCCTAATAATTATTTGGCTCTTATAGCAGCCCTGTCTAATGAACGTGGCAAATGATGACTATTATCTCCATCTAATATCAAGGCTAAGAGAAATGAAAAGTCTTGCCTGAATTATGCAGCCAGCAAGTCACAGTTCTAGGTCTGTCTGCTCAGTTCTCTATTGTAGCAAGCAGCTCCAGGGGAGAGCAGTATTTGGGGGTTACATAGTGCTTTCCCCTGTTTCGAGTGCAGAGTGTTAAATTCAAAAAATCCTAGGGTTGGGGAAAGTAGTATGGTCCGGGGTAATGAACACAGTCCTGGAGTCAGACCTAGAATCAGGTCTCAGCCCCACCTCTTGCCAGCTGTGAATATAACCTTGGGCAAATTATTCAACTTCTCTGAGGCCCCCTGAAAAATTGGGAACATAATAGTAACCATCTCATGAAGTTATTAGGAAGATTAATGGGGATAATGTGTCTAAGAACTTTTAAATACCTGTTACTCAACAAAGACATTATTATTTTTGTGGAGACTTTATTCTTCACATTCTACTACTTCTCTTTATTCTAAGAAAGAGAAGTGAACTGGTAATCACAAATAAAAACAGTTGTATAAAAGTCAGAACTTTCCCAGTAAATTAGTATTTCTTTTTTTTTTTGACATCTTTATTGGAGTATAATTGCTTTACAATGGTGTGTTAGTTTCTGCTTTATAACAAAGTGAATCAGTTATACATATACATGTTCCCATATCTCCTCCCTCTTGCAAGTATGTTCTTAAATTGTAGTAATTACCTTTACCCTATGCTTTGTCTCTGTAAAATTTTCCTGCAGTGAGCTGAAATTTACCATAATCCAGCCTATGTTTAGATTCAACCCATCTTTTTTCCATCCATCTATGGAGTTAAAGAAGAAAAAAAGCAACATATAAAAATGGTTTGTGTTTTTTAAGGACAATGAAATACAGCCAAGGCTGATCAAGTCTTATGGGAACAGTGACGGGATATCAAAAGGTAACTCCGAACTACTATATAGCACAGGGAACTATACTCAATATTTTCCAATAACCTATAAAGGAAAAGAATTTGAAAAAATATATATGTAGGTACAACTGAATCATTGTGCTGTACGCCTGAGACTAACACGACATTGTAAATCAACTATACTTCAATAAAATAAAATTAAAAGTAAAATAAAATATATTACTCCAGTATTCCTGAAATCCCCCTCACTATCTGATGCCTGAACCCCACCATTTATGCACTGCCATATGATCAGTGTTCCATTAATGCTCTAACCCACCCTCCCCTATGAAAGTGAAACCCTGAAAACCACTACAGGAATGTTTGTTTGAAAGGCATGAGACACTCTCATAAAAGTTGATGGAAAATACGGTTGGGGGCCTGAGCCCTTATATATATTTATGTTTAGTAAAATAAAATAATAAAATTAGCTTACCAGGTAAAGAGATTAGCAATATCATTTTATACTTCTTGAATTAGTAATGATGATATTGAACAATCAATTTCCATTTACCCTTTTTTATTGCTTAAACTTTTTAGACTCTCCTCTGCAGTTTCAAGGAGAGGGTGATAAATTTGTTTTGCTTTGGCATAGATGGCATATAGACAAAGAGGCATTCTTTTTGGGACCTGGCACTCCATCCAAACATTCAGTGCCTCTCTGATTTTATGCCTCAGAGTTGCTGACTCCCACTTCCTGGACCCACCACAGTCCCAGAGTCATGGGGCAATTTGGCAGCTTGAGATGGAAGAGGCCTTGAGGGTAGCCTTTATTTTGTCTCCTCCCTGCTGCTGCATTTCTCTTTCTCAAATCCAACTACCCAATATCTAGGTTTATTGCCTTAGCTCTGCCCATGAAAACCCCATATCAACATACCTCTAATAACGCCACCCTGAGTTGGCTCTGTTGACTCCTATTACTCAAGTCTAACAACCAACGACCTCCCTTCCTGAGGCCCAGGGGCTTGCTTTCTCTTGTCTTCCCCTGTCACTCCCAAGATCTTCGTGTTACACAGGCCAGAACGTCTCAGTGATGACCTCACCCATCACTCCTGAGGGAGGGGCCCCAGGAGATTCTTCCTGCCTCAAGTTGCTGTGGCTTGAATGAAATGGATCCTGCTTCCCTGACCATAGTTGACGCAATGAAGGGTAAGAATTGATGTCAAAGTCAAAAGATTTGTTATTATGTGTTAGACCCTTGTGTGGCTCCCTGAAAATTTCCCCTCATTTACTCCCATGGATAATGCTTTAAGATAGGTATTATTAGTTCCATTTTGCACCTAGTAAGTGGTTCACCTGAGATTTGAACCCAAATCTGTTTGATTTCAAATACTGCCTCTTCTCTGGAAGGAGAGGGGGATGCAGGGAAAAGTGTTATGGAGAGAAAAAGCTTGTGTAATCATAATAATAGCTACTGCTTAGCAACTACATGTCAGGCATTGTGCAGAGGACCTTACATGCATTATCTCATTGTAGTCCAATAATAGCTCTGTGACAAATGTCCTATTTTTTCCCCACATTCAAAAGATGAGGAGAGTGGAACTCTGAAACTTGTCCAAGAACAAAGTTTGTAAGTTAGATGAGTAAAGCAGGCTTGGACCCAGGGCTCTGCAACATCAAAATCCGTGCTCTTGATCCCTATACTATACGGCTTCCCATGAAGTCATGTGTGTGAAAAGTCCTTTATAACCTAAAGAGTGTACAGCAAATGTAAGAATCAACCATAGTACTTTACAGTTTGTAAGTAATAAAGTTATTTGTGTATAGTTTGAGGAATGTCTGTCTTCCCCACCAGACTGAGAAGTTTCATAACTATTTTACTAACCCTTGTGCCCCAGTTTCTAGCACAGAGTAAATCACCAAAACATTTGCTGAATGACTGAATGGATGCATGGTCATGCCTTTTGCCTATGCCATAGATTCTCAGCCTTACAAATGGATTGACTCATTTATTAATCCACTTGACAAATGTTAATTGAGCCTGGCATGTATGTTGAAACAGTTTACAGCTTTCACCTTGAACTTTATGGTAGGAGAGGTTAGAACAGAACTCAGAACTTCTTATCACTAATCATTTTTTCTGGGTGAACAGTACTGATGCTAATCTAACTTGCCACAGTTTAAGATGTCCTCAAATAAGGAGCCTTTCTTGTTAGGAGAATAATGTCACCTGGTTAATAAAGTTCCATTTTAATGTTTTATACTTTTCCTCTTAACATCATAGCATCTTAACATCATAAAAAGCTCAAGCCAGAACGACCCTTCGTGGTCACTAACCTGACCTCCTTGTATTGTGTATAGAGAAAATGAAGCCAAGAGAAGGAAGCAACTTGCTCATGGACACAGTTGCCAGTTACAGAGCTGAGACTAGAGCTCAGTTCTACTGTACTCTGGTCCTGGGCTCATTACTCCTTCATTCACAAATATTTCTTGAGTATTCATTTTATGCCAGGCACCAGGGGCACAGACTTGAATCTGACCATGTCCCTCCAGGGACCTACGAGCTTCAGGGAGCTCAGAGTCTGAAAAGACAGACAAGTAAACAATTACAATACAGTGTGGTAAGGGGAGTGATAGAGAGACACACAGGACAGTGAAATTCAGAAAAGCACTGACTGCCCTCCAGAGTCAGGGTAGATTTCAGAGAAGGCATGCCTGAAGAAGAACTGAAAAAGAAGAAAATGTAGGAGTGAGTGTTCCAAACAGAATGCCTTGCATGTGGAAAGGCCCTGAGGCATGAAACAGCATGGTATTTCAAGGGAAATGCAAGCAGTACTGTATGGTTTTGCAGGGCAGAGGGGCCCGATCAATGAGAGCTCTTATTAGTTGAGAGCAAGAGAGCAGTGTATTTACCGAGATTGGATGCTACCACCTTTTTTTCCTTGTTAAATCTTTCCTTCAAACTGTTCAAATATCTGTATGTCCCCAGAGATCCATCCAACAAAAAATAACAGGTGTTTGGGTGCTCCCACATCTAGCCGATAAATACACATAATCACAGCCACATCTGTAAAGATGCAGAACCAAGGAGGCCAACTAACAATGATTCTTCTGTCAAATGAATTCATTTCCAAAATGCACCTCCCAGGATGCCTGGCTTGTGGTGTAGTTCAAATCAGAAGACTGGGCTAGGGCCTCATCTCTTCCCCTAGCTTCAGCAGGATCTTTAGCCTCTCTGAGGCTCAGTTTATTCCTCTGTAGAAAGGTTTTACCTACCTCATCGTTTCTGGGAGGATTAAATGAAACAGCATGCAACACAGTGTCAGGCACATCGTAAGTGCTCAATAAGTATACTTGAAGCCGAATCTGTATATGTGTATATGTATACAAAGATACATAATATCAAAGGTAAAGAGAGAAATATTTGTAGCCTTGAAGGTAAAAGTTGTGCCTTCCCCAGCATCTAGTCCTGAGCCCGGAACGGAATAGGTCCTTTAGAAAATGCTTGCATAATCAGATAAAAATACATATCTGCTGCATTTATTCAACATCATCAGATTATATTTTGCAAAGGAGAATTTTCTAGATAAACTAAAGCTTACCTCTTCAGGTACCAACATTTTGTCTACCATTTTCAATGGAAAAGTTTTATAGACATTATAGAAGACCCTGACCCATTATGTAGAGAATCCTAAACAAAGTTTTAAGTTTCTTGAAGACTCAAGCTCTGTACTAGGCTGTAATGTACAGCAGAAGTGTGAGTTTTTTTTGAAATTTTTCTGTCTCCGCTGTTGCAGTTCAGCTGTGAGCACTCACTTCTCCCTGAGGTCAGTGTGTTTGCCTCTAGCAATCTACCCAGCTCTTGTGAAACCGGTGGACCTACGTCCCGCTTACCTGCCTGCCAACTTACCTGTTCACTTCCTTTCCTTTCTTTCTGTCTACCAGTCTAACTGCATGTCTGCCACATAGACCATAGTCACTCAGATATTTATCAACTAGTAAAAAGCCTTATGGGGTGGTGAATAGCACTGGATAAGAATCTTGGGTCAATCACTTTTCTGAATCTATGTTCTCATCTGTAAATATGGATTATATTTAAACTCTTTAAGGAAATGAACACTGTGCACATAGTAGGTACTCAATAAAAATTTGTTGAATGATAGATTGGCATGAGGACCAAATTAATTAAGATAATAGTAATAATTATTATTAATTAATATCAGGATGATGATTAATAATAACTATTAAAATTATTTTTTTTGCTGTCATTGAATGGACACTGTAGTGGGTCCTCCGTTCATTTTTTAAGCTGTCATTTCTAATCAACTATACCCTAAGAAGCAGATAGTCAAGTTTGCTAAGAAAGTGAACATTAAACAAGAGGCCATATGTTTGAACTATGATAGAATTAAAGTCCTTCACTTACATTTTTGCAGGGAACCTATACTGTGCCAGTGTGAGTGCTAGACGCCAGGGTACAAACAAGACATAATCCCTCAAAGAGCTCAGGGTCTAAACAGAGAGACAGACAAATAAATCATCTGCTTTTCTTATTTTATTTTTCTTGGATTTTCAAAGTAAATAATTTATTGTAGAAGATGTAGAAAGCCCAGAGGAAGCAAATATGCAGTAAAAATATCCATCATCTACCTCCCAAGATGACCATTGTCAACATTTTGCTATATTTCCCTCCAGCCTTTTTTTTTTTTCTTTTCTGTATGTTAACAACGGCTCCTGCTCTCACCTCCACATCCCTGCAGCCTCTGGAGAGATCCTTGCCATCAGTTTGTACTTGAGACCTGGAAAGGCCAGCTGGATCAGGCCTCTTGGGTTTGGGCATCTGTCCAGGGTGATTCTTCCTCAGGCCCAGCATGTCCAAGTATCCACAATCCACAGATGGTCCCAATAGCTTATCAGTCATAAGCCTGAGCATCAGGCTGTTCCCCAGCCCTGCTGGGCTGTCCTCAGCAAGTCCGAGCCAGCTGGGCACAGAGGTCCTTTGTCTCAGAATGTCTCTTCAGCCAAGTTTTCATGGTCAAGTCTGAGAACTGACAGAATTAACATTCACATACACGCGTGCGCGCGCGCGCGCACACACACACACACACACACACACACACACACACACACACACCCCTTGTGACTTCTGCATCATTCAGTCCCTCATCTGAATTCCGGTTTCTTTCTGTCTGATTTTGTACTTTGACAATGGCCTTTGCTGTCACCATTAGCTCTCCCCCTCACACCTGTTTATGTCACTAATTCAATGATTCTCCAATTCAATCAACCACAATTCCTGCATATTTTAATGTGCCCTTTTTTTAATGCGAAGTCTGAGATTCCAAAAGCTCATGTCGTCCCTGAGGCCACTGGTATGATTACCTGCTGGCCACCTGACACTTGGCAGCTTGCATAAGTGGCCAGTGCATCCTTTATGGAGGTAAGAGACCTGGGTTCAACAAACATCGCTGCCGCTGACTCACTGCGTGACTTTGGGAAAACCACCTCTCCTCTCTAGGTCTCAGTTTTCCCATCTGTACAATGAGAGGGTTGAATTCTAAAAACCCTCTAGTTGCCAAGTTGCAATGTGGCCTGGAATAGTCTGAGAAAACAGCAGAAAGAAAGGAGCCTGACTCAAGCTCTGCCACAAACCCATAAATGGTCCTGTTATGTCATATCCTCTCTCTGGACCTCAGTTTTCCCATCTGTAAATGGGGAGAAGGAGGCCATTTGGGGCTAGGTGAGCATTCAGAGCCCTTTCAGTTCTGACATTCAAAGAATCTAAGCTTTACCTTTCTTGGGGTTGCTAGGCACTACTTAAAATGTGAGCTAGAGAGCTTCCCCGGTGGCACAGTGGTTGAGAGTCCGCCTGCCGATGCAGGGGACACGGGTTCGTGCCCTGGTCCAGGAAGATCCCACATGCCATGAAGCGGCTGGGCCTGTGAGCCATGGCCGCTGAGCCTGCGCGTCCGGAGCCTGTTCTCCGCAACAGGGGAGGCCACAGCAGTGAGGGGCCCACGTACCGAAAAAAAAAAAAAAAAAGATGTGAGCTAGAAGACCTTCAAGTACCAGATTCATGGGAGGCAGTGGGGTGGGGAGAAGGAGTAATGTGAGAAAAATCAGCTTTGGTATCACACAGTCCTGGGTTCAAATCCTGACTTTGCCATTTAAGAGCTGTGTGACCTCAGACAAATTACGCAGTGTTTCTGAGCTTCAGTTATACTGTTTGTAGACTGGAAAAATAATTACTTTACAGAGTGGAGGTGAGAACTGGAGCGTGTAAAGCATCATGCCTAGTGAGTAAAACTATGCTTAATAAAGGTTACCTAAGGCATCAAGTACAGTTTAGCTGTAAAAGCTAGAGTTCAAAAGGAGGAAATTCAGTTCCAGAAAGAAATGGAAAGACAGAACAGTTCTCTTCATTTTTAATAGTTTTTAATTAAAAGAGTAACACAGGTTCATTGTAGAAAATAAAGTAAAAAAAAAAAGTTATCTGAAATTCCATTATTTACCATTTACATTTTGGTGTATCTTCATCTATTCCTTTCCTCTATGCACAAATATATTTTACATAGTGACAATATATGCCTTATATGTAGTTTTGTACCTCTTAAAACTAAGCTTAGATCATAAACACTTCCCCATGACATTAAGAACTTGCCAAACCTTATATGGCTGTATCATACTTCACTTCATTGGGCCCCTGCTGATGGATATTTAGGTTTGTCTCTGAATGTTTCCAATTATTAATAACACACCCCATCTCCAGTGACCTTCCACCCATTCCAGTTTAGCCATCTGCCCCTACATTCACACCTTGGACCTTATCGTGACCAGAAACTGCTCCACCTCTGAAATCTCAAACCCAAACTCTCCCCTCCATGATTGTGGCTTTCTATCCTCCAACTCTCACGCTCTGTTACTCAAAGTACACCTGTTCTTTGATGCCCTCCATTTTTCTCCAGTCAACTGTCTCCTTCCTATCTAATTCTCACAGTCCTTCCTTCTTCCCTCCCTCCCTCTATCCTTCTTTCCACAGAATTTTACGAGCATTTTCTATGAGCCGGGCACTGTACCAAGTGCAGGGGTTGTAAAGTTGATAGAGATGTGGATCCATCACCTTGCTCACTCCTCTCGACCATTTGCCTTTCTGCTCACTCCTCCCCTGCCCATTTGCCTTTCTGCAAAAGCCCCACTGTGTCATCCAAACCTTCCACCTTCACTTTCCCTTTGCATCCCAAATTACCTACTTGAGCCCTACATGACTTCCTCTCTCAGCCGGGATCCTCCAAAACATAGGCCACGGCTGTCCAGTTCATTTCCCAGGCAGCCTTCCACCCCCACCACTCCTCTGGGTCGTGAAATGGTCTCTTAACTGCAAAATGCAATGAATGATTTCCAGTTTGCCTATTTGGCCTCCAAACCACTTTTGACACTAGCTGTGTAAACTTGGGAGGGTCACTCAACCTCTTTGAACCTCAGTTTCCTCATCAGTGAAAGAGAGATATCACCTTTCTGACAGAACTGTTGAGAGATTCAATAAAATAAGGTATAAAGAAAAAAATCCACTGGTACACAATAAGCATTCATCAAAGATTAAGTTCTGACTCATTGCATTTGGTTTCCTGGGTCCCTGACAACGAGGAAATGTTTGCCTTGGCTAGTATGAGCATTCTGATCTCTTGAAAGAGTCATTTCCCAGTGCAATTCATTCATTCATTCAAAAATAATTGAGTATCTGCTATGTGCTTGTTCTGCGGGCTACAGATACAGCAATGAACACAACAGAGAAGCACTGTGTTCTCAGGAAGTGAATCTAATAGCGAGGAGAAAAAGAAAGGCAATGAATAAACATGTAAACAAGAAATGCATCAAACAGTGAAAAGTATTCTGAAAAATTAAGCATGCAAAGGTTCATGAGGGAACTTTCAGGGGTGATGGAAATGTTCTATATATTACTTGTGGTGGTGGTCACACAGGTGTTTATATTTTTCAAAATTCAGTGAATGATATACTTCAAATGGGTGCATTTTATGTATATAAATTATATCTCAAAAAGGTTGATTTAAAAAAATTAAATCATACAAAGGGATAGATATGTATATGGGGGGATAATTTTTGATAGAGTGAACGAGAAAAGCCCCTCCGACATTTAAGGAGACATTTAAGCAGAAACCTGAATGATGAGAAGGAGTAAACCATGTGAAGATCTGAGAGAATATTCCAGGCAGAAATCACAGCAAGTTCAAAGGCCTTGAGATGGGACTGAGCCTGGAGTGTCTGAGAGACAGCAAGAAAGAACAGCCACTGTGGCTAGAATGTAATGAAGAAGCAGGAGATAAGATTGGAGAGACAGGCAGGGATCAGATCACGGAGGTCATGATGAGAAGCCTGGATGTTATTTTAAATCTAATAGAAAGACAGTGGTGGGGGCTTCCCTGGTGGCGCAGTGGTTGAGAGTCCGCCTGCCGATGCAGGGGACACGGGTTCGTGCCCTGGTCCGGGAAGATCCCACATGCCGCAGAGCGGCTAGGCCCGTGAGCCATGGCCGCTGAGCCTGTGCGTCCGGAGCCTGTGCTCCGCAACGGGAGAGGCCACAACAGTGAGAGGCCCACGTACCGCAAAAAAAAAAAAAAAAAAAAAAAAAAAATGCAGGAAAGACAGTGGTGATTTTTAAGTTCCAGAATGCTACACTCTGATTTATATTTCAAAAGGAGCAGTATGAAATTTAGATGAGAAGAGACTATGGAGTAGCCGGAACAGAAGCAGAGAAGACACTCGAATTCCTGCAATAGTCCAGATGAGTGGTGATAATAGCTTGGACTAGCATGGGCAGCAATATGAGAGGTAAAAAAAAAAATACCGTATTCAGAATATAATTTGAGGGTAGAGTCAATTGGACTTGTTGCTAGATTCGATGAGGGGAAAATAAATAAAAAAGGAATCAAAGATGACTCTTAAGGCTTTTGACCTAAACGACCAGGTGAATGGTTGGGGCACTTACTAAGATGGAGGAAACCAGGGGAAGAGCAAGTCTGGAGGAGGACACAAGAGTTTGCTTTAGACATGTTAAGTCTGAGATGCTCATGAATTTATGCACATCTGGTTTGTATACCAGCCTCATATGAGTTTGGAAGAACAAGCCAGCATCTAAACCTTCCCAGGTCTGAGTACCCTAACAGTATTTGGTTTCTGGGTCTTCTACTCCGAGGATAAGCCTCAGAACCCTGGTGACCCCACCACCCAACCCTCCGCAGTCATGAGTAGCATTAGCCCCTCAGCACATCTCTCTGATCTCTCTCCTTTCAGTATTATAATTACATTTTGGGTTGATTCCTTTAAAGTAGGCACTGAATATCAAAAATTAACGTCTCTAAGTCCTACTGTAGGAAGATTGCTTGGAACATGATTTTTCTTCATGGGATGTGAGTTTTGGATGCGTGCGTGTGTGTGTGTGAGTGTGTGAAAGTTCAACTCAACCATTCAATTAATCCTTTTTTAAAAAATAAATTTATTTATTTTTGGCTGCGTTGGGTCTTTGTTGCTGTGTGCGGGCTTTCTCTAGTTGCGGTAGGCAGGGGCTACTCTTCGTTGTGGTGCGCGGGCTTCTCATTGCAGTGGCTTCTCTAGCTGTGGAACACAGGCTCTAGGTGCGTGGGCTTCAGTAGTTGTGGCACATGGGCTTCAGTAGTTGTGGCTCGCGGGCTCTAGAGCGCAGGCTCAGTAGTTGTGGCGCAAGGCTTAGTTGCTCCGCGGCATGTGGGATCTTCTCGGCCCAGGGATCGAACCCGTGTCCCCTGCATTGGCAGGCGGATTCTTAACCACTGTGCCACCAGGGAATCCCCAACCATTCAATAATCCTTTACCGGGCACCTGTCTAAGCCAGGCACTGACTTTGACACTGGAAACAGAGGAGAATCGGGTAAATGACAACCATAATGTGAGTAGGGCTGACACAAAGGAAGCATAGAAGTTGAGGGACTTAGCGGAGGCCTAGGCAAGGCTTCCTGGAGGAGGTGATATCAGGCAGAGCAGCCTTTTCTGCACATAAGGTGCTGGATTTTGTTCATGATCAACTGTCTTGGGGTTTGGGACTTAGAGCCCCTTTTTTTTTGACTCCAAGGAGTAGTTCAGAAATATTTGTCAATAACACCCTTGGGAATTTCACTCTTGCCACACTGGGCAAGGAGGGTTCGGTCCTTGGGGAAGTGACTGCAGATCTGTGCATGTTCTCTGCCTTCTGACAGGAAGAATTGTGTTGTGGGTAAAGCCACCCCAGGCAGGTGGGGGTGGGCAGGTGGGGCAGGAGCTAACGGTCAGAAGCTTAGCCTCACAGGGTTCACTGCATAGGATAGCTGAGGTCAGTCGGGAAATGGGGGACCAGCAACCTACACTTGGAAGAGGCTTGTGCCTTGTCAAAAGGTTCCGCCACAGCCAGTCAGTGAAGCTGAGGGCTTCCTGCATCCCACCCTTCAGCCAAATCCTAAGCATCTCTCCTGTCCGCCCCTTCCCCTATCTCCCCACATACCCCCTACCAACCCCCTCCCCAAAGCCTCTCCACTTTTCACCAAGAAGATTACCATAGCCTCCCAGATAGTTTTTTTATTTGCTTGTTTCTGGGGTGCTTTTGTCTCCAGTCTCAACTTTGGTCAGTTTCACAGTACACTCTCCACATTTTTGTTGATATGTTCTTTCTAATACCCAGGCCAGATCTTGTTCTCCCCAGCTTGCCATCTTCACTAGCTTCCACTGCTTTCAGCGAAAGGCCAGGCTCCTTAGTCCCCTTGATCCAGCCCCTGCCTGTTCTCCAGCCTCCCCTCAACCACCCTCCCTTTCACAATTTCCAGTTTCCTGAAGATGCCACTGCTGACTGTGTCATAACTGGGAACCTTTGTACATGCTGTTCTTCTTGCCTGGAACACACTTCTCTCCATCCCTGCCCCCCAGATAAATTCTTACTCATCCTTCAAAACCCTGCTTGGGTTTCACCTTCTCCCTGACACTTTCCTGCCCGGTCCCCTTGCCTGGGCTTATTCGTTCCTTCCTCGGCACCACCTCTGCAGCTTGTTCTCAACACAATGTTACTTGTATTGCATATTAGGGAATTGAATCTCAGAAAGGGGAAAGGGTTTATGCACACTTTCACGGTAGAATATAGACTCAAATCCAAGCAATCCTGATTCCTAGGCAAGTGCCCTATCCACTGCACTCTCAAACAACTAATCACATTTTACACACACACATGCACACACACACACACACGCACACACACACACACACACACACACGAAGAGTATTTTGTGGGCTGAAACAGTACCATTGAACATCTGTCCTTAGGTAAATAAGCCCTAATTCTCTAATATTCCTGAGTCATTCCAGGGAGGAGGCTGGGCAATGAGATCTCCTACATCCTCTGAGCTCTGATATTTTATGAAACACAAAATTTTACTATCACAATTAGCACTCATATTTTCCCTCCAGAGTTCACTTCTGTTTTTTGGATGAAGGGAAGGGAAGAAGCATTTATTGCATACCTACTACATACCAGGGGAGATGCTTTACATATCTTATCTCATTGAATTCTCATAACAATTTTTGCAAGATGCCTTTTGCTGTCCTCGTTTCATAGGCAAGGAAATTAAAATGTAGACAGGGTAAACTACTAGCCCAGGGTCACACAGTCAGAAAGGAAGGAGCAGAGATTTGAACTGTAGACGGCTGGGGCAGGTGATTGAGGAGGAGCAGGTAGGGTCCCGTCTACCTTCGCCCCCCATCCCCTCCCGCTCCGCCGAGCGTCTCACCCCCATCTTGGAACTCCTCGCGCAGGTAGGCCCGGCGCTGCGCTCGTGCCCCCAGCACGCAGGTGGCCAGCAGCAGTGGCCGCAGCGCCAGCCCCTTCATCTCGCGGAGCTCGGGGTCTCCATGCCCAGCCTCGGAAAGCCGCTAGCCTAGCCAGGTGCTCCGCTCTGCTGCTGCCTCTGCCCGGGCCCCAGGGCGATGGCTGAGTTCACCTACACCCCGCACCTGACTGTCTCTCATTTGCGGCCTTGGGGGTAATAATGACCGCAGCCAATGACTGGGGACCACGCGCTGAGAGTGCTGGAGGATGGAGGTGGGGGGAAGGCGACCAAGTGTTGAGGGAGCTACAGGGCAGGGTCCCTAGGGAGTGGGGGCATGGCAGGGCCAGCTCAGGCTGGCCTCTGGGGTCCCGCGAGCCTGCTCATTGGTGGTGCAACCTGTTTTGCATTGCTGTCACATGCTTCCTTCCATCATCCCTCTGTCCCTCCATCCTTCCATCCCTCTTTCCTTCTATCCCTGTATCCTTCCTTCCGTCTACCCATCCACCCACAGGGCCTATGCAGGACAATGACAGTGTGATGTCTGTCTAACAGAAACACCCACGGCCTGAGGGGGCCCCGAAGAGGCCTTAAATCAGCATGAGGTCTCAAGGAAGACTTCCTGAAGTGGGTGACAACAAAGGTTAGCCAGGCAGGAAGAAATGGGGAGAGAGGAGCAAAAGGAATACTGTGTGCAAAGGCCCAGAGGAGGGAAAGATTGGTAACTTAATATCACTTCTACAACGACCCAATACCATGCAATCGGTATCATTTCCCTTATTTGAGGCAAGTGAAGCTCAAAGAGGGAAAAAAGCACCAATATTAATTGATCACCATATTGCGTGCTAAACACTATACCAAGAACTTGCCATGCGTCATAGCATCTGATCCTCACATTAGCCTTACAAGGTCAGTGTTATCTTGTGAGACTTACTTTACGGACTCTGAGAGACAAAATGACTTGCCAAGGTCACACAGAGATGGAACAGGGGCTAGAACTCAAGCCTTCTCATTCCAGTGCCTTCACTGCACCTTCATTCAACTATTTATCTGTTCAATATCTATGTATTGACGTCCTACTGTGTGCCAGGCACAGGGCTAGGTACTGAAGATATACAGTGGAGAATAAGGCTGCCAAGTCTCCTGCTCTCGTGGGGCTGACTTCCTAGTGGGGTAGACAAAATCATTAAGGAAGCAAACAAATATAGAATGATAGGCATTCAAAAAAGCAAAACAAGGTTATGACTTAGAGAGTTGGAGAGAGATGGGGGAAGGCTGATAGGCTGGGAGAAGAGAGGGAAGTCTTCTTCAGGACTGGTACTGGTTGAGATCTGAATGAGAAGCCATGTATTGATCTGGAGACAAGTGTTCCAGGCAGAGGCAACATCAAGGACAATGGCTCAGAGAACGGGAATAAGTTTGTCTTATTTGAACATTGGAAAGACAACCAATGTGGCTTGAGCAGAGTGAGCAAGGAGGACAATGTCAAGAGGTGAGAAATCAAGAGTTTTAAATGGGCCTGTAGGCCATGGGAAGAATTTATAACCGGTGCAGTGGGAAACCCTTGAAGGGAGTGACATTATTAGTTTTATATTTTAAAAAGATCACTTTGGTTTCTGTGTGCTAAGTAGAGGATGTCAATATATAACCAATTAAGGTTATTGAGTTCACAGTTAAAATATATTAATCTTGAGTTCACAGAAGAGGTCCTGGCTATAAGTATAAATTTGGGGTCATATAAGTGGTATTTTAGGCCACATAGCTAGATGAGATGGTTTAGAAGAGGGAGGGGAGATTGGCCAAGAATCATGCAAGTACCCCAGCCCGGGAGAACCCCAACCCTGAGAGGTGGGCAGAGAAAATGGAGGCAGCAAAGGAAACCAATGACTGGCTCCTAAAGAAAGGGTTTCAAAGAGCTTCCCTCAGAATTCTAGGTTTTTTACCCATTGGCAGGGCAGTCTTCTCTTTTTTTTTTTTTAGGATGCGTGAATCTTTTTATTTATTTATTTATTTTACATCTTTATTGGAGTATAATTGCTTTACAATTCTGTGTTAGTTTCTACTTTATAACAAAGTGAATTGGTTATACATATACACATGTTCCCATATCTCTTCCCTCTTGCGTCTCCCTCCCTCCCACCTTCCCTATCCCACCCCTCTAGGTTGTCACAAAGCACCAAGCTGATCTCCCTGTGCTGTGCGGCTGCTTCCCACTAGCTATCTACCTTATGTTTGGTAGTGTATATATGTCCATGCCTCTCTCTTGCTTTGTCACGGCTTACCCTTCCCCCTCCCCATATCCTCAAGTCCATTCTCTAGTAGGTCTGTGCCTTTATTCCTGTCTTACCCCTAGGTTCTTCATGACATTTTTTTTCTTAAATTCCATATATATGTGTTAGCATATGGTATTTGTCTTTCTCTTTCTGACTTACTTCACTCTGTATGACAGACTCTAGGTCTATCCACCTCATTACAAATAGCTCAATTTTGTTTCTTTTTATGGCTGAGTAATATTCCATTGTATATATGTGCCACATCTTCTTTATCCATTCATCCGATGATGGACACTTAGGTTGTTTCTGTCTCCGGGCTATTGTAATTAGAGCAGGGCTGTCTTCTCTTAAAGGGAGTGCCAGAATTGCAATTCAACGAATATTTCCTGATCACCTGCTGTGGGCAGGATGCTGCACCAAAGGGGAGACAAAGGCAGAGAGGACCCAGTCCTTGGCCTCCAGGAATTCTTGAGCTCCCTGGAGAGATAGACCGTTAGGCAACTCACTTGGAATGTGGAAGCCTGAGTATGGTGCCCTAAGAAAGACAAGAATGGGAATTCCCTGGTGGTCCAGTGATTAGGACTTGGTGCTCTCACTGCCAGGGGCCTGGGTTCAATACCTGCTCAGGAAATTAAGGTCCCACAAGTCATGTGGGCACACACACACACAGACACACACACATACACAGACACACACGCGCACACACACACACACGAAAGACAAGAACAGCAGGAGCACAGGGGCACAGAGTCGTAAAGATGTGCCAGACAGCGTCCAATGGCTTTACTTGCATCATCTCCTGCAATCCTTGTAAAACAATAACTACTGTTATCTCCACTTTACAGAAGAAGGAACTGAGTCTTAAAGATGGTGGGTAACTTGCCCAAGGATACACAGTTGACAGGTTGTAAAGCCTAGATACACAGCCAGGTCTGCCTCACTTTAGAGCTCAATGCTTAATCACTCTTTAAAATTTTTTAAATTGTCTGATCGGGCTGGAGCATAAGGTTCCTGGGAAGATGGAGGGTCCAGAGAACAAGACACAAGGAGATAAAGTGAAAAGGTGGGAAGGGCCAAATTCAAGGTCCAGGCCTTGAATGCCAGCAGGAGTTTGGATTTGGTTCTTCTGGCCAGGGTTTTCCAACCTCAACACTAGTGACATTTTGAGCCAGATAATTCTTTGCTGTGGGGCGTCTCTCCTTTGCATCATAGGATATTTAGCTGCATCCCTGGCTTTTACTCATTAGATACCGCTAGCACTCTCCACTCCCCCACAAATGTGGGAATTAAAAATATCTCCAGACATTGCCAAATGTCCCTCTGGGGGCTGTGTGCAAAACTGGTCTACAGTTGAGAATTGCTGCTCTAGGCACTGGTGGGATTCAGGGTTTTGAAAGGAAAGTGAGATGATAAGCATTAGGAGTGCTCCCTTAACACTAATAACCTCTACCTTTGTTATACTCAAAATGTGAGAAATTGTATTATGTTTCAATTCTGATAAACTGGAATCACCCGTACTATTTTGGTAACATTCCCACAGACTCTGTTCATTTTTTGTGAAACAAGTAGATTAAGTTAAACATGTGTTCCTCAGAGGCACTGTAGCTTCTTTGTTGTTATATTCTCGGTTCCTAACAGACTGAATGTTAAATGAATGGATGGATTTAAATTTTTTTATTATATACATAATTATATTTATCTTTAGGACACCATGCTGACATCAGAGATTTGTCAGAGGTCCAATATATAGTACAAGATAAGCATCTTTGTTTGCAAGGAAAGAAAAATTTGTGTTTTAATCTTTTGACTCCAAGATTCTACAAATTGATAAAATGCATAGGCTTCATTTACAGGTTTATTTTCCAGATGGGTAGGCCCACATGATTTTTGCAGCATTCACAGAGTTTTCTTCAATCTGTAAGAATTTACTGTTCATTGTTCACTGTATAAAGCTATTTGGGGTGACTTAATACAATTTAATTCAGCATTTATTGAGCTAACCCTAGGAACCAGGTACCAGGAGAGGAATGAAGGCACAGTTTCTACCCTCTAGATGCATCTAATCAAATGGGATGTCAGGCTTACCAGGGCCTGCCTGACTTTGTTCTGTCCGTTACCTGCAGTGTGACTTTTGGCCAGTCAGGGCCATATTATGACTTTTGTAGGCCCTAGGCACTTTTGCCCTCATGGGCCCCAACCTCCATTAAGAAAAAAAAGTATTTAAATATATGTGCATCGCTGCATGGCATAAAGACAAATATAATTCAGGCTGGATTCATTATTATATATTCATTATTATTATATTCATTTTAAAATTCTGATTTAAAAAGAAATTAATGTTAAAACATTTTCTTGGGCCCTGAATACTATGTCTACTCTGCCTAAAGTATAAGTTGGCTCTGGGGCCAATTACTGACCTCACCTAGTTCTCATTTCCTTCTCTTTAAAATTCTAATTTTGAAGGGTCGTTATGAGGTTTACTTGAGATACTTAGAAGCTACATGAGGGCAGAAACCAAGTCTGATTTGTTCTCCATTGTATACCTAGAGCACTTGACAAAGAGTAAGCACTCAGTAATATGAATGTGAAATTATCCTCACAGTGCCAGAATACAGTGAACACTTGACAACTATCAGATTTCTTCCACCAGATGTCCTAGAGAACAGTTCAGAGCATACATAATAAATACCAGAAAGCTGGAATCTATGGTACAGACTCTGACTGTAACAGAAATTTGGGTCAGGAAGGATTGTGTGGCTCTGTCAGTTCACATGCTTTTTAATCTTATTTGTCAGTACATACATGCCCTGGGTCCACTTAATTACATTCATAACCCAATCTATCATTAGCTATATAGATAGGGGAGTGTTGAAAATCATTAATTTTCTACTCCCATATGGTGCGTTTATGCACCATTAACTTGTTTGTGCAAGGAGTTGTACCAGTATTGCTGTGTATCTCCAAATCCTCTGCAGATTTAATTACAAAGCTACGGAGTGAATGCAAAAATTATGCATCAAGGCCCATGCTTTGGAAATCACTGTGTAGTCTTGGGAATTAGATAGGAGGTGAGATCTTTGTAATTGATATGCTTCCACTTAAGGGTTGGAACCCTATGAACCTGTGAGAACTTTTTTCTGTCTAAAAACAGTGTGTCTGCAGTTCTGCAGGGCTAGCTGGAAGTTTAAACTCTAAACAATAGATATCAGAAGGAAAAGAACTTTGCAAACGGTATTCAGTCTGGCCCAGGTCTCCCTCTCTAGCCCCATCTCCCACCACGGGTTCACTGGTTTACCTCACCCTACCCCACCTGGAAGGATATGCCATTCCCCAAATGCACCATACATAGTCTCAAAACATTATGTCTTTACCTATACTGTTCTCTTTGCTTGGAATATTCTTCCCCTCTTCATTCTGGGAAACCCCAGAGTACCTATTCCTATTAGCTAATCTACTAGTGTTTGTTTCTCCTCCCTGAGTAAGAAAGCAAAGTTTTCATGTTGATAAGCTCAGCTCAAATGCTATTTCCTTTGGAAGCCTTCCTACCTTCCCTAGAAAGAAAGGAAAAAAAGGAACGCACTTGGGTGTTGGACACCAGTTATGTAGAAGTACTATGCTGGATTCTTTGCATTTATCATCTTATTTAATCCTCAGGGCAATTCTGTGTGGGAGGTATTCTTATTCTCAGTTCTCAGAATCTGAGGTCTAAAGGTTGAGTATCTTGGCCAAAGTCCCATGCTAGTAAAGGGTGGAGGTTGCACTGGAATTCAGTTCTGTCACTGTCTCTCTCAGGTAAATAGTTACATTACTGGAGCTTTCAAAGTCTTCCATCATACCCCTCCCCTAACACATCTCATTGTATGATTATTTATATACCATCATAATCTGTCTCCTTCACTAAACTCTTGAATGAGAGTTACTTCTCTCTGTATCCCGAATGTGTGGCACATTGACTGGCATACAGTGGGTACTCAAAACATGTTGATGGAATGAGGTGAATAATAACAAAGCACTTGGCAGTCTGCAAACCATTTTCAAATATATGACTTCATTTAATTATAAATAAGCATAAGATAAAGTCTCCGCCTTTGAAAGCTAGCAATATAAATGAGAAAAGCCATATGCAGGTGTAAAAGATAATGAACAAACAGTATTAGGAATAACAACATTGTATACCTATACAAAAAATGTCAACTGAGGCCAAGGAGAATAAGGACTAAGAAAAAGATTTTAGACTTGGAGAGAAAACCATCTTAGAGCTCCATTTGGGGGACATGGTAAGACATTTTTAATACCTTGTCTTATTTCATCTTCACAAAAACCCAGTGAAGTGATATTGCCCCTATTTCCCAGGAAGGGAACAAAGTTTCTTTGTTTGAGAGGTTAAGTGTTTTGCCCAAGATCACACAGCTGGTTTATAGCAGAGCCTGTTCTATCTCCCAGTCTCTAAAAGCTCTCCGTCTTTTCTTTTCTTTTCCTTTCTTTTCTTTCCTTTCCTTTCCTTTTCCTTTTTAATGATAGCTGGATTATTCTGTGCCAATATTTTAGGGGGTACTAATAATTTGTATGTTACTTTCACAGGTAACAAAAACATTTTAGCAGGGGTCTTCTGGCTAAACATTGTGGTGTAGTAGAATGTTTAGTTGTAGTAGTACGTTTCTTGGTTTGGGTTGGAATCCAAGTAACTTATTTAGGATGTGATGGCAGGAAACCTGGGTGGGAGTAGGGTAGTGAGACAGGGGAGTGAAGAAAGCCAAAAATATATACATTATCAAGCTAGTTACCATGGTAGCCCACTGGAGCTCAATTATGCTGGGGGACTCTGGGACACAGTATAAGACACATTCAGGGTGTCTCAATGGAGGGGTGAGGAAGCTGAGGTATTATCCACCAACTTGCCATCCATCATTGAGTTAAAAACTGCTTCTTGTGACATTAAATCTCTGAAACGCCTAGCTTGCTCTGCCCATAGGCCAAGTGTGTTCTCTGGACAGAAAAAAAAAAAAAAAAGTAAAACCTTCAGGCAAAGAGCTGCAAGTATTCCCTGTAAGTGGCTTTCAGTGTGTAGACGTGAATGCCAAGAAAAAATGGACAAGAAACCATTAGCATCTACTACAAAATGTAATGGGATACAAATCTTGCCTCTACCACTTCATTCTACATTCCAAAGAAATTCATTAAGTAGTTATTGTAAGTCCATCATACACTAGGTCAGGGATCAGCAACCTATGGTTCAAAGGCAAATCTGTCCTGCTACTTATTTTTGTAAATAAAGTATTATTGTAACACAGCCATGCCCATTCATTTATGCTTTTGCCCTACAATGGCAGAGTTAAGTAGTTGTGATAGAGAATGTCTGGTCTGCAAAGCCTAAAATATTTACTACCTGGCACTTTACAGAAAATGTTTGCCAACTCCTGGGCTAGGTACTTTGGATACTGAGATGAATAAAATAAAAAACTCCTGCCCTTAGAGAGTTTCTAATCTAATGAAAAAGGCAGATGCGTAAACCAATAAATGCAAGAAAGTGTTACAAGTGCTATAGTAGCCATTCAAATGAGGGAATGATAATCTAACTAGTTGTGGGAGAAATCAAGAACATCTTCATAGGTGGAGGGGGCGGGGTAGTCTTAAAAAAAAAAGAAAATCTTTGTAAAAGACATGACAGACACTTTAGCAGAAACCCTAAAATGAGTGGGTATTTTTTAGACAAACACAGAGGAGGAAAGACATTTAACACAGAGGGGGCAGAAGTAGCAAAGATGTCACACAGATCAACAATGAGATGAATTTAGGAAACTAGTGTCATATTTGGACATGGGGAGAGGAGTGACTCTAAGAGTAAGACTGAAAAGTAAGGAATTAAATTTTATCTTTTCTTTAGAAATATGAATGGCTCCCACAGTTAGTGTGAAGGCCAGGCTGAAGGGAGCAATAGCGGAGTTGATAACTCCAAGCTATGAGAGTGATCCAAGCATGAAATGGTGCAGGCTTGAACCAAGGTGGTAGCAGTGGACATGGAAAGGAAAGGCCATCTGTTTCCTGTGCAGACTGATACATTCTACCCTGTCAATAGACTGGCTTATGTGTCTCCCCTGTGCTCCCATAGCACCCTTCCTCACCACTGGTTTAGCATGAATTGTCCTCTGCAGCAACACATTGTGTTCTTTGAGGACAGGAACCACGCATGACTGATCTCTGTCCTCGGCATTCGGTCCAGGGCTTGACTCAGAACTGGTGCTAGGGAAGGCTACTTCCTGAAAAAAGTGAATGAATACACTGCAAATTTTTGGCTAAAGTGACTTGTCTCCAAGTTTGCAGTTGACATGTCATGTCAGCTCATGTGGAGACCTAGACAGATAGAGAATGAGGAATTCTGCAGGGCTCCTGATTGGGGTAGAAGGCTGTTCTGGCAAGACCTGATAGGATATCACTGCTTGAACTGTGATGCTGGTTTATTCCAGCTCCTCAAGAAGGCAGGCATATTATGATTATAGATGACAAATACCTGGAAAATTCAGAGCTGGCATAAAAAATACTTGGTATTTTTTATTGTAATCTTTTTTTACGCCTTCACAAAATGGCATTTTTTCTCATTATAAATACAATGTTACTTGTAGAAAATTTGGAAAAGACAAAAGAATTATAAAGAAAAAAATAGTCAACCACAATCCCACAAACTAACTACAGATGTTTTTCTGTATATCCTTTTTTCTTTTTAAATAAAAAAATTTATTTATTTATTTTTGGCTGCGTTGGGCCTTTGCTGCTGCGTGCGGGCTTTCTCTAGTTGCGGCAAACGGGGGTTACTCTTCATTGCAGTGTGCGGGCTTCTCATTGCAGTGGCTTCTCTTGTTGCGGAGCATGAGCTCTAGGCTTACGGACTTCAGTAGTTGTGGCACACGGGCTCAGTAGTTGTGGCTCGCAGGCTCTAGAGTGCAGGCTCAGTAGTTGTGGCGCACGGGTTTAGTTGCTCCGAGGCATGTGGAATCTTCCTGGACCAGGGCTCAAACCCATGTCCCCTGCATTGGCAGGCAGATTCTTAACCACTGTGCCACCAGGGAAGTCCCTGTATATCCTTATAGTCTTCTGGGAAGATATGCACATTTTTAATAAAATTAGAATCATACTATGTATATAATCTTAACATCTTTATTGGAGTATAATTGCTTTACAACATTGTGTTAGCTTCTGCTGTATAACAAAGTGAATCAGCTATATGTATACATATATCCCCATATCCCCTCCCTCTTGTGTCTCCCTCCCACCCTCCCTATCCCACACCTCTAGGTGGTCACAAAGCACCAAGCTGATCTCCCTGTGCTATGCAGCTTCTTCCCACTAGCTATCTATTTTACATTTAGTAGTGTATATATGTCCATGCCACTCTCACTTCATCCCAGCTTACCCTTCCCCACCCCCTGCTGTGTCCTCAAATCCATTCTCTACATCTACATCTTTATTCCTGTCCTGCCCCTAGGTCCATCAGAACCATTTTTTTTAGATTCCATATATATGTGTTAGCATATGTTATTTGTTTTTCTCTTTCTGACTTACTTCACTCTGTATGACAGACTCTAGGTCCATCCACCTCACTACAAATAACTCAATTTTGTTTTTTATGGCTGAGTAATATTCTATTGTATATATGTGCCACATCTTCTTTATCCATTCATCTGTCAATGGACACTTAGGTAGCTTCCATGTCCTGGCTATTGTAAATAGTGCTGCAATGAACATTGTGGTATATGTCTCTTTTTGAATTATGGTTTTCTCAGGGTATGGAGAACAGTATGGAGGTTCCTTAAAAAACTAAAAATAGAACTACTGTATGACCCATATATATATATATATATATATATATATATATACACAATTTTTAACCATTTTATACATATGTATGGTTTTGCATTATAATTTTTTCATTTATCATTATATCTCAATTTTTAATGACTGTACTTCAGCCCATCATACAGATCTATTATAACTTACTTAATATTTTCCGTATTGTTGGGCATATAGGCTGTTTTCAGGGTTTCAGTACTACAAACAAGATCCTTGCACATAAATCTGATTATTTCCTTACCAATAAATTCCCAGAAGTTCTTGACATTGTATTGCTGCAGCAACTGAAGAAAATCCATGCTGGTCATGTGAAGGGATATCATAGTTAACTGATATCCACAAATAATTTATAAAACTCAACCTAGCCTCTTTAGTCTTTTGCTTAGGCCCCTGGGAAAGTTTGGGAATCACAGAGGAGTCTCCTTTTATCATTGTTGTCATTGAGCAACTTCCTTCACTAAGGTCCTGGTCCCTGAACTTCCGTGGTGGTGCAGTGGTTAAGAATCCGCCTGCCAATGCAGGGGACAAGGGTTCAATCCCTGGTCCGGGAAGATCCCACATGCTGCAGAGCAACTAACCCCATGCGCCACAACTACTGAACCTGTGCTCTAGAACCCGTGAGCCACAACTACTGAGCCTGCGTGCCAGAACTACTGAAGCCTGCACACCTAGAGCCCATGCTCCGCAACAAGAGAAGCCACCACAATGAGAAGCCCGCGGACCACAATGAAGAGTGGCCCCCGCTCAACGCAACTAGAGAAAGCCCACGTGCAGCAATGAAGACCAAATGCAGTCAAAAAAAAAAAAAAAAGTTCTGGCCCTTGGCCCACAGCTTTCGTCTCAGCTTCAACCCCTGTCATCAAATGGGTAATTTCAACTTCCATGTAAATGAACTTTCCAGCATCATGGCCTCACAATTCCTTGACTTCTATACCTCTCCACACACTTCAACTCTCCACTCCTGTGGCTATATACTTACCCTTCTATTACCTGGAACAGTTCCACAGCTGAAACCTGAAACTCCTCTGATTATAAGCTTCTTTCCTCTAAACTCTCTTAATCCCACTAAACCTCTCAAACCTCAGAGGAGATCCTCTAGACTCCTTTCTCCTAATGTATCCTCCTTTTCTGCCACAATCAGCCTAAGATCTCATGACCTCTCAACTTGTATTCAACCAATACTCTCAACTCCTTTCTTCCCAGTCCTTTTGCCATACCTACCCTCTAAATCCCCTCAACCTTGGATAATTCCAATTATGTGCCTCCTCTGTTCTTACAGTCAAGTTACTAAGAATTGCTGGGAACAAAAAAGGTCCCACAATCAGATAAATGAGTGCTGCTGATAGTTTGTATCCTTAAACTCAGCTAGGCTCTCATTGCTACTTGCAAATTCTTTTTCATTTCACAGGGCTCTGCCCTCTCGCCTTTCATACTACATCATCTTCTCAAAGTTCACTATCTAGTCTACTCCCTGTCTCCCCACCTCATTTTCCCCTGTATCTGCCAATAACATTATAAATAGAGTCTACAGGTGAGGAGGTGTCTTCATTTCTTGCATATGACCTTGAAAAAGTCTTCCTTAGCCTTGCCTTCCCCAAACCCTCTCATTCTTCCTCTAGTCTTAATTGTTCATTCTCAATCTTTTTTCTTGGCTTCTCTCTCTCTTTTTCTTTTCCCCTTCTTTAAATGTTGCTGTCCTCCAGGGTTCCCTCCTGAACCATACCCTCTGTACACATTCCCTGGGTGATTTCAGTGCTTCCCATGCCTTCTCTGTTTCTTTTTTCTAATTTTTAATTCATTATCATTATTATTATTTTGGCTACACCAAGAGGTTTGTTGGGATCTTAGTTCCCTGACCAGGGACTGAACCTGGGCCCTCGGTAGTGAAAGGGCCAAGTCCTAACCACTGGACCGCCAGGGAATTCCCTTTAGCTACCATCTCTGGATTAAAACTCTCAAATGTATAATTCTAGCTCAGGTTTATTTCCTGAGCTCCAAAGTTGTATATCCACTTGCCTGCTGAACACCTATTTCTACCTCGATGTGCCACATACATCAAATTCAACATGTCCAACATTACATTTATCTGTGTTTCCCCAAACCAACACCTTTTCCAGTGTTCCTAAACTAGAAATCTGGAGTCCACCTTGATTCCTCCCTTTCTCTAATCCCTTAACATTTCTCCTGTCCATCATCTTCCTTTTCATCTAGTTCTGCTTTCATCTAGTCTTCATCCTCTCTCTTCTAGACTTTTACAGACTGTGGGCTTCTTGACTCCAGCATGGCATCCATCCTGGTCCCAGCAGATAGAGTTGTCCTCCTAAAACATGTCCTGACAATGTTGCATACATGATCACAATACATTGTGTATGACCTCATTAAGGACATTGTGAGATAACTGCTATCTGTATTCGAGGAGTGTGTAATCTGCTATGGGACATAGTAAAGGGTGAGATTAGTTCTGTCTGGCTGTTGGCATAGGGTGGGTGTCCAAAGAAGCCCTCAAAGAGGAATTGACATTCAAATTGAGACTTGCATTATCAGTAAAAATTTCCCCAGGCAGAGAAAAAAGGAAAGATCATTCCAGGAAAGAGGAATACAGTTGACCCTTGAACAGTGAGGGTTTGAACTGTGCAAGTCCACTTATACCTGGATTTTTTTTCAATAGACTACTACAATACTATCCGAACCGTGGTTGATTGAAGCTACAGATGGGGAAATCTTGGATACAGAGTGCCAACTCTAAAGTTACACAAAGATTTTCCACTCTGCCTAGGGTGGGTGCCCCTGACCCTGCATGGTTCAAGGGTCAACGGCAACAAGAGAAAAGCAAGGAGCTCAGTTCAAATCAGTTTTACAAACATTCACTGTGGGCTGCTGTGTCCCAGGCAGTGTTCTCAACATTGGGGATATGCAGGTGAATAAGTCCCTGACCTCAAGGAGATTATAGTCTTGAGAAGCTACTTTTTCCTCAACATTTATTGAGGAAGGAGGCCCAAGAGATTTAGCCTCTTAATCTCTATTAACTCCTCTAAACCAACTCAAATAAATACAAATTATAAGTAAAAACTGTTTCCAACAAACCAGCTTCCCTTGTCTCCCCTCACCTTTTATCCAGATTGCCTGGTGCTACTAAGTGGCTTCCACTGTTTCATTATTGTCCATATCAGGCCCTGAGCTAAGTTGAGGATGCACATATGACCAAGACTTCAAAGAACCCACTATCAAGAGTGGTGTTGGGGGGCATTCAGTCTCTGTGGACCACACAATAATTGACGCTATAAGGCGTCCCAGACTCTCTGTTAGAAATTTGTCCAGAGAATAGGTGGGGCACAAGGGAATGAGGGGTCAATTCCATCTGGGGGGGGAGGATGTTTGTGAAATGTTTAAAGCCCAGGGTAGCCGTAATGTGCGTCTCCAAGGGGACATTAGAAAGGGAGGGCAAAAGATGAATGCATTCCTCCTTTTCTCTCCTTAGAACACTTACAGAGTCTAGACGTCCTAAAATATTTTCTCTCCCTTCCCCAGCTCGCTTCTGCCTCAAAATCATAGCTGCATTTTCCTAAACGTGATATTTCACTTTCTTGCTCTCTGGCTGGAGGAAAGGGTGGGAAAGAACTGAGATTTGTTTGTAGGCAAAATAGGCTGTCTTACTTTGTTTTTCCTATATTTAAAGTCAATCTTCTGTTTCCTCTACAATCAGCAAAGAATGGTCAAGTTTTTGTAGGTTTCTGTGTTTTCCCTTAAGAAGGCAGCATTGTGTAAATGTTTTATTTGATGTCCAACAAATGCCAATTAAGAAACATGACAACAACAACAATAATAAAAAGCAGTTGGTGGGAAGTTTAGGAAGAGAAGGCAACAAACCAGCAGCAACAGAATGCATTTTGAGACAATTTGTACTGCCAATCTTGGCTGTGGAAATGTTGGAAATCATTTTTTCTAGAAACTTAAAAAAAAATTACATTTCAAAACAGCCGTGTAGACGAAGGTAACTTCATATTGAGAAATGCCGCTTTTGTTCTTCCTTAAAAAAAACCGATTACTTAAATAATTATTCAGTTGTGCAAATTTGAAAACTTGATCTTATCTCTCCCTCCCTTTATTCCCTCTTCATCTAATTTGATTGTTTAGTGGGTTTTAAAATCTCATTTCCAAAATGTTTCTCAGTAAATATGCAGTACAGTATCTTTCCCATTCTCCATCCCTGCTGTCATTGTTCCCATTGTTCACGTTTAGACTATTTCTACCTACTACTTGCTTAGCTTTTCAAAAGTTTGTCTTCTTGCTTCCAGTCTTACCCATCTCTGATTTGTTGTCAGTTTTCTGTCTGTTTGTTTGTTTGTTTGCGGTACGCGGGCCTCTCACTGTTGTGGCCTCTCCCATTGCAGAGCACAGGCTCCGGACGCGCAGGCTCAGCGGCCATGGCTCATGGGCCCAGCTGCTCCACGGCATGTGGGATATTCCCGGACTGGGGCACGAACTCGTGTCCCCTGCATCGGCAGGTGGACTCTCAACCACTGCGCCACCAGGGAAGCCCTGTTGTCAGTTTTGCTACCAAAATGATCCTTTTTTTTTTTTTTTGGCCATGTGGCATGCGGGATCTTAGTTACCTGAGCAGGGATTGAACCCTGCAGTGGAAGCGCGGAGTCTTAAGCACTGGACCGCCAGGGAAGTTCCTGATCTTTTAAAAATCACATCTTTAGTTTAACATTTATTGATATTCTAAGTGGCAGGATAAATTACCTGTCCTTGGTAACCGTATGATGTTTAACGGTAAACATCATCTCTACCTTCTGATTCTGAGTCTGATCCTCATTTCCTGCTCTGCTTCAGCTTCCACCTCATTCCAAGAGAGGCCAGTCACTGAGGAATGCGGGAATGAGAGCTGCCGTGTCTCCACCATGTTTAATTTTAGCTGATGATCTAAAGCATGTAGTTTGACACTTGGTGTAGAATGTAGAAAAAGTGCTGTGCAATTGGACATGGTCTTAGGAGTCAAGAACTGCCATTGCTCCTGGCTCTTCCTGACGATCTATGTTTTGACATATGAAGTTAAGTAGAGCCTGTTGATGCCTCCGTGAGCCTGATAAAAGTTAAAGCTGATTTAGAAGTTGAAGATGCTGCCTGTGTCAAGTCCAAGACCTTTATTTACACATAGACAATGCAAATATAGCTTGCAGCTGGGGTTGAATGGATGTGGGGTAAAAAAAACCCTAGATTCTAATTCTGGTTCTGTTTATTAGCTGTGTGATCTTGGGCAAGCCATTTAATAACTATGTGTCCCAACATCCTCATCTGTAAAATGGGTGTAATAATACAAATCTTAAAGGATTGATGTTGGAATTAAAGGAGAAAATGTAGGTGATGGTTCTTAGCACAGAACTTGGAACTTAGTAAGTCAGTTTTTGGGTTTTTTTGTTTTGTTTTTGTTTTTCTTGGTCACGCTGCATGGCATGTGGGATCTTAGTTCCCCGACCAGGGATCGAATCCGCATCTCCTGCATTGGAAGCACAGAGTATTAACTACTGGACCGACAGGGAAGTCCCAGTAAGTTAGTTTTAATAGAATACATAATTCAGATCAAACAACAAATTTTAAATACCTCTGTGTGCCAGGCATTGGGCTAGTTTCTAGGGCCACAGAGATTAATATGATCTGGTTTCTGCTCTTAAGAAGCCAATGGAGGAGTAGTAACTGACACTTTGTAATTCTTTTAACTCCGTCTGAATAATAATATTTCAAGATCCTAACACTTTATGCCAAAAGACATCAGCAACATGAGGTTTTCTGCTGAATAATGTTTCTGGAATATTAAGTTTCTACGAGAACTGTGTAGTGTCTTTTGGTGAGGCCACAAAGCATAACAAAAAGATAGACATGTGTTTACATTGGACTCAGACACTCACCAATTAATACTAATAGGTACCTGGGCAAGTTGGTTAATCTCTTTGAAACTCATTTTCCTTATTTGTAAAATATGGAAACTAACACATTCATAGGGTTATTGTGATGATTAAATGTGATAAGATATATAACACTCCTGGCACAGTTCAAGGCACAGTCCCTGACACAAGGTAGATAATAAATGGTGGAATTAGTGAGAAAAAAATATATATCCAAAAGGAAAAGAGAGTAGCTTTGTATTACACTTGGTTGCATGGATGTTTTATGCCCTTGGTTAGCTACTGGATAGGAACTGTGTCTCTTCATCTTTCGCTTTCTTGAAGGTGCTAAACATGTGCCTTGTTTTCAACAAACCGTTGAACTGTAAAATCTAAGAAAGAGGCTATCCCAAAGAAAAGGAAGGAAGGGGGAAACTGGAAGGTAGTTTTTATTGGCTGCTATCCCCTTCAGAATATTCTTATTTACTACTTAAATTAGATAGAGATGATTACCTTCATGCTTACAGAAGAGGAATTTCAGTCCTACAAAGGCTTACCTAAGACCCCACAGCCAAAATAGCAGAGCCAGGGTAACTCATCCTTCTGTTCTCACTTCCTTCCTTACCTAAACTAGGTTTCATAGTACATAATCATAATCACACCCCTGGATATCACTATGAACTTAATTGTCCTCTCCCTTCACTTTGCTCACTTGGATAAATCCAGCTCTCTACATACTCTGAGCTTACTCCTGAACAGCATGACATTGCTGAAGAAAAGCTGATATCCCTGTTGACTGGTCTCACTTTAAATTCATGATCATAAATCTTTTTTAAAAATATTTATTTATTTATTTTGGCTGTGCCAGGTCTTAGTTGCAGCACACGGGATCTTCATTGCGTCATGAGGACTCCTTAGTTGCAGCATCGGACACTTAGTTGCAGCATGCATGTGGGATCTAGTTCCCCAAGCAGGGATTGAACTCAGGCTCCCTGCGTTGGGAGCACAAATTCTCACCCACTGGACCACCAGGGAAGTCCCCATGACCATAAATCTTAAATGGGTATGCAACACTGCCCAGCAATCCTACTCCACTTCTATTGTTTTCTCACTCTTTGAAATGACACTTTCAAACCATCCCCTCTTTTTTCATGCCACATTTTCTTCAGAAAATTCTAAAAACTAACATATATTGAGCGTTCAGTATCTACCAGGTACTGTTCTAAGGTCTTTACATGTGTGAGCTCATTTAATCCTGAAGACAACTTTTTATTATCAACATTTTAAAGATGGAGAAACTGAGGCACAGAGAAGTTAGAAAACTTGCCTAATATCATATAGCTACTAACTAATGGGCCTGAGGATTCAAACCTAGGTACTGTGGCATTAGAGTCCACATTCCTACCACTAAGCTTTGAGCCTCTCCTCAACTAAAAGCAGATAGAAGCTTATTTATTTCTCTACCACCAAACTACCAATCCATGGCATTTGAACACATACTCACTGCTCTCCCATACTTATTACTATGGATGAAGTATAGCTCCTGGTTTTACTGGTGAATTTCACCAAACATTCAAAGAAAAATTAATGCCAATCCTCAACTCTTCAAAAAAACCAAACAGAAGGGAACACCCCAAGACTCATTTTACAAGGCCAGCACTATCTTGATATCAAAGCCAGACACAGACATTACATGAAAACAAACAAACAAAAAAACTTTAGGCCAATATCCCTCTGAATATAGAAGCAAAAATTCTCAACAAGATACTAGCAGATCAAATTCAACCGCACATCAAAACAATCATACAGAGCAATTAAGTGAGATTCATTTTGGGGGTGCAAGGATGGTTCAACAAGCAAATTAATAAACATGACACATCACATTAATAAAATGAAAAGTAAAAATTATATGATCATCACAATAAATGTAGAAAAAGCATTTGGCAAAGTTCAACATCCATTCATGATTAAAACTCTCAACAAATTTGGTATGGAAGGAATATACTGCAATGTCATAAAGGCCATGTATGACAAACCCACAGCTAACATCATACTAAATGGTGAAAGCTTGAAAGCTTTTACTCAAAGATCAGGAACAAGACAAGGGTGCGCACTCTCACCACTCCTATTCAACATAGTACTGGAAGTCCTAGCCAGAGAAATCGGGCAAGAAAAAGAAAAAAAGGCATCCAAATCAGAAAGGAAGAAGTAAAATTTTCTCCATTTGCAGATGACATGATTTTATATACAGAAAATCCTAAAGACTCCACAAAATAAAGTTAGATCTAATTGCCAAATTCAGTAAAGTTATAGGATACAATCAATATACAAAAATCAGTAGTGTTTCCATACACTAACAATAAATTATCTGAAAAAAAATGTAAAAATGACAATCCCATTTACAATACCGTTATCAAACCAAGTTTTTTTGCCCGACCTGCAGGAAGCCAAACTGAGACATGGAGCTTTGCAGTACAGAAAGGGTTTATTCAGGAGAAAGCCAAACGAGGAGTCAGGAGAACAAATTTCAGATCTGTCTCCCCAAGGGTGACAGGCCTGTGATATTTATGGGATAAAAAGCAGGGTGGTTTTCAGTGTGGGGAAATGTGATTGGAGGTAGGGAAAAGGTGAGGTATTCAATGTTCTGAGCAGGCCCAGTTTTAGGGTCAGTGGTCCCCACTAGTCCTAGCCAGTCTGAACTGAGCAGGAGCCGACTCCAAATTTCTGGAAAACAACTTAAGCTCCTGTTATTGTAGTGACCCATATGTCAGAAGGTTTTCTGTAGGGATGGTTAAGAAGTACAGTGATATATTACCTAGGCTATGTGAAGCTTGGAGGGTATGCAGTTAGAGAAAGGAAAAAAAAATCAAACAAACTGACAGCAGACTTAATCAGTAAAGGCAGGTTACAAACAGTGGGGTTACTAACAAGTTGTTTCCTTATCTGCTGTTCTGTAAGACACAATCAAGGATTTCTGCTTAGGCTCCAGCTTCTGTTAACCCTATGGGACACAGTTTCAACAGAAACAAAAAACAATAAAATATTTAGGAATAAATCTAACCAAGGAGGTGAAAGATCAGTACACTGCAAACTATAAAATATTAATGAAAGAAATTGAAGAAGGCACAGATAAATGGAAAGCTATTTCATGTTCATGAACTGGAAGAATTAATATTGTTAAAATGTTCATACTACCCAAAGCCACTTATAGATTCAATGCAATCTCTCTCAAGATTCCAGTGGCATTTTTTACAGAAACAGAAAAAAAAATCCTGAAATTCATTTAGAACCACAAAAGAGTCTGCTTAGCTAAAGCAATCCTGAGAAAGAATAACATAGCTGGAGGCATCCCACTTTCTGATTTCAAACTATATTACAAAGATATAGTAATCAAAACAGTATGACACTGCCATTAAAAACATATATAGATCAGTGGAACAGAATCAAGAGCCCAGAAATAAACCCATGCATATACAGTCAACTAATATTTGACATGGGAGCCAAGAATGCTCATTCAGTGGGGGAAAGGTAGTCTTTGCAATAAATGGTGCTGGGAAAATTCATATGAAGAAGAATAAAACTAGACCCTTATTTTAAACCACTCACAATAATTAACTCAAAATGGATTAAAGACTTAATTGTAAGACCTGAAACCATAAAACTTCTAGAAGAAAACAGGGGAAAGCTTCTTGAAATAGGTCTGGTCAATGATTTCTTTGGACATGACACTTAAAGCACAAAGCAGCAAAAGCAAAAATAAACAAGTGGGACTACATCAAACTAAAAGTTGGTCAAAAGATTAAAACTTCTGGTTATGAGATATGTAAGTTCTGGGAATGTAGTGTAAAGCATGGTGACTATAGTTAACTATACTGTATTGTATATTTGAGAGGTGCTAAGAGAGTAGATCTTAAAAGTTCTCATCACATGAAAAAAAATTATGGGGTGAGGTGATGGATGTTAACTAAATGTAGTATGGTAATCATTTCACAATATACATATATATCAAGTCATGTACATCTTAAACTTATACAATGTTATATGTCAATTATATCTCAATAAAACTGAGAAAAAAGATATCAAGCAGATCAAGCATAATAAATTTGATCTTACTTTAGCTCTTCACCCAATTTGATTAGCTAGCAAGTAGGTTCTCTGTTTAGCTCCCTCAGTGATATTCTTTCTCCTAGAGCTTCTGTTATCAGCAAAGAGGAGGGATTCACAGCACAGTACCTGAATATACAAAATACTTTTAAGTGCAAAAAATTAAAAAATTAAAGACAAAGAAAACCTCTCCCTTGATCTCACAGCCACTTTTAGCTAATGCCCTGCTTCTTAGCTCCCTTTTTCTTACCCTTTACGTCTTAATTTAAATGCCATTTCCTGAGGCACCACTCACAGCCACCTGATATAAAGTAGCTACCCATTGGCTCCCTATTACCCCAGCTTAAATTCTCTGCAAGGCATTCATCACTATTAGATATTTTTCTTGTTTACTTGTTTAGTGTCTGCTTTCCATCACTGAATTTAAGCTCTTAGCAAGGAACCTTTCTGTCTCCTTCAGCGTTGCATTCCCAGGACCTCAGACATTGTCTCAATATGTAGGACAATACTTCCATTGTCCTTATAGGCTCTACGTGATTTCCCCTTACTTTCTGACCTTATCTCCAACTACTTTCTCCTTGCTCGCTGCTCCACTCATAATGAACAATCTGCTGTTCCTTTGCGAGCCTCCCTCCTTCCCTTTCTTTAGGTCTTTGCTCAAAAGTTACTTTCTCATTCAGGCCTTCTCTGTTTGGGAACTTAAAATTGTAGCCCCTACTCTCTGCTTCTTTCCTTGCTTAATTTTTCTCCAAATTACCAAATTGTAACATACTGTATAATTTACTATTTATTTCCTGTTCGCATCATGAAGTCTCTGCTGAATCCCTAAAGCCTAAGAGTATCTAGAACAAAACAAAAAGTATTTGTTTTATTTTATTTTATTTATTTATTCTGCGGTACGCGGGCCTCTCACTGTTGTGGCCTCTCCCGTTGCGGAGCACAGGCTCCAGACGCGCAGGCTCAGTGGCCATGGCTCACGGGCCCAGCCGCTCCGTGGCATGTGGGATCTTCCCGGACCGGGGCACAAACCCGTGTCCCCTGCATCGGCAGGCGGACTGTCAACCACTGCGCCACCAGGGAAGCCCCCCAAAAGTATTTATTAAATGAATGGGTTTGTGAAATGATTGCTTAAATGAATATCAGATGTGAAATCTTTTGGATGTGTAAGGTATCATCATGGGCAGTAAAATTATTTATGTTAATAAATAATCTTAACAGCAGTATTCATGCTTGAGTTCTTCACATCTCAGGTGTGGAGTCCTACACACAACAGGCTCCCCCAAAAATCTTTTTTTTCTTTTTTAAATCGTTTTTTGTGTTTGATAGCTGGGGCCAGGGGTCAGCGAGTCCACCAGGGCGAGGAGCCGGGGGCCCCGCCCTGGCCCCGCCCCTGCCCGCGACGGCCACGCCCACCGCATGCCGAATGCCTTATAGGCGATTGACGTCAGGCAATTTGTTGTCATTGGCGGCTCCCAAGATGGCGTCCATCATGGAAGGGCCGCTGAGTAAATGGACTAACGTAATGAAGGGCTGGCAGTACCGTTGGTTCGTGCTGGACTACAATGCAGGGCTGCTCTCCTATTACACAGTAAGTCCTCGGAGGCAAAGCCCCGAGCGCCTCGGGGGTCGCGATCCCTGGGTGGAGGTGGGGACCGGGCGTTTTGGTAGCTGGGAAGAGGTTGCTAGGCTTGGGGGTGCAGCCGTACGGGAGGGCTCCCTCGTGGGGGAGGGTTTTACGTCCCCGATAGCCAATGAGGGTGAAAGAGATGCTGGTTCAGCCAATAAGCGGGCACCGGCTTTATGATTTATGGGCTGGGGGCGAGCCGTGTTTCTTAGGGTCGGGTGTTTGTTGGGGGGGTGGAGTGGGGTGCTGTTGTAGGTGGGTGGGTGGTTGTAGTCGTGTTTTGAGGGGTTCGGTCGCGCGGTCCGTGCGGTTTCCCCTTGTTAATCATGGATTTGGTACTGTCCCCCCAGGCCCTGTAAACGGCCGCGCCCCTTACCTTCCCTCCAGGGATTGAGGAGCGCTGCTTTCTTAGAGCAGTGGTCTGACGAGCTTGGCCGGGTCCTGAAGTGACTTGCCTTCGCAGGTCTGCCCAAGTTGAGCGTCTCTTCACAGGACTCCCGCCTCCATTCCGCGGGAGGCGAGCGTGATCGACGCCTTAACTTTTGAGAGCGGAGGATTTCCTACACAGGAGTCTCTTGTTAGCGAAGAGAGACTGGATAGTGCGATGTTTCCTTAAAGTTATATTCCGGGAAGGGCCGAGTTAAGGGCTTCAGTGTCGTTAAACACGAATCATTGGCCGTGGGAAGGTCCATGAATTGCTATGAATCTTATGTTCTGACTATCCCTCCACCCCCGACGCATTAGAAATGGAAGGTGGGTGGAATTAGAGAAATTACTTCCAAAAGTACTGTCTCTGAATGGTTGGTTAATGGTCTAGTTAATAATAGCCAATGAGAGGGAAGAAGCCTCTTAAAAACAAAATGGAATGTCCTGAAGGCTTTGGAAAATAATAGAAGACAGAAGGAAAAAAAAGTCTGATTATGGAAGGAGGGTTAATGTCAATGAGAGAAATGGGGACGCTAGTATTTTTTCGTTAATTTAAAACAATATTTATTGAGCGCCTACTACATGTTAATTGTTATTGCTTTAGGCTAGGGGTGTGTGGGTGTGTGTGCACACGCGTGTGCACGTGAGCAAGAATCAACAGAGATCAATATATTCATCATTCCTTTCCTGTGGAGCTTATCTTCTAGTCTAGTGGTTCCCCTAATTAATTTTACTCACGATAATTCTGCAGGGTAAGTATTCATTATCCCCATTTTACAGTTTTGGAATCTGAGGCTCCTGGCTTTTAAGCAGTTTGCTCAAGATCACAGAGCTAGCAGTAAGCAGTGTTATCAGGGTTCTAAATAACTGGCTTTTTTACTTTTTCCATTACACTTCACTTTCACTACAGGAAGGAGAAAAATGCAATCTTTGAGTTACTAAAGACAAGCCTGCAGGAGTAACAAGTATAACTTTCAACATCAACTTCCTTTCTTTACGTAATTTTTAAAGGGAAAAAAAAAGACCAAACCTGAATGAGGTTTAAATGCATTGTTCAAGATTATCTTTAGGTAGCCATGAAAGAGAGGCAAATGAACATTATATCCTGAAAACTCTGGAATTATGAAATCCCATAGTTCAGATACATGAAGAGTAATATTGGGTTTCAGTAGAAGTAATAATCAGAAAATCCTTTTGAACCTTTCCAGCCTATTCAAGGTAGAGTAATTTCAGTGAGTGGCACTATGGAATGAAGTTACTCTACAAATCCCAACTTTGTGTGGGTCTGAATCTAGGGTCACACTGGAGAGGCCCCAAGCTGGGGTTCTTGGGAACTCCTAGCGCAGACAGAATCTTCCTTTTTTCCTGTTTTTCTTCCTTTGTCATATCCTTTTTCTGCCTCCTTGCCCTTTTACTTTCTGAATATCTTGGCAAATCTCTCTTTGTCTTACTGGCTAAATACGGTTTTTTAAATTATACTTCTTCCCTGCCACCTTCCCCCACCCCATTACTTATCCTCCCTTCTGAGATTAGACTATAAAAACATCATCCCTGCCAGCAGAAGGAGGTATCATATTTCTCACTAATGGATATTTAGAAGCTTTTTTTCTTGTTCTTTGGTGTTAAAGTATTTGCCAGCAGCTAAACCACAGAGAAATACTGTAAAATAAAATGATCTTGTGAAAATAAAATGATACTCAATCCCAAATTAGAGGAGGTCCAGTAAAGATGGGAAAAGGGGCTTCCCTGGTGGCGCAGTGGTTGAGAGTCCGCCTGCCTATGCAGGGGACACGGGTTCGTGCCCTGGTCCGGGAGGATCCCACATGCCGCGGAGCGTCTGGGCCCGTGAGCCATGGCCGCTGGCCTGCGCGTCTGGAGCCTGCGCTCTGCAGCGGGAGAGGCCACAACAGTGAGAGGCCCACGTACGGCAAAAAAAAAAAAAAAAAGAGATGGGAAAAGGATAAGTATTCATCTAAAGAGAAAGTAGGAAACATTGAATGTTGGCAATGAATTCTGTACACTTGGACATTGTTTCAGTACATTAGGATTTGGAAGGATGAAGGTACATCTTAATGATTTGCATGTGGCTGTTAACTTGGGTCTGCATCTTCTAGGAGGAGTATCTGAATTAGTTGTACAACATTTTAACCAGAGCAGTAAATAGCAAGTTACTCTATTCCTTGTTTCCCAAATCACTCGGGCTCTGGTCTGGCTCTGTGGTTGCAGGCCTATTCTAGGGTGGCCATGAAAACCCTGGACTAAACTAAATTGGCCTTGTTTTGGAGTCAGCCTGTACCAAGAATTGATATTGGGATAATCTCAGGGTTGGAAAGGATCACAGGAATTGCTGTGAACTAAATAGATTCACCCAAACCTCACCTTAGCCTGGATCTTCTCTTCTGGACCTGGGCCCAGACCCAAACCTATCTTCTGGGAATGGATGGTCTTTTTACTTTACATTTCTTTTACTTTCATAATACATAAATTTTCAGTTTTTGCAAAAGAGTTTCGTATATTATTCTGACCAATACAGGAACAGAGAAACTGATTACCTTCTTTAGAAAAGTAGAATTAGGCAATCTTTTCAGTTCAAGCTCAGTCTTTTAATTATTAAAAACAATTATTCATTCAGCAAGCATTTATCTGGGACTTTTTAATAGGCACTTTACTATATACGTTGGAGGTACAAGCACGAAGGAGAGAGTCCCTTCCATCTAGGAACTCACAATCTAGCAGAGCAGACAGCTAAGCATAATTTCAAAACAATATGGTAAATTCTACAATAGAAGTAAGAGTAGACTGCTGTGGGCACATTGCCTAAAAAAGGCTAGAGAGACATTTGAGCCGAGACTTAAAGGTAGAAGAGAAGAAGGGCATTTCAGGCAGTGGGAAATATGTACAAATTGGGAAACTTGAGAACGTAAAATGCATTAAGATATTGAGAATTTCTGAGCAGCTTCAGTGTAAAGGTGTGTAGGGAGATAACAGGAGATTGAGTCCAGAAGGTATTTGGAGCCATAGGTCAGGCCTGGAGATGAAGACCTGTTAGATTATAGCACAGAATTTGTTGAATTTTTATTAGGTGAGATGCCCAGGGAGGGCTAAGGATATAAATTTGGGAACACTGTGTGGACAGCCAACCGTTTAGGTGAATCATGATCACAAAGGAAGACAAGAAAGGAAAGAAAATTGAGGGAGACATAGATACGTGATATAGATTATGTGAGATATAGATATGTGAGGAGTTGGAAGGTTAGAAAGTTAATGGAGGTCGTGCCTTTTGTAAATTTATCAAATGTTTATTGATTATGTACTATGTGCCAGGAACTATGCTAAGAAGAAGGGTTAAAATGGTAAATAAGATGGATATAGTCCATAGTCTCGTGACACCTAGAGTCTACTGCCGTGTACATCAGGTAAGAGCTGTGATAAGGGAAGCATAGGATTTTGGGAGGTGCAGAGGTGGGTAACTTGACTCTGTCTTGGAGGGTCAGAAAAGGTTTCCTAGAAGAAGTAGGTTTGCTGTTACCTGAATGGTGAATAGAGATTAGCCATGTGAGCAGAGAGAGAAAAGTGCTTGAGATAGAGGGAATAAATGTTTTTCAAGGAGACAAGAGTAAGGAGTTCGTTAGTCCTGGAGTTTGGGCTGTGTGGTGGACAATGGTGAGAGGAGCTGGAGAGAGAAGCAGGGGCCCAATAATGAAAGGCTTTCTTGATCAACCATGCTAAGGAATTTGAACTTTACCCTGCCAGGGCAGTGGAAAGTCATTTAAGTGTTGTAAGCACTTTTTGTTATAGAAAAAAATTTTTATTATAGAAAATTTCTTTCAAACATACACAGAAGAGGATAGTAAAATGAATTCCTGTCATCCAGCTTGTACAATATCAACATATGGCCAACCTTGTCTTATTAATCCTCCCAATAGCTCCTTCCTAGCCCACTGGATTACTTTAAAGCAGATCCCAGAACTCATTATTTCATTTGTGAATATTTCAATATGTATTACTAAATGTTAAGGTTTCTCTCTTAAAAAATGTTATCACAATACCATTATTACAACTAAATAATAATAATTATTTATTAATATTTTCAACTATCCAGGCAGTGTTTAATTTCCTTGATTTTTTTCTCAAATGCCTCTCCCTCACCAGTTGGTTTATTTGAGTCAGGATTCCAAATAAGATCCACATATAAAACTGAGTCTCTTTTACTCTATAGGTCTTCCTTCCCTCTTTTTTTCTTTATCATTCATTTGCTTTTTTTTCAATTAAAAAATTTTTTTTGGCTGCATTGGGTCTTAATTGCTGCACACAGGCTTTCCCTAGTTGCGGCAAGCAGACGCTACTCTTTGTGTGGTGCTTGGGCTTCTCATTACGGTGGCTTCTTTTGTTACAGAGCCGGGCCGTAGGTGCACAGGCTTCAGTAGCAGCACGTGGGCTCAGTAGCTGCGGCATTCAGGCCCAGAAGTTGCGGCGCGCGGGCTCTAGGGCATGTGGGCTTCAGTAGTTGTGATGCGTGGGCTCAGTAGTTGTGGCTTGCGAGCTCTAGAGCTCAGGCTCAGTAGTTGTGGTGCACGGGCTTAGTTGCTCCGTGGCATGTGGGATCTTCCCGGACCAGGGCTTGAACCCATGTCCCCTGCATTAGCAGGCGGATTCTTAACCACTGTGCCACCAGGGAAGTCCTGCCATTCATTGATTGAAGACAGCAAATTATTCTGTAGATTTTCTACATTCTGGATTTTGCTGATAATATTCTTGTGGTATGTTTATACATGTTCCTTTGTCCTCCGTGTTTTCTATAAACTTATAATTAGAGCTAGAAGCTTAACTTTTTTTTTCCTTTGGGCAGGAATACTTTGTAGGTGGAACATATTACAGGTATCTCCCGCTTTTTGAGAGTTTGCTTTACCCCACTTCACTTTGAGGAAAGACCTATATTATTACCTGTTTTTGCTAACCAGAAGAAATCTGAAGAGGATTTTTGCTTTTATGGAAAACAGGTGAAAAGCAAAAATAGCATTCAGAGGTTTTTTTTTGCAGTGAGCTGTTATAAAGGCAGTGAGTACCCCAAGCAGCAAGAGTGGCGCCAGTAAGCTCCGTCCCTGGGAACTACACAGCATCAAACTGCCATAGCTTTGAACTGTGTCTGTGAGCATCTTTGCTTTACCTTGGTTTATTTTGTGCATCCATTAGAAAGATGTGTCCTAAGGTTATTGCTTCTTTGCTTTATGCCATTTCAGGAAGGTTTCATAGGAACAGTGTACTTTCAGGTAGCAGGGGAAACCTGTACATCAAGTGGCACATGATGTCTGGTTGTCTCTCTGATTTTTAAAATTGATCAATAGCTTCAGGTAAGATTTGTATTCTTTAAAGAATACTATGGTTACAGAAAAATAATGAAGTCATATTGACAGGATTTCAGTGATTGATTGGATGTGAGTGAAAGGGGAGGAGGAGTCTGATGAAATCCAGGATTTTAGATTTCCTTTGATGAATGATGATAGGAAGGATAAGAAGTATAGGTTGGGGTGAGAAAGGTGGTTGCTTTGGGGCATGTTGAAATTGATGTAAAGATATCGTGTAGTCTGGAACTTAGGAAAAAAATCTGGGTTACAGGTAAATATTAGCTTTACACAAATGGAGAGTCGAGAGAGTGAGTGGGAATAATAGAGAGCTTTGAATAGAACACTGAGAAACACCGTTGGATTAGATATCTATTGCTTTGTAACAAATTACCCACAATTTTAGCCACTTAAAACAACAAATATTTATTATTGCTTAGTTTCTGTGGCTCAGAACTTTGGGAGTGACTTAGCTAGGTGGTTCTGCCTCAAAGTCTCTCATGAAGTTGCAGTCAAGACATTGGCTAGGTTTGCAGTCACCTGAAAGGCTTGACTGGAGTTGGAGGATTTGCTTCCAAGATGACTCACAATCACGGCTGTTGGCAGAAAGCCTTAGTTTCTTGCTGGCTGTTGGAAGGTGGCCTCAGTTCCGCACCAGCCAACCTCTCTGTTAGGCTACATGAGCGTCATCATGATAGAGCATCTGGCTTCACTCAGAAGGAGTAATCCAAGTGAGAGCCATGAGGAAGCCAAAGTGCTTAGTATGACCTGGTCTGAGGACATCACTTCTGACTTATTCTGTTCATTAGAAACGAATCATTAAGTTAGGCTCATATGCTCATGGGGATGGGAATTTTAGGCATGGGCAGGAGAATTAGGCTCTGCCTTTTGAAAGGAGTGTCAAAGAGTTTGTGGAGGGATTTTAAGCCATCACAGTCATATTTAAGGGATTGGCAGAGAAAAGAGCCTGCACAGGAGAGTGAAAAGGGACAGCCAGAGGTATCAGAGAAAAACCAGAAGAATGTGGCAGTCAAGGTGTGAATAGTGAATTGGCATGAATACTATTGAGAGAATTGAATAGATGAAATCTTAAAAATATCCATTGGATTGATCAATTTGAACATCACTGATGCCCTCAAAGAGAGAAGTTTCCATGGAGTTGTGGGTGTGGAAGCCAGATTAGAGTGGTTTGAAGACTAAATAGGAGGTAAGAAGTGGAGAAAATAAGTGTAGTTTACTCAAGATGTTTCATTGTGAAAGAGGCAGAGAAGAATATGGAATTGAGGAGAAGGGTTTCTAAGGTAGGAGTATGCTTAAATGTTGTAGGGATGAGAAGCAGGGTCCGTGTTAAAAATGAGAGTAGAGTCAAGATTTAAGGAATGTAGTAGACATTTAGATCAATGGCCATGGGAACTGGAAAAAGGAATAACTAGGGACATGTTGAAGATTAATCAGGTTGTATAAGGAACTAGTTGAGATTATAAAATATGATTTGTTTAGTCATTACCCATAAATATTTAACACTCTTTCTTGATTTGTATTGTTTTTATAACACTTTGGAGAGAATGTTAGAAATAGTGAGTTAGTAAGTTATCAGGGCCACTCAAGGTAGTCTTTGTAAAAGGAATCATTAGAGAAATAATATGTTCTTTGCTGTTACATGCTGACTGAAAGAGACTCATAGTGACTTTGAATTTCAAAACCATTGGTAATCTAAACACATTTAAGTGTTATTTGGCAATCCTTAGCAATGTCTGGAAGGTGATTAAAAAAGAAATCTGTCATCTAATTCTTGGATTTTAGGTTTTTGAAGAGCTTAAGTATATGTGTTTCTCTTGCAAAGATGTAAAGGAGGGAGTCTCAGATTCTCCTAGAAAGATATCAGCACCACTCACATCAAACAATTAAAAGTGAATTTATACTTTTCTAAATAAACTGTTTTTGAATATATCAAATATGATTTTTATATTAAGCTTACATGGTACATAGTAATAATCCAAATCTTAATATAGTAGTTTTAGAATTGTAAAAGGAACAGAAGAAAAATTGTATCTAATCTAAATGCCCTGAAAAGAAAAGAAAGAAGCCTCCTAAGAGGGTAAGTAGAACCAGTGGGAAGAAGTATATGGAAATTTTATATCTTTGCTTTCCTTGAATACTCTCATCGGTCAAGGAGTCTGATTCCTCCAGCTCCGTTTTTTTCCCTCCAGACTGCTTTGGCTATTCGGGGTCTTTTGTGTCTCCATACAAATTTTAAGACTTTTTGTTCTAGTTCCGTAAAAAATGCCATTGGTAATTTGATAGGGATTGCATTGAATCTGTAGATTGCTTTGGGTAGTATAGTCATTTTCACGATATTGATCCTTCCAATCTAAGAACATGGTATATCTCTCCATCTGTTTGTATCATCTTTAATTTCTTTCATCAGTGTCTTACAGTTCGCTGCATACAGGTCTTTTGTCTCCCTAGGTAGGTTCGCTGCATACAGGTCTTTTGTCTCCCTAGGTAGGTTTATTCCTAGATATTTTATTCTTTTTGTTGCAATGGTAAATGGGAGTGTTTCCTTAATTTCTCTTTCTGATTTTTCATCATTAGTGTATAGGAATGCAAGAGATTTCTGTGCATTAATTTTGTTTCCTGCAACTTTACCAAATTCATTGATTAGCTCTAGTAGTTTTCTGGTGGCATTTTTAGGATTCTCTGTGTATAGTATGTCACCTGCAAGCAGTGACAGTTTTGCTTCTTTTCCAATTTGTATTCCTTTTATTTCTTTTTCTTCTCTGATTGCCGTAGCTAGGACTTCCAAAACTATGTTGAATAATAGTGGTGAGAGTGGACATCCTTGTTTTGTTCCTCAACTTAGAGGAAATGCTTTCAGTTTTTCACCATTGACAATGATGTTTGCTGTGGGTTTGTCGTATATGGCCTTTATTATGTTGAGGTAGGTTCCCTCTATGCCCACTTTCTGGAGAGTTTTTTTGCAAAAGTTAAGTTTACATGATACATGGAATCATATAAATGGAATCATATTCAAGGAAAGTATTTTGAGGTATTCATAATTAATTTTTTCCCATTCACATGACAAAGATTATTATGAAAGTTGATATTCTGTGTCCCAGAGTTTTGTTCACATTAAGCCTTCATCCTAAGATTGTCCACTTATTTAATTTAATTTAATTTATTTTAGCATTACTCTTATGGCACAGATGGGCAAATAAAATATTGGGTGAATATTTGGTTTGTCACTCTGGCAACTATCTCTACAGTCTCTCTCAATCCTCCTCTTTCCTCCATCACTCGTAGAAGATGCCATGCTTCCCAGAGACAATAGAGTCCATTTGGTGGAAACACTCTCAACTGCTCGTACTCCCACCTGTTGGTATACTTACTTTCCTGCCTATCCTTCTCTGTCATGATGGAAGAGGTAATCCTTGGGTGTTCTGGATTTCATCTGCTCACACATTTTTTGAGGATCTCAGTCTATAGATTTTCTCCTTTTTCTGCTTTCCTCCCTCTCTCCTGTATGTCTTCAACTTCTTCCTTTCTATGTACAGACTTTTGTTGTTTAAGAATATTTATTTTGCAGTATAACAACTAAACATCATAGTTGTAACAATTTCATATGGAAAATTTTAGTAAATTTTTAGGTTGCCTGGTGCTTTTCATTTTTTATTGAGATATTAATACATATACCATCTCTTTGAAAGATACAGTTCAATGAGCTTTTTACTTTTAGTTTATTCACAGAAGTGTATAACCATATCCACAATCAATTTTAGAAAATTTTCATTACCCCTAAAAGAAACCCTATTTCTATTAACAGTCACTTCCAGTATTTCACCCCTAGCCCTAGGCAACCACTAATCTACTTTCAGTCTCTGTAGATTTGCCTCTTTTGGACATTTCATATAAATAGAATCATATTATTAAAGTATTCTTCAAATAATTCTAATATGGCTTCTTTCATTTAACATGGTGTTTTCAAGGTCCATCCATATTGTAACATATGTCAGTGCTTTTTATTGCTGCGTGTTCTGTTATATGTATAGTCCACATTTTATTTATTCATTCATCAGCTGATGAACATTTCAGTTGTTTCCACATTTGGGGTATTATGATTAATGATACTGTGAACACTTGTGTACATAAGTTTTGGTGTGGACATATGTTTTCATTTTTCTTGGATATATATCTAGGAGTGGATATATATTTGGATATATATCTCCAAATATATTTCATTTTTCTTGGATATATATCTAGGAGTGGAATTGCCAAGTCATACGGTAACTCTGTTTAACTTTTTGAGGAACTGCCAGACTGTTTTCCAAAGTAGCTGCACCTTTTTACATTCCCACTAGGGGTATAAGGGTTCCAGTTTCTCTGCATCCTTGCCAACAATTTGTTATTGTCTGTCATTTTGATTATAGCCATCCTAGTGGGTGTGAAGTAGTATCTTACTATATTTTGATTTGTGTTTCCCTGGTGACTATTGATGTTGAGCATCTTTTTGTGTGCTTAATGGCTGTTTGTAAATCTTATTAAGAGAAATATCTATTTGGGTCCTTTGCCCATTTTTAAATTGGGTTGTCTTTGTTGTAAGAATTTTTTATATATTCTAGATACAAGTCCCTTATGAGATACATGATTTTCAAATATTTTCTCCCTTTCTGTGGGTTGTCTTTTTACTTTCTTGATAGTGTCCTTTGAAGCACAAAAATTTTTTAATTTGACTCTGTCTAATTTATCTTTTGTTGCTTGTGCTTTTGGTGGTATATCTGGAAAACCATTGCTTAATCTAAAGTCACAAAGTTTTATTCCCAAGTTTTCTTCTAAGAATTTTATAGTTTTAGCTCTTACATTTAGGTCTTTGATCCATTTTGAATTAATTTTTGTATATGGTGTGAGCTAAGGGTCACATTATTTTTAAAAAACTTTATATTCTTTATTATTTTTATTATTCTTTTGCATGTGGGTAACCAGTTATTCTAGCACCATATATTGAAAACACTATTTTTTCTCCATTGAATTGTCTTGACACTCTTGTTGAAAATCAGTTAACCATAAACCATGTGAAGATTTATTTCTGGACTCTCAGTTCTATTCCATTGATCTTTATGTCTATTCTTATGCCAGTGTCACACTATTTCAATTACTGTAGCTTTGTAGTAAGTTTTGAAATTGGGAAGTGTAAGGCCTTTAGCTTTGTTCTTTTTCAAGATGTTTTGGCTATTCTGGGTTCCTTGAATTTCTATATGAATTTTAGGATCTACTGGCTTTTTCATTAACAAATTAATGTGGACTGTATCTCTCCCAAGTTGAAAAATATCTCTGCTAATTCTGTGTCTCCCTGGAAATACCATCTTAACCTCTCTTCTTCAGGATAGGTGAACCTATTGGAAGAGTCTTCTGCATTGTCTGTCTTTATTCACCCATCTTGCATTTACCTTACAGCAATCTTTTTACCTCCAGATTTCACTGAAAATCCTAGCAATGGTCTCCAATGATAGCTTTGTTGCTAAACCCAGTGGGTGCTTTTTACCCTTAGTTTTAATATCGCTGTCTCTGCAGAATTTGACATTACTCTTTATTTTAAAGCTTTAAAAAATAGTTTTATTGTTCTTGAAGAGATGACAACATAATCTTAATTTTTAAAAATTGAAACAATAGCAAAAACTATATTAGGTAGAAGGAAGGAAAGTTCTACTGGAAATCCTACTATCTGTGTTTTGGAGAATAGTTTTCCTAGCAACTCTGTGCTTATATACATATTTATGTATATTTTGTACAAATGGAATCATTTTATACATGATATTCTACAACCTAAGAGCATTTTATTAAAAGTTTTCTACATAATTTGTTGTACCATTTTGTATTGCATTTCTTCAAGTAGCAAAATGAACAAAGGATATCACTTTTCCTTCATCCTTACGTAATGAGATCTCAGTCATCTGGCTTTGGGAGATTAGGATTCCCATGCTGTTTGTGATGCTGGAAAAGAATGTACAATAATTTGTATTATGTCCCACCCAGTCTGCTAGGTTAAGGCAGTTACAAAGACCCACTCACAAACAAAAGACTCCACTTGTTTTTTTTATAAATTTATTTATTTATTTTTGGCTGTGTTGGGTCTTCATTTCTGTGCGAGGGCTTTCTCTAGTTGAGGTGAGCGGGAGCCACTCTTCATCGTGGTGCGCGGGCCTTTCACTGTCGCGTCCTCTCTTGTTGCGGAGCACAGGCTCCAGACACGCAGGCTCAGTAGTTGTGGCTCACGGGCCTAGTTGCTCCGCGGCATGTGGGATCTTCCCAGACCAGGGCTCGAACCCGTGTCCCCTGCATTGGCAGGCAGACTCTCAACCACTGCGCCACCAGGGAAGCCCCAAAAGACTCCCCTTCTTAATGAGGGAGTGGCAAAGTTCTAGAAGAGCTTGTGGGATGAGAAATACCATTATAGACCATTTTTGGGAAATACAGTGTGCCACAAGCCTCTACTATATTAATCATTGTCGTAGGTATTTTCTAATATTGTCAAATACATTGCCTCATTAAGCCTCATAGCTTCTCCCATTTTTTCTTGCTACCACTATTGCATATAAATCACCATAATGTCTCACTTGGTCTATCGCAAAAACCTCATAACTGGTCTCTTTGTTTCCTTTTTGTGCTCTAAAGTCCATTTTCTATCAACAGCCCAAGTGATCTTTAAAAAAAATGAAAAAAAAAAAGGATCATGTTTTTCCCCCTGCTTAAAATTCTCTAATATTAGACTATAGGAAAAAAATCCAAACTCTTTACTATGACTTATGGCTTTATGATCTTTCTCCACTTACCTTTCTACAGTAAACCCTTTGCTCACCACTCTCTATCCACTCTAGCTTTTTTTGTATGTTCCTAAAACACCTCAAACTTGTTCCTGCCTCAGGCCTTTGCATATATTTTCTGGCTTCCTGGACTGATATTATCCCACGGCTGTACCATGGCTGATTCCTTGTTGGTGTACAGGTCTTCATTTAGGCGTCACTGCTCAGAGAAGTCTTTCCTTAACAACCATCTAAAGTAGACCTCACTGTCAGTCACTAGCACAATGGTCTTGTTTTATTTTTTCATAGCATTTCTTGTTAGCTGCTAAAATTATTTTGTTTGTTTGTTTATGTCTATTTCCCTCTGGAATGTAAGCATTCCCTCTGGAATGTAAGTCTCTGTTCCATGACAACAGAGACTTATGTTCATCATTTTGTCTTTAGTATCTAGAGCAGTGCCTGGCACTTAGTGAGTATTCAATAAATATTTATGGAATGAACAATAGTGTGAAATAGTTTTTACTTCCTTTACACATGAAGAAATTGAGATGTAAGAGATCACATGGTAGTTTCTCTGTACGTGATTAAGCCTTCCGACTCCAGACAGAATGTTCTTTCTGTCTGCGGATACTGAATTGTGCTAGCATTGATATTTTAAAATGAAAATAAACCCAAGTTATCACTAGTCTGCTTACAGGTAATAACTAATTTACATCATTATCACGATGAAATAAACGTTCTTCGGAGGCTCTTCTAAAGTGCAAACTGCATTGATTAATCATTAAAAAGTACTGAATCCTTTTACATCTAAGTTGTAAGATAGGGACTTAAATCATCCCCTTTGAAGTGCCAAGGATAAACAAAAGACTCTTCTTCCATTCCAGTTCACCGAAAGCCTACTAGAGAAGGGGAGGAGAAGCAGATACTAAGTCTTAGAATTTGTTGATTGATGATTTTTTTTAATTCACAAAATGTGAGCACAGAAATGTAGTGGCAAATTCTTGAAGCTAATTCTACTTTGAAATTTTAGTCACGCAGAAGGGGATGAAGTGTAAATTTCAGATAGGTGATGATATCCTTTGTGACCAACCCACCATTCTGTTCTGTGTTTGCATGTTAATTAGACCTGATAAAGAATGAGTGTTTTTATTCTTTCTAAAATTTTTTTAATTTTTATTTTTTTAATTTTTAATTTTAATTTTTTTTTTTTTGCCGTATGCGGGCCTCTCACCGCCGTGGCCTCTCCCCTCGCGGAGCACAGGCTCCGGACGTGCAGGCTCAGCGGCCATGGCTCATGGGCCCAGCCACTCCGCGGCACGTGGGGTCCTCCCGGACCGGGGCACGAACCCATGTCCCCTGCATTGGCAGGCGGACTGTCAACCACTGCACCACCAGGGAAGCCCCTAATTTTTATTTTTTGATTGAATTATAGTTGATTTACAGTATTGTATTAATTTCTGCTGTACAGCAAAGTGACTTAGATATACATATATATACATTCTTTTTTACATTCTTTTCCATTATAGTTTATCACAGGATATTGAATATAGTTCCCTGTGCTATACAGTAGGACCTTGTTGTTTATGTATTCTATATATAATAGTTGGCAGCTTCTAACCCAAAATTCCTAATCCATCCCTTCCCCACCCCTTCTCCCTTTTGGCAACCACAAGTCTGTTCAGAATGAGTGTTTTTAACTACAAATAGAACTACCATATGACCCAGCAATCCCACTACTGGACATATACCCTGAGAAAACCATAATTCAAAAAGGTCATGTACCAAAATGTTCATTGCAGCTCTATTTACAATAGCCCAGAGATGGAAACAACCTAAGTGTCCATCATCGGATGAATGGATAAAGATGTGGCACATATATACAATGGAATATTACTCAGCCATAAAAAGAAACGAAATTGAGCTGTTTGTAATGAGGTGGATAGACCTAGAGTCTGTCATACAGAGTGAAGTAAGTCAGAAAGAGAAAGACAAATACCGTATGCTAACACATATATAAGAAATTTAAGAAAAAAAATGTCATGAAGAACCTAGGGGTAAGACAGGAATAAAGACACAGACCTACTAGAGAATGGACTTGAGGATATGGGGAGGGGGAAGGGTAAGCTGTGACAAAGCAAGAGAGAGGCATGGACATATATACACTACCAAACGTAAGGTAGATAGCTGGTGGGAGGCAGCTGCATAGCACAGGGAGATCATCTCGGTGCTTTGTGACCGCCTGGAGGGGTGGGATAGGGAGGGTGGGAGGGAGGGAGATGCAAGAGGGAAGAGATATGGGAACATATGTATATATATAACTGATTCACTTTGTTACAAAGCAGAAACTAACACAGAATTGTAAAGCAATTATACTCCAATAAAGATATAAAAAAAAAAAAGAATGAGTGTTTTTAAATTGCCTTTTTAAAAAGTGTTTTTTTCCCTCTTGATTATAAAAGTAAAGTATGTCTATTGCAGATCATTGACTTCTCAAGTCCTTGAAAGTTTCTTAAGCCCTTTGGCATAGTTCTTGAATTCTTGACCTATTTCCTTATTCTTGCTCATAATCCTGCTTTCCCTTGAGCACCAACATCTAAGAGAAATTCTTTAAGAAAATAATTTCTTAGGCAATGTTTGAATTTATAACAACTTTCCCCATATCTTTTGATATTCACATGCTGTATTTTGAGTGCTTTTCCTAGCTAACCTGGGAACCATTTTTAACAGTTTCTTTGCAAAAATTTGTTCTGGATTCTAAACCCTAAATTTGAACAAGGAGCTTTTGGAGCATAGCCTCATTCTAATTTGGGACCTGAAGGATGAGTTTTAGAATTAGGACTAAGACTTCAAAAATCCATGGTTCTGGCTATTGTTCTGGCAATACAAGAACAACACAAAGAATTTGCATTTCACCAAAAATATCTACAAACAATAAATGCTGGAGAGGGTGTGGAGAAAATGGAACCCTCTTGCACTGTTGGTGGGAATGTAAATTGATACAGCCACTATGGAGAACAGTATGGAGGTTCCTTTAGAAACTAACAATAGAACTAACATATGACCCAGCAATCCCATTACTGGGCATATACCCTGAGAAAACCATAATTCAAAAAGAGACATGTACTGCAGTGTTCATTGCAGTACTATTTACAATAGCCAGGACACGGAAGCAACCTAAGTGTCCATTAACAGATGAAATGATAAAGAAGATGTGGCACATATATACAATGGAATATTACTCAGCCATAAAAAGAAATGAATTGAGCTATTTGTAGTGAGGTGGATGGACCTAGAGTCTGTCATACAGAGTGAAGTAAGTCAGAAAGAGAAAAACATATACCGTATGCTAACACATATATATGGAATCTAACAACAAAAAAAAAGTGGTTCTGAAGAACCTACAGGCAGGACAGGAATAAAGATGCAGGCGTAGAGAATGGACTTGAGGACACGGGGAGGGGGAAGGGTAAGCTGGGACGAAGTGAGAGCGTGGCATGGACGTATATACACTACCAAATGTAAAAGAGATAACTAGTGGGAAGCAGCTGCATAGCACAGGGACATCAGCTCGGTGCTTTGTGACCACCTAGCGGGGTGAGATAGGGAGGGTGGGAGGGAGATGCAAGAGGGAGGGGATATGGGTATATATGTATATGTATAGCTGATTCACTTTGTTATACAGCAGAAGCTAAGACAACAATGTAAAGCAATTATACTCCAATAAAGATGTTAAAAAAATTTTGCATTATACAAATTTTCCCATCTTCGTAGTGCTTTTCATGCTGTTCATCTTTCCATTATCTTATTATCTTGGGCCCTGACTTAGTCTTTTCCAAATAAGGAGAAACCTTGGCAATTTTTAATAGAAAAGTGGAGTTGAATGATAATGGATTATCACTGCACAGTTTGGTGAGAGAAGTACTAATATACAGCATAAACCACCTGGAGTTTAACAAACCCCCATCATTTCTTTCAATCACTTTTTTGTGAAATAACATTAATCACTATTTAGTATTTTGGGCAGTATTTGAAAAACTAAACAAACATAGGAAATATATATTGAGGTCCAATATATATTAACATACCTTAAGTAATTTGTAGCACTTAGACTACTAGTTAGTATTTAATATTTAACTTTTTCTTAGAAAGGATGCGCAATCCCTGCCATCATAGCTGTGCTTAATTAAACCCTGTGAAAGTGGTTCTCTTTCTACTGGCCTGAAATTCTGATTTGAAGATAAAATTGTCCTTTTTAAGAAATAGTGAGAGACCTGGGACTTTACAATGTAAGATTTCACTAGATCAAAATACAGGTCTACAGTCCTTTACCCATAATTCTGAAATCCCTCAGTCTCTGAATTCCAGAAGTTTTTTTTCTAAATTTATTATATTCTCATTTGGAAGTAAAGCCTGTCTTGAACTGTATGGCTATTTATAATCTCTGTCATACTTAGTGTAAATATATGTTGTACTACCTAAATAGTAGTTTGCTGAATTGTGAAATTAATTAAATGCTTAATACTTCAGACTCCACTGCAGGTGTGACACAGTTTATGTACTATATGTATATTACTTTTCAAAAATTGTGAATTTCAAAACACATTTGATCTGAAAGTCTCAGATAAGAGATGTGGACCTGTATCTGTTATCTAATGACGTAGGGGTTTACATGCCAGCAATAGTTCAGAAGGCAGGGGTACCACCGTCTGAAGTATTGCTGCGAGGATTTGTAGGGTGGCAGTTATACTGTTGAGTTCAGAAGGATCACTGATTTGACACTCAGCCTTTGTGGCTCAGAAAATCTTGGAAAGAAAACTTAAATTAACCAGATCTATAGTAACTGGTAGAATGCATGGCGTTTAGAGTCAGACCTGGATGGGAATCCTCTCTATCCCACTTATTATATGTGAGTCCATGGGCAGGTTACATAAAACTTTCTGAGCCTTTATTTTCTCAATTACAAAATGGATATAATAAAAGAACCTATATCATAAGATTGATGTGAGAATTAATTAATATTATATTTAAAGCACTAGCACAGTGTCTGGCATATAAGTGCTCAGTAAATATTAACAAAAAGCTAAAGTTTATGACAGTGTTTGACATATAATAATATTCACTAAATGTACATTGTGGTAACTATTATATAAGCTAATTTTCAAATTTATTCATAACAAGATATATAACTGTTAAGGAGACTGCATATTTAGGCTATCTCATTAGTGCATTAGTACATATAGTCTCTGAAAGCAAGCTATATGGGTTGCCAAATTTATAAGCAGAAGCAGACTAAAGGGAGTTATATATTATATTATAGCTATTTAATCAGACATTGATATCAAGATGCAGTATCTCTGTGTTAGAGACATACCTATTACAAGAACCAAACAGGTCTAATCTGTTGATCAGGAAAACTTCTATTCTGGCTTTCTGGTTCGGGTTCTGGCCTTCCTACTGTAGTTCTATTACTTTTAATACTTTCTGATACTTAGTATAATTAGTCATAATTAGTATAATTACCTCTAGGCTGTTCCAGCTCTTAAAGATGATCTTGTATATATCTCTGTTCTGATACATGTCTGGTTTCTTTGAAGGAAGGCAGCCATCTTCCAGGATCTTGGAGAGACCCCAAATATCACTGTCCCCTTGTATACTGATTCAATATATTTTCCTAAGGCTCTATCTGTAGTATACTGCTGCTCGAATGAGGCCCTCTGTAATGGGGAGGGGAAGATGAGGAAGTTATCTATCCCTATGAATGATAGGGAAAATTCCTCCATTATTGTGGGTTTGTGAATCCTCAGTGTTTCTGGTGGTGTAGCTTTCCAGTAGCATGATGACATTTTGGGCTATTGAGTGCCCACAAGGCATTAACTAGTGAAGGCTCTCTGGTACATTAAATACTATCAAGATGGCTTAAGGAGTCTGTGCTCTCCCAAATAGAAAGGAGACTACAGGAATGGGTGTTATTGCTGTCATTTCCTATTTTGTAGTTGTTGTAAACAGTGTATCTTTGTGGAATTCTGGCAAGTACTATTTATTTATTTACTTTTATTGAGATATAATTATACCCAATAAAAAACCCCACAGATTTCAAGTATACATTTAGATGAGTTTTGACATTTGTTTACACCCTTGTTACCAGTATCAATCAAAAGATAGAGCATTGCTGTCATCCTGCAAAATTTCCTCCTGTCCTTTTCCTGTCCATTCTACACCCTAGAGCCAGCCTCTTGTGATTTCAATCTTTAGGTTAGCTTTGCCTAGCAGGTTGAGCCCCTGCTAGGTGTTCCAGGAGTGCATGGTCCAAGGAGCAACACTAGCTAGAAGCGCAACCTCATGTACTTTTGGGAATGAACTAACGTGTGACTCAATACTGAAGCAGTATTACCTTCATGTTAAAAGGAAGGAGACCATTTTGACATTTGTCCACATTCATCGTCCGCTTGTCTTCTACCATCAATTTATTGTTTATTCTTTGCAAAGGTATAGCAGGGGTGTTGGGTAGAAGAGGACACATGGATGAATCAGAAACCCTGCTCTCTAAGAGAAGTGATGAAGCATGCACATACATTATTTTCATATAAGATAGAAGTAATATGTGCCTTAAGAAAGGTAAGATGGGGTGCTATGTATTAAAAAGTTCAGAAGAAGGAAACTTCCCTTTTAGCTATGAGAGATTCAGAGCAAGTCAGATGAGACTCTTGCTTCATCTTTAATAAAGATTTAGTTTATTAAAGTAAAATTAACATTCAAATAAAAATTTAAGTGTCTTTACATACACGTTTGGGGAGGCATTCTTTGCTTTATAAAAGGATTGTAGAATTAGTTTAAATGGCAAACTAATCTTCCCTAATGAATTTTGAACATATTTGTGCACAACTTTTCCAGATACATTTGCTTTGTTAAGCAGAGGAAATGCACAGTATATTAACAGTTAAACAGGTTTTCATTATGGCACTATATACCAGCACCAAGCTAGATTTTGTGAGTTAATTTGTTAATTTAAAATACTTTTGAGTACTTAGTGTATGCTAGGAATATACTGAACTAATCTTTAATGTAAGTTTATATCCTGTTGGAGATACAGTTAAGTAGTTATAATTAAGATACAATTAAGAGGTTACCTTGGTGTTGAATTTGATTTAGTGCTTATATACCATTATTAGAGATTATTATTGCTCTCTAATTGTTTTATGTAATATTTTTAAATGCAGTTATAAAAATTGAGAATGCAGTAAATTGTACCTCAGCATATGAGCTGGGTTGAAAGAGGGTTCACAGAGGAAGTGTGTGAGCATGAAGTAGCGAAAATATATGTTTTTGTTTTACTTTGTTATTTGTCTTTTTGTAGGCTGTCTATGTTTTATTACTAAAGCAGTTTGGGGTCTATGTATATGTGTAGAGGGAACTGAGACATGTCTGAAAGAAAGTGTGGCCTGATGGGAGTAAAGTTAGCTTACATTTAGAGAAAATGATTGCAGATCTCTGTTTGCTATATTTAAGGTAGAAGCAAGGAAGGGACGTGGACCTTGTGCCTTTTTTTTTAAATTAATTAATTTATTTTTATATTTATTTTTGGCTGTGTTGGGTCTTCGTTTCTATGTGAGGGCTTTCTCTAGTTGCGGCAAGCGGGGGCCACTCTTTATCGCGGTGCGTGGGCCTCTCACTATCGCGGCCTCTCCTGTTGCAGAGCACAGGCTCCAGACGCACAGGCTCAGTAGTTGTGGCTCACGGGCCTAGTTGCTCCATGGCATATGGGATCTTCCCACACCAGGGCTCGAACCTGTGTCCCCTGCATTGGCAGGCAGATTCTCAACCACTGTGCCACCAGGGAAGCCTCCCTTGTGCCTTTTATACAGCAGGTCCTATGCTAAGTGATTTACTTATATTAACTCAGTACCTGCAATGATCCCATGAGAGTAATACCCAGATTTACAAATGAGGAAACTACGGCTCAGGAAATTTTAGTGATTTGGCCAAGGTCACACTACCAGCAAGTTGGCAGGGCTGGAATTCAAAATCTTCTCTCTCTCACTCCACAGTCCATGTTATTTCGTTAAATTGTACTATCTGTAGGATAAGTTACATGTCTGGATATACTTTTTTTTTTTTTTTTTTTTTTTTGCAATCTACGCGGGCTTCTCACTGTTGTGGCCTCTCCCGTTGCGGAGCACAGGCTCCGGACGCACAGTCTCAGCGGCCATGGCTCACGGGCCCAGCCGCTCCGCGGCATGTGGGATCCTCCCGGACCGGGGCACGAACCCGTGTCCCTGCATCGGCAGGCGGACTCTCAACCACTGCGCCACCAGGGAAGCCCTGGATATACTTTTAAAAAAATAATTTCTTCTAAAAATTGTACTTCCTTTAAAAATTTTTGTAAACCATGTTGGGGGATTGAAATAATTTTGTACATTTAAATGAAAGAGTTCAGGGACTTCCCTGGCAGTCTAGTGGTTAAGACCCTGTGCTTCAATGCAGGGGGTGTGGGTTTGATCCCTGGTCAGGGAACTAAGATCCCACATGCCGTGCAGCCATAAAAAAAGAAAAGAAAAATAAATAAAATAAATTAAAATAAATAAATAAAGTTAAAAAATAAATGAGAGAGTTCACATGGGTATATCTATAGCCTCAGAAGCCTCAATGGAGAATATTTTGAGCTATCCTTAATTTAAATTACTTATGTAGCCTTCCCTTCAGAAGATTTTTTATATGTGGTACACAGAAGTTCAGCTAAAGTAATAAAATATATCCAGAGTGTGACAATTAAGAGACCCTACTGGGATTTTGAAAGGGGTTATATTAAATCTGTAGATCAATTTGGAGAGTATTGCCGTTGTATTGACAATAGTAGCCCACCAATCCATGAACACAAAATGTCTTTCCATGTATTTAGATCTTTAATCTCTTTCAACAATGTTTTGTAGTTTCAGTGGAAAAGTCTTGTACTTTCAAAAATTAGGTTTATTACTAAGTATTTTTATTCTTTTTGGTAATATTATAGATGGAATTATTTTGTTAATTTTTTTCAGATAGCTTGTTCCAAGGGTATAGAAATACAATCTATCTTTTTGAATTAATTTTTTTCATTTTCTTCAGGTATATGCTCAGGAGTGGAATTGCTAGATCATATGGTAGTTCTATTTTAATTTTTTGAGGAAACTCTGTACTGTTTTCCATGGTTGTACCAATTTACATTCCCACCAACAGTGTACTAGGGTTCCTGTGAAAATATCTTCTCCCATTCAGTAGGTTGCCTTTTTGTTTTGTTGATGGTCTCCTTTGCTGTGCAAAAGCTTTTAAGTTTGATTAAGTCCCATTTGTTTATTTTTGCTTTTGTTTCCCTTGCCTAAGGAGACAGTTCCAAAAAAATATTGTTAAGACCTATATCAAAGAGTGTACTGCCTATGTTTTCTTCTAGGAGTTTTATGGTTTCTGGTCTTACATTTAGGTCTTTAATCCATTTTGAGTTTATTTTTGTGTATAGTGTGAGAAATGTTCTAATTAATTTTTTTGTTTTTTTTGCGGTACGTGGGCCTCTCACTGTTGTGGCCTCTCCCGTTGCGGAGCACAGGCTCCGGTCGGGCAGGCTCAGAGGCTATGGCTCACGGTCCCAGCCGCTCCGTGGCATGTGGGATCTTCCCGGACCGTGGCACAAGTCCGTGTCCCCTGCATCGGCAGGCAGACTCTCAACCACTGCGCCACCAGGGAAGCCCCTAATTCATTTTTTTAGAATGTAGCTGTCCAGTTTTCCCAACATCATTTAACTGAAGAGATTGTCTTTTCCCCATTGTATATTCTTGCCTCCTTTATTATAGGTTAATTGACCATATGTGCAAGGGTTTATTTTTGGGCTCTCTATTTTGTTCCATTGATCTATATGTCTGTTTGTGTGCCAGTACCATACTGTTTTGATTACTGTAGCTTTGTAGTATAGTCTGAAGCCAGGCAACATGATACCTCCAGCATTGTTCTTTTTTCTCAAGATGCTTTAGCTATTTGGGTTCTTTTGTGGTTCCATACAAATTTTAGTATTATTTATTCTAGTTCTCTGAAAAATGTCATGGATATTTTCATAGGGATCGCATTAAATCTGTAGATTGCTTTGGTTAGTATGGATATTTTAACAATATTAATTCTTCTAACCCATAAACATGGGACATCTTTTCATTTATTTGTAATGTCTTCAATTTCCTTTGTTGACTTCTTTTTTTTTTTTAGAATGTGTTATTATTTTAATTAATATTATGATTTGTTGTTGCTCAAGTGTCACAATTAAGGAGATTTTAGTTTGTAGCAATTTGCTAGAGGGAAACTCCCATTAAGTGGTGTGAAATTCAGTGCTATTTGATGTTGTAAATAAAAGAAGCAAGGGGTAATCCAGTGCAAGTTCTTCTCAAACTTTAATTTGCACAGAGAAATACTTGGGGATCTTATTAAAATGCAGATTCAGACTCTGGGGGTCTGGGGTGAGGCCTCAGATTCTGCATTTCTCACAAACTCCTGGGTGAGGCTGCTTGCCGCCCTGGACCTTTCAATAGCAGGGACCTAGGAGATTTTTCCTGGTGCTGGGTAAGATTCATTGACTTCTTATAGTTTCCAGAGTACAGGCCTTTCACCTCCTTAGTTAAATTTATTCCTAGGTATTAATTCTTTAAACATTTGATAGAATTTACCAGTGAAGCCTAGGCTTAGGCTTTTCTTTGTGAGAAGTTTTTTGATTACTAATTCAAATTCTTTACTTAAAGGTTTAGTTGTATTTTCTATTTCTTCTTTAATCAGTTTCGACAGCTTGTGTCTTTCTTGGAATTTGTCCATTTCTTCTAGGTTATCTAATTTGTTGTTCATTGTATTCATTTAGAATACTTTTTGTTTTGTAAAGTTGGTAATAATGTTGTCTCTTTCATTCCTGATTTCAGTAATATGAGTCCCCTTTTTTTCTTGGTTAGTCTAGTTAACGTTTGTGCATTTTGTTGATATTTGCAGTGAAACAACTTTTGATTTTTATTGTTTTTTCTCTGTTGTTTTTTCATTTTCTAATTTCATTTCTGCTCTAATTTCTATTATTTCCTTTCTTCTGCTTGCCTTAGGTTTAGTTGCACTACTTTGTGTAATTTTTTTTTTTTTTTTTTTTTTCTGCGGTAGACGGGCCTCTCACTGCTGTGGCCTCTCCCATTGTGGAGCCCAGGCTCCGGACGCACAGGCTCAGCGGCCACGGCCTACGGGCCCAGCCGCTCTGCGGCATGTGGGATCTTCCCAGACCGGGGTATGAACCCGTGTCCCCTGCATCGGCAGGCGGACTCTCAACCACTGTGCCACCAGGAAAACCCTGTGTAATTTCTTAAGGTAAAAGATTAGGCTATTGATTTGAGATCTTTATTTTTTAGTTTAGACATTTATAGTTATAAATTTCCTTCTAAGAATTGCTTTCATTGTATTCTTTTTTTTTAATAGATCTTTATTGGAGTATAATTGCTTCACAGTACTGTGTTAGTTTCTGTTGCACAACAAAGCAAATCAGCCATATGCATACACATGTCCCCATATCTCCTCCCTCTTGAGCCTCCCTCCCCTCCTCCCTATCCCACTGTATTCTTTATGTTTTGGTAAATTGTGTTTTCATTTTCATTCATCTCAAGTATTTTCAAATTTCCCTTGTTATTTTTTCTTTGAACTATTGGTCGTTCAGGAGTGTCATTTAATTTCCACCTATTTGTGAATTTCCCAAATTTCCTTCTGTTTTTGAGCTCTACAGTTAATCCATTTTGGTCAAAGAACATACTTTGTATTATTTCCATTGTTTAAATTTCCTGAAACTTGTTTTATGGCTTAACATGTGGTCAGTTCTGGAGAATGTTCCATGTACCCTTGAAAAGAGAATGTCTTTTCAAGAAGTTTCCTCTGAAAGGCACAATCTGTTGCACATTGCTTCTGTTCACAGCACACTGACCTATACGTAACTGAAAGGGAGGCTGGAAATGTAATAACTGGCAGGGGAGCCATGTGTTCAGTTAAAACTTTGGGTGGAGGATATGTTACTGAAAGGAAGAAGAGGAGAATGGATATCAGGGGACAAGCCTGTTACAGGCAACAATATATTTGTGGTAATTTACTTTGAAATTTCAATACAAACTTAATCTGAATCAATACCTTGGGGTTAGCATTAGGATTAGCATAAGGATTATTATAAATAATTTTTGATTGCATGTCTTGTTGTAACAGAAGCCACTGACCTTGCATTAATAAGATATAAGAAACCAACAAACCAGACCACCAAATTCAACAATCTTTTTAAATTCTGGAGCCCCTTAGGAGTAGAACACATCACCCCTGTATCTCTCTGCTTCATGGGGGATTCTGTTTTCTAATCTAGCTGAAAAGATTTTAGCATCTGTTTTGTGAGTGATCCTTTCTTAAGGTGGTGGACCTTGTGGCTGGTGACATGTTTGTGCCAAGTTGCTAAAAAGTACATTTGTTAGTAGGTTTGAGAACATTGGTAGCACAGCTCCTGGTAGGAAGATTGCTGGAGTTGGGGTTATGTTGGCCCTACGTTTCCCTCATCAGTACCAATATTCATTAAAAAACAAACAGACAGCAACAACAGCAGGAAAATACAAAACAAAACAAAAAACCCCAAACAAAACCCCTTGCTATTCAGTGAATAGCATTGGCTTAGGCAGGTTTGCCTCAGATCAGGGTGTATCTGGAGATCGCTTGCAGCTAGGACTCTCTGCCTCTCCTCTCTCCTCCTCTCAGCGTGTATGCTTTAATTATTGCTTCCTTCATGTAGAGGGCACAAGACCTGTGGCAACTGTACCTCACAGCTTCAAGAACAGATAGGAAAGAGCTCTTCCCTATCAGCTCAGCCCCAGTAGAAAAACTCCCTGTGGAAGGATTCTATCCACCTTTTTTTTTTTGCGGTACGCGGGCCTCTCACTGTTGTGGCCTCTCCCGTTGTGGAGCACAGGCTCCGGACGTGCAGGCTCAGTGGCCATGGCTCACGGGCCCAGCTGCTCCGCGGCATATGGGATCTTCCCAGACTGGGGCACGAACCCATGTACCCTGCATCGGCAGGAGGACTCTCTTCCCCACCAGGGAAGCCCCCGGTTCTATCCTTCCTTGTCCCTGGGGTTGTGGGTTCTGTGATCGACCAGCTTGGTCAGATAACCCCTCCTCAGCACTCACTGTGCCTGGGGGACTTAGTCACACCAGCTTCCCTTTGGCCCCACATTGGAGCTGAGTGGGGAGAAAATGAGGGCGAGGGCTCTGTGTCATTGTGGAAGAGGAGGAGGATTTGAGGCTAGCAGAGCGCAGGTATGGTCTGGGAGAATGATTTGCAGGGCAGCCATTCCAAATTGTACCTGCTGGGTCAACTCTGCTACATTTTACATGTGTAATTTAACTGGGTAATTTACTTGATCTCTCTGGTGTCACTTGCATTTATAATATGTGCATAACTCTTACCATGCAAGGTCTTGTGAGGCTTACTGTGTATAAAGTGCATATCACATAGAGCAGGGGGTCCTCAACCCCCAGGTCACGGACTGGTACCTGACCGTGGCCTGTTAGGAACCAGGCTGCACAGCAGGAGGTAAGCGGCGGGCGAGTGAGTGAAGCTTCATCTGTATTTCCAGCTGCTCCCCCATCACTCACATTACCGCCTGAGCTCCGCCTCCTGTCCGATCAGTGGCGGCATTAGATTCTCATAGGAGCGCGAACCCTACTGTGAACTGCGCATGCGAGGGATCTAGGTTGTGTGCTCCTTATGAGAATCTAATGCCTGATGATCTGAGGTGGAGCTGAGGTGGTGATGCTAGCACTGGGGAGCGGCTGCAAATACAGAGTATCATTAGCAGAGAGGTTTGACTGCACAGAGACCATAATAAATTAGTTGCTTGCAGACTCTTATGAAAACCCTATCAGTGTATCAGTGAGTGGCAAGTGAAAACAAGCTCAGGGCTCCCACTGATTCTGCATTATGGTGAGTTGTATAATTATTTCATTATATATTACAATGTAATAATAATAGAAATAGGGACTTCCCTGGTGGTGCAGTGGTTAACAATCCACCTGCCAATGCAGGAGACACAGGTTCAATCCCTGGTCCGGGAAGATCCCACATGCTGCAGAGCAACTTAAGCCCATGTGCCACAGCTACTGAGCCTGCACTCTAGAGCCCGCAAGCCAGAACTACTGAAGCCCGTGCACCTAGAACCCATGCTCCGCAACAGGAGAAGCCACCACAGTGAGAAGCCCTTGCGCCACAGCTACTGAGCCTGCACTCTAGAGCCCGCAAGCCAGAACTACTGAAGCCCGTGCACCTAGAACCCATGCTCCGCAACAGGAGAAGCCACCACAATGAGAAGCCCGTGCACCGCAATGAAGAGTAGCCCCCGCTCACCGCAACTAGAGGAAGCCCATGCGCAGCAATGAAGACCCAATGCAGCCAAATAAATAAATTTATTAAAAAATAAAGTACACAATAAATGTAATGTGCTTGAATCATCTCGAAACCATCCTCTCCCACCCCCGATCCGTGGAAAAATTGTCTTTCATGAAACCGGTGCCTGGTGCCAAAAAGGTTGGGGACCACTGACATAGAGGGTATCAATGAGTGAGAATCTGCTGCTGCTGCTTTTGCTATATCATTAATGTCACCATCATCCCTTTCCCCCAAGTCCTCATATTTGACAGTGTTATTTTTCTATAACACACCACTGAGAATGTTCATAAACCTTCAGTAGCTCTCCATTAACTATTGAATAAAGTTTAATTTCCTTAACTTCTCACTGTTTTTTTCTGACCCTCCAAGACCTGGTCCCCATACCTCCTTTTCAGCCTCATCTCTCCATTCTCTCCACCTTCCTCTCCACACACTGTGCTTGAGCTATCAGTCTACTCTTCTATGAAGACCTCATGTGTAAAGTTTTCCATACCTGTGCTTTTGCTAATGTTGTTCCCTTGGCTTGGAATGCCTTCTTTTTCCTACCTTCCCTCTCTTATCAGAATCCTTTTTTTTAGTCCCAGATTGAACCTTGAGACCTGGTCACTTCAGTGTTGCCTTTCCCCATCTTTTTTCCATGGCAGGGAGCCTTCTGTAGTTCATAGCACTTTGTGCCTCTATGCACATAATTTATTTTTGCTCTATATTACAGTCGTTTATATGCTAGTCTTTTTTTTTGGACATTTAAAAATAGTCTAGGCCAGTTATTTTATAGGATATCCCACATTCTGGATTTGTCTGATTGTTTCCTAGTTATACTTGCTTTAATTATTTTCACTTATCTCCTTCAATGTTTTCTAACTTATAACCCTGTCTTACTCTTTTTCTATTTACTGTAATCTTATTTTTAAAAATGGAAGAGGGTCAAGGATGTTTCATACCTTGTTTGAATTGTATTCTAACTCTCATTGGGTATTTTCAAACCTAATTATTATTTTTCTGTATTGCCTTGACACTTTTGGAGGGAAGATAAGTGTATGGTATGGTAAAAGGGCTATTAAATGCTTAGGGAATATTTTTGTTAACTGTGTTTTTATCAACTATATTGTTAGTAAAGAACTCTTTTCAACCCTGCTTGATGTTGAGAATATTTTATAAAATGTATGAGTCCTCTTTATATATGTAAGTAAGAAGACTGTCTTCAGTACTTCAATAATAATTTCTGAACATGAATTTCTATATCTCAGTATTTGCTTTTTTGTTTTATTTTTTTCTTTTTTGAAGAGAGTTCACTTTGATTTATCATTGTAATATTGTTACATTGATAAGCTAAGAATCAGTGAAAACAATGACATAGGCTATGTTAACAGCATGTACTGCAATGAGAAGGGTAAGGCAGATCTTTGTGTACAGACATGCAGATATCTCCAAGAAAGATTGAATTTATTTTTTCCAGCTTTATTGAGGTATAATTGACATATAACATTGTTTAAGTTTAAGGTGTATAGTGTGATGATTTGATATACATATATATTGTGAAATGATTACCACAATAAGGTTAATTAACACATCCATCATCACCTGTCATAGTTACCTTTTTTTTTTGTAGTGAGAACTCTTAAGATCTACTCACTCAGCTTCTTTCAAGTGTACAGTACATGTTGTTAACTATAGTCACCATGCTGTACATTAAATCCCCAGAACTTAGTTATCTTATAGCTGGAAGTTTGCTTATGGCTCAGTACAATGGATGTAGGGCATCTATGATTTAAAGTGGGACAGTTTTCTTTAAAACATAACCCCAGGGAATTCCCTGGTGGTGCAGTGGTTAGAACTCCAAGCTCTCACCACTGAAGGCCCAGGTTTGATCCCTGGTCGAGGAACTGAGATCCCGCATGCTGTGTGGCACGGCCAAAAGATTAAAAACGAGCAAACAAGCAAAAAAACATAACCCCAGGATATTGGCTTGTTTTACTTTGTCACATAGTGGAGTACAGAAAAATACCAGTTGTTGAGGTATTAAATATTTTTAAAACTTTAGTTATTTGAGGTTTTACTTTATTTTATTACACATGACTAAGTTAATTCTAGGAATATTTACTGAATGTCAACATGGGGCTTATTATGCAGCACATAGCCTTTGCTTGGCTCAGTCTAGTAAGGGAAACATAAAGGAGAAGCAACATTTTATCAATAAATATTTTTTTATTACCTAATGTATGCCAGACATTGTTCTGAAACAAGTCAGATACAGTTTCTATCCCTTAAGGAATGTGCAGTCTGTGGGTGAGTCAGACAAGTAACTAGCTATCATAGCACAAGATGGTGCATGCCACAACAAGGGAACACACAGGAGACTCTGGGAGTCCAGGGATGGAAATTCAAATCAGACGGAGGTAGGGCACTTGATGAATGACAGTTGGCAAGGCAGAAAATCAGGGTCAAGGATATTCCAAGCTGAGGAACATTGGATGAGAAATCTCAGAGGCAAAAAATGTGACCCATTTGGGGAGTTGCAAGGAGATAAAGTTAAAGCAGTGTTTCTCAAAACGTGGTCTTGTGTTTGCTTGAGTCAGAATCATCTGGGAGTGATTCTTAAATCCCCAGGTAATTTGTCGCCTTCCAGGTGACTCTCAAACTTACTAAAATATGAGAAACATATTTTAGTTGAGAGTTCAGGGCTATGAAGGAGGAATGAAAATACAGTGTAATATATGTTACATTTAAGGTACACATAAAATTCTGTGATTAGTTTTATTTGTATAGACTAAAAACATTTTAAACCTCCCAATTCCTATCTTTAAGTGATGGTGGGGTGATGTGGGGTGGGGATGGGGAGAAGGGAGGAATATTACTATAAATGTTGTCTCTTTATCCCTAGATGATTTTAAAAACAGTCTGTTTATCTTTTATTCATTGAATGTTTTTGTTTTTCTTTTAGTCCAAGGACAAAATGATGAGAGGCTCTCGCAGAGGATGTGTTAGACTCAGAGTGAGTATTTATTCATTTTTATGATAACCAATTCTGACAGAAAGAAAAAAAATATTTTGACAGATTAATGGGAGTCTAAATTTAGTTTAGCTCCTTTACTTAATTGTTAGGGCAGGCAACTAAGGCTCAGAGAAAAAAAAAGAACTTCTCCAGGGTAACTCCAGAACCAGGACTAGAACTCAGTTCCTTTGGCCCATGATTTAATGTTGTATCCATGACTTAATGCACCTACTGATTTTTTTAACCTCTATTTTATACCCAGGGACAGGGGCTGGAAATTAAATGAGTTGTAGTGTTGGCAATAGCACAAACAGTAGAAAAAAACTGAAAAATCCCGACTTTCAGCTGCTTAGTTCTTCCTGTTCAACACTATTTAATAATGGTTTTTGTAGCAGTGATGTCCAATAGAAATATAATGTGAGCCACATATACATAATTTAAAATTTTTGTAGTAATCACATTTAAAAAGCAGGTGAAATTAATTTTAATAATATATTTTGTTTATGCCAGTATATCCAGAATATTATTTAAACAGGTAATCAATACAAAAATTATTAATGAGATATTTTACATTCTTTTTTTCATACTAAGTCTTTGGAATCCACTATGTCTTTTGCACTTATGGCACATCTTTGTTCAGATTAGTTGTACTTCAGGTGGCCTGTAGGCACATGTAGCTAGGGGCTACCTTATTGGACAGTGCAGGCCTATAGCTTCAGGCTGCTTTCAATTGCTTGTTCAATTTCCACCGTGGTCCAAATAGCTAAAGACAAGAAAGAATGCAGGCTTGGGGATATAATTTCTAGTACTCCATTGTATCTAAAGAAGGGCCTACCTCTATCATAACTTGGTAAATCAGCTTCTAGTGACCTTTTCTTCTTTCAAGCTCCTGTTGCTTTCTTTCTGCCATCTTTTTTCTGCACCCTTACTTTTGAAGATGTAAATGTAAATATTTGGTAAACATACAATTGCCTTTATTAGCAGTAGTTAATTGGTAAAAATGGGAAATAACTGAGAAAAAAACCAAATTCTAATGGAAAAATTTTGGCACTGAGATAGGAGTAAGTATGGTGAATTTACAGGATGGAAATGAGACAGGCTTGTTTTGAACAGATGTTGTATATGTGATAGCATAAAGATTTTTGAAAATTCAGCTTATTATACTGTTTACTGTTTTTTTTCCATTCCTTTGGTTTTGCTTTTGCCTTCTTGGTTTAATTGCTTTTCTAACCACTTGCCATTGACCTCAGTCACCCCTCAGTCTGGTATGAACTGCTTTCTTGGCTTGAGATAGACTCAATGGTGAGACTTTGGCAGAGCTGCAGTGAGACAGCTCTTCAGTCGAATTCAATCTGGATTTGGGCTGCTGTCTCATTGTTACATTTAATGTGCTATTTTTTTTCTTTTAAATATAGCTTAATTAATTATTAACCCTTGTGACTACCATCTAGGTTAAGAAATAGAATTTGACCAGTTACCTCGGAAGGCTCTCTATGTGCCCCATTCAAATTACAGCCACCTCCCTGTCTCTTATAGTAACCATTGTTCTTTTATAGGAATCACTTCTTGGATTTGCTTTCCTAAATTCTATATTTTATATTACCCATTTAAAAAAACTCGATATCTTTTGTTTGCAGTTATGTATTGAAGAATCCAGACCCTTTGACCTGTAGGAGCTTTCCATAATGTAGATTTTATTGATTGCATACTGGTGCAATTCAGCGTGTTCCTCTGTCTCTGCTTTTCTTGCAAATTGGCAGGTGGATCCAGAGACTGGATCAGACTTAGGTTTGATCCCTTTGGCAAGACTATAGGCAGTGTTGTGTTCTTTTATCAGTAGACACATGATGTCTGGTTTTTGCTCTTTATTGATATTAGCAACTTTTTTTTTTTTCCCGGCTGCGTCACACAACTTGCAGGATCTCAGTTCCCCAACCAGGGATTGAACCTGGGCCATGGCAGTGAAAGCACCGAGTCCTAACCACTAGGCCACCAGGGAACTCCCAGATATTACCAACTATTGATGCTCAGTAGCTAGATCCATTTGGGGGTTGCAAAATTATGATATTTTATCATTTTGTTTTAATTTTTATCAGAAATAATTATATAAGGAAACATTTCTCTTCATCTATTATTTAATTACCCAGTGGTACAGTTCAAATAGACAGGATAAATAAATGCTCGATCATTTCCTTTTACTTACTCAATGTTCAAGATAATGAATTGACTTAAAACAATACTCATATATATATCTATATATCCAAAAGAATTGAAAGCACAGCCTTGAACTGATATTTGTATACACATGTGCTTTTCGTAGAAGTGTTACTCACAATAGCCGAGAGGTGGAAGCAGCCCAGTGTCCATATGATGGATAAATGGATAAACAAAATGTGGTATATACATACAGTGGAATACTGTTTAGTCTTAAAAAGGAGGAAGGAAATTCTGACACATGCTACAACATGGATGAACTCTAAGGACGTTGTGCTGTGTGAAATAAGCCAGTCACAAAAAGACAAACATTGTTTGATTCTACATATATGAGGTACCTAGAGTTGTCAAATTCATGGAAACAGAAAGTAGAATGGTGGTTTTCAGGGGCTGAGGCAAGAAGGATTAGGGATTTCTTGTTTAATGGGTACAGAATTTCAGTTTGAGAAGATGAAAAACTTCTGGAGATGGATGGTTAGGGTGGCTGCGCGACAATGCGAATGTATTTAGCGGTACTAAGCTGAACACTGAAAACTGTTAAAATGGTAAATTTTATGTTATGTGTACTTTACCACAATTAAAAAACTCCCACCATTTATTATCTACAGTTCTGTAGATCGGACATCTCAGAAAGATTCTCTCCTTGTTGAAATCAAGATATTGGCCAGGCTGGGCTATTATCTGGAGACTCTGAGGAAGACTCCAAGGCGAGAATCTGCTCCTAGGCTCATTCAGGTTGTTGGCAGAATTCAGTTCCTTGTGGTTACAGGACTGAGGTCCTCATTTTCTTGCTGGCTGTCAGCTTGAGATCTGCTCTCAACTTCTAGAGGCTGCACATATTCCTTGTCATGTGGCCCCTCCATCTTCAAGTCAGCATGGTGCATAGAATCCTTCTAGTGCTTTAAACCTCTCTGACTTTTCACTTCTGCTACCAGCTGCAGAAAACACTCCGCTTTTAAAAGACCTCACATGATTAGAATAGGTTACACCCACCAGATAATCTTTTTGCCATGTAATCACTTCAGTGATTACTCATCCTGTACATAATCACTGCAGTAACATTTCATCATATTCACAGTTTCCACTCACACTAAAAGGGGAGGAGAGAATACAGGGGCAAGGGTCATTTGGGGGGTGGGTATTTTAGAATTCTACCACACAGCATGACAAAGAAGAACTAGACATACCTGTGTTTGAATCTTATTTTTGCTCCTTGCTTTGTTGACTGGAAGAGGGAAGCTATCTGTAAGCCTCCTGAGCTTGACTTTTCTCTCCTTTAAAGTGGGGATTATAATACCCTTGCAGAATTTTGTGAGGATTAGGCACTTGACACATAGATGGAAGCTGTAAATTAGTAGTGTTCGTGTGTGTGTGTGTGTGTGTGTGTGTGTGTGTGTGTGTGTGTGTGTGTGTTAAGAGGTTCTGTGGTAGTTTCAAGAAGCAGAACTGCCATTTGGTTTCCTATTTAGGAAACATCTGGAGAGTTTGTTTGCAATATAGGTTCCCAAGTCCCACTCTCTAGAGATATACTGTTTTAGAACTGGGTCTGAAACCCTTATTTTTAAACAGATTCTCCAGGTGATTGTGTTGTACAGCCAAGATTGGGACCACTAGTGTAGTAGAATCAGAGAGACCTGGAGCTGAATCTCACTCAGCTTACGCTCCTTACTGACTCTGTGCCTTTGGGCAAATTTCTTAACCTCTATGAAAATAACATATAACTTGCAGCGTTGTGAGGTTTAGCAATTATGCATGTACAGAGTTTGGCACATAGTGTATATCCAATATATGATAACTGCTGTGGATGGTGATGACGATGATGACAGTGGTGGTGATAGACAATGCACCTATCATCTAGATTCCAGATGAGCTTAAAGAGCTGTCATTGACCTGTACCACAGATCTCTCCCCGCCTCTTCATACATCCCATCCTGTGTTCCAATCACCCTGTACTTCTTCATGTTTCCTCATTGCTTCTGACATATATTTTTCTTATGTCAGGAATGTTCTGTGCCCTTATTTGGTGAGCTCATCTTTAAGAGACTTTTCAAAAGGTGTTTCTTCATGAAGCGTTCCTGATCCACATCCTTCTAGCAGATTTGCTTCTAGTACTGTCAATTATATCCATGATATCCATGATAGTACTTGTCAATTATATCCATGATAGTACTTTTACATGGTATTACACGTTAAGTAGTCTGTTTTCCCCAGTCAATAGTGAGTTCCCATTCACTGTCATACGTGCCTGGTACACTGTAAGTAGGTTCTCAAAAAATGCTTATTGTTGATTTCATGTGTTTATAAAAATAAGGAATACATTTTGGGGAATTTGCCTCTACTATAGTTTACATACAAAAGAAGTATGGAAGTTATGTTAAACACAGCATGAGCCAGTGGTATGGATGTGTTTTATTTGAAAAAAAAAAAGCAAAATACCCATGTGGTTTTAGGCTACATGAAAGAAGATTAGGAAGAGGAACCAGCAGTTATTGAGGAAGCTCTTTGGATCAGTTACTGTGCTGGCTGATTTTCATTGACATTCCCATGCAATCCTCTCAGGCTAACGGTGTTATTTCATTTGACGAATGAGGAGACTGAGACTCAAGTTACATTTAGTAACTTACCAAAGTCACACAGTTAGTAAATGGTGAATCTGGGATTGAACTTGGGTCTGTCTCATTCCAAAACCGTGTACAGTCCATAATGTTACCAGGCTCCTCTTCTTCTGTTTTTTTTTGGTCGTACCATGCTGTATGAGGGATCTTAGTTCCGCGACCAGGGATCAAACCCGTGCCCCCTGCAGTGGAAGTGCGGAGTGTTAACCACTGGACCACCAGGGAAGTCCCTGGGCTCCTGTTCTTCTTGACTAGAAGAGTCAGTGCAGACGCTCCAACCTGATGCAAGGACATGTAAAACCAGTGGAGGAAAACCATTTCCTTCCCCTCTACTTTCTTTGACTGTATTGGTGGCAAAGTGTGGCCACTAGATGGTGCCCTTGCCTTGATGGAAAAGTAGAATATTGGTTGAGTCCTGGGGTCTGATTTTTTCTGTTCTGAGACTCACCAAAAAGCAAAACATTGACATTTCCACGTAAAATCTGAAAAATGGAGAAGTAGTAGCATTAAAGAGGCAGTGTGGGGTAGAGACAAGAACAGACCAAAAATCAAATGGAATTCAAATCTGGATTCTGCCACTTACTAGCTTTGTGACTTCAGGCAACTCATCTATTCAGTTCTGAGTCCTATTTCCTTTAGCTCTGGAATGGGCTCATGTCATTTACTCATATAATTATGAATATCAAATTAACTGATACATTAAAAAGTATGGGACTTGCCTGGTGGTCCAGTGGGTAAGACTCCATGCTCCCAATGCAGGGGACCTAAGTTCGATCCCTGGTCTGGGAACTAGATCCCACATGCATGCCACAACTAAGCCCGCGTGCAGCAACTGACCTGGCATGGCCAAAAAAAAAAAGTATCCAAACACAATGTTTGGGACTTAGGTTCTTTTTTTTTTCTTTTTTACAGTTATAAGGGACTTAGGTTCTTAATGAATGGTAGTTACTGTTGTAATTAATAATTCCCGGCGAGAGGAACCAACATGGCGGAGTAGAAGGATGTGCTCTCACTCCCTCTTGTGAGAACAACAGAATCACAAGTAGCTGCTGGACAGTCATCGACAGGAAGACACTGGAGCTCACCAAAAAAGATACCCCACATCCAAAGACAAAGGAGAAGCCACAATGAGATGGTAGGAGGGGCGCAATCACAGTAAAATCAAATCCCATAACTGCTGGGCGGGTGACTCACAGACTGGAGAACACTTATACCACAGAAGTCCACCCACTGGAGTGAAGGTTCTGAGCCCCACGTCAGGCTTCCCAACCTGGGGGTCCGGCAACGGGAGGAGGAATTCCTAGAAAATCAGACTTTGAAGCCTATCGGAATTTGATTGCAGGACTTTGACAGGACTGGGGGAAACAGAAACTCCACTCTTGGAGGGCACACACAAAGTAGTGTGTGCATTGGGACCCAGGGGAAGGAGCAGTGACCCCATAGGAGACTGAACCAGACCTACCTGCTAGTGTTGGAGGGTCACCTGCAGAGGTGGGGGTTGCTGTGCCTCACCGTGAGGACAAGGACACTGGCAGCAGAAGTTCTGGGAAGTACTCCTTGGCGTGAGCCCTCCCAGAGTCTGTCATTAGCCCCAACAAAGAGCCCAGGTAGGCTCCAGTGTTGGGTTGCCTCAGGCCAAACAATCAACAGGGAGGGAACCCAGCCCCACCCATCAACAGTCAAGGAGATTAAAGTTTTTACTGAACTCTGCCCACCAGAGCAACAGTCAGCTCTACTCACCACCATTCCCTCCCATCATGAAACTAACACAAGATCTCTTAGATAGCCTCATCCACCAGAGGGCAGACAGCAAAAGCAAGAAGAACTACAATCCTGCAGCCTGTGGAACAAAAACCACATTCACAGAAACATAGACAAGATGAAAAGGCAGAGGGCTATGTACCAGATGAAGGAACAAGATGAAACCCCAGAAAAACAACTAAATGAAGTGGAGATAGGCAACCTTCCAGAAAAAGAATTCAGAATAATGATAGTGAAGATGATCCAGGACCTCAGAAAAAGAATGGAGGCAAAGATCGAGAAGATGAAAGAAATGTTTAACAAAGACCTAGAAGAATTAAACAACAAACAAACAGAGATGAACAATACAATAATTGAAATGAAAAATACACTAGAAGGAAACAATAGCAGAATATCAGAGGCAGAAGAACAGATAAGTGACCTGGAAGACAGAATGGTGGAATTCACTGCTGCGGAACAGAATAAAGAAAAAAAAAAATCAAAAGAAATGAAGACAGCTTAAGAGACTTCTGGGACAACATTAAACACACCAACATTTGCATTATAGGGGTCCCAGAAGGAGAAGAGAGAGAGAAAGGACCCGAGAAAATATTTGAAGAGATTGTAGTCGAAAAGTTCCCTAACATGGTACAGGAAATAGCCACGCAAGTCCAGGAAGCGCAGCAAGCGCAGCAAGATAAAGCCAAGGAGAAACATGCTGAGACACATAGTAATCAAATTGGCAAAAATTAAAGACAAAGAAAAATTATTGGAAGCAGCAAGGGAAAAACGACAAATAACATATAAGGGAACTCCCATAAGGTTAAGAGCTGATTTCTCAGAATAAACTCTACAAGCCAGAAGGGAGTGGCATGATATACTTAAAGTGAGGAAAGGGAAGAACCTACAACCAAGAATACTCTAACCAGCAAGGATCTCACTCAGATTTGATGGAGAAATCAAAAGCTTTACAGACAAGCAAAAGCTAAGAGAATTCAGCACCAACAAACCAGGTCTACAACAAGTGCTAAAGGAACTTCTCTAAGTGGGAAACACAAGAGAAGAAAAGGACCTACAAAAACAAACCCAAAACAATTAAGAAAATGGTCATAGGAACATACATATCGATAATTACCTTAAACATGAATGGATTAAATGCTCCAGCCGAAAGACACAGGCTTGCTGAATGGATACAAAAACAAGACCCATATATATATGCTGTCTCCAAGAGACCCACTTCAGACCTAGGGACACATACAGACTGGAAGTGAGGGGATGAAAAAAGATATTCCATGAAAATGGAAATCAAAAAAAGCTGGAGTGGCAATGCTCATATCAGATAAAATAGACTTTAAAATAAGGTTACAAGAGACAAGGAAGGACACTATGTAATGATCAGCGAATCAATCCAAAAAGAAGATATAACAATTATAAATATTTATGCACCCGACACAGGAGCACCTCAATACATAAGGCAACTGCTAACAGCTCTAAAAGAGGAAATTGAGAGTAACACAATAATAGTGGGGGACTTTAACACCTCACTTACACCAATGGACAGAGCATCCAAAATGAAAATAAATAAGGTAACAGAAGCTTTAAATGACACAATAGACCAAATAGATTTAATTTATATTTATAGGACATTCCATCCAAAAACAGCAGATTACACTTTCTTCTCAAGTGTGCATGGAATATTCTCCAGGATAGATCACATCCTGGGTCACAAATCAAGCCTCAGTAAATTTAAGAGAATTGAAATCATATCAAGCATCTTTTCTGACCAGAACGCCATGAGATTAGAAATGAATTACAGGGAAAAAAATGTAAAAACCACAAACACATGGAGGCTAAACAATATGTTACTAAATAACCAAGAGATCACTGAAGAAATCAAGGAGGAAATCAGAAAATACCTAGAGACAAATGACAATGAAAACACGATGATCCAAAATCTATGGGATGCAGCAAAAGCAGTTCTAAGAGGGAAGTTTATAGCTATACGAGCCTACCTCAAGAAACAAGAAAAATCTCAAATTAACAATATAACCTTATGCCTAAAAGAACTAGAGAAAGAAGAATAAACAAAAACCAAAGTTAGCAGAAGGAAAGAAATCATAAAGATAGGAGCAGAAATAAATGAACTAGAAACAAAGAAAAGAATAGCACAGATTAATAAAACTAAAAGCTGGTTCTTTGAAAAGGTAAAGAAAATTGATAAACCATTAGCCAGACTCATCAAGAAAAAGAGGGAGAGGACTCAAATCAATAAAATTAGAAATGAAAAAGGAGAAGTTACAACAGACACCACAGTAATACAAAGCATCCTAAGAGACTACTACAAGCAACTCTATGCCAATAAAATGGACAACCTGGAAGAAATGGACAAATTCTTAGAAAGGTATAACCTTCCAAAACTGAACCAGGAAGAAATAGAAAATATGAACAGACCAATTACAAGTAATGAAATTGAAGCTGAGATTAAAAATCTTACAACAGGGCTTCCATGGTGGCACAGTGGTTGAGAGCCCACCTGCCGATGCAGGGGACATGGATTTGTACCCCGGTCTGGAGAGATACCACATGCCACAGAGTGGCTGGGCCTGTGAGCCATGGCCACTGAGCCTGCATGTCCGGAGCCTGTGCTCCACAACGGGAGAGGCCACAATGGTGAGAGGCCCGCGTACCGCAAAAAAAAAAAAAATCTTCCAACAAACAAAAGTCCAGGACCAGATGGCTTCACAGGTGAATTCTATCAAACATTTGGAGAAGAGCTAACACCCATCCTTCTCAAACTCTTCCAAAAAATTGCAGAGGAAGGAACACTCCCAAACTCATTCTATGAGGCCACCATCACCCTGATACCAAAACCAGACAAAGGTACTACCAAAAAAAAAATTACAGACCAATATCACTGATGAATATAGATGCAAAACTCCTCAACAACATACTAGCAAACAGAATCCAACACCAAATTAAAAGGATCATACACCATGATCAAGTGGGATTTATCCCAGAGATGCAAGGATTCTTCAATATACACAAATCAATCAATGTGATACACCATATTAACAAATAGAAGAATAAAATCTGTATGATCATCTCAATAGATGCAGAAAAAGCTTTTGACAAAATTCACCACCCATTTATGATAAAAACTCTCCAGAAAGTGGGCATAGAGGGAACCTACCTCAACATAATAAAGGCCATATACAACAAACCCACAGCAAACATCATTCTCAATGGTGAAAAACTGAAAGCATTTCCTCTAAGATCAGGAACGAGACAAGGATGTCCACTCTCACCACTATTATTCCTCATAGTTTTGGAAGTCCTAGCCACAGCAATCAGAGAAGAAAAAGAAACGAAAGGAATACAAATTGGAAAAGAAGAAGTAAAAGTGTCACTGTTTGCAGATTACATGATACTATACATAGAGAATCCTAAAACTGCCAGCAGAAAACTACTAGAGCTAATCAATGAATTTGGTAAAGTGGCAGGATACAAAATTAATGCATCTCATTAAGAAATCTCTTGCATCCCTATACACTAATGAGGAAAACTCTGAAAGAGAAATTAAGGAAAGACTCCCATTTACCCCTGCAACAAAAAGAATAAAATACCTAGGAATAAACCTACCTAGGGAGACAAAAGACCTGTATGCAGAAAACTATAAGACACTGATGAAAGAAATTAAAGTTGATACCAACAGATGGAGAGATATACCATGTTCTTGGATTGGAAGAATCAATATTGTGAAAATGACTATAGCAAAGCAATCTACCCAAAGCAATCTACAGATTCAATGCAATCCCTATCAAATTACCAATGGCATTTATTATGGAACTAGAACAAAAAGTCTTAAAATTGGTATGGAGACACAAAAGACCCGAATAACTAAAGCAGTCTTGAGGGGAAAAAAACGGAGCTGGAGGAATCAGACTCCCTGACTTCAGACTATACTACAAAGCTACAGTAATCAAGACAATATGGTACCAGTACAAAAACAGAAACATAGATCAATGGAACAAGATAGAAAGCCCAGAGATAAACCCATGCACCTATGGTCAACTAATCTATGACAAAGGAGGCAAGGATATACAATGGAGAAAAGACAGTCTCTTCAATAAGTGGTGCTGGGAAAACTGGACAGCTACATGTAAAAGAATGAAATTAGAACACTCCCTAACACCATACACAAAAATAAACTCAAAATGGATTCGAGACCTAAATGTAAGACCAGACACTATAAAGCTCTTAGAGGAAAACATAGGAAGAACACTCTTTGACATAAAACATAGCAAGATCTTTTTTGATCCACCTCCTAGAGTAATGGAAATAAAAACAAAAATAAACAAATGGGACTTAATGAAACCTAAAAGCTTTTGCACAGCAAAGGAAACCATAAACAAGATGAAAAGACAACCCTCAGAATGGGAGAAAATATTTGCAAATGGATCAACAGACAAAAGATCAATCTCCAAAATATATAAACAGCTCATGCAGCTCAATATTAAAGAAACAAACAATCCAATCCAAAAATGGGCAGAAGACCTAAATAGACATTTCTCCAAAGGAGACATACAGATGGCCAAGAAGCACATGGAAAGCTGCTCAACATCACCAATTATTAGAGTAATGCAAATCAAAACTACAATGAGGTATCACCTCACACTAGTTAGAATGGGCATCATCAGAAAATCTACAAACAACAAATGCTGGAGGGGGTGTGGAGAAAAGGGCACCGTCTCGCACTGTTGGTGGGAATGTAAATTGATACAGACACTGTGGAGAACAGTATGGAGGTTCCTTAAAAAACTAAAAATAGAATTACCATATGATCCAACAACCCCACTACTAGGCATATACCCAGAGAAAACCATAATTCAAAAAGACACATGCACCCAATGTTCATTGCAGCACTATTTACAATAGCCAGGTCATGGAAGCAACCTAGATGCCCATCAACAGACAAATATATAAAGAAGATATGGTACATATATACAATGGAATATTACTCAGCCATAAAAAGGAACGAAGTTGAGTCATTTGTTGAGATGTGGATGGATCTAGAGACTGTCGTACGGAGTGAAGTAAGTCAGAAAGAGAAAAACAAATATCGTATATTAACGCATGTTTGTGGAACTTGGAAGAATGGTATAGATGAACTGGTTTGCAAGGCAGAAGTTGAGACACAGATGTAGAGAACAAACATATGGGCACCAAGGGGGAAAGCCGTGGGGAGGTGGGGATGGTGGTGTGTTGAATTGGGTGATTGGGATTGACATGTATACACTAATGTGTATAAAATTGATGACTAATAAGAACCTGCTGTATAAAAAAATAAATAAAATGAAATTCAAAAATATAAAAAAAAAATAATTCCCATTGGTAAGATGAATTTCAGATTTTGAAGAATCTTATGGGGTCTTAGGAATCGCCCTAGTAATCACCAAATATATTGTGAGTTTTTGAAAACTGTTAATCCATGTGTGACTTAAAGTAACTCTTTTTTTATCCAATGCTTCATTCACTGAGTACTTCACTTCATTCACTGAGTACTCCATATATCAAGTGTGCTGGTCATCAGAGTTGACTGATTCCCTGAGGGATATGTCCTCTGTATTCTCTTCTTTTAGTCCATCACAAGAGAGTTCAGCAGTGTACCATGATAGATTATTAATAGTTTTAGCACTGACTTCTTCCAGGGCTTTATTTCAATGATTCTACATTATTTTTTCATATGTTAACATCTGTGGCATTGGGATACATTTTATAATCATTGATGTCTTAGAATGGTTACAATTAGGTATTTCTAGGTTAATGTATAACCTTAAGAATGTCTTTCCCCCTCATCCTCTTAGATCTGCATCCTTTTGTCAATTGTTTTATCATTTCATTATGAAAAAATACTTTATTGATTTATGCCTTTTTTGTTAATTCACTAGCTTTTGTGGAAACATCATCTCTTCTCTGTGAATTTGACCCTGAAAATGTCCTTTCTTGGGCAAGATGTAAACATCTGTTTAATCTCTGTGATTGGTACATAGATGTCATTAGTGCTATATTTTCTGAATGTTTATAATATTTTATGACTATAAATTAAAAATTTTTTAAGTGATGGAAAAAGGTATTCCAGGAAAATATTAACCAAAAGAAAGCTAGGAAATAGTATTAACATCAGAAATAATAGACTTCAAGTCTTGCTTGGATTGATTTCAGAAAGTAAACCTAAATTTCATTCCAGTAATTGTATAGCCTTGCAAGTTTTGCAGCTTCTAAATAAAAATCCCTGGGAATCTAATAATGAAGTGTTGGTGGTTAATAAATAAATTAATAAATAATAGACTTTAAGAAAAAAATTTCAGTTGTATGGAAAAAGAGAATGCCCCAAACCCAGTGTCACATACATAACATTCTCTGACAGCAATGGAACAAATTAGAAATCCTTTATAAAACAGTAGCCACATGCCACCTCACACACATACTTGTAAATAATTCATTGGTAAATGTAGAAATTATAATGGAAATTATGAAATATTTAAACCTGAATGATAATCAAGGTACACATGTTAAAACTGCATCTAAAGCAGTCTATGATTTATAATCTTAAATGAATATATTATAAAACAGAGATTAAAAATAATGAGCTAAGCATTATATTAAAAAAATTAGAAAAAGGGCTTCCCTGGTGGCGCAGTGGTTGGGAGTCCGCTTGCCGCTACAGGGGACGCGGGTTCGTGCCCCGGTCCGGGAGGATCCCACATGCCGCGGAGCGGCTGGCCCCATGAGCCATGGCTGCTGAGCCTGCACATCCGGAGCCTGTGCTCCACAACGGGAGAGGCCACAACAGTGAGAGGCCTGTGTACTGCAAAAAAAAAAAAAATTAGAAAAATAAAAAAGTAATGATAAAGAAAGTAGAAAGAGAAAATAAAGGGAATATTTAGGCCAGAGTCCCTTATTAATGTAGATGTCAAAATCTTGAGCAAAATACAGTAAACCATACCCGGTAATGTGTAAGCAAAAAGTATTATGGCCAAACAGAGTTTATTCTAGCAATACTAGGATGCTAATTTTATAATTAATTAAGATAATTTACCATAGTAATAGACTAAAAAGGAAAATTACATAACCATCTGAATAAATGCAGAAAAAGCAGTGAATAAAATGAAACATGCATTCAAGATCAAACAAGTTAGGAATAGAAGAGAACATTCTTTTTTGTTTGTTTGTTTGTTTGTTTTGCGGTACGCGGGCCTCTCACTGTTGTGGCCTCTCCCGTTGCAGAGCACAGGCTCCGGGATGCGCAGGTTCAGTGGCCATAGCTCACGGGCCTAGCTGCTCCGCGGCCCAGACCGGGGCGCGAACCCGTGTCCCTTGCATCGGCAGGCGGACTCTCAACCACTGCGCCACCAGGGAAGCCCAGAAGAGAACATTCTTAACCTGATAAGGAGTATTTTCTAAAATGCTCCAGTGTTCTTAATAGTGAAATAGTAGAAGCATTCTCTTTAGAATCAGTAGCAAGGCAGAGGTGCCTGCTTTTGCTGTTTCTTTTTTTTTAAACTGAAGTATAGTTGATTCACAATATTATGTTAGTTTCAGGTACACACCATAGTGATTCAGTATTTTTTCAGATTATATTCCATTGTAGGTTATTTCAAGATAATGACTGTAATTCCCTATGCTAAACATTATATCCTTGTTGCTTATCTGTTTTATACATAGTACTTTGTATCTGTTAATCCCATACTCCTAATTTGTCCTTCCTCCCTTCTCCCCTTTGATAACCACAAGTTTGTTTTCTATATCTGTCTGTTTTACACATACATTTATTTGTAATATTTTTTAGATTCTACATATAAGTAATATTGTACAGTATTTGTCTTTCTCTGTTTGCCTTATTTCACTATGCATAATCTCTGGGTCTGTCCACGTTGCTGCAGATGGCAGTAGTTCATTATTTTCTATGACTGAGTAATATTCCATTGCATATGTATGTGTGCGTGTATATATACATACATATGTATGTATATATATAAACATATACCACATCTTCTTAATCCAGTTGCCTGTTGACAGGCACTTGAGTTGCTTCCATATCTTGGCTATTGTAGATAGTGCTGCTGTGAACATTGGGGTGCATGTATCTTTTTGAATTAGTATTTGTTTGCTGGATTGCATGGTAGTTCTATTTTTAGTTTTCTGAGGAACCTCCATACTGTTTTCCATAGTTGCTGCACCAATTTACATTCCCACTAACAGTGTACAGTGGTTCCTTTTTCTCCACATCCTCTCCAACTTTTGTTATTTGTAGACTTTTTTGATGCGAGGAGTGAGGTGATATCTCATTGTGGTTTAGATTTGCATTTCTCTAATAATTAGCAATGTTAAGCATCTTTTCATGTGCCTGTTAGCCATCTGTATGTCTACTTTGGAAAAAAGTCTGTTCAAGTCGTCTTTGATTAAGTTGTTTGTTTTTTTGTTACTGAGTTATATGAGCTGTTTGTATATTTTGGATATTAACCCCTTGTTGGTCACATGATTTGCAAATACTTTCTCCCATTCCATAGGTTGTCTTTTTGTTTTGTTGGTGGTTTCCTTTGCTGTGCAAAAGCTTTTAAGTTTAATTAGGTCCCATTTGTTTTGTTTGTTTTGCTTTTATTTATTTTTGCCTTGGGAGATTGGTCTGAGAAAATATTACTACAATTTATGTCAAAGAATGTTCAGCCTATGTTCTCTTCTAGGAGTTGTATGGTTTGTGATCTTGCAGTGAGGTCTTTAAACCATTTTGAGTTTTTTTTTGTATATGCTGTTAGGGAATGTCATAATCTCATTGTTTTACATGTGACTGCTTGGTTGTCCAGTTTTCCCAGCACCACTTGTTGAAGACATTGTCTTTTCTCCATTGTATGTTCATGCATACTTTGTCATAGATTAATTGACCGTAGGTGTGTGGGTTTATTTCTGGTCTCTCTATTCTGTTCCATTGACCAATGAGTCTGTTTTTGTGCCAGTACCATGCTGTTTTGATTACTGTAGCTATATAATATGGTCTGAAGTGTGGAAGGTTTATACCTCCAGCTTTTTTCTTTTCTCTCAAGATTGCTTTGGCAATTCAGGCTCTTTTGTGGTTCATATGAATTTTAGGGTTATTTGTTCTAGTTCTATTAAAAATGCCATGAGGATTTTGATAGGGATTGCTGCTTCTCTAAATATTGTACCCCGGAGGTCCTAGGGAATGCTATAAGAGAAGATACAATAGATATAAGGTTTGGAAAGAAGAATCAAAATTAGTACTTGCAGAAAATGTTTCTGTAATTGTGCTAGGGGCCCTGGCAAACATATAACACAAGAATAAGAAACAAAAGAATTTGAAGAAAAAGGATTGGAAGTGAAGAATAAACATTATTGATGTTTGCAAATGATATGATTGTCTACATTAAAAAAATCCACAAGAATCTAAATAAATACTATTTAAATGTCTCACCTTCAGCAAAGCTGTGTGGTGTGGCCAAATAAATAAAAATTTTAAAAAATTTAAAAAGAATTCTATTTAAATAGTAACAAGAACTCTAAGTCACCTAAGAATATATTTTATAAGATAAATACATTCCTTTGATGGATAAAAAATGTAAACATCATTGAAAGACTACAGGAAAATCTGAAAATAGATAAAGCTATCTCATCTTCTTGCTTATTAGACTCAATATCATGTGTATGTTTATTTCTCCTAAATTAATCTATAAACACATGTAATCCCAGTCAAAAATATCAGTTAGGCTTAAAAAAGAAGTTGACAAGATGATTCTAAAAGTCATTTAAAATGGTAAAGGGGCAAGAAAATTTTCAAGAATAAGGAGTCGGGGGACTTGCCATTCCATATGTTAAGACTTTTTAAATGAAACTATTGTAAATTAAAATAAGTATGATATTATTAGTATAAGGGGAAGGAAATAGATCAGTGGCATAGAAGAGAAAGCTCAGAAACAGAACCACACATCAATGAGAATTTAGTATATGACAGCATTACAAACCAGACACTATCACTCAGTAAATGAAGCTGGATCAATTGGCTGCCCATATGGAAAAAAATAAAATTATTCCCTACCTCATGCTATGCACAAAAATAAATTCCAGAGGTATTAAAGGTATAAAATGAAAATTTATACTTATAAGAGTTTATAGAAGAATGTCCTTATAGTATCAGGATAGAGGAGGATGTCTTAAAACACAAACTATGATAGGAAAGATTGGCAGATTTAACAACATTCAAATTTTAAAACCTTTCAACAGCAACAACAAAAGACACCATAATCAAAGAGAAAGACAACCATTGGGCAGGAGAGAAAATATTTACAATGCATATAGTTGACAAAGGATTAATATCCAGAATATATAAAGAATTCCTACAAATCAAATAGACAAAAAGAAAATCCAAAGAACACATACAAATCAGTAGAAAAGAAAAAAGAATGCCCAAAAAGAAAATGTACAAAGGATACACTCAATTCATATAAGAGGAAATAAGAATGGCAATAAATATAACTAGATTCTTATTCTCAGTAATTATCAGAGACTCTAAATTAAAAGTTCAGTAAGATAGTATTTTCATCAGTTTGCCAAGGATTTTTAAAGTCTGATTTTATCTAGTGTTGGCCAGTGATTGGGTATATAGGAACTCTCACACAGTGCTGATGGGAATATTAATTGGTACAACTGCTTAGGAGAGCAGTTTTGTAGGTCTTCAGTAAGGTTGAAGGTACAACTGATTCTACATAAAAATGGAACTCTCTTCCATTTCAGAGGGTTTGCTTGACATTTTCTTGCAGAAGTGTTGCAGAAGTATTGCCAGGAGGCATATACAGTGATGATTATTGCTGCATTATTGGAATAGGAAAAATAAAAAATAACCTAAATGTTCTACACAGTGGAATTGAGACATTGTGGTATACTTATATAATAAATACTATATAGCAGATAAAATGTACATACATATTCTCAACATAGATAGTATATGTGTGTATATGTATGTATATACATATATATATACACACATACATATTCTTGACATGAAAAGTACATATATATATATTTATTTATTTACTCAACATGAACAAACCTCAAAATAATATTGAGTGAAAAAAGGAAAGCAAATTGTTCACCACTCTATTAGTCATCAGAAAATTCAATAAATACTTGTTGAAACAATGAATGATGCTGAAGTGGGGGCATGCAGCAGTGTCTTTCGTGAGCAGGCTGGACCTTAAGCTTTCCTGCTTCCCTCTATATGGTTGACTCTTCTTTCTCCCCTTTAAACTATGTGCTCTTGCAGGCAGAGATATATCTTATTCCTATATATATCCCCTGGCTGTTATTGCTCCTGGCCCAGAATAGGTATTTAATAAGTATGTTGAAGTAACTAGTGAATATTGCTTATTATACCTATGCCCTGTTAAAGAACGGCCTTTGGATCAGGAGTTGCAAGACCTGAATTCTCCTGTCTTTTAGTCGTAGGACCTTGGGCAATTTTTTTTTACTTCTCTGAGTCTCGGTTTTCTAATTTCTAAAGAAAAGTAATACCTGTTCTGCCTAAATGTGTTATATGAAAGTAAGATCATATACCATAAGGTCATATAATGTAATAATGTAAGAATGTTGTATGAATGTAAGACTTCTAATATTTCAGCAGTGAGGGAAAGTATGTGGTTGTAGAGTTGCAGTGGGAGTAGCTGTGCTGTGTATTCTTAGCACTGTCAACGTTCCTTTTAGGAGCTGTGTGAGCAATCTGTGTCCCAGAGGAGTCATCATTCCTTTTTTATTATCTTTGGAGCCAGTTTACCAGTTTACTTTTTTCTTCTTACAAAGGGAGATTGGCCCTAAAATAGCCAGCGTTCTGTTTTTTCCCAAGGCGTGAGAGCAAAACTATCTTTCTGTCTTTGGTACCAGAACTATGATTCATGTCTGAAGTATGTTTGTGTGTATATAAGAAAGGAAAAGAGGTAAAGTCAGGAAACTCAACTGATTTCATGACTCCATCTTCTATTACTTTCTGGAACCTGGATAGTGTGACCTGGAGCAGCAGGCACCTTGGTGAGCCCAAGTACTGGCAGAACCTGAAATGTTGATCATCTGAAACCTTCAGAAGAAAAATCATGGAAAGTCTTTGAGTGATATATATGTTTATTATGTTGGCACAATGGGTCATAAAAGCAGGGACAAAGTAAAAACTTTGGTATATTGATGGGTTAGCATAACAAAGAAATTTGGTTAATGATAGAGTATTATTCCATATATGGATTAGCAAAGGGAGTTTGCTTTACCAAATGTAAAAGATAAATAGTATAAACCCAGATAAGGGGAGAGGAAGGATGTTTGGTGGAAGAGAGCTTGGGGAATTGGTAAACCTCAAGCTGCCCAACTATAGAATTTCATGAGATGAGAGGTAGGCATGGAGCAAATCACTGAGGGCCTTTGGGCTAGGCCATGATAGAGTGACCATATCCCCTATAGCAGGACACTCCTGAGAATAAAGGGGGTTCTATTCATTATTATGCTAAGATAACAGGAATAATCTGGAACTGTTGCAGGTAAACCAGGTTATACAGTCACATTATTTGAAGGTAAAGAACAGCCACTGATATGATTACATATCCTATGAGGAGTGGGAGGTTAAAATAAATTTTAGGCAGGAGACTTGGACAAGTCTGAATAATAATCTCGACTGGAAGGCACTGAGAGAGGTGGGCCATTTGCTCGCTGAGGTTGTATAATTGAGAAGGATTGTTGGTGTTGTTTTTGTTGTTGTTAGAGAGTATAAAGTCTTGGCACATGTAAATGAAGTTGGGAAGGAGCCAATAGAGAGGGAGAGGAGTTGAAAATTGGTACAGTAAGAGATCTGAGAAAAGGTAATAGGCACCTTTTCCATTATGACAAGTGGAAAGGAAGCAAGAGTGGGTATAGATGCAGGCGAGTCTTTAGGTGGGAGGGCATAGCAGATTTAGAGTTCCTACCTGATGACTGCTTATGCTGTTGAGGGTTCAAGGAAGGTAGAGAAGATTTCAAATAGCTACAGCGGACAGTGAAAGGGAGACCAATAGCAAGACAAGGATGCCCCCCACTACCCCTGTATTCAACATTGCCAGCCACTCTAGGGTCAGTCTTACACGAGGCAGCCCTAGCCAATGAATAAAGCAAGAAGAATAAATATAAGGTATAAGGATTGGAGTAGAAGAAATAAAACTGTTATTATTCATAGCAGCTTTAATTAAGCGTACAGGAAATCCAAAAGAATCTGCAGATACTATTAGAAATGATAAATGAATTTAGCAAGGGTACTGGATGCAAGGTCACTATACAAAAATAAATTGTATTTCAATATATCAGCAACTAGTAATTAGAAAATGATTTTTAAAGAATAGAGAACATTTACCATAGCATCAAACATTAATTACTTAGAAATAAATATTAATAGGGGGGACAAGACATTTACTCAGAAAACTATAAACACTGAAGTTAAAAAAGACCTAAATAAGTGGCAATCCCAGTTTGTTCCCAGTCAGTCCAGTCAGTATCCTAATAAGTGTGTGTGTGTGTGTGTGTGTGTGTGTATGTGTGTGTGTGTGTGTGTGTGTGCGTAACTTGTTCCACTGCTGACTCTAAAATTTACAAAGGGCCAAGAATACCCACTTTGTTAAAAATTTATTTATTTTTCTTATTAGTCATCCATTTTATACACATCAGTGTATACATGTCAATCCCAATCTCCCAATTCATCACACCCCCACCCCCACCCCTTGCCTCTATCCCCCCTTGGTGTCCATACGTTTTTATCTACTTCTGTGTTTCAATTTCTGCTCTGCAAACCGGTTCATCTGTACCATTTTCTAGGTTCCACATTAATGCGTTAATATACGATATTTGTTTTTCTCTTTCTGACTTACTTCACTCTGTATGACAGTCTCTAGATGCATCCCCGTCTCTACAAATGACCCAATTTCTTTCCTTTTTATGGCTGAGTAATATTCCATTGTATATATGTACCATATCTTCTTTATCCATTCGTCTGTTGATGGGCATCTAGGTTGCTTCCATGACCTGGCTATTGTAAATAGTGCTGCAATGAACATTGGGTGCATGTGTCTTTTTGAATTATGGTTTTCTCTGGGTATATGCCCAGTAGTGGGGTTGTTGGATCATATGGTAATTCTATTTTTAGTTTTTTAAGGAACCTCCATACTGTTCTCCACAGTGTCTGTATCAATTTACATTCCCACCAACAGTGTGAGACGGTGCCCTTTTCTCCACACCCCCTCCAGCATTTGTTGTTTGTAGATTTTCTGATGATGCCCATTCTAACTAGTGTGAGGTGATACCTCATTGTAGTTTTGATTTGCATTACTCTAATAATTGGTGATGTTGAGCAGCTTTTCATGTGCTTCTTGGCCATCTGTATGTCTCCTTTGGAGAAATGTCTATTTAGGTCTTCTGCCCATTTTTGGATTGGATTGTTTGTTTCTTTAATATTGAGCTGCATGAGCTGTTTATATATTTTGGAGATTGATCTTTTGTCTGTTGATCCATTTGCAAATATTTTCTCCCATTCTGAGGGTTGTCTTTTCGTCTTGTTTATGGTTTCCTTTGCTATGCAAAAGCTTTTAGGTTTCATTAAGTCCCATTTGTTTATTTTTGTTTTTATTTCCATTACTCTAGGAGGTGGATCAAAAAAGATCTTGCTGTGATTTATGTCAAAGAGTTTTCTTCCTATGTTTTCCTCTAAGAGTTTTATAGTGTCTGGTCTTACATTTAGGTCTCGAATCCATTTTGAGTTTATTTTTGTGTATGGTGTTAGGGAGTGTTCTAGTTTCATTCTTCTACATGTAGCTGTCCAGCTTTCCCAGCACCACTTATTGAAGAGACTGTCTTTTCTCCATTGTATATCCTTGCCTCCTTTGTCAGAGATTAGTTGACCATAGGTGCATGGGTTTATCTCTGGACTTTCTATCATGTTCCATTGATATATGTTTCATTTTTTGTGCCAGTACCATATGCTCTTGATTACTGTAGCTTTGTAGTATAGTCTGAAGTCAGGGAGTCTGATTCCTCCAGCTCCACTTTTTTCCTTCAAGACTGCTTTGGCTGTTCGGAGTCTTTTGTGTCTCCATACAAATTTAACGATGTTTTGTTCTAGTTCTGTAAAAAATGCCATTGGTAATTTGAAAGGGATTGCATTGAATCGGTAGACTGCTTTGGGTATTATACTCATTTTCACAATATTGATTCTTCCAATCCAGGAACATGGTATATCTCTCCATCTGTTGGTATCATCTTTAATTTCTTTCATCAGTGTCTTATAGTTTTCTGTATACAGGTCTTTTGCCTCCCTAGGTAGGTTTATTCCTAGGTATTTTATTCTTTTTATTGCAGTGGTAAATGGGAGTGTTTCCTTAATTCCTCTTTCAGATTTTTCCTCATTAGTGTATAGGAATGCAAGAGATTTCTGTGCATTAATTTTGTATCCTGCAACTTTACCAAATTCATTGATTAGCTCTAGTCATTTTCTGGTGGCATCTTTAGGATTTTCTATGTATAGTATCATGTCCTCTGCAAACAGTGACAGTTTTACTTATTCTTTTCCAATTTGTATTCCTTGTATTTCTTTTTCTTCTCTGATTACTGTGGCTAGGACTTCCAAAACTATGAGGAATAATAGTGGTGAGAGTGGACATCCTTGTCTCGTTCCTGATCTTAGAGGAAATGCTTTCAGTTTTTCACCATTGAGAATGATGTTTGCTGTGGGTTTGTCGTATATGGCATTTATTATGTTGAAGTAGGTTCCCTCTATGCCCACTTTTTACAGAGTTTTTATCGTAAATGGGTGTTGAATTTTGTGAAAAGCTTTTTCTACATCTATTGAGATGATCATACAGATTTTATTCTTCTATTTGTTAATATGGTGTATCACATTGATTGATTTGTGTATATTGAAGAATCCTTGCATCTGGATGGAATGTCCTATAAATTAAATCTATCATCTACTGTGTCATTTAAAGCTTGCTTACTAATAAAGTTTCCTTATTAATTTTCTGTTTGGATGCTCTGTCCATTGGTATAAGTGAGGTGTTGAAATCCCCCACTATTATTGTGTTACTGTTGATTTCCTCTTTTAGAGCTGTTAGCAGTTGCCTTATGTATTGAGGTACTCCTATGTTGGGTGCATAAATATTTATAATTGTTATATCTTCTTCCTGGATTGATTTGTTGAGCATTACATAGTGTCCTTCTTTGTCTCTTGTAACATTCTTTATTTTAAAGTCTATTTTATCTGATATGAGTATTGCTACTCCAGTTTTCTTTTGATTTCCATTTGCATGGAATATCTTTTTCCATCCCCTCACTTTCAGTCTGTATGTGTCCCTAGGTCTGAAGTGGGTCTCTTGTACATAACATATATATGGGTCTTGTTTTTGTATCCATTCAGCAAGCCTGTGTCTTTCGGTTGGAGCATTTAATCCATTCACGTTTAAGGTAATTATCGATATGTATGTTCCTATGACCATTTTCTTAATTGTTTTGGGTTTGTTTTTGTAGGTCCTTTTCTTCTCTTGTGTTTCCCACTTAGAGAAGTTCCTTTAGCACTTGTTGTAGAGCTGGTTTGTTGGTGCTGAATTCTCTTAGCTTTTGCTTGTCTGTAAAGCTTTTGATTTCTCCATCAAATCTGAATGAGATCCTTGCTGGGTAGAGTGATCTTTGTTGTAAGTTCTTCCCTTTCATCACTTTAAGTATATCATGCCACTCCCTTCTGACTTGTAGAGTTTCTTCTGAGAAATCAACTCTTAACCTTATGGGAGTTCCCTTGTATGTTACTTGTCATTTTTCCCTTGCTGCTTTCAATAATTTTTCTTTGTCTTTAATTTTTGCCAATTTAATTACTATGTGTCTTGGCATGTTTCTCCTTGGGTTTATCCTGTGTGGGACTCGCTGTGCTTCCTGGACTTGCATGGCTGTTTCCTTACCCATGTTAGGGAAGTTTTCGACTATAATCTCTTCAAATATTTTCTCGGGTCCTTTCTCTCTCTCTTCTCCTTCTGGGACCCCTATAATGTGATTGTTGGTGCATATAATGTTGTCCCAGAGGTCTCTCAGACTGTCATTTCTTTTTGTTCTTTTTTCTTTATTCTGTTCTGTAGCAGTGAATTCCACCATTCTGTCTTCCAGGTCACTTTCCATTCTTCTGCCTCAGTTATTCTGCTGTTGATTCCTTCTAGTGTATTTTTCATTTCAGTTATTGTATTGTTCATCTCTGTTTGTTTGTTCTTTAATTCTTCTAGGTCTTTGTTAAACATTTTTTGCATCTTCTCAATCTTTGCCTCCATGCTTTTTCCGAGGTTCTGGATCATCTTCACTATCATTATTCTCATTTCTTTTTCTGGAAGATTGCCTATTTCCATTTCATTTAGTTGTTTTTCTGGGGTTTTATCTTGTTCCTTCATCTGGTACATAGCTCTCTGCCTTTTCATCTTGTCTATGAATGTGGTTTTTGTTCCACAGGCTGCAGGATTGTAGTTCTTCTGCTTCTGCTCCAGGAATACCCACTTTTGACCCCTGTCTTCTCAGTCAACAAAGAGACCCCAGTAGAAATTGCAACTTTTTCTCACCTGCCATTCTAGGGAGAACTGGCTATGACCGTGGTGTTGATGTTGATTTATAATTTAGAAAGGCCAAGAGAAAAATGTTGGAGGACTTACTACATCTGATACCCAAATGTAAAGGTTTCTAGAAGATAACATAGGAGAATATTTTCATGGTCTTGGGATTGGGAAAGAATTCTTAAAGAAGATACAGAAAACACAATCATAAGGTGTAAAACCAATACATTTTACTACATTAAAGTTAACTCTTCATGAACAGACATCATTATGAGAGTACAAAGGCTGGCAACAGGGTGGGAGAAGATTTGTGCCTAATTCATAACCAGTGAAGAGTTCACGTCTAGGATATATAAAAAACTCCTACAGATAATTAGAAAATAGTAGTCCAGTCTATTCAATAGGCAAGAAACTTGAACTGTTTCTCTTCAAGAAAAGAACAAGAGGATAGTCACATGGTCACAAATATGAAAAGATACTGAACTTCATTAGTTATCAGGGAAATATAATTGGGACCACTACAAGTTACTAGCACTCACCTGACAGAATGACTAAAGTAAAGTGTTAGTGAAGGTGTGGAACAGTTGAAACTTTCATACACCTTTGGTTGGAGTATAATTGGCACAGCTACTTTTGAGAACTGTTTGACAGTGTCTATTAAAATTAGCATGTGGGGCTTCTCTGGTGGTGCAGTGGTTGAGAGTCCGCCTGCCGATGCAGGGGACACGGGTTTGTGCCCCGGTCCGGGAAGATCCCACATGCCGCGGAGTGGCTGGGCCCGTGAGCCATGGCCACTGAGCCTGCGTGTCCGGAGCCTGTGCTCCGCAATGGGAGAGGCCACAACACTGAGAGGCCCACATACCGCAAAAAAAAAAAATTAGCATGTGCATACCATATGACCTAACAAATTCACTCCTAGACTGTGTCTAATAGAAATATAAGCATATATATAACAAAAGATGAATAAGAATGTCATAGCAGCATGATTCTAATAACCTAAAACTGGACAACATAAATGTCCATCTGCAGTGAAACTGATAAATTGTGGATATTCATACAAACGAATACTACATACAGCAATAAAAATGAACAAACCATTGCTATATGCAACATCTTTGATGAATTTCACAAACATTATGTTGAGTGAAAGAAGTCAGACACAGAAGAAAATATGTTGTATGAGTCCATTTGTATGAAGTTCAGAGACAGACAAAACTAATTTTAATGTTAGAAGTAGAGATACTATTTACCTTTGGGATGGAGGACAAGGCTAATGATTAGGACAGGGTACAAGGAGAGCGTTTCTTCATTGAGCTTGTACGGTTATGATTTGTGTATGTTACCTTTCCATATAAAGTTGTTTTCAAATGATGTATGTAAAATGCTTATCACAGTGGCTGGCTCATTACTGCCAGTTCAATAACTGGCAGTGTTAACTTTTTACTATGGTTTAGTTCTCTGTGATGACAAGGTCTAGGGCAATGGTGTCTAGTAGAATTTACTGCAGTCATTAAAATGTTCTGTGTCTGCACTGTGTCGTTCCATAGTCTCTATCCACATGTGACTATTGAGTATTTGAAATATGGCTAAGGAATTTATTTAAAATTTTAGTTAATTATAATAAAAATTTAAATACCCACATGTGACTAATGGCTGTCATGTTGGATATGATATGATATCCAGGTCTAGGGAATTGCCGTGAGAATGAGTGAATGAAGGAGAATGGTAATGATGTTTATTTGAGTTGAATAAATCAAGAAACTGAGAGGCCAGAGTGTCAGATGAATTGTGCCTCTGTACATTGAAGAATGCTTAGGGTAATGGCAAGACTGGATTGGAGTGTGAGGTTGTAAGATAGGTTCCAAAGTCTTCAAAGAAGCTTTTGGATAGAGGAGGGGAAAAATATAATGGACCAGGAAAGAATACTTTTCCATATAGGCTGTCAAAGATACTTAGGTAGAAATGTTTCTGAAGCACAGCTTAGGTAATAAAGCGTCATTGAAGGAGAGAATTTTAAGAAGGAAGTGGTCAGGGGCAGCAGCAATGCTTCAGAGTGGTGTTGTATGACAAAACTCTAGAGTAGTAAAGTGGTCATTGAAGACCTGTGAGAGTGAAGCTTGGTGCAGAGGTGGGGAAGGAAGCAATTGCTGGGAGTAGATGAAAGGTTAAGGTGTGGGCAATTTTCAGTAAGTTCCTCTGTGAAAGCAATAAGAAAGGAGGTGGTAGCTAGGGGGAGATGTGGGGGTTTGCTTTTGTTTAACAAGTGGTGGGGGATTGAACTTGAGGAAGGACGTGAAAAAGTGAAATTTCTTGGTGTTTTCTTTCAGTGTATGGAAGAAATGTTGAGGCTGAGTACATATAGGATCTCTGTGAGGTGAGGAGGAAGTGGCTAGGTGATAACAGTGGAAAGGTTGGTTGGGCCAGATTTTGAACAATCTTGAATGGCATTATGAAGAAATGTTGACTTTATCTAATAGTTCATGGAGAACCAAGGAAAGTTTTAAGTATCTGGGTCTCCTGTAAGAGTCTGTGCTTTATAAATATTACTCTGGCAATAGCAAGGACTGTGGACTAAAGGTAGCCAGACTTAAAGAGACAGATTGCTTCATCAAGCAAGAAGTGATGAAACCCTGAAATAGGGCCGTAGCAATTCATAGGGTGGAGGAGAGTTGGTGAATTTGAGATTATAGTTCAGAAGTGGAATGAGCACAACTTGTGGTAATGGAATAAAGGAGAACAAGTATTAGAACCGAGAGGTTTCTATCTGAATTGACTAGGTCTAAACTGGTGAATTTACGTTAAGAAGGAACCCGAGTTTGGAATTGTGGTGAATTATATAACAGTTTTGTTGAGATATAATTCACATACCATACAATTCACCCATTTAAAGTGTGCAATTCAGTGTTTTTAGTGTATTCACAGAGTTGTGCAACCATCACTACAATCGATTTTAGAATTTTTTCATCACCCTGTAAAGAAACTCATACCCATTAGCAGTCATTCCTCATTCTACCCCACCTCCTTCTCCAGCCCCTCAGCCCTAGGCAACCACTAACCTACTCTTGGTCTGTATAAATTTGCCTATTTTGGGCATTTCATGTAAATGGAATGATACAGCATGTGGTCCTTTTTGACTAGCTTCTTTTATTTAGCATGTTTTCAAAGTTCATCCATGTAGAGATCACTTTTGCCTTATATTATGTATACTCACCTCTTTACATGTTTTATCTCCTCTACTGGAGACATTATTGTTATATATTCCAAGGCTGTATCTGGCACATATGCTGTATTTAATTATGACTCAACAAATAATTGATACATCATAAGTGAGAAGGCTAACTCCATTAACCATATAATAAAGTTAACCAGAATGAGTTGCTCCCACACGTGCTTACCCACTAAGGTGTGTCTTTATTTGCTGTCATGGAATAAGTAGGTACCATACCAATGGTCTGGTTCTGCCATTAACTCTGTATGACCTTGGGTAAGTCATTATACTCTAGCTACACTTTCCATATGTGAAAATGGGGATAAAAATCCCTACCCAATATGATACAGAGGAATACCTAAGGTAATTCAAGTTGCTGGGATTTGGATAGAGTTGGGGTTCATCCAGACAGCCTCTGAGAAGAAATAAATACATGTTTCCCTTCCTATCTGAAAGAAGAGTGTTCTTATGAAACCTATTGTAAGGCGAAATGGGTAAAGTGAAAAAGCAATTACCTTAGGTTGCAGCTTCCTAACAGATACGCAAAATAAGTAGAGGTAAAGCCCAGATGCTCACAGACACAGTTCAAAGCTGTGGCAGCTTGATGCTGAGTGTAGTTCCTGGGGAGGGAGTTCGGCGGTTCTACTCTTGCTATTTGGCGTGAACACTGCCTCTGTAACGGCTCAGGGCAAAACAAATGCTGAATGCGAGTTTCGCTTTTCACCTGTTTTATGGAAATTTTCCAGATTTCTTTTGGTAAGTGAAAACAGGTACAGACGTACAATGGGGTTACATACCAATAAACCTATTATAAATTGAAAATATCTTAAGTCAAAAATGCATTTAATGCACCTAGCCTACTGAACACCATAGCTTAGGCTCACATATCTTAAACGTGCTCAGAATACTTATGTGAGCTTACAGCTGGGCAAAATCATCTCACTCAAAGCCTGTTTTATAATAAAGTGTTGAATAGCTCATGTAATTTATTGAATACTGTACTGAAAAACAGAATGGTTGATTAGGTACAGAATGGTTGTCGGTGTATCTTGTTCCCCCTTGTGATCACGTGGCTGATGGGGAGCTGCTGCCCAGCATCATGAGAGAGTATCACCACATATTGCTAGCCCAGGAAAAGATCAAAATTCAAAATTCAGAGTACGGTTTCTGCTGAATGTGTATCGCTTTCACACTATCGTAAAGTTGAAAAATCGTAAGTCAAACCATTGTAAGTTGGAGACTGCTTTTGTGAAACACCTTCATTAGAATAGACAAAGTGACATAAAACGAACTTTTGGAAGGGGTGGTGGTAACCTGTAAATGTTTGCCTCTATTACCTAATCCTCCTGGGATAGGAGTAGCCTTTTTTTTCATGGGATTAGGTATCTTGGCCCCTTAAGTCCTTTCAATCCCCATTTACAAGGTCCTAGTTTTGTCTGTTGCATACTGCTTGTTTTGTCACCAACCTGGAGCATTACACCTGTGCCATGTTCTCTACCTATTCTCTCTGGAATACTTAAGACACTTATTTCTTAAGGACACTGACCAGTAGACTCCCTATTTTGCATAGCTTCATGTTGCTTTCCTAATTCCTGTTGTCTTAATATGCTGCATATAGTTGAATACCAAAAAGAAAAAGTTTAAAACCCACTCTATCCACCTTCCTGAAACAAACAACTTATAAATGCAGGCCTACCTTACCCCCCCCCACCCCGCTTTTGGAGAGTTGTTCATGCTTTTATTTAGAAAACATATACTGAGTGTGTACTTGAGTGCCATGTATCAAAATGAATAAAGTAGTCCTTGACTTCCAAGATCTTGTAGCGGTTCAGTGGGAGAAGGCAGACATAGATAATCACAGTATAATGTGGAAGTGCAGTAGCAGAGCCATGGACAGGTGGTTTTGAGAGCATGCCTTGAAGAAGCCACTGGGACAGTGTTTTGAAGCAAGTGTCGCCTGGCATTTCTGAACTAACACATATAACACAGAAGCAGCCTGATGAAGAACACTTGTGTTCTTGGAGCCTCAGAACAACCCGGTGACTCCCATTTTAGAGAGCAATCTAAAGCTCTGAAAGGATCAGTGGCTGGCTCTTAAACAGATTCTAGACTCAGCTTCTATGTTTATCCCCTCCCCCTCCACCATATCCATGCCCCTTAAGCAAGGGTAGAAAGTACCCTTACAGAGTACTACAGTGCCCTGCCATCCGCTCGTTTAGTTCTTCCTCCTTAAGCAAAGCTAGAGTCTCAGATTCCCCTTTCCTGTGTCTAGCCTGCTTCCAGTGTCGTCGGTGCATTGAGCGTTACAGGGCTGTAGCAGTAGTGAATATTGCTGATGTCATTGTTTGCCTTATTGGGATTTTGCTCTTTGTTTCACAGGGAGCTGTGATTGGTATAGACGATGAGGACGACAGCACCTTCACAATAACTGTTGATCAGAAAACCTTCCATTTCCAGGGTGAGCTGAAAGAAAAGATTCTTTCTCTTCATAGTCCCAGCTGCTTCTTTCCTTCTCTTTTGGGTTGTTTGCTGGGTGACTTGAATGGTTTTGCAACTGATCCTGCATGAACGAGTGCACAGGAACGTTCTGGATGAAGTGGTACTGCAGGTTAGGCAGGGATTTAGTCGTATCTGCAGTGGATACAGATCTATTTGAAATGACTGTGGATCTGGCTGCAATTGAAAATTAAAAATTGAAACGATGAAAATCAGTGAAGGGAGAGAGTGATGGGCTGCTGCTGCTGGCTTGTGTTTGCAGAAGGTTGCTGGTCTTCTATCGAGGAGTGTGGCTCTGCTTCTGCATGAAAAGTCCAAAGACTGATTGTGAAGGCTGCAGTGTTTGTCCGTGTAAAACTCAAAATATAAATTGAAGCTAGTAGCAGCCTTTGGCTTAAAGGTTTTGCTTTGCTTCAAGAACTACAAGTTTGCATTCATTTCATCTGCATTTCTGCGTCTTGTCTGCCAGCCATCATTTCTCTGCTGTTATCCTTTTTATAGTTCATAACACCAAATGCCATCTGCCACTGCTATGTTTCGGCATTGCATGCTATGGTTCACCGGTAGAAAGGGTAAGGTACTAGATGATCATTCTCATTTCATCTTGCTTTGAAAACTCTAAACCAGCAAATAAAAGTCAATTTTAATGATCCTGTCCTAATGTACCTCTCATCTATTAGGAATGCCTGTTAGCTTTGTTACTAATGTTTTTGCTATCTTGCCTATCCAGAGTAACCTCTATTTTATGTTTAAAGCAGTCCAAGAAACTTAAAAATTGAGAATATTTGCACTTTCTTTGAACTACAAGTGACAATGCACTGTGATAGATGCTAGGCATACCAAGATAAAGAAATAGTAAATTTATAGCTTACAAATGTTTTGGTTATGAAGTCTAACAGTGATCAGATATGTTATACCAGATGTTCCGACAGCTATTGTTCTTCTATACTAGGATAGTATATTGAAGTTATTTTATTTCATTGTCTTGTTTAAGAAATTGGCACATAGAAATGAAAGATCCAGCTTATATATAATAAAGATAAACCAGTGTACTCACTCGTGATATCTCTAATGCTTTTAGGAAAAAGCATTCTTAAAGTATTTATTATGTTTGGACATATTCTTTACTCAGACTGCTATAAACTAATGATGTCCTCCTGAAATTTTCTACTACATTTAATTTCATAAAGCATTTAAAATCTTATTATGAAAACCCATGGCCTTTATTTTTAGGTTAAATATATACTGCTGCTTATAAATGAAAGCAGATAATGCCCACACTCTGGAACTCTTTACTTGAATGAAGTTGAATACTTTAATGTGTTTCAAGTAATAGCTGTTAGATGCAGGTGAAGGTTGCAGTATGGAATTCTCTCCTCTGCAGTTACTAAGGAGACATCTTCTTTGGACTTCCAGAAGCTGTATTGTTTGCCTGTTTAAAGGAGAGGAGACCCAGGCCCCTAGAGCAAAGACACCTCTACCTTCTCTGATTTAAATTATTTATGTTAAACTGACCTCCCCTTTAACACTTCCATATTTATGTGGCTTGCTTATAAAACAACCAATTCCTTTAATGAATCATTTAAATGACAAGGATAAATGAAGTGTTATATGTATTTTTTAAATGGATACTTTTCTACTATAATAGTTATGGGAGTCTCAGGCAACATGAGATTATCTGGCTTATGTGTGTGTAATTATCTGGCTTATTATGTGTGTGGAATCAACTGTATTGAGCTGTAATATACAATAAAATGTACACTCTATAAAGTTCAATGAATATTGACATTTACTTACTCATATAACTGCTACCATAATGAAGATGTAGAACATTTCTATCACCCAAAAGATTCTTTTATTCTTTCAGTCAGTCTCCACTCCCAGCCTCTGGCTCCAGACAACTGCTGATCTATCATTAAAGATTAGATTTTTTTTTTTTTGGAGAGTTTCACATAAATGGAATCATACAGTATGTATTCTCTTTTGTCTGGCTTTATTTTAGCTCAGTATAATGTTTTTAATATTTGTCCATCTTGTTGCATATATTGGTAGTTCCTTTTATATTGCTAAGTAGTAGTCTGTTGTTAGATATTATATTTTTTTGAAGGTTGAACTGTAACATGTGAGAGGAAGACAGTAGTATAGGATGACACCATATTTTTGTCTTGAGCAACAAGAATTGAGTTGCCATTAACTGAGGTGGGGAAGATTGCAGGAGGAACTAGTTTGGGAGTGGCAGGTGGGCATCAGGAACTTAGCCTTGGACATACTTATAATCAAGTTCTAGATGCCTATCAGACATCCAAATGGAGATGTCAAGTAGGCAGTTGAAGTGTGGAATTCAGGAGAAAAGTCCAGGCTGAAGAAATAAATTTGGGAGTCATTGGCATATAAGTAGTTTTTAAAGCCATGAGAATTTGGGAATAAGTGTAGAGAGAAAAGAGAAGAGGTCCAAGTAATGAACTCTGAAGCACTCCAACATTTATTTGGAAGACACAGAGATGAGGCGGAACTAGCAAAAGGGATTGAAAAGAAGCAACCAAAAAGGAGGAGGAAAACCAGGTCAATGTGGTACCCGGGAAGTCAAGATAGAAAGTGTTTCTAGGAGGTGAGAGGCATCAGCAACTGTGTCAAATGCTCCTGATCAAGAAAGTTGAGGGCTAAGAAATGATCACAGAATTTAACAATTAAGAGTCTATTGGTAACCTTGAGAAGAGCAACTTAAAGATGAGAGTATAGACAGTGCTTTCAAGTTGTGCTGTAAAGGGAAGGTGAGAAATACAGTAGTAGCTGGAGGAGGGAAATGAGATAAAGATGAGATATCTTTTTTAAAGATAAGAGCAATAATAGCATGTTTTTATGCTGTTGGTAGTGATTCAGTAGAGAGGGAAAAATTGATGATGCAAGAGAGAAAGGGGAGAATTATTGGATCAGTGTCCTTCAGAAGGCAAGACAGGATGGGGCCTAATACACAGGTGGGGCATTGCCTTTGGCTGGGAGCATGGACAGTTCGTCCATAGTAACAAGAAAGAAAGTCAAATGTATGGAAATATATGTAGGCAGGCTATTACCCACCACCTTCATTTCCACTATGGTTTGAATCTCTAACTGACCCACATGTCCTGTATCCTGAAACATCATTTGTTAATAATTGAGAGGACTGGTGCCATGAAGAGAACAAACTTTCCTGAAACAACAGATAATTTTTCATTCTAATGATTCCCAGTTCTGGTAACTTGATATTTCAACATATCTCCAGTTTTAAAGAGATGCCATAAAATTCTTTAAACAAAGTTAATTTAAATTAACTTTAGTTTTGAAAAAGAAATACTCTATTTTTTTCCCCTTTAGGTAATAATTGAAATTACAATCCTAGCATGTTAGAGCTTTAAAAAGGTTTGAAAACGACAGCTTCATTCTGTCATTTTTCAGAGATTAAAAAGAAAATAGTTGCCAATTCATCTTTATAAACTGGCTCTTTCCTTTTTTTTTTTTTTTTTTTTTTTTTTTTTTGTAATACGCGGGCCTCTCACTGTTGTGGCCTCTCCCGTTGCGGAGCACAGGCTCCGGACACGCAGGCTCAGTGGCCATGGCTCACGGGCCCAGCCGCTCCGCGGCATGTGGGATCTTCCCGGACCGGGGCACAAACCTGCGTCCCCTACATTGGCAGGCGGACTCTCAACCACTGCGCCACCAGGGAAGCCCGGCTCTTTCCTTTTGAGCAATAGCAAAAAATGATCTCTTTTCCTATTAGTCAGCCAAAGTCTTTTGCATTTGGCTCCTTGGCTAGACATTTTGTGGAAAGCAGTTTTGGTATTAATTAGACCGGCTGTTGAGTTCAAATATTCAATGTATGTCTAGTATGTGTACTTCCTGTGCTCAGAACTGAGGGTATACAGGTTAATAAGACATAAGCCAGGAAGTTAAGGAGCTTGTAAAGAAGTATATAATGTAGTATGAAATATGCTGTAGTAGTAGAAATGTGTATAGAACACTGAAATAATGGAGAGGCAAAAGAGACAATCACTCAGTGCTGCACAGAAGAGCAGAGTTTTTCTTGTTACCGAGTAATTCTTTTTAAAATAATCAAAATTTAAAATTATACTAGTTCTAAAAGTTTTGAGTTGTTCAGAATTATATAATATAAAAATTAAAAGTCCTCTGTCACCAGGCTCTGTCTCTCACCTCTCCCTCCTTACCTCCTCTAACTGGTAGAGTTCTGAAGATTGAACAGAAATTTACCAGGCAAATGGGTTGTTGTAGCATGTACAAAGGTATGGAAATATGATGCTACCGGATATGCTCAGAGAACTATGAATGTTTGGTACCTTTAGAACAGTGGGCAGGAGATGAGGCTGTAAAGATAGTCAGAGGCCTACATCTAACATGAAAAGGTTTTAATTTTATCCTGAGTCTGTGAGGAGCCAATGAAGCAGAGTTTTAAGCAGAGAGGAGACGAGTAAGACAGGGGCTCTAGATAAATAGCCTTGATTGTTAAGGCCCTGAGTGGATTAAAGCATTGGTAATGGGGAAGGAGAAGAGGAAAATAGACTTGAGATTTTTAGGAAGTATTGATAAATCTTTAGGAACTGTTGATTGATTGGAAATGGGAGGTGAGAGAATGAGAGTAGTAAATGTGTTAGTAAGGCTTGGCTTACTCTTTTGTTTGGATGTTGTCAGCGTCTGAAATAGAGAATCTAAAACAGAGGTGGTGAAGGACTTATATTTGAGGTGTCTGTGAGACTCACACGTATTGATGGTGATGCCAATTGGATCTGAGTCTGGGCTGGAGATGGAGATTAGTGTTATCAACATATTGCTGGAAGGTAGAATTAAAATTTGAAAAATTGAATGCCTCAGGGCTAGGCAGATAAGTAAATGAGTGAAGAGTAAAGCTGACTGAAGACTAGCAATTTAGAGAACTCATGCCCTATTTGAAGTGGTAGCTGCTACTTAATTCCAGACAGTTGTAGGCTTTTGGTAATGCTTGTCCAGTGTTGCTAGATCATCCAGTTTTTCAAGAGAAGCCAAAAATCCAGATTTTTTTGTGCGTGAGAGTTTGAATATGTGAGTGTTAAATCTTCAGGTTTTAAAAAACAATTATGTAGGCCAACAAAATGTATCTATGAGCTAGATAAAATCTCTGGATTTTCAGTCTATGGTTAAAACTGTAATAGTTGTGGGTATGAACCTCCTGGGAAATCTGAGTGAAAAGAGAGCTGAAAAGCAAACCTTGGAGTGCACTAGGGTAGAACCATCAACGGGCTCAAAGGAATGCTCAGAGAGGTTGGGGTGAAAGCTACTAGCTTCAGCCATATGAAAGTACGTACTGTTTTTATCAGTCAAAAGTAGTTACATATCAGCAGTTCATATGTCTCAACCTAATAAAAGACTAAATAGTCTATAGTTCATACTAATAATTAGAAAAATACCCAGTTATTTGAATTTTACCTTCAAATAAAATTAAACCTATTTAATAGTTTGATGTATATATAAATATGTATATATTTATAATATTACTAATAGTGTATTGGAATAATAGTAATAATAATAATGATGATAGCTACATTTATCAAATGTTTATTTTATGCCAGGCACTATTCAGAGGTTTATGTAGGTTAAGCTGTTCAGTTCTCACAACCTTATGAAGTAGGTACTATTATTGTTTTTATTTTATAGATAAGGAAACTGGGGGCCACAGACACGTGGTATATTACAGAACTGGAATTTGAACACAAACAGTTGTGCTCTAGAGCCATTCTCTTAACTGCTACAAAAAAGGTGTTACAGAAATTTATCAACTAGTTTATAATTAACTTTTATCATTTTGTCAGAAAAGGAATTAATGTAAAATATAAGGAAGTTTAAATTACAGTGCAGTTTAATGCAATTAAAAAATTTTCTGGTGTTAATGTTCTACATGTTCCATTGCTTAGTAGAAATAGTAGCAATAGTGGTGGTAACAACTACTATTACCACTGTCTTATAAACTAGACACTGTGTTCAACAGGCAATGTGCATTACTTCCATAATTCCTAAACTCCACAATGAGGGAGTTATATTTCTCGTTTAAGAGTCAGAAAAACTGTTTCAGAGAAGCTAAGTGCCCAGGATTAGTAGATTGTGCCCAGGTCTGTCTAGATCCATAGTTCTTGAAGTGTGGTCCCAGACCGGCCAGATCAGCATCACCTGGGAACTTGTTAGAAACACAATCTCTGGCTGAGCCCCAGACTTGCTGAATCAGAAACTCTGGGAATGAGCCCTCTCTAGTGATTTGACACACACTAAAGTTTGACAATCATTGATCTGGATCCAGTGGTATCACATTTTTATTCCACTTTACTCTCATAACCTTATACATTAGATGGAAGCATCCCCAATTTATATATGAGAGAAGTGAGACACAGAGAGACAAGGATCTTGGCCTTGATCTTAGGTCATCTTTTACTATGTCCTAACCTACACAGAAGGTGTGTCTTGCCTTAAGTAAACCTGGTATGTGAAAAAATCTAAATTTTTTAAAGATGGAAATTAGGGATATGTGTATGATTAGTTCTTCATAAAATAATCCTTTACTTTCAAAGGACTTCAGTGAAGACATCTTTTAATCAGTGTGTTCTCCAAAATGATTTCAATATGAAATTTGTTTGCAAATTTATTGGGGTATACTTTTAAAGCAATACAAGTTGCATAAGACAAAATACAACATTTTTAGACAATAAAAAATGTTTAAATTAGAAGAACCTTTAGGAACTGTGTAAGTCTTAGCAGAAGTCATCTGTGGTTGGGCTGATAGCTGACCTTTTCAACTCAGTCCATTAGAGCTCGCTCATTTATTCATATGCAAAATTACTACAAACCAGCCCAGTCATGAAGGAAAGTGTTTAATTCAGCATTAATCATTTAGAAGAAGAGACAGTACATCATTAGACTAACTTGTGGTTGCAGGCAGAAGTAAACAGATTCCATTATCTTCTGTTGACTACTGACTTAACAAAAATGTCCGTCTGCAGTTTTGTATTTTTTATTTTTATGTGATAACCCCTCCTCAAAACAAAATAATCATTTACAGACTTTCTATAAGGGAGTAAGTCACCTGTAACTAATTCTCTAATTAGATGTTATAATTTCAGTAGGCATTAAGTGGGGAAATGCCACTGAATTCATGTATTGGGAGTTTGTTGTGCTATTGTAGGAGGACTGGACCTCAGTTGGTGTACCTTTCTTCTTCTTAATTTGCTTTCTGTTCAGGATCCTCCCTGAATATTTGAAATTATAATTTATCCAAATTTAACCAATTGTGGACTGTTTGGCTTACTGAGTCAGGATTAGAGTGGCTATATAATTTTATTTTCTGTTAGTTATTTACATTTTATCCCACCATTTCCTTTTTTATAACTTCCTTATTATTTATTTATTTTGGGGGGCGCTGCGTTGGGTCCTCGTCACTGCGTGCAGGCTTTCTCTAGTTGCGGCGAGTGGGGGCTGCTCTTTGCTGCGGTGCGTGGGCTTCTCATTGCGGTGGCTTCTCTTGTTGCGGAGCATGGGCTCTGGGTGCGTGGGCTTCAGTAGTTATGGTGCTCGGGCTCAGTAATTGTGGCTCATGGGCTCTAGGGCATGCAGGCTTCAGTAGTTGTGGTGTGTGGGCTCAGTAGTTGTGGCTCGCAGGCTCTAGAGCACAAGCTCAGTAGTTGTGGCACACGGGCTTAGTTGCTCCACAGCATGTGGGATCTTCCCGGACCAGGGATCGAACTTGTGTCCCCTGCATTGGCAGGCGGATTTTTAACGGCTGCACCACCAGGGAAGTCCCCTTTTTAATATTCTCTAAGTAGTAAAATTAATAACTGCTCACTGTAGAAATTGGGAAAATACAGAGTAGTATAAAGGTGATACTAATAATCACCCATAATCCTACAACCCAAAGATAATTATTAGTAACATGCTTGTGGATTTCCTTCTGATATTTCAGTTGTTTGTGAGTGTGTGTGTTTGTGTGTGAATTTTACAAAATTGAGTCATTCCGTGTAAATAACTTACTTACCATTCTTTCAATTTTAAATATTATATCATGAACATTTCCACATGACACTGAATGTTCTAAGAAAATATGATTTTTAATAGTTACGTGATATACCATTTTATGAATAATCATACTAAACCATTAATCTATATTGTATAGGTTTTTCTTTATGTTAAATAATACTGTGTTGAACATCCTCGTACATAAATCTTCAACCAAATCTCTGTTTAGCTTAGGACAGATAGATTGATAAAAGATTTGTCAGAACAAAAGACACAAATATTTTTAATATTCCTGAAACAGCCTTCCCCTATAGCTTTCAAGGGAGATTGTCAATTTATACTCCCCTCTTCTTTATCAAACCCTTCATCAGCATTTAGCATTATAATTTTAGAAGAATGCCAACCCAGTGTCCTCTTCTCAAGAATATTTTTAATGTGTTTATTTCTTATTTGGTGAATCGCTCATTCTTTTATTTGTTTTCTTTTACAGTTCACTTATTTTAATTGCACTTAAGTTTTTTTTCTACTTTCCATTCATTTATTCTTTAATTATTATTATTTTTTTAACATCTTTACTGGAATATAATTACTTTACAATGGTCTATCAGTTTCGGCTGTATAACAAAGTGAATCAGCTATACGTATACATATATCCCCATATCCCATCCCTCTTGCAGGAATCGTTTGTATTTAGAAAGGATTCTTAGAAAATCTTTTCTAAGAATCCATTGTATTCCTACAGTGTCAGTTGTTACTTCATAGAAAAGAACAACCTGACACTGAATCAGTTGTTACTTCTCTGTTTACATTTCTAATTCCCTTGATTTCAGTCTTCTCCCTTTTTTTCTTGATGAGTCTGGCTAATGGTTTATCAATTTTGTTTATCTTCTCAAAGAAGCATCTTTTAGTTTTAATGACCTCTGCTATTCTTTCCTTCATTTCTTTTTTAAAAAATCTTTAATTTTTAATTTTTTTAACATCTTTATTGGAGTATAATTGCTTCACAATGGTGTGTTAGTTTCTGCTTTATAACAAAGTGAATCAGCTATACATATACATGTATCCCCATATCTCCTCCCTCTTGCATCTCCTTCCCACCCTCCCTATCCCACCCCTCTAGGTGTTCACAAAGCACCGAGCTGATCTCCCTGTGCTATGTGGCTGCTTCCCACTAGCTGTCTATTTTACATTTAGTAGTGTGTATATGTCCATGCCACTCTCTCACTTCGTCCCAGCTTACCCTTCCCCCTCCCCATGTCCTCAAGTCCATTCTCTACATCTGCGTCTTTATTCCTATCCTGTCTCAAGGTTCTTCAGAACCATTTTTTTAAAAGATTCCATATATATGTGTTAGCATACAATATTTGTTTCTCTTTTTCTGACTTACTTCACTCTGTATGACAGACTCTAGATCCATCCACCTCACTACAAATAACTCAGTTTCATTTCTTTTTATGGCTGAGTAATATTCCATTGTATATATGTGCCACATCTTCTTTATCCATTCATCTGTTGATGGACACTTAGGATGCATCGATGTCCTGGCTATTGTAAATAGAGCTGCAGTGAACATTGTGGTATATGACTCTTTTTGAATTATGGTTTTCTCTGGGTATATGCCCAGTAGTGGGATTGCTGGGTCATATGGTAGTTCTATTTTTAGTTTTTTAAGGAACCTCCATACTGTTCTCCATAGTGGCTAGATCAATTTACATTCCTACCAACAGTGCAAGAGGGGTCCCTTTTCTCCGCACCCTCTCCATCATTTATTGTTTGTAGATTTTTTGATGATGGCCCTTCTGACTGGTGTGAGGTGATACCTTATTGTAGTTTTGATTTGCATTTCTCTAGTGATTAGTGATGTTGAGCATCCTTTCATGTGTTTGTTGGCAATCTGTATATCTTCTTTGGAAAACGTCTATTTAGGTCTTCTGCCCATTTTTGGATCAGGTAGTTTGTTTTTTTGATATTGAGCTGCATGAGCTGCTTATAAATTTTGGAGATTAGTCCTTTGTCAGTTGCTTCATTAGCAAATATTTTCTCCCATTCTGAGAGTTGTCTTTTCACCTTGTTTATGGTTTCCTTTGCTGTGCAAATTCTTTTAAGTTTCATTAGGTCCCATTTGTTTATTTTTGTTTTTATTTCCATTTCTCTAGGAGGTGGGTCAAAAAGGATCTTGCTGTGCTTTACGTCATAGAGCGTTCTGCCTGTGTTTTCCTCTAAGAGTTTTATAGTTTCTGACCTTACATTTAGGTCTTTAATCCATTTTGAGTTTATTTTTGTGTGTGGTGTTAGGGAGTGTTCTAAATTCATTCTTTTACAGGTAGCTGTCCAGTTTTCCCAGCACCACTTATTGAAGAGGCTGCCCTTTCTCCGTTGTATATTCTTGCCTCCTTAATCAAAAATAAGGTGACCATATGTGTGTGGGTTTATCTCTGGGCTTTCTATCCTGTTCCATTGACCTATATTTCTGTTTTTGTGCCAGTACCATACTGTCTTGATTACAGTAGCTTTATAGTATTGTCTGAAGTCAGGGAGCCTGATTCCTCCAGCTCTGTTTTTCTTTCTCAAGATTGCTTTGGCAAGTTGGGGTCTTTTGTGTTCCATACAAATTGTGAAATTTTTTGTTCTAGTTCTGTGAAAAACACCATTGGTAGTTTGATAGGGATTGCATTGAATCTGTAGATCGCTTTGGGTAGTATAATCATTTTCACAATGTTGATTCTTCCAATCCAACAACATGGTATATCTGTCCATCTGTTTGTATCATCTTTAATTTCTTTCATCATTGTCTTATAGTTTTCTGCATACAGATCTTTTGTCTCCTTAGGTAGGTTTATTCCTAGGTATTCTATTCTTTTTGTTGCAGTGGTAAATGGGAGTGTTTCCTTAATTTCTCTTTCAGATTTTTCCTCATTAGTGTATAGGAATGCAAGAGACTTCTGTGCATTAATTTTGTATCCTGCAACTTTACCAAATTCATTGATTAGCTCTAGTAGTTTTCTGGTAGCATCCTTAGGATTCTTTATGTATACTATCATTTCATCTGCAAACAGTGACAGCTTTACTTCTTCTTTTCCGATTTGGATTTCTTTTATTTCTTTTCCTTCTCTGATTGCTGTGGCTAAAACTTCCAAGCTATGTTGAATAATAGTGGTGAGAGTGGACAACCTTGTCTTGTTCCTGATCTTAGAGGAAGTGGGTTCAGTTTTTCACCATTGAGAACTATGTTGGCTGTGGGTTTGTCATGTATGGCCTTTATTATGATGAGGTAAGTTCCCTCTATGCCTACTTTCTGGAGAGTTTTTATTGTAAATGGTTGTTGAATTTTGTCAAAAGCTTTTTCTGCATCTATTGAGATGATCATATGGTTTTACTCCTTCTGTTTGTTAATATGGTTTATCACATTGATTGATTTGCATATATTGAAGAATCCTTGCATTCCTGTGATAAACCCCACTTGATCATGGTGTGTGATCCTTTTAATGTGGTGTTGGATTCTGTTTGCTAGTATTTTGTTGAGGACTTTTGCATCTATGTTCATCAGTGATATTGGCCTCTAGTTTTCTTTCTTTGTGACATCTTTGTCTGGTTTTGGTATCAGGGTGATGGTGGCCTCGTAGAATGCGTTTGGGAGTATTTCTCCCTCTGCTATATTTTGCAAGAGTTTGAGAAGGATAGGTGTTAGCTCTTCTCTAAATGTTTGATAGAATTCACCTGTGAAGCCATCTGGTACTGGGCTTTTGTTTGTTGGAAGATTTTTAATCACAGTCACAATTTCAGTGCTTGTGATTGGTCTGTTATATTTTGTGGTTCTTCCTGGTTCAGTCTTGGAAGGTTGTGCTTTTAAGAATTTTTCCATTTCTTCCATGTTGTCTATTTTATTGGCTTATAGTTGCTTGTAGTAATCTCTCATGATCCTTTGTATTTTTGCAGTGTCAGTAGTTACTTCTCCTTTTTCATTTCCAATTCTATTGATTTGAATCTTCTCCCTTTTTTTCTTGATGAGTCTGACTAATGGTTTATCAATTTTGTTTATCTTCTCAAAGAACCACCTTTTAGTTTTATTGATCTTTGCTTTTGTTTCCTTCATTTCTTTTTCATTTATTTATTTATTTTTTTTTTTTTGGCCTCTCCGGTTGTGGAGCACAGGCTCTGGATGCACAGGCTCAGCGGCCATGGCTCACGGGCCCAGCCGCTCCGCGGCATGTGGGATCTTCCCGGACCGGGGCACGAACACGTGTCCCCTGCATCGGCAGGCGGACTCTCAACCACTGCGCCACCAGGGAATCCCCTTCATTTATTTTTGATCTGATCTTTTTGATTTCTTTCCTCTGCTAACTTTGGGGTTTTTGTGTTCTTCTGTCTCTAATTGCTTTAGGTGTAAGGTTAGGTTGTTTATTTGAGATGTTTCCTGTTTCTTGAGGTAGGATTGTATTGCTATAAACTTCCCTCTTAGAACTGCTTTTGCTGCATCCCATGGGTTTTGGGTGGTCGTGTTTTCATTGTCATTTGTTTCTAGGTATTTTTTGATTTCCTCTTTGATTTCTTCAGTGATCTCTTGGTTATTTAGTAGCGTATTGTTTAGCCTCCATGTGTTTGTATTTTTTACAGTTTTTTTTCCTGTAATTGATATCTAGTCTCATAGCGTTGTGGTTGGAAAAGATACTTGATATGATTTCAGTTCTCTTAAATTTACCAAGGCTTGATTTGTCACCCAATATATGATCTATCCTGGAGAATGTTCCATGAGCACTTGAGAAGAAAGTGTATTCTGTTGTTTTTGGATGGAATGTCCTATAAATATCAATTAAGTCCATTTTGTTTAATGTATCATTTAAAGCTTGTGTTTCCTTATTTACTTTCATTTTGGATGACCTGTCCATTAGTGAAAGTGGGGTGTTAAAGTCCCCTACTATGATTGTGTTACTGTCAATTTCCCCTTTTATGGCTGTTAGCATTTGCCTTATGTATTGAGGTGCTCCTATGTTGGGTGCATAAATATTTACAATTGTTATATCTTCTTCTTGGATTGATCCCTGGATCACTATGTAGTGTCCTTCTTTGTCCCTTGTAATTGTCTTTATTTTAAAGTCTATTTTGTCTGATATGAGAATTGCTACTCCAGCTTTCTTTTGATTTCCATTTGCATGGAATATCTTTTTCCCTCCCCTCACTTTCAGTCTGTATGTATCTCGAGGTCTGAAGTGGGTCTCTTGTAGACAGCATATATATAGGTCTTGTTTTTGTATCCATTCAGCCAGTCTATGTCTTTTGGTTGGAGCACTTAATCCACTTACATTTAAGGTAATTATCGATATGTATGTTTCTATGACCATTTTCTTAATTGTTTTGGGTCTGTTTTTGTAGGTCTTTTCCTTCTCTTGTGTTTCATGCCTAGAGAAGTTCCTTTAGCATTTGTTGTAAAGCTGGTTTGGTGGTGCTGAATTCTCTTGCCTTTTGCTTGTCTGTAAAGATTTTAATTTCTCTGTCGAATCTGAATGAGATGCTTGCTAGGTAGAGTAATCTTGGTTGTGGGTTTTTCCCTTTCATCACTTTAAATGTGTCCTGCCACTCCCTTCTGGCTTGCAGAGTTTCTGCTGAAAGATCAGCTATTAACCTTATGGGGATTCCCTTGTAAGTTATTTGTTGCTTTTTCCATGCTGCTTTCAATATTTTTTCTTTGTATTTAATTTTTGATAGTTTGATTAATATGTGTCTTTGTCTGTTTCTCCTTGGATTTATCCTGTATGGGACTCTCTGCACTTCCTAGACTTGAGTGACTATTTCCTTTCCCATAGTAGGGAAGTTTTCACCTATAATCTCTTCAAATATTTTCTCAGTCCCTTTCTTTTTCTCTTCTTCTTCTAGGACCCCTATAATTTGAATGTTAGTGCATTTAATCTTGTCCCAGAGGTCTCTGAGACTGTCCTCAATTCTTTTCATTCTTTTTTCTTTATTCTGCTCTGTGGTAGTTACATTCCAGTATTTTATCTTCCAGGTCACTTATCCATTCTTCTGCCTCAGTTATTCTGCTATTGATTCCTTCTAGAGAATTTTTAATTTCATTTATTGTGTGGTTCATCATTGTTTGTTTGCTCTTTAGTTCTAGATCCTTGTTAAATGTTTCTTGTATTTTTTCCATTCTGTTTCCAAGATTTTTGGATCATCTTTACTGTCATTATTCTGAATTCTTTTTCAGGTAGACTGCCTGTTTCCTCTCCATTTGTTTGGTCTGGTGGGTTTTTACTTTGCTCCTTCATCTGCTGCATATTTCTCTGTCTTCTCATTTTGCTTAACTTACTGCATTTAGGGTCTCATTTTTGCAGGCTGCAGGTACATAGTTCCCATTGTTTTTGGTGTCTGCCTCCAGTAGGTAAGGTTGGTTTAGTGTGTTGTGTAGACTTCTTGGTGGAGGGGACTGGTGCCTGTCTTCTGGTGGATGAGGCTGGATCTTGTCTTTCTGGTGGGCAGGACTGTGTCTGGTGGTGTGTTTTGGGGTGTCTGTGAACTTATTATGATTTTAGGCAGCCTCTCTGCTAATGGGTGGGGTTGTGTTCCTGTCTTGCTAGTTGTTTGGCATGGGATGTCCAGCACTGTAGCTTTCTAGTCTTTGAATGGTGCTGGGTCTTAGCATTGAGCTGGAGATCTCTGGGAGAGCTTTCGCCATTTGATAGTACATGGAGCCAGAAGGTCTATGGTGGACCCGTGTCCTGAACTTGGCTCTCCCACCTCAGAGGCACAGGTCTGACACCCCACCAGAGCACCAAGATCCTGTCAGCCACATGGCTCAGAAGAAAAGGGAGAAAAAAAAAAAAAGAAAGAAAAATAGTAAAATAAAATAAAGTTATTAAAATAAAAATAGTATTGTTAAAATTAAGAAATAAAAAAGTAATAAAAAGAAGAGAGCAACAAAACCAATAAACAAATCCACCAGTGATAACAAGCACTAAAAACTATACTAAGATAAACAGAAAAAGCAGAAACTAGTCAGTCACATACAGCAAACCCCAAGTCTACAGTTGCTCCCAAAGTCCACTGCCTCAATTTTGGGATGACTCATTGTCTATGCAGGTATTCCACAGGTGCAGGGTACATCAAGTTGATTGTGGAGATTTAATCTGCTGCTCCTGAGGCTGCACAGAGAAATTTCCCTTTCTCTTCTTTGTTTGCACAGCTCCTGGGGTTCAGCCTTGGATGGGGTTCAGCCTTGGATTTGGCCCCACCTCTGCATGTAGCTTGCCCTCTGGCGTCTGTTCTTCCCCTGGACAGAAAGGGGTTAAAGTAGCGGCTGATTAGGGGGCTCTGGCTCACTCATGCTAGCAGGAGGGAGGGGTATGGAATGTGGAGCAAGCTTGCAGCAGCAGAGGCCGGTGTGACATTGCAACAGCCTGGGACGTGCCATGTGTTCTCCCGGGGAAGTTGTCCCTGCATCCCGGGACCCTGGCAGTGGTCGGCTGCACAGGCTCCTGGGAGGGAAGGTGTGGATAGTGATTCTTAATGGCTTGCACACAGGCTTCTTGGTGGCTGCAGTAGCAGTCTTAGTATTTCATGCCTGTCTCTGGCGTCCGTGCTGATAGTCGCGGCTCACACCTGTCTCTGATGCTCATTTAGGTGGTGTTCTGAATCTCTTCTCCTCGCCCACCCTGAAACAATGGTGTCTTGACTCTTAGGCAGCTCCAGACTTTTTCCCAGACTCCCTCCTGGCTAGCTCTGGCGCACTAGCCAACCCCAGTCCTCTCCCTGGGGTCTGACCTCCGAAGCCTGAGCCTCAGCTCCCAGCCCCCGCCCACCCCGGTAAGTGAGCAGACAAGCCTCTCGGGCTGGTGAGTGCTGGTCGGCAGCGATCCTCTGTGCGGGAATCTCTCTGCTTTGCCCTCTGCACCCCTGTTGCTGCTCTCTTCTCCGTGGCTCCGAAGCTTCGCCCCCAACCACCCTGCATCTCTGCCATTGAAGGGGCTAGTGTGTGGAAACTCCCTCCTTAACAGCTCCTTCCCAGAGGTGCAGGTCCTGTCCCTATTCTTTTGTCTGTGTTTTTTCTTTTTTCTTTTGCTCTACCCAGGTATGTGGGGAGTTTCTTGCCTTTTGGGAAGTCTGAGGTCATCTGCCAGAGTTCAGTAGGTGTTCTGTAGGAGTTGTTCCACATGTAGATGTATTTTTGATGTATTTGTGGGGAGGAAGGTGATTTTCATGTCTTACTCCTCCACCGTCTTGAAGTGTAATCTGCCTCACTCATTCTTTTGTCCATGTTTTTGTTGTTGTTGGTGTGCTCATGCTTTTCTTATACCCTTCTTTTTGAAAGGGAATAGGGAATAGTCTTAGACTCATTCATTAACCATACTATCTAAAATTGCTGATATATGTTGTTAAGTAATTTTTTACCCAAGTTGGACCCATTGCTGGTAGGTATTATTGTGAAGAGTAAATGTAGATATATAAAGAAAAGCATTTCCCTTCTTTAGTATATAATGTGTAACTGAGAATATGGATGGAAGTAAACTGAGTTGAACAAAGACTTGCAGGGTATAAGGGGGATGTATTCTCATGACATACTAGAAAGTCCTTAATGACACCTTACCTTTTAGACATAATATTTATTCTTAAGATATAGTCGTACATTTTATACCTTTCCTTTAAAAATGAACGAATAGGCAATGAACTAAAGTCTTAGGAGCCAAAGTCTAAGGAGTGTCCTGTTAATGATAAAGATTTACTGTTTTCAGCATGCCTAATGATTTCTCAATTTTATTATGTTTATAAAATTTATGTTAATTGTCACTCCTATTGGCACTTTAATTTTTCTGTTTTTCTACTAATTAAAAGAATGGTAGGGCTTCCCTGGTGGTGCAGTGTTTGAGAGTCCGCCTGCCGGTGCAGGGGTTATGGGTTCGTGCCCCGGTCCGGGAGGATCCCACATGCCGCAGAGTGGCTGGGCCTATGAGCCATGGCCGCTGAGCCTGCGTGTCTGGAGCCTGTGCTCTGCAATGGGAGAGGCCACAGCAGTGAGAGGCCTGGGTACCGCAAAAAAAAAAAAAAAAAAAAAAAAAGTTAAAAGAATGGTAGAATAGAATGCAAAGTACATTAGAATAGTTGCATGAGCACTGCTCTTCCAATGGAGATGGTGATACTACAAGAACTAAATTGTTGCCTCCAGGCTTTGCATGATGTGTTGGCACAAAATGTCCGCTTGTTGCTTGATAATAGAAAATTCAGACTTTTCTCTGAGGAGTCAGTGTACAAGAAAGTACAGGTTATATGAAGGTTGAATAGGCAAGTACTACTTATGTAAAATGTAATCTCATACCTCAGGAAAACTTGGGAACTCAAAACTGACTTAGGGGACGTTGAAGCATTAAATTATATGCACTTATAATAGCAGTTCAGGGAAGGGAATTACAACGATAGTTAGATTTTCCATGTTTTTCAAACTTTTAATAGAAGCATTTTACATATACAACCTTATTTAGAAGCCCAAATGTGAGATGGAAAAAAGTACAGTTGCTCTGCTTGAAGTCAGAGGGTTGAGGGCCTAGAGCCCTGCCCTAGGCAGCCCCTAGGCACTTTGGGAAAATACCAGTATTCAATTTATTTCATCCATTCTTTCCTTTTATTTATTCATTCATTCATTTTTATTATCAACAAGTGTTTGCATGCTTACTGTATACCAGGTACTAGGCTAGTTCCTGGGTGTAAAGTAGTAAGCAAGGTAAGCGCCTATCCTTAAGGGTCTCACATTTTGAAAATAATTATTCTAGAGGAAGCTTCCTGGTTGCACACTTTCAGGTAGTTTCTGACCCCAGGTTAAATATCCATGAGTTAAAGTGCTATCTTTTAGTCGTGCCTAGACTGCATTCACCCTTGGTTTTACTTTAAGATACATAACTAGCTGGTGTATTCTCTAAGAAAATACTCACTTCTGCCAGGGTCATCTTTGGCCTTTCAACCTCCTTTATTTACTATACTTGCAGTTTATGAACATTCATTCTCGTGATCATGATGCTTTAATCAATGTACTCCACATGTAACATTGGTTCAGCATATAAGTTCAAGTTGTGTTTCATCATTGCATTTTCTTTTTTTTTTCTTTAATTAATTTATTTTTGGCTGTGTTGGGTCTTCGTTGCTGCGTGCGGGTTTTCTCTAGTTGCAGCGAGCGGGGGCTACTCTTCATTGTGGTGCATGTGCTTCTCATTGCCGTGGCTTCTCTTGTTGCAGAGCACGGGATCTAGGTGCACAGGCTCAATAGTTGTGGCATGTGGGCTCTAGAGCGCAGGCTGAGTGGTTGTGGCGCACGGACTTAGTTGTTCCTCAGCATATGGGATCTTCCCGGACCAGGGATTGAACCTGTGTCCCCTGCATTGGCAGGCAGATTCTTAACCACTGTGCCAACAGGGAAGTCACTCATCATTGCATATTCTTAGTATTAAATTTGGAGGACCCTAAGACAGTTTTGACTAATACCCCAGAAAAAAGAATTCGAATTCAGATAAACTGTAAAGAAGCTGCATCTTTGCTGGGTTGCTGGCTTTAATGAGGATATCTGCTTTGGGTGGGACTGCCTAGTTGGTGGAATTATGGGATCACATAAAAGAAATTTGGGCTGAGCCCTTGTATATGGGTCATTTAAGCCAAGTGCGGGTGAGTGTCAATGGGATTTTTTTATTTTTAATATTGGAGAGAATGACTGGAAATCTTTTCTGGAGATGATTATATTCTAGAAGTGAGCCTCTGATGAATAAAAGAAGGGAGTGCGGTAGAGAGGAAGCAGACACTAAGAGTGCAGTTAATGTGATGCTAGGCACTGTAATCCTCGTGTGCACCCCCACACATGTTTATAAGATAGGTATTTTTATTCCCATTTTATAGATAAGGAAACTGAGGCTTGGAGAAGTTTTTATCCAAGGTACCACATATGGGAGGTGGCTGAGCCAGAATTCAAGCCCATGCCATCTTCATTACACAGCACTGTTTCTCCATGACTTTCTTCCTTTCTTACTCTTAGCCACACAGACTTCTCTTTTCACCATGCCTTAGCCTCTTTGCAGCTCTAGCTTCACTGCTGCTTTCTCTTCTTCTAAACAGTACAGTATGCTTCCTACTCTGACAGTAGTTAGGGTTTTCATGCTATCAGGTTGTCACAGTTTCTCCTGTGCTCAGTGTGTATCCAAGTTGCTAGTTGTCACTGGCAGGGGCCCAGCTGAAGCAAGGGAACCGGGACATTGGTCAGAATAGACTGGTGTGAGTCATGGCATGAAGTGTGAGGTGTGCAGTCTTTCACCAGGTGTGAGGGAGGCTTGGAAGACTGGCTGAAGAAAGGCTCAGGAATGTTCCCTGTATGAATTTTTTTTAAATCTATTTTATTTATTTACTTTTGGCTGTGTTGGGTCTTCGTTACTGCTTGCAGGCTTTCTCTAGTTGTGATGAGCAGGGGCTACTCATTGCAGTGGCTTCTCTTGTTGTGGAGCACGGGCTCTATGTGCACAGGCTTCAGTAGTTGTGACTCATGGGCTCTAGAGCGCACGCTCAGCAGTTGTGACCCACGGGCTCAGTTGCTCCATGGCATGTGGGATCCTCCCAGGCCAGGGTTCAAACCCATGTCCTCTGCATTGGCAGGTGGATTTTTAACCACTGTGCCACCAGGGAAGTCCCCCTGTATGGATTTAAAGGCAGGGGGTCAAACAGGTATTGACCTGTACCCTGTTTAACTTTACTCCAGAGTTTTTGACTAAAGGGTTCTCTCTTAATATGTCAGCTGAGGGAGCATGCTCAAGTTGTTGAGGGAAACAGGCCAACATGTCTTCCAATATTTATTCCTCCTTTGCAGAGGAAGCCCTACCCACCTAGGAAGCCTAAATGTGGAGCAGGGGGTCACCAGTAAAACAAGGATGGCAATACCGACCTCCAGACTTGTTGTATTGATGCTATTAGAGAAAATGCATATAAATACTCAGCATGATGCCTGGTAAATAGCAGGGCTCAAAAAATAGTAGCTGTTGGGCTTCCAGGGTGGCGCAGTAGTTGAGAGTCCGCCTGCCGATGCAGGGGACACGGGTTCATGCCCTGGTCCGGGAGGATCCCACATGCCGCGGAGCGGCTGGGCCCGTGAGCCATGGCCGCTGAGCCTGTGCGTCCGGAGCCTGTGCTCCGCAACGGGAGAGGCCACAACAGTGAGAGGCCCGCGTACCAAAAAAAAAAAAAGTTGGAGTTAAAATAGTTAGGACACATCTTCTGCAGGAGCTAAAATTATTAGGATATAGTTACATACAAATTTGGTGAGAATTTTCAGTTACCAGGAATAACTTGACTTGGAAGCATGTGGTTGTAGAATGAATTGAAAATAGCCCATTAATCTACATCGGATTTTCATTGTCTGTTTTGACGGAATCAAGGATATCCAGTTGCCCAATACAATGCTGACTCTGTCCAGGAGAAGCACAGTATTGCTTCAGAGAGTCAAAGCAGAAGTTGTGGCGAAGAAAGCCTTTTGTAAATATTTGCTTGTATTTTATTCAGCAGTTTGGAGACTTCAGCTAAAACTGTTCATAAATCTTTGGGGGAGCCAGTTATGGCAGCTTTAAAGGTTACTAAGCAAAACTAATGATTTGTTAGGAAATCCAACCTATTTTTAGATTCCAAATAGAAAACATGGAACCATACACTGAATAATGAAATCAGTGCAATCATTATTCCTCATTTAACAAATATTTATTGAACACTTATTTGCCTGGCATAATCCTAGGGGCTTGGGATACATAAGTAAATGAAGCAAGTAAAGATCCCTGCCTTTGTGGAGTTTACATTTCAGTGACAGGAGACAGACAGTTAATAATAAACACATATGAATATATACGAACATATGTATGTAAAAATATACACATTTACACATATATAAATATATATAAAAGAAGGGATACGTACAGTGAAGAAAAGAAAATGTACAGCAGGATATGGGGAACAGGGAATGCTGGGTTGGGGGGCCAGGTTTTAGTGTATGCTGGTCAGGAGGCTTCATTGAGAAAGTATCATTTGAGAAGATGACGATTATCATTTGTCTGGTAATTATGAGTATCAGTTAGTTGCTAAGAACATGTCAGGCTTTGTGAATTAAGAAAATATGCATCAGATTGGGAAAATAACGATTTTCCCAAACAAAAAAAATTAGTGAGAAGAATGACATTGTTTTACATCTTTGTAAATCTTTTAAATGTCTGGTTTAATAGAAGATGGCTGGATTCTCATATCTGCTTCTACATTCAGTCTTTCGTGATATGTTGTTTTGGTTGAACTATATTTAGAAAATATAGCCTCATACAGATATATGAGCTAGATATAGCTAGAAAAGGGAGGAGGAGTATTTTAATAGCCTTTTCAGATAATGTGAATATTCTTCTTTGATACTTGACCAAAACTCAACAAGTGATAGTTTCTTAAAGGTTAGTTGCAGTGTGGAATCTGAAACTATAACAATGAAATTTATATATGAAAATACTCTATTACATTTAAATCCATTGGTCTGTCTGGCATTTTGAATGGATCTTTCACCCTATGTATGATTCTGTAACATCATGCATTGGTCATATACAAATCTTCCAAGTATTGACACATTTCATTGTATCACATAAAAAATTATATTTGTTGATATTGTCCCAAACTCATCAGAAAAGTCTTTAAGTATTGAAAATCTGTCAAAGTCATAGTGGCTGGTGAATACAGCTTTTCTAAAATGCTAAATGTTTGCTTGGAAGCCTGAATTCTATAATTGGCAACAAATACTGTCAAATGACAGGTTATTTTCAGGGAAATGTCTGCCAAATACCCCAGTGTGAATAATAGAGTTTGTCAGTTGTTCTGTCAAGTAAAAATCATATTCCATGAGAAAAGAGTTGCTTAGTTCACAATTCAGACAATTGCATAAGTGCTTTTCCTTGAAATAATCATTATACTTTGATATGCAGCAGCAGTGCTTTTTTTTTTTTTTTTTTTAACATCTTTATTGGGGTATAATTGCTTTACAATGGTGTGTTAGTTTCTGCTTTATAACAAAGTGAATCAGCTATACATATACATATGTTCCCATATGTCTTCCCTCTTGCGTCTCCCTCCCTCCCACTCTCCCCATCCCACCCTTCCAGGCTGTCACAAAGCACCGAGCTAATATCCCTGTGCCTTGTGGCTGCTTCCCCCCAGCTATAGCAGCAGTGCTTTATGTTTACTTCCCACTTGTCGCACAGACTATTTAAAAAGCATATACTCAAGGGTCAAGATGTAATAGTAATTTACTATTTCTTCAAGGGCATTCTTGAGTGAAACAGGAATTTTTTTTTTTTCTTCTAGTACATGGTGGTGAAGAATATAATGACTATAAGTTCAGTTTGGTGCCATGGCCTCCATTTGTGCTGAGGTGCCAGCAGTTTCACCACCATTGCTCTTGCACCATTGGTGCCAATGTCAACATAGTGAAAAACACAGATAGCGTTTTAGTATTGTCATGAAAACAGTTTTGCCCTAAGGACCCCTTGACCTCCTTGTACTCCCAGTGTTGTTATATATGTTATTTCACCCGATTTTCACAGTAGACCTTTGAGGTGGTTGGTGGTGTTTACCCCTTTTTAAATTTGTGTATATAACTAGTTATTAAGTCCTGTCCTCCTGAGGTCACACAAAAGTAGTGAAACTGGGACTTGAATCCAAGTTTTCTGATTAGAGTTTTGGGCTCTTGTTTTTCTCTGTTTCATATACTATCTCCAAAGTGGAAAATTTATACTGTTATCTCTTGAGAAGGACTTTGTCTAGCAAGAAGGGCATGGGATGAAGCTTATTTAACAGGGCTAGGGTTGCTTGAAGCTGAGAGACTTAATTTTTGCTGGCTCCTTTCTCAGTGGTATATCATTGCAAAACACCGAACTTTTCTGTTTCTCTATTCTGGAAAATAAGGGAAATAACAATACCTATCTCATGTAGCTGTTCTGAGCATTTAATTAGTTACTACGTGTATGTTTAGACATAAGTGTCAGACAGTGCTGACACATTAAGCGCTCAGTAGAGTTAGCTTTTATTATTTCACAGATAGAGACAGGACTCAGGCATTTCAGTGGAAGGAACAACTTGAGCAAAAGCTGGGAATTGTGAGTCATGTTAATAGTAAGTACAGTGTAACTGAAATGTAATGGTTTGTGGAGGAGTATGTTGGGAAGTAAGAAAAGGTAGATTTGGATCTGCCAAATTGCTGGACTAGAGCGGTAAACTCAAAGTTGGGCCCCTAATGCCTAAGACAATGACCGGTATGTGGCATGTATTTATATACTACCTGAGCATGGGAACATTTGAGTAAATTAAAAGAAGGAGGGAGCAGATCCCTTTATCATGAGGAACATATATGGAGAAGGTGACATTTCAGTGTAGCACAGAAGAATGTATAGGGTGCTAATAAGCAGGTATCAGAGGCTCTTAGAATGGGTGAAGATAACACCTCACTAAACAGTACGCTACTCAACCAAGTGATTGTACTTTGCAAGAGACTAAATTGCTTGAGATCACAGATTGTCTTATCCTTGCTCATAACTCCAACATAGTACCTGGTGCATATTGGGGCTCAGTAGGTATTTGAGTAGTGTCTCAGCATTTAATCTTATAAATATGGTTTTGCATAATGTTTTCATTTCACAACAACTTTCAGAGAAAAGAAGGGCTTCCTGATTATAGAGGTTAATTCTTCTTTTTGCTTCAGTTACAAGACACGCAAATAACCACTTCCTTTTGCAAACAAGCAGTAGTTTATTCATACTTTGTTATATGTCTTAAAGGAGAAGAAAATATGACGAGGAGGACAGATTCCTAAATAGTGGGATCAGGAATGGTAAGGTATAGGAGTTTTGGAAACTTGTTTAAAAATCTACTTCAAATATGTATAATGTAGGAAATGTAAATAGATATGTAATAAAAGAGCTAAGATTATAGAATCCTGAAAATGTATTTTACTTACTGGATGAACGTTGTTTCTCTTTCTGTGTGCCTTATATTGTTTCTATATAAGCCAGGCATTATTGGGAATTAGGAGTTACCAATAATCTCTTCCCTACTTATTTTCTCTGACTAATCATTTATCAGATTATTAGTAGAACTTGTTTTCTCTTAAGGCTGTATGTGATAATAATAACGTAATTTTTTTTTTTTTTTTTTTGCGGTACGTGGGCCTCTCACTGTTGTGGCCTTTCCCATTGTGGAGCACAGGCTCCGGACGCGCAGGCTCAGCGGCCATGGCTCACGGGCCCAGCTGCTCCTTGGCATGTGGGATCTTCGCGAACTGGGGCACGAACCCGTGTCCCCTGTATCGGCAGGCGGACTCCCAACCACTGCGCCACCAGGGAAGCCCAACATACATTTTTTAATTTTATTGAAGTATAGTTGGTTTACAATGTTGTGTTAATTTCTGTTATACAGCAAAGCGATTCAGTTATACATATATATATTCTTTTTCATTATGGTTTATCACAGGATATTGAGTATAGTTCCCTGTTCTATACAGTAGGATCTTGTTTATCCATCCTATGTATAATAGTTTGCATCTGCTACCCAAATTCCCACTCCTTCCTTCCCCCTCTCCCCCTCGGCAGCCACAAATCTGTTCTCCATATCTGTGAGTCTAACATGCTGATATTTTAGTTTATGTCAGGTACTGTGGTAAATATTGTACAGATTAATTATCTCATTTAAACCTCACAACAACCTTATGAAGTCTAGGTATTATTGTCATGCCCATAGGTAGTATTACCATCCCCAGATTATAGATGAGAAGAGTAAACCTCAGAGAGTTTAAGTGAGTTGCCCAAGGGCTGGGTGAATAAGGGAAAAGCTGGGTATCAGAGCCCTTCTTAGCCTTTACACTATACAGTTTAAGAGATACTGAAAAGCAATAGCTTTGTGGGGCTTAGAGAAGTGTTTTCCAAACCATGGATGGCAATCCATTAGAGGATTGTGAAACCCATTTAGTGGGCCAAGATAAATATTTCTTAAAAAGTAAAGTACAGGGCTTCCCTGGTGGCGCAGTGGTTGAGAGTCCGCCTGCCGATGCAGGGGACACAGGTTCGTGCCCCAGTCCGGGAAGATCCCACATGCCGCAGAGCGGCTGGGCCCGTGAGCCATGGCTGCTGAGCCTGCGCGTCCAGAGCCTGTGCTCCACAACAGGAGAGGCCACAACAGTGAGAGGCCCGCGTACCGCAAAAAAAAAAAAAAAAAAACGGTAAAGTACAGCAGGGAAAATACCAGTGCTTATGGCATGTAGTAAGGGCATACATTGTTTTGTGAAACTAATGTTCAGTTTTACATGTATATGTGTATGTACACACATATGTGTTTATGTGTTTGTGAACTGAGGCCATGTTATAAATGTATTTCTTATTGTGGGTCACAGCCAAACAAAATTTGGAGCCCACGGGCTAAGACAATGGAAAGAGAGCTTGAAAAATGTAATGAAGAGGAAAGGTAGGTGCTATAGAAGGAATCATAGAGATAAGCTGAATTTATAAATAACATTATAAAAAGAGGGAGGAAGAGTTAACCTATATAGATTTGGGGAAAATAATGTACTATCTATAAGTTGTTTTAACTAATTCATTAAATTGGGCCCTTTTAGCAGGGGTTCATTCAGAGTTAGTACAGCTTTAATTTTAATTCTAGAGAGCTGTTTTTGCAGGTGGATTGTGAATTGTGTATATCATTACCATATTTTTATTTCTCTAATCAACGAATAATTTATTATGATTGAATAATAACCAGATATCTCATTGGTGCTTCATATCCACAAAGATATTTTTCCTATTAGATACAGTAGGGTAGAGGTTTGTTTACTGCCTCTTGAGAGAATGGGAGAAGGTTGGCTAGGTTAGTCAGAAAATAGAATATTGAATTTTCAGCTGGAAGGGACAATTTAGTCCAAGCCTCCATTAAAAAAAAAAAAACTATCGTAAAAAACACATAACATTGGGCTTCCCTGGTGGCGCAGTGGTTGAGAGTCCGCCTGCTGATGCAGGGCACACGGGTTCGTGCCCCGGTCCGGGAAGATCCCACATGCCTGCCGCGGAGCGGCTGGGCCCGTGAGCCATGGCTGCTGAGCCTGCGCGTCCAGAGCCTGTGCTCCGCAACGGGAGAGGCCACAACAGTGAGAGGCCCGCGTACCGCATAAAAGAAAAAAACCAAAACACATAACATTAAATTTATCATCTTGAACTTTTTTTTTTTTTGGCTGCGTTGGGTCATCATTGCTGCGCACGGGCTTTCTCTAGTTGCGGTGAGTGGGGGCTACTCTTCATTGCAGTATGTGGGCTTCTCATCATGGTGGCTTCTCTTGTTGTGTAGCAAGGGCTCTAAGCGCGCAGGCTTCAGTAGTTGCAGCATGCGGCCTCAGTAGTTGTGCCTTGTGGGCTCTAGGCAGGCTCAGTAGTTGTGGCGCATGGGCTTAATTGCTCCACAGCATGTGGAATCCCCCAGACCAGGGGTCGAACCCATATCCCCTGCGTTGGCAGGCAGATTCTTAAGCACTGCACCACCAGGGAAGTCCCTTAATCATTTTTAAGTGTATAGGTCAGTAGTACATATTCACATTGTAGTGGAGCAGATCTCTAGAACTTTTTCATCTTGTGACACTGAAACTCTATACCTGCTAAACACTAATTCCCTCTCCCTCTTCCCCACCCCCAACCCTTGGTGAACACATTTCTACTTTCTGTTTCTATGATTTTGACCACTTTAAATATTTCATATGAGTAGAATCATACAGTATTTGTCCTTTTGTGACTGGCTTATATCACTTAGCATAATATCCTCAAAGTTCATCCATGTCATAGCATATGACATGGTTTTCTCCTTTTTAAAGGCTGCACAATATTCCATTGTGTGTATCTTTCACATTTTCTTTATCCATTCATCTGTTGATGAACTTTGGGGTTGCACCCAGCCCTTGGCTATTGTGAGTAATGCTGTGATTAACATAGATGTGCAAATATCTCTTTGAGATTATGCTTTGAGTATTTGTGGTATATACCCAAAATTTAAATTGCTGGATCATATGGTAATTCTATTTTTAATTTTCTGTGGAACCTCTGTACTGTTTTCCATAGTGGCTGTACCATTTTACATTCCCACCAACAAGGGCTCCAACTTCTCTGCGTCCTTGCCAAGGCGTCTATTTTCTCTTCTTTTGATAGTGGCCATCCAGATGGATGTGAAGGGATTATCTCATTGTAGTTTTTTTTTTTTTAAAGATTTAATTTTATTTATTTTTGGCTGCGTTGGGTCTTCATTGCTGCACACGGGTTTTCTCTAGTTGTGGCGAGCAGGGGCTACTCTTCGTTGTGGTGCACGGGCTTCTCCTTGCAGTGGCTTCTTTTGTTGCGGAGCACGGGCTCTAGGCATGTGGGCTTCAGTAGTTGTGGCATGCAGCCTCATTAGTTGTGGCACACGGGCTCTAGAACGCAGCCTCAGTAGTTGTGGCATGTGGGCTTGGTTGCTCCGTGGCATGTGGAATCTTCCCAGACCAGGTATCGAACCCATATCCCCTGCGTTGGCAGGTGGATACTTATCCACTGCACCACCAGGGAAGTCCCTCTCATAGTTTTGATTTGCATTTCCTTAATGATTAGTGATATTGAGCATCCTTTTTTGTTCTGATTGGCCACTTGTATGTCTTCTTTGGAGAAATATCTATTCAAGTCCTTTGCCTGTTTTTTCTTTTTAACCTTAAAATTTGTTTTGGTTCTGAAGAACCTAGGGGCAGGACAGGAATAAAGATGCAGACGTAGAGAATGGACTTGAGGACATGGGGAGGGGGAAGGGTAAGCTGAGATGAAGTGAGAGAGTGGCATGGACATATATACACTACCAAATGTAAAATAGATAGCTAGTGGGAAGAAGCCGCATAGCACAAGGAGATCAGCTCTGTGCTTTGTGTCCACCTAGAAGGGTGGGATAGGGAGCGTGGGAGGGAGATGCAAGAGGGAGGAGATATGGGGATATATGTATATGTATAGCTGATTCACTTTGTTAGCAGATACTAACAGACCATTGTAAAGCAATTATACTCCAATAAAGATGTTAAAATTTTTTTAAATTGAAGTATAGATGATTTACAATGTTGTGTTGGTTTCTGGTGTACAGCAAAGTGATTCAGTTATACATACATACATACATATTCTTTTTTTTTTTTTTTTTTGCGGTACACGGTCCTCTCACTGCTGTGGCCTCTCCTGTTGCGGAGCACAGGCTCCGGACACACAGGCTCAGCGGCCATGGCTTACAGGCCCAGCCGCTCCACGGCATGTGGAATCCTCCCAGACCAGGGCACGAACCCGTGTCCCCTGCATTGGCAGGCGGACTCTCAACCACTGCGCCACCAGGGAAGCCCCATGCATATTCTTTTTCATATTCTTTTCCATTATGGTTTATTACAGAATATTGAATATAGTTCCCTGCGCTATACAGTAGGACCTTGTTGTTTATTTTATATATAGTAGTTTGTATCTGCTAATCCTAAATTTTTAATTTATCCTTCCTCCATCATTTTTCCCCTTTGGTAACCACAAGTTTGTTTTCTATGTTTGTGAGTCTGTTTCTGTTTCGTAAATAAGTTCATTTGTGTCATATTTTAGAGTCCACATATAAGCAATATCACAATGTATTTGTCTTTCTCTTTCTGATTTACTTTACTTAGTATGATGATCTCTATGTCCATCCATGTTGCTGCAAATGACATTATTTCATTCTTTCTTAATAGCTGAATAGTATTCCACTGTGAATATACCACATCTTTATCCATTCCTCTGTCGATGGACATTTAGGTTGCTTCCATGTCTTGGCTGTTGTAAATAGTGCTGCTGTGAACACTGGGGTGCATGTATCTTTTCAAATTAGAGTTTTCTTCCAGTATGTACCCAGGAGTAGGATTGCTGGATCATGTGGTAACTCTATTTTTAGTTTTTTGTTTGTTTGTTTTAAACATCTTTATTGGGGTATAATTGCTTTACAATGGTGTGTTAGTTTATGCTTTATAACAAAGTGAATCAGTTATACATATACATATGTTCTCATATGTCTTCCCTCTTGTGTCTCCCTCCCTCCCACTCTCCCTGTCCCACCCCTCCAGGCTGTCACAAAGCACCGAGCTAATATCCCTGTGCCTTGCGGCTGCTTCCCCCTAGCTATCTACCTTACTACGTTTGTTAGTGTGTATATGTCCATGACTCTCTCTCACCCTGTCACAGCTCACCCTTCCCCCTCCCCATATCCTCAAGTCCGTTCTCCAGTAGGTCTGCGTCTTTATTCCTGTCTTACCCCTAGGTTCTTCATGACATTTTTTTCCCCTTAAATTCCATATATATGTGTTAGCATACGGTATTTGTCTTTTTCTTTCTGACTTACTTCACTCTGTATGACAGACTCTAGGTCTGTCCATCTCATTACAAATAGCTCAATTTCATTTCTTTTTAAGGCTGAGTAATATTCCATTGTATATATGTGCCACATCTTCTTTATCCATTCATCCGATGATGGGCGCTTAGGTTGTTTCCATCTCCGGGCTATTGTAAATAGAGCTGCAATGAACATTTTGGTACATGACTCTTTTTGAATTTTGGTTTTCTCAGGGTATATGCCCAGTAGTGGGATTGCTGGGTCATATGGTAATTCTATTTGTAGTTTTTTAAGGAACCTCCATACTGTTCTCCATAGTGGCTGAACCAATTCACATTCCCACCAGCAGTGCAAGAGTGTTCCCTTTTCTCCACACCCTCTCCTGCATTTATTGTTTCTAGATTTTTTGATGATGGCCATTCTGACTGGTGTGAGATGATATCTCATTGTAGTTTTGATTTGCATTTCTCTAATGATTAATGATGTTGAGCATTCTTTCATGTGTTTGTTGGCATTCTGTATATCTTCTTTGGAGAAATGTCTATTTAGGTCTTCTGCCCATTTTTGGATTGGGTTGTTTGTTTTTTTGTTATTGAGCTGCATGAGCTGCTTGTAAATTTTGGATATTAATCCTTTGTCAGTTGCTTCATTTGCAAATATTTTCTCCCATTCTGAGGGTTGTCTTTTGGTCTTGATTATGGTTTCCTTTGCTGTGCAAAAGCTTTGAAGTTTCATTAGGTCCCATTTGTTTATTTTTGTTTTTATTTCCATTACTCTAGGAGGTGGGTCAGAAAGGATCTTGCTGTGATTTATGTCATAGAGTGTTCTGCCTATGTTTTCCTCTAAGAGTTTGATAGTTTCTGGCCTTACATTTAGGTCTTTAATCCATTTTGAGCTTATTTTTGTGTATGGTGTTAGGGAGTGATCTAATCTCATACTTTTACATGTACCTGTCCAGTTTTCCCAGCACCATTTATTGAAGAGGCTGTCCTTTCTCCACTGTACATTCCTGCCACCTTTATCAAAGATAAGGTGTCCATATGTGCGTGGGTTTATCTCTGGGGTTTCTATCCTGTTCCATTGATCTATCTTTCTGTTTTTGTGCCAGTACCATACTGTCTTGATTACTGTAGCTTTGTAGTATAGTCTGAAGTCAGGGAGCCTGATTCCTCCAGCTCCTTTTTTCGTTCTCAAGATTGCTTTGGCTATTCGGGGTCTTTTGTGTTTCCATACAAATTGCTAAATTTTTTGTTCTAGTTCTGTGAAAAATGCCAGTGGTAGTTTGATGGGGATTGCATTGAATCTGTAGATTGCTTTGGGTAGTAGAGTCATTTTCACAATGTTGATTCTTCCCATCCAAGAACATGGTATATCTCTCCATCTATTTGTAGCATCTTTAATTTCTTTCATCAGTGTCTTATAATTTTCTGCATACAGGTCTTTCGTCTCCTTAGGTAGGTTTATTCCTAGATATTTTATTCTTTTTGTTGCAGTGGTAAATGGGAGTGTTTTCTTGATTTCACTTTCAGATTTTTCATCATTAGTATATAGGAATGCCAGAGATTTCTGTGCATTAATTTTGTATCCTGCTACTTCACCAAATTCATTGATTAGCTCTAGTAGTTTTCTAGTAGCATCTTTAGGATTCTCTTTGTATAGTATCATGTCATCTGCAAACAGTGACAGCTTTACTTCTTCTTTTCCGATTTGGATTCCTTTTATTTCCTTTTCTTCTCTGATTGCTGTGGCTAAAACTTCCAAAACTATGTTGAATAAGAGTGGTGAGAGTGGGCAACCTTGTCTTGTTCCTGATCTTAGTGGAAATGCTTTCAGTTTTTCACCATTGAGGATGATGTTTGCTGTGGGCTTGTCATATATGGCCTTTATTATGTTGAGGAAAGTTCCCTCTGTGCCTAGTTCCTGCAGGGTTTTTATCATAAATGGGTGTTGAATTTTGTCAAAAGCTTTCTCTGCATCTATTGAGATGATCATATGGTTTTTCTCCTTCAATTTGTTAATATGGTTTATCACATTGATAGATTTGCGTATATTGAAGAATCCGTGCATTCCTGGAATAAACCCCACTTGATCATGGTGTATGATCCTTTTAATGTGCTGTTGGATTCTGTTTGCTAGTATTTTGTTGAGGATTTTTGCATCTATGTTCATCAGTGATATTGGTCTGTAGTTTTCTTTCTTTGTGACATCCTTGTCTGGTTTTGGTATTAAGGTGATGGTGGCCTCGTAGAAGGAATTTGGGAGTGTTCTCCCTCTGCTATATTTTGGAAGAGTTTGAGAAGGATAGGTGTTAGGTCTTCTCTAAACGTTTGATAGAATTCACCTGTTAAGCCATCTGGTCCTGGGCTTTTGTTTGTTGGAAGATTTATAATCACAGTTTCAATTTCAGTGCTTGTGATTGGTCTGTTCATATTTTCTATTTCTTCCTGATTCAGTCTTGGCAGGTTGTGCATTTCTCAGAATTTATCCATTTCTTCCAGATTGTCCATTTTATTGGCATAGAGTTGCTTGTAGTAATCTCTCATGATTTTTTTTATTTCTGCAGTGTCAGTTGTTACTTCTCCTTTTTCATTTCTAATTCTATTGATTTGAGTCTTCTCCCTTTTTTTCTTGATGAGTCTGGCTAGTGGTTTATCTATTTTGTTTATCTTCTCAAAGAACCAGCTTTTAGTTTTATTGATCTTTGCTATCGTTTCCTTCATTTCTTTTTCATTTATTTCTGATCTGATTTTTATTATTTCTTTCCTTCTGCTAGCTTTGGGGTTTTTTTGTTCTTTCTCTAATTGCTTGAGGTGCAAGGTTAGGTTGTTTATTTGAGATGTTTCCTGCTTTTTAAGGTGGGCTTGTATTGCTATAAACTTCCCCCTTAGAACTGCTTTTGCTGCATCCCATAGGTTTTGGGTCGTTGTGTCTCCATTGTCATTTGTTTCTAGGTATTTTTTTATTTCCTCTTTGATTTCTTCAGTGATCACTTCATTATTAAGTAGTGTATTGTTTAGCCTCCATGTGTTTGCATTTTTTACAGATGTTTTCCTGTAATTGATATCTAGTCTCATGGCGTTGTGGTCAGAAAAGATACTTGATACAGTTTCAATTTTGTTAAATTTACCAAGGCTTATTTTGTGACCCAAGATATGATCTATCTTGGAGAATGTTCCATGAGCACTTGAGAAAAATGTGTATTCTGTTGTTTTTGGATGGAATGTCCTATAAATATCAATTAAGTCCATCTTGTTTAATGCATCATTTAAAGCTTGTGTTTCCTTATTTATTTTCATTTTGGATGATCTGTCCATGGGTGAAAGTGGGGTGTTAAAGTCCCCTACTATGAATGTGTTACTGTCGATCTCCCCTTTTATGGCTGTTAGTATTTGCCTTATGTATTGAGGTGCTCCTATGTTGGGTGCATAAATATTTACAATTGTTATATCTTCTTCTTGGATCGATCCCTTGATCATTATGTAGTGTCCTTCTTTGTCTCTTTTAATAGTCCTTATTTTAAAGTCTATTTTGTCTGATATGAGAATTGCTACTCCAGCTTTCTTTTGATTTCCATTTGCATGGAATATCTTTTTCCATCCCCTCACTTTCAGTCTGTATGTGTCTCGAGGTCTGAAGTGGGTCTCTTGTAGACAGCATATATAAGGGTCTTGTTTTTGTATCCATTCAGCCAATCTGTGTCTTTTGGTGGGAGCATTTAGTCCATTTACATTTAAGGTAATTATCGATATGTATGTTCCTATTCCCATTTTCTATATTGTTTTGGGTTCGTTATTATAGGTCTTTTCCTTCTCTTGTGTTTCTTGTCTAGAGAAGTTCCTTTAGCATTTGTTGTAAAGCTGGTTTAGTGGTGCTGAACTCTGTCAGCTTTTGCTTGTCTGTAAAGGTTTTAATTTCTCCATCAAATCTGAATGAGATCCTTGCTGGGTAGAGTAGTGTTGGTTGCAGGTTTTTCTCCTTCATCACTTTCAGTATGTCCTGCCACTCCCTTCTGGCTTGTAGGGTTTCTGCTGAGAGATCAGCTGTTAACCTTATGGGGATTCCCTTGTGTGTTATTTGTTGTTTTTCCCTTGCTGCTTTTAATATGCTTTCTTTGTATTTAATTTTTGACAGTTTGATTAATATGTGTCTTGGCGTATTTCTCCTTGTATTTATCCTGTATGGGACTCTCTGTGCTTCCTGGACTTGATTAACTATTTCCTTTCCCATATTAGGGAAGGTTTCAACTATAATCTCTTCAAATATTTTCTCAGTCCCTTTCTTTTTCTCTTCTTCTTCTGGAACCCCTATAATTCGAATGTTGGTGCGTTTAATGTTGTCCCAGAGGTCTCTGAGACTGTCCTCAGTTCTTTTCATTCTTTTTTCTTTATTCTGCTCTGCAGTAGTTATTTCCACTACTTTATCTTCCAGGTCACTTATCCATTCTTCTGCCTCAGTTATTCTGCTATTGATCCCATCTAGAGTACTTTTAATTTCATTTATTGCATTGTTCATCGTTGCTTGTTTCATCTTTATTTCTTCTAGGTCCTTGTTAACTGTTTCTTACATTTTGTCCATTCTACTTCCAAGATTTCGGATCATCCTTACTATCATTATTCTGAATTCTTTTTCAGGTAGACTGCCTATTTCCTCTTCATTTGTTAGATCTGGTGCATTTTTATCTTGCTCCTTCATCTGCTGTGTGTTTTTCTGTCTTCTCATTTTGCTTATCTTACTGTGTTTGGGGTCTCCTTTTTGCAGGCTGCACGTTTGTAGTCCCTGTTGTTTTTGATGTCTGTCTCCAGTGGCTAAGGTTGTTTCAGTGGGTTGTGTAGGCTTCCTGGTAGAGAGGACTAGTGCCTGTGTTGTGGTGGATGAGGCTGGATCTTGTCTCTCTAGTGGGCAGGTTCACGTCTGGTGGTGTGTTTTGGGGTGTCTGTGGCCTTATTATGATTTTAGGCAGCCTCTCTGCTAATGGGTGGGGTTGTGTTCCTCTTTTGCTAGGTGTTTGGCATAGGTTGTCCAGCACTGTGGCTTGCTGGTCGTTGAGTGAAGCTGGGTGCTGGTGTTAAGATGGAGGTCTCTGGGAGATTTCCACCATTTAATATTATGTGGAGCTGGGAGGTCTCTTGTTGACCAGTGTCCTGAAGTTGGCTCTCCTACCTCAGAGGCAGAGCCCTGACTCCTGGGCTGGAGCACCAAGAGCCTTTCATCCACACGGCTCAGAATAAAAGGGAGAAAAAGTAGAGAGAATTAGTAGAAGTATGAGGAAAGAAAGAAGGAAAGGAGGAAAGGAAGGAAGGAAGAAAGAAGCAAAGAAGGAAAGAAAGGAGGGAGGGAGGAAGGAAGGAAGGAAGGAGGGAAAGAAGGAAAAAAGACAGAAAAGATACAGTAAAAATAAAATAAAGTATAATATAGTTATTGAATTAAAAAATATTTAGAAAAAAAAAAGGGACAGATAGAACCTTAGGACAAATGTTGGAAGCAGAGCTATACAGAGAAAATCTTACACAGAAACATACACCTTCACAAAAAGAGGTAAAGGGGGAAAAATCATAAATCTTGCTCTCAGAGACCACCTCCTCAATTTGGGGTGATTCGTTGTCTAAAGGAGGGAAGGAAGGAAGGAAAGAAAGAAAGAAAGAACGAAGGTAAAGTATAATAAAGTTATTACAATTAAAATTACTTATTAAGCCAAAAAAAAAAAAACCGTGGACGGATAGAGCCCTAGGACAAATGGTGGAAGCAAGAGTATACAGACAAGATCTCACACAGAAGCATACACGTACACATTCACAAAAAGAGGAAAAGGGAAAAAAATCATAGATCTCGCTCCTAAATTCCACCTCTTCAATTTGGGATCATTCCTTGTCTATTCAGGTATTTCACAGATGAAGGGTATATCAAGTTGATTGTGGAGCTTTAATCCGCTGCTTCTGAGGCTGCTGGGAGAGATTTCCCTTTCTCTTCTTTGTTCTCACAGCTCACAGGAGCTCAGCTTTGGATTTGGCCCTGCCTCTGCGTGTAGGTCGCTGGAGGGCGTCTGTTTTGCTCAGACAGGATGGGGTTAAAGGAGCCGCTGATTCGGGGGCTCAGGCTCACTCAGGCCGGGGGTAGGGGGTGGGGGGGGGAAGGAGGGGCACTGCGTGCGGGGCGGGCCTGCGGCGTCAGAGGCGGCGTGACGTTGCGGCAGCCTGAGGCCTGCCGTGCGTTCTCCCAGGGAAGTTGTCCCTGGATCCCGGGAACCTGGCAGTGGCGGGCTGCACAGGCTCCGCGGAAGAGGGGTGTGGAGAGTGACCTGTGCTCGCACACAGGCCCCTTGGTGGCGGCAGCAGCAGCCTTAGCGTCTCCCGCCCGTCTCTGGGGTTCGCGCTTTTAGCCGCGGCTCGCGCCCTTCTCTGGAGATCCTTTAAGCAGCGCTCTTAAACCCCTCTCCTCGCGCACCAGGAAACAAAGAGGGAAGAAAAAGTCTCTTGCCTCTTCAGCAGGTGCAGGCTTTTCCCCGAACTCCCTCCCGGCTAGTCGTGGTGCACTAACCCCTTCAGGCTATGTTCAAGCCGCCAACCCCAGTCCTCTCCCTGCGCTCTGTCCAAAACCGAAACCCTCGCAGCCCCACCCGCCCCGGCGGGTGAGCAGACAAGCCTCTCGGGCTGGTGAGTGCCGGTCGGCACCGATCCTCTGTGCGGGAATCTCCCCGCTTTGCCCTCCGCACCCGTCGCTGTGCACTACTCCGCGGTCCCGAAGCTCCCCCCTCCGCCTCCCGCAGTCTCCACCCGCGAAGGGGCTTCCTAGTGTGTGGAAACTTTTCCTCCTTCACAGCTCCCTCCCACTGGTGCAGGTGCCGTCCTTATTCTTTTGTCTCTGTTTTTTCTTTTTTTCTTTTGCCCTACCCAGGTACGTGGGGAGTTTCTTGCCTTTTGGGAGGTCTGAGGTCTTCTGCCAGCCTTCAGTAGGTGTTCTGTAGGAGTTGTTCCACGTGTAGATGTATTTCTGGTGTATCCGTGGGGAGGAAGGCGATCTCCGCGTCTTACTCTTCCGCCATCTTCAAGGTCCCCCCCATTTTTAGTTTTTTTAAGAAACTATCATACTGTTTTCCATAGTGATAGCTCTGATTTACATTCCCACCAGCAGTGTAGGAGGGTTCCTTTTTCTCCACACCATCTCCAGCATTTATTATTTGTAGACTTTTTAATGATGGCCATTCTGACTGGTGTGAGGTGGTACCTCATTGTGGTTTTGATTTGCATTTCTCTAATAACTAGTGATGTTGAGCATCTTTTCATGCGCCTGTTGGCCATGTGTATGTCTTCTTTGGAGAAATGTCTGTTTTGGTCTTCTGCCCATTTTTTGATTGGGTTATTTGATTTTTTTGGTATTGATCTGTATGAGCTGTCTGTATATTTTGGAAATTAATTCCTTGTGGATCGCATGGTTTGCAAGTATTTTCTCCCATTCTGTAGGTTGTCTTTTCATTTTGTATATGGTTTCCTTTGCTGTGCAAGAACTTGTAAGTTTGATTAGGTCCCATTTATTTATTTTTGCTTTTATTTCTATTGCCTTGGGAGACTGAGCTAAGAAAACATTGGTACGATTTATGTCAGAGGATGTTTTGCCTATATTCTTTTCTAGGAGTTTTATGGTGTCTTATATTTAAGTCTTTAAGCCACTTTGAGTTTAGTTTTGTGTATGGTGTGAGGGTGTATTTTAACTTCATTGATTTACAAGCTGTTGTCCAGCTTTCCCAACACCACTTGCTGAAGAGACTGTTTTTTTCTCCATTGTATGTTCTTGCCTCCTTTGTCGAAGATTAATTGACCACATAGGTGTGTGGGTTTATTTCTGGGCTCTCTAGTCTGTTCCAGTGATCCATATGTCTGTTTTTGTGCCCTAACCACACTTTTTTTTTTTTTTTTGCGGTACGCGGGCCTCTCACTGTTGTGGCCTCTCTCCCGTTGCGGAGCACAGGCTCCGGACGCGCAGGCTGGGCCCAGCCGCTCCGCAGCATGTGGGATCTTCCCAGACCGGGGCATGAACCCGTGTCCCCTGCATCGGCAGGCGGACTCTCAACCACTGCGCCACCAGGGAAGAACCTAACCACACTTTTGATTACTGTAACTTTGTAGTATTGTCTGAAGTCTGGGAGGGGTACGCCTCCCGCTTTGTTCCTTTCCCTCAGGATAGCTTTGGCAATTTGGGGCCTTTTATGGTTCCATATAAATTTTAGGATTATTCTAGTTCTGTGAAAAACGTCATGCGTGATTTGATAGGGATCACATTAAATCTGTAGATTGTTTGGGTAGTGTGGCCATTTTAACAATATTAATTCTTCCAATCCAAGAGCAAGGGATATCTTTCCATTTCTTTGAATCATCTTCAGTTTCCTTTATCAATATTTTATAGTTCTCAGCATATAAGTCTTTTTCCTCCTTGGTCAGGTTTATTCCTAAGTATTTCATCTTTTTGATGGGATTTTAAAAGGGATTTTTGGTTTACTTTCCCTTTCTAATACTTTATTGTTAGTGTAAAGAAATGCAACAGATTTCTGTATGTTAATTTGATATCCTGCTACCTTGCTGAATTTGTTTATCAGTTCTAATAGTTTTTGTGTGGAGTCTTTAGGATTTTCTGTATATAGTATCATGTCATCTTCATATAATGACAGTTTTTCCTCTTCCCTTCCAATTTGGATACCTTTTACTTCTTTTTCTTGTTTGATTGCTGTCCTTTGCCGATTTTTTAATCAAGTTGTTGTTGAATTGTAGATGTTCCTTATGTATTCTGGATATTAACCCCTTATCAGATATATGATTTGCAGTTATCTTCTCCTGTTCTTTAGGTTGCCTTTTCTCTGTGTTGATTGTTTCCTTTGATGCACATAAATTTTTAAGTTTGTTGTACAGTAGTCCCCCCGTATCACAGGGCTACATTCCAAGACACCCAGTGGATGCCTGAAACCGCAGATAGTACTGAACTCTACATATACTGTGTTTTTTCCTATACATACATACCTATGATAAAGTTTAATTTATACATTAGGCACAGTAAGAGATTAAAAACAATAATAATAACATAGAACAATTATAATGATACTGTAATAAAAGTTATATGAATGTGGCCTCTCTCAAAATATATTATTGTACTGTACTCAACTTCTTCCTTTGATGATGTGAGATGATAAAATGCCTAGTGATGAGATGAAGTGAGGTAAATGATGAAGGCATTATGAAGTAACATTAGGCTACCATTGACCTGAGGATGCATTGGAAGAAGGATCATCTGCTTAGGGCAGATCATGGAACCATGACAATATTGATTGTTGGGTGTAAGAAGCCCATTATGTCGATGGTTTGGGATCCTGGACAGGACAAAGCAGGACGGTGTGAGATTTCATCAAGCTACTCGGAATGATGCACAGTTTAAAACTTATGAATTGTTTATTTCCATTTAATATTTTAGGACCTGGTTAACCAGGGGGTGGGGGCGTGGGGGAGTAACCAAAACTGCAGAAAGTGAAACTGTGGATAAAGGGGGACTACTGTAGTTCTATTTGTCTATTTTAAAATTTTATTGCCTGTGCTTTTGATATCATATTCAAGAAATCCCAGCAAATCCAATGTTCTAAAGATTTCCCCCTATGTTTTCTTCTAGGAGTTTAATAGTTTTAAGTCTTACATTTAAGTCTTTAAAACATTTTCAGGGAATTCCTTGGCAGTCCAGTGGTTAGGACTCCGTGCTTTCACTGCCGTGGGCCTGGGTTCAGTCCCTGGCCACGGAACTAAGATCCCACAAGATGCACAGAGTGTCAATAACTATGAATTTTCTGTCAGTTTTTGTATATGGTAAGGGTCCATCTTCATTCTTCTGAATGTGGATATCCACTTTTTCCAGCACCATTTGTTGAAGAGACTGTCTTTTCCCCATTGTGTAGTCTTGGCACCCTTGTCAAAAATCATTTGCCCATACATACAAGGGCTTATTTCTGGGCTCTCCTCTGTTCTGTGGGTCTATATATATATATATCTTTATGCCAGCAAGCCTATAAGCCATGTGTTGGACTAGAATTGGAGGTATCAATATGAACTCATGATTTTAGACAGATAGATAGATAGATAGATAGATAGATAGATAGATAGATAGATAGGAAGTGCATGAAAAAGAATGGAGGCACATCAAAAGGAGGAGAACTAGGACTTGTTCTGAGGCACGTGGGGCTTAAAGATGGGAAGGAGGGTAGAGTCGGTGTTAAGATTCGAGGAGGGGGGAAGTATGCCATGAACAGGAAAACAATTCATTTAGAGTGTTTAGGGGCCAATGAGAAGATGGTTTGGTTCGTATAAAAGAGGCATGAAATAAAAGATGTGGAAGACCTTTACTGTTAGGGAGGTTAGGTACATTCAGTAGGGTATGGGAGAATGTTAAGGTTTTTGATGGAAGCAGCCTTGCAATATAAGCTCAAATCTGAGTGAGGTGTGCAGGCTGCATTTGAGTTAGCAGAGTTAAGCACATGTACTACTTTTGTGGTGATGTTTTGTTTACAGGCATGAGACTGTATGAGAGCTTGAACAAGCGTGTTGTCAGTAGGGATGGAAAGAAAGGGTAGAGAGGGACTATGTCAAGGAAGGATCTGGTGCTTGTTTGTGAGGAGGTGGCAGATTTAAAGGTGATTGCTATTGGTGCCCTGATGGCGGTGAGAATGGCGCCTCATGTCACGTCCCAGACATTTCTCAGTTCAGGCCTCACTCTCACAACCACTTCCTAACTGGACTGCCACCTCTGTTTTTGCCACCTTCAGTTTTCATTGTCCACAGCGCTGCCAGATTGATAATTTTAATATGCAAATTAGACCATGTCACTCTCATGCTTGAAATTCTTCAGGGACTCCCCATTGTCATAAAGTCCATTCACACTCCTTGGGATGGGATCCTAAACTCTTAACCATTTCCTCTTCCCCTGTCAGCCTACTGTTCTAGACACATTGAAACCAGTTTCCCAGTTTTCACCCTTTTCATGCTTAAGTGCCTTTGTTAGTGTCTTTCCACTTTCAGGATGTCCTTATCTTTCTCTATTTGACAAACTAATTACTATTCTTTAAGATCTAAACTCCTTAAGGAGTTCTTCCCTGATTTTTCATTCATACCCTTTGGTGGTGACATAAGCTATGTATTTATACAGCTAAATACAAATCTGTCTTTTTTACCAGATTTTTGAGCTCCATGGAGTCAGGGATAAGTTATAATAAATGCTCAACAGTGATGATAATAATAATTACTGCTTTTGAGCACTTACTTTACACCATTTACCTGTCCAAGTGTTATATCTGGACTAACTCATTTAATCTCTGTAATAACCTTATGGGATAGATTCTATTACTGTCCTCATTTTACAGATGAGAACACTGAGACTTAAAAAGGTTAAGTAACTTGTTGAAAGTCATATGGTTAATAGACAGCAAAGTTCAGAGTTGAACCTGGACGTTCTGGCTCTGGAGTCCATGTTCTTTGATTTCATATGTCACAGTTGTTTACCATGATATTCTCTAAATGGTGTCTTTTGATGAACCCAAATTGTTAAGTTTGATGTAGCTAAATTTATGTCATTGTCTTTATATCTTGTTTAAGTTTTGTACCCTGTTTAAGAAGCTTTCTTCTATCCCAAAGTTATGACGATATTCTCCTGTTTTACCTTCTGGAAAATGTATTGTTTTTCTTTCATATTTAAGAATTAAGGAATCACCTGGAATTGATTTTTATGTATAGTACAAGGTAGGGTCAAGTTTCATTTCCCCCCCCTATTGTCCTAGCACCATTTATTGAAAGATTGTTCCGTATTGTTCTTTGGAACCACCCTAACCACAAACCAAGTGTCCACATATATGAGTGGGTCTGTTTCTGGGCTCTGTTCCGTTTCATTGGTTTGCTATTTATCCTAGCTCCAGTACCACTTTTTCTTAATTGTTGTAGCTTTGTAGTAAGACTTTATATGTGATAGAGTAAATCCTCTAAGAATGCTTCTCTCTTTTCAAGAAAGCCTTTGCTGTTCTTTATCTTTTGTACCATTTTGTCTTTGTATTGTTTTTTGTTTTGTTTTTTTTTTTTGTTTTTTTGGGGGGGCCGCACGGCATGGCCTGCAAGATCTTTAGTTCCCCAACCAGGGATTGAACCCATGGCCCCGGCAGTGGAAGTGTGGAGTCCTAACCACTGAACCACCAGAGAATTCCCTGTATTTGTATTTTAGAATCAGCTTGTCAAATTCCCCAAAATGCGTTTTGGACTTTTGATTTGCATTGCATTTAATCTATAGATCAATTCGAATATTGTTATAGTATTGAATCTTCCAACCCATGAAACAGTATTTCTGTTTATTTATGCCTTCTTTGATTTATTATAATAATGTCTTTAAAATACAGTTTTTAAAAATTTGAATAATCTCACACAAAAAAGTTGCAAATACAGTACAAAGAACTTTGACCCCCGCCCCAGAACTATTTGAAAGTAAGTTGTTAACTGGATGTCCCATCACCCCTGAACGTTTTATTATTATATATTTCCTGCAAACAAGGAAGTTTTCCTGTATACACACTATGCAACCATTAAAATCAGGAAATTAACATTGATGTATTAATACCATCTAATCCTTAGACTCTATTCAGGTTTTGCCAGTTGTCCCAATAATGTCCTTTATAGAAAGAGAATCTGGTTCAGAATCACATTTTGCATTTAACTGTCATGTCTCTGTAGTCTCCTTCAGTCTGGAACAGTTCCTCAGTCTTTCCTTGACTTTTATGTCCTTGACACTTTTAAAGATTATAAGCTAATTATTTTGTAGAATGTCACTCAGTTTGTTTTTTCCTGACGTTTCTTCATGATTCAGATTATATATCTGGCCCGAATATCACAGAAGTGATTCTGTGTTTTTATTACAGAATTTCAATTTGTCCCATAACAGATGACATTTACTGTGATAACCTGATTGAGATGGTATCTGCCAGGCTTTTGTTGTTAAATTTTGTCTTTTTCCCTTCTTAATATTTTGTGGGGAGGTATTTTGAAGCTATGCTGAACCCCATTCCTCAACAAACTTTCAATTTATGTGTATCAGTAGTAACTCATGGTTTCCTGTTTTACTTAACAGATTATAATTCTTTACTATCATTATTTATTTTAATGCTCAAATTGTCCTTGATTTGGCCAGTAGGATTTTCTTTAAGCTGACTTCTGTGTTCTCTTGACATGTTCCTATCATTCTCTGAGTATTTTCTTCCTTACTTTCTAGCACAAAAAAATGTTCCAGACTAATTTTCTGTCTTCCCTGTCCTAGTCCCGGAATCAACCATTTTTCCAAGGAGCCTTAGTTCCTCTTAATGGAGAATAGTATTTAGAATCAATACCTGCTGCTAGGTGTACTTATTGCTGTTGGCTGTCATGGTGCCCAGGCCCTCTCAGAGCTAGGAAATGTATGAATGTAATATACATGTGTACGTAAATGTGTATTCATGTCCATATTTCCATATGTATTTATTTACATAAATATTGAAAACCATGAGTTCATACTGATACCTCTATTTCCAATCTAACATCACAGAAATCATTCTGGTTTTCTCCCTTACCACTTTTCTAACTATTAATATTTTCCAACAGTGAGAAACCCTTTATATATATTTACTCATTTGATCAATCCTTCTGTATGTAATTAGTTTCCCATCATCACCCACTTCCTTGTGTGCATGTCACCCTCATTACACTCAGCCTGGTAAACCTTGTGCCAGGCTGACCCCACCCCCGACAATGTGGACTCCTTCCTCACCTTTCTGGGGCTCTGACTCTCCATGCTGCCCTTTTCCACTGTGTAGTTTCCCTCTTCATCCTGCTGGCTTTGATACCCCATGCCAGGTTGTCCCTTGGCTTGATGTATGCCCTCCATGTGTTGCTCAGGCTCTGATGTCCTGAGTTGACCCATTTGGTACAATACTTTTAACTAAAACAAAGAGCTCATTTGATTTTTCCCTTCTAATGCCCCCTTTCTGTTCCAGAGTTCAATCTAAGATCCCATATTGCATTTAGTTATGAGAGTTCCTTGTTCTTTTCTTGTCTTTCGTGACTTTGACATTTTTGATGAGTATTAGTTATTTTGTAGATTGTCTCTCAGTTTAGGTTTATCTGATGTTTTCTCATGATTAGATTGAGATTATGTGTTTTTTGGCAAGAATACTACAGAAGTGATGCCGTTTCCTTCTCAGTGGGTCATATTGTGGGGGGGATAGTATGCATCAAGACATTTGTTACTGGTGATGTTAACCTTGATCACTGGATTAAGGTGGTGTCTGCCAGACATCTCCATCATGAAAGTACTGTTCTTCCCTTCATAGTTGATAAATATATTGGGGGAGATAACTTTGAGACTCTGCTAATATCCTGTTTCTCCTCAAACTTTTGCCCACTGTTTTTAGCTATCAGTATGCCATTGGTGGATCTTGCCTGCAGTAATTATTGCTGTCGCGTTTGTCTAAAGGTGATTTAAAGATTTCTTTCATCCCTATAATACTTATGAATTGTAACTCTTCTGAAGAAAGAGCTGTGCCTTCTTCCCTATTTATTTACTTATTCAAGTCATTTATTTATATCAATATTGCACTCTTAGATATTTATTTTATTCTATGAATTATAATTCAGTACTATCAGTTATTCTGTTGCTCACATTCTTTAGGCTTTGGTTATTGGAACTCCTTCAAGTTGGCTCCTGTTTTGACGTGCCCCCATTCTTTTTCAGTCACTTCCTATGTATGTATGTATCTGTCTAACTATCTAAAACCCTGAGTTCATATTGATACCTCCAATTCTAGTCCAACACCACATGGCTCATTCTAGCCTTCTTCCTTTCCTTATTTGTAATTTTTTTCCCTCGGACAGTGAGAAACCTGGTTCTCATAATCTACAATATATTCACTTGTTTGTAGTTACAGAATTGCTAAACTATACTCCTATGAAAACCAGATTTACAGTATTTGTGCAGTTTTTGTACAGTGTTTGTGTATGGTTATGTTTTGGTTTAGCCTTGCATTATCTAGTTAGAATACTGTTTTCAAAGTTAGTTGGGTTTAATTTTTTCTTCCTCATACCCTTCTTTGTGATTGTCTTATTCATTTGTAATACAGTTAGATTAATTTGTTACTATTTATATTCTGTTCTGGGTTCCCCCTCTCCATCCTGGTTTGATTTAAAATTATTTATTTAGGGGGAGAGTGTGTGAAATGTTACTATGGTTCTAAAGAGTCTGAGTATATAAAAAACAATAAATTCAGAGAAGTGTTGCTACCTCTGTATCCCTACTAACTCATTCCTGTTTTCCCTGATTTCCATCCTTTCCCACTGTGCTTTGTAGGTAACCAGTCTCTTTAGTTTATAGTTCATCCTTCTTCTATTTATTTTGCACAAACAAGCAGATGCATGTATATTTTCTTATATCCTCTTCTTTCTTCTTTCTTCTTTTTTTCATTTAATAATGTATCTGAAAAATCACTCAAAAGTGATCTTCCTTGTTCTCTTTTTTACACCTGCATTATACTCCATGGTTTATTCAACCACCTTCCTCTGTCTGAGTATTGAGGCTCTTTCCAATATTTTGTAATTATAAGCAATGCTACAGTGAATAACCTTGTTCATATGTATTTTTATATTGTTGGATGTTGCTTGATTTTTTGCATACTCAACCAACCTTGTATTTCTGGAATACACTCAACTTCGACTTGACGTATTACAGTTTTATAAAGGACTTTTGCATGTATTTTATTGCATTAGAATTGCCTTAAATTCTTTTCTCTCATAATAGTCTTGTCAGGTTAATATCCAAGTTATGTTGACCTTACAAGAGCTGGGGAGTATTCTTCTTTTTCGATTCTCTGGAATATTTTGTGTTAGATTGGCATTATTTCTTCCTTAAATGTTTGACAGAGTGCTCTGGTGAAACTTTCTGGGTCTGGAGTTTTCTTAGTGGGATGATTTTTCAATTATTTTTATATAGAGTATTTTTGATCTACCAAGGGCACTTTCCTGTGGTCTTATCTAATAGTTACAGAACTATCCAAATTTTAAAATTTCTTCTTGTGGAAGTTTTGGTAGGCTGTAAAGAAAATTTTCCATTTAATTAAATTTTTCATTTCTATCATCATGGAGTTATTCATAACATTCTCTTATAAACTTCTGAAAGTGTGCATCTATTGTGATGTCCTCTTTCTCATTCATGATGTTAATGACCTGAGTCAGCTCCTCCTATCAGTCTTGCTAGAAGTTCATCAATTTCATTATTTATTTCAGGTAACCAACTTTAGGCTTTATTGATCTATCTATCTTATTGTTTGCTCTCTACTTGCTTGATTTATGTTCCTTATCATTTCCTTTCTACTTATTTTGAATTTAATTTCCTGTTATTTCAACCTTTTTGCTTTTCTAAATGTATGCATTTAAGGCTATAAATTTCGCTTTATGCACTGCTTTAAACTGCATCCAACAGTTTTCAATATGTCATGTTTTCATTTATGCAGTTTCAAATATTTTCTGATTTCTAGTGAGATATTTTTCTTTGACCAATAGATTATTTAGTGGTTTTTAAAAACTTTTTTCCAAATACATGAGTATTTTCTAATTTATATTCTTATAGCTGATTTCTGGCTTACATTTTCACTGTTAATATACTGTGTGTGATTTAACTCCTTTGAAATTTGTTAAGACTTCTTTAGGGTCCATTATGTAGTCAATTTTTTGAAATAGTCTGTGTGTGCTAGAAAAGAATGTCTCTTTTACACTTTGTGTGCACAGAGTTCTATATGTGCCCATTGGATCAAGTTTATTCATCAGGAATTGTTCAGATCTTCTAGGTTCTTACTAATTTTTCTGTCTGCTTGATCTATTGGTTAATGAGAGAGATGTGTTAAAAACATGTATGTATATATTTCATGTTATTTTAGTTACATATAAATTTATATCTTCCTGATTAATTGAACACTTGTATTTACAAAGTGAGCCTCTTGAAGACTTTTTGTGATAATGTCTATTTTATGTGATTTAAATAACATCACCTTTTGGGAGTTAGTGTTTCTATGGTATATCTTTTTCTATACTCTTATTTTCAATACTTCTGTACCCTTATATTTAATAAGTATCTCTTGTAAGCATCATATAAAATCTTGTTTAAAAACCTTTCTTTTTTAGTTGGAGCATTTAGTTCATTTACATTTAATTTAATTATTGATGTTTTTAGGCTTAAAATTTTACCATTTTACCATCTTTCCTTTTTGTCTTACATATTCTGTTTCTTTTTTCTCCTTTTTGTCAATTTTTGGATTATTTTTTATTATTGGATTGTAAAATTCTTTTATTTTGGAAGTTAAACACTTAAAAAAAAAACCCTTTCAGTGATTACTCTAAAAATTATGACAAAATCCTTCAATTGTCAAAATCAAATGTTAATTGGTAATTTTATCTTCTTTCCAAACAATGTAAGAACCTTAGAATTCTTTAACTCCATTTCCCCTTTCCCAGTCTATTTGCAGTTGTTTTGCATTTTAACTTTGTACGCATTTATTTAAAACCTCACAAGATATTATCATTTTATGTAGTCAATATTCACTTAGTTTTACCCATGTACTTATCATTTTTGTTACTCTACATTTTTTCCTGCTTCTACCACTTTTAGACATTATTCTCTATGCATGGAGAATACCTCTACAAATTTTCTTTAATAAATATATGATGGTGACAAATTCTCTGATTTTTGTTTGTCTGAAAATGACATTATTTCATCTTAATTCCTGAAAGATATTTTTCATTAAATTCTGGATTGGAAGTTATTTTCTTTTAGCCATTAAGTATAGTACTGTCTTGTCTTCTGGTCCCCACTGTTTCTTTTGAGACCTAGGACAATTTAATTGTCGCTTTTTTGAAAGTAATCTGTCCTCCTTTCTCTCTCTGTTCCCCACCCCCCACCCCCACCACAACTATTTTTAAGATGTTTCCTCTATCTTTGGTTTGCAGTAAGTTTTGCTGGGATGCGCCTAGCTGTAGGGTTTTGTTTGTTTGTTTTTGATTTATTCTGCTTAGATTCTTAGGACTTCTGAAATCTGTGGCTTAATGTCTTTCATCTGCTTTGAAAAATTCTTAGCCAGATAGTGTTTCTATTCCATTCTCTCTTTTGTTTCTTTTTGGTATTCCAATCACATGCACATTACACCCTCTTACTCTCTACCTTGCTCTCCCTTTCTTCTATATTTTCTATCTCTTTGACTCATTGTCTTTTGTTCTGAAGAGTTTCTTCTGATCTCTATTCCAGTTCTCTCACGGTTTCTTAGTTGATTTAATCTGTTGTAAGACTCATCCATTGAGTTCTTAATTTTGCTTATTATGTTTTTCAATTTTACAATTTATATTCAATTATTTAAAAAACTTATATCATTTATAAAATGGTTTCTAAGTCTCTGTCAAAGTTTCCAGTCTTTTGTTGAATGTATTAAGCTAAGTTACTTTTAAAGTGCAGGATTGTTTGTTCAGATATCTGGAGCTCTTGTTCATCTGTTTCTATTGTCATGTGATTCTCATTTATGTGTGCTTGTCTCCTTGTATATCTTTGGTTATCTTTGCTTATGTGCTAGACATTGTATTTAAAATTGTTTCTAGAAATAATTTGGCAGCTGAGATTATGTTATCTTTCTACAGAAAAGACTTTCATTTGCTTTTGCTAGCCAGGTGCTTAGAGTCACTAAAAACCTGGGGGAGTTTTAATCCATTTCAGGCATCAAGATTTTTCTGGCCACCCACATGACTGAGCAATTATTTTAATTGTTTTATTCTTAATTCCAAGGTGTAACCCTTTGAGGTCCCAATCAAAACTTGAGCTATTTGCCAAAGCCACCACTCTTGGTGGGCCCTGGTCTCCAATTTTTGGCCTGATAAGACTTTTTTTTTTAATAGAGTTTATTTTTTAGAGTAGTTTTAAGTTCACAGAAGAATTGAGCAGAAGGCACATGGAGTTCCCATATGCCCCCTGCCCACACATACTGACAAGGCTTTTAAGAAATTGCTCAATCTACAACTTCTCTCCTGGAATGTACAATGCCTCCAGGAGGAAAGTGGCCCTATATACCAGGCCTATCTTCTAGATGTTTGTCTTTTCCTAGATTTTGGCCTGTTAATTCTTTACTACCTTGTTGTTTTCTGATGCCTTCAAAACAGTTATTTTTAATAATTATTTTAGCTTTTCTGATTATTCTCAGTGGGAATGTAGCCTGCTATTATTGAACACATTTATTCCCTTTGATATAAATGGCTGTACTTTTGGAAAGGATAGAAAGATAAATCTATTAAGGAAATGACACAACCAGAAACCTTTTCTATTAGCATCATGGTTTAAAATTTTTGCTTCCAAATATGGAGATATATTGTAGAAATTAAGGTTTTAATTTTTATAAACTTTTATTCCAGCTCGTGATGCTGATGAGCGAGAGAAGTGGATCCATGCCTTAGAAGAAACTATTCTTCGACATACTCTTCAGCTTCAAGTAAGAGTCTTTACATGGCTTCTGGATAGTTCATTAGGGTTTTTTTGTTTGTTTTCTTTTTTTTTTTTTAAATAACTGTTAGGATGTAAGGAAAACTTTTAATTTCTGAGTTGTTTATTTTTGCCTTTACAGTGTTATAATATATAGTAAAGTTATAGTCATTTTCTTCTGCTTAAAATACTGATTTTTGTCTAGAAACAAGACAGTGCAAGGCAATGTTGAAAGTGAAATGCTATGTTAAAATTAAAATGTGCCAAGTTCATTTTTAAAATTTAGTATCTATAGTTAGTTATTGGTATAGCCAAATTATATAATAATGCACAATAATAGATAAGTGCTGAGAAGTTAACCTACTTTTCTTGTTACAGGATTTGGCAGTTACCATGTGTGTTGGGTAGTACTCTTAGGGATGAAAGTGAAAGAAAAAACCCAAACTGGTTTAAAAGAAAAAAGCACATCTAGCTTGGGTGTGGTTTGAAGTAGGCATTTAAACAATGTCATGAGGACCAAGATCCCTCATCTCTATTTCTAGGTCTTAGTTCTTCTGGGTTGGCTTCATTTTTAGATAAGTTCTCCCTTTGTGGTAGTAAGATGGTTGCAGCAATTTCAGCCTCCCATTGGTGGAACTCCAAATCTATAGGAGGCTATTGCTCTTTCTGGATTAAGAGGATTAGTGCTGATACCTCAGCTTCAATCACTTTCCCAGTCCTGACCAATCACAATTTCATAGCCATATGTTCTTCCTCTGGAAATGGAATGTTATCTGCTTCATCAGAAATACATAGCTTATAGAGTAGAAGGTGATCCCCCCAACCCCCTTGCCCCCAAGCAAAGTCAGACTAGGGAAAAAAAGATCCTAGGTAACAAAAACAACAAATGTCTACTCTACCATACCAAAGATAGTTTTCTATGTTTATTCTCCACTGAAAGAGCTTGTATTGTAGCATATAGAGAGGATTTTATTTTATTTTGATTTACAGGATTGAATCCTAGAAAGCTGATGTTTTATAGTCCTTTATCTCTACTTAACTTGCCCAGGAATTGGCTTGATTAGACAAGTTAGTATAGGACATCCCAGGTCCTATAGTGAACTCCCCATCACTTTGAAAGTTATTGAAACAGAGGCTTAAAAAACATTACATGAGGAAGTTGTTATTAAGAGACTGTAAGAAATGAATATGGAGTTGAACTAGGAGATCTGTAAGTTACTCTGTGAGCTATGCTTTTTAAAAGCAACTTCATAATTTCTATGAAGAAACTCTATGAATTCTTTTTAATGAATTTCTTCATAAGTTTCTTTTTTTTTTTTTTTTTTTTTTTGTGGTACGTGGGCCTCTCACTGTTTTGGCCTCCCCCGTTGTGGAGCACAGGCTCTGGACGCGCAGGCTCAGCGGCCATGGCTCACGGGCCCAGCTGCTCCACGGCATGTGGGATCTTCCCCGACCGGGGCACGAACCCATGTCCCCTCAACCACTGCGCCAGCAGGGAAGCCCCATAAGTTTCTTTTTAATTTAAGCAGTTTTGTAAATGACTAGCATCATTTTAGCAAATTTGTGATCCAGTAAGAAGATAAGTATATTAAGATTCAGATTAGACTGAATGTGGCAGATGAGATTCCCTCCATGGTTAGACTGATATTCAAGTCTCTATGTGATCTATTCTCAGACTGCCTTTCTAGACATTTCCACCACTGTACCCCTACACAAACCTACTAGAGTGCTGCCCTTTACTTGCTTTCCTCTGAACACATCTTTTCATTTCTGGTCTCTACATTCTTGTACATGATGCTCTGTCTCTCTGTAATGCCATCTGCCTCCACTCTGCCTTTGCATTCTGCCTCTTTTCTTCAAAGCCCAGTTCAGAACTGACCTCTTCTGTGGAGCTTCCCCTGACCTACCCCTCCTCCCCCACCCCCCAAACTCAGTGATCTCTTTCCTTTGAATGTCATACTCATTGCACAGTTCACTGAGTCCTTACCATATTCTTTTTGTTATCCTTTAAAGTATATATAATTCCCACCTTGTCGGTTAGGATGCAGACTCCTTAAGGTCAGGTACTTAATTTGATCCAATTTTGGAATATATGAGCTTTTGCTTTGAAGAGAATTTACATATCTTTGGGAATAACAAGAAGAAAAAGATAATTTTGGGAAGTCTTAGACTCTGATAGCTTTGATATTTTAAAATACATGTAATAAAAAGTTATTTATATATATATATTTTCTAAAGTTAATACATGCAGAAGATGGGACATTTAGAAGTATGTAATTAAATGTTAATTTGATTGGCAAAAAGAAGTAAAGATTTTCTTCCCAGAGATGGTGAAGTATGGTGAAGGACTTGACTCTGGAACCAAAATGTCTTGGTTTGTATCCCAGTGCCACCAGTTATTCTTGACATTACTCTGAGTTCCAATGTCCTCATCTATAAAATGAAGATAATAAAAGTACTTAATTTACAGGGTTGTTTCGATGATTAAATGAGTTAAATGTAAATTTGCTGAAATAATGCCTAGCTATAGTAATAACTTGGCAAATTTTAAGCCATTACTAATGCAACTACTACTCTTACCATTTCCACCCCCTGTACATTCTCAATGGTACTCTCAATGGCATTCTAAATGGTGCTCAATAAATGTTAGTTAAATAAAGAAATAATTGAAGGAATTAATGAACAAACACATTATGTATAGATTGCTTTTATATTGCTCTTTATTGAGAACTTTGAGATGTATTGTTTTCCCTGGCCTCATTAGATTTTATTTTTGTATCATGTAGGAAAATAGATGTGTTTTGTTTTTCTCCCTTGAAACCCTTTGTTTCCCAAAGGAAATGATTGCAATGTAGATGGTGTCACTTCTTCCACAGGTAAAATGGTATGAAGTAGCCAGTTACTTGGGGTTCCTACAACAAAGGAGAATTCCGCTAAGGAATGTTGCCAATGTTGTTGCTGTTACTGAGGGCAGACAAATTTCTGGCTCCTAAATTGGAATTTAGGATTCAAGGATTCATTTTTTTAAATAAATTTTGTTGTAATAGTGGTGGCCTATCTTGAACTCTTGGGAAACAACTAAAAACAAATGATCCAATTTTATAGATGCTGAAGGTTATTCCTTTAACTGCCAAAAATTTATTTTAACTGTTTTTATGGAAATCTTTTAGAACTTATATTTTCCTGCCTTCTCTTTATAAAAATAAAGTTTAAAGCTTAAAAAAAATAGTGCATGCTCAATTCAGAACTTATAGAGAATACAGAAAAGTTATTTATTTGGTAAATATTTATCAGACACTTACGTGTTCCATGCACTATACTAGTTGTAGAGGATATAATTGTGAATAAATGACATATTGTCCTTGTCTTTATGGAGCTCAGCCTAGTATAAAGGAGAAAATAAAAATCATGGGAATTGAATTTTTAAAAAACTACAGTAATGTCATAAGTAAGTCATGTTCCAAAAAAATTTAGCTATGTAGAAGTATATAAAATAAAAGCAATAGTTTTTCCTACACCCTTCTTTAGAGAAAAACATAGAATTCCAGTTTGTTAACATCCTAATCCTAATGTAAAGTTAGTGTGCCTAAAAGCTGGAGCATTTAAAATGACGAGTAATCACACAATACAAAGCCGTTTTATCCATCTTGTGGCAATGAGCTCTGTACTTCTAACCAGTATTGGCAACTCACGTGGTTTTAATGAAACCTGTAAATTGTTTCAGAAGAAAGTTAAGTGACCAATGCAGAATTTAACTGTAAAAATTAGGGCAATAGCACCTTTCTCATATAATTTAAAAATTGGATGGTACTAAAAGGCTTATTATAATAGAAAAACATTAGCCTTCTGCCCCTCTGCTTTCTCTGTTCTCCTTGTTAGACTACCCATTTTCAACCTTTTTAGCTGTGTATACTGCTATATTTGTAGTGTAGTACCTGGCATTTCATTCATTCATTAGACATTTATTAAGCAGTTAATACATGCCAGTCTCTGTGAGGAGATGCTAAAGATATAGTGATGAATAAGCAGTACACTATCATAATCATTGTGGGGTTGTGTAGAGGGTATTTACTCCTAACCTTGAACCCAATATTTTTTTGTTTGTTTGTTTCATAATGCATTATGAATTGCAAATAATTTATATAGAAACTTCTGGAACATGGTGGTCCTGATCACAAGTTAGGGACTGCTTCTGCTGTATGCCAAACGGTATATTTATTCCATCTGGCTAAATTTTCTATGTGAAAATTTATTGGCTGACTTTAATTTTGAGACTTCTGGGTACTGGTCAGACAAAATAGTGGAGCTACATATCCTGCTTCCAAGAGTTGTCTTTTAATGTTGTCTGCTCTAATCATTGGGCCTAAGTTGCTAGGCAAATTCCTAGGGACACTATGCGTTTTTTCCCCCTATTTTTCCTGCTTCTTTTCGTCTATTGTAATCAAAAGTATTTGTCATCTATCTCTAAAATGACATAAGAGTAGAATGTGATTTATAGGTAAACATTACTGGACTCTCTAGCAGAAATAATATTTTTGAAAGTAGTACATAAATTCTGTATAGTTAAAATGCTCTTTTCATCTTAATAGCTATAGGTAAAGTTGGCCTATTTTTTAGTCAATAGACTTCCTGTCATTTTTAAAGATCCCCCCTCACCCTGAACCTTAATGTTTTGATTTTTCTCAGATTGTGTTTTATACATTTTTTTGTGAGATGCAGCAAGAGGGAAATTTGGAGGTGTGTGGGGTTTTTTTTAAGTTTTTCTTGTTTTGTATTTGTTTTTCAATCTTTTTCTCCAGGTTTATTGAGGATAATTTGACATAGATCACTGTATAAGTTTAAAGTATACAACATGATGATTTTTTTAAAATAAATTTATTTATTTTATTTTATTTTTGGCTGTGTTGTGTCTTCGTTGCTGCACACGGTGAGTGGAGACTACTCTTCATGGCGGTGCGCAGGCTTCTCATTGAGGTGGCTTCTCTCATTGCAGAGCACGGGCTCTAGGTGTGCGGGCTTCAGTAGTTGTGGCACGTGGGCTCTGTATTTATGGCTTGCGGGGTTTAGAGCACAAGCTCAGTAGTTGTAGAGCACGGGCTTAGTTGCTCCACAGCATGTGGGATCTTCCCAGACCAGGGCTCGAACCCGCATCCCCTGCATTGGCAGGTGGATTCCTAACCACTGTGCCACCAGGGAAGTCCCCAATGATATTTTTTATGCCTCTTAATCACTATATTCCATTCTTTTCTTGAACAACAAAAAAAATTAAGTAATTTAATTTAATCGCTTAGTAGCTTTAGTTATGTAGTTTGAAGAGTATTGAAGACCCCTTTGATACATGGGTTGGAAATCAGTTGTCATATATGACTTTAAGGCATTGGTCACTTAATTTTCTTCTAAACAACTTGTAGATTTCTTTAAAAACACTTGAGTGTTTTTTAAACATAAATTTGAGGTTTTTTTCAACACAAATTTGGTTAGAAGTCCTATAGTTTCTTGGGATAAAATGGGTATGTTGCCTTGTATTGTTTAATTACTTTTCATTTTAAATGCTACATCTTTTGTGCACACTCACTTTACACTAGGATTAGGAAAATGAGAATTATATGTCTATAACACAGTTATCTCTAATATGAAACCGTGAAAAGGTGGACTCTGGACTGTAGCTATATTATTAAGAGACTGTCATAAGTCATATTCTCTATTGCCATTATACCAGTTTTAACACTTAAATCTATCAAAAGAAACCCTAATTATAATTGGTTCCACTAAATTTTTACTAGGACTTAACTATTTACACTACACTGTCAAAAATGATAGTGCCTTAGATTTTGAATCTACTGACCCGTGATGATGATGATGATGATGATGATGATGGAAGATTTGGAGGACACTTTAAAAAAAATCTGATATTTTGGTATGTACTGTGTCTTTTTTTAAATAAATTTATTTATTTTTTGGCTGCATTGGGTCTTCGTTGCTGTGTGTGGGCTTTCTCTAGCTGCGGTGAGCGGGGGCTACTCTTTGTTGCGGTGTGTGGGCTTTTCATTGTGGTGCTTTACTTTGTTGTGGAGCACAGGCTCTAGGCATGTGGGCTGCAGTAGTTGTGGCACATGGGCTCAGTAATTGTGGCTCGTGGGCTCTAGAGCTCAGGTTCAGTAGTTGTGGCGCATGGGGCTCAGTTGCTCCACAGCATGTGGGATCTTCCCGGACCAGGGATCGAACCTGTGTTCGAACCGTGTCGCCTGCATTGGCAGGCGGATTCTTAACCACTGTGCCACCAGGGAAGTCCTGGTGTGTACTGTTAAGTACAAAGTCCTTGATGACCCTATGGGTCTTTCTGTCTTGTTATGGAGTGAGAAAGAACACATGAAAATCATATGAAAGAACTGGTAATCAGGAATTACATAAATTAGTATATGTCTCTTACAGGGTCAATTAGTACAATATATAGACAGAATTAGAGGTGTAGGCTTTTTTGCCCCTTGGCCTGGAGAACTGTTTTATCAGCCAATATTGAATTAAGCCCTCTGAGCTGCTCTGGCACAAAATTAACTGCTAGAAAAGCAGATATTAAAGGAAAACTGTAAAGGGTATTAGTGGAGGTTCTTAGACATTGACCTTGTCCATCTGGCAAAATTAATGTATTTTTCTCCATCACTGCTTATAGTTTAATTGATGCTTATCATAGAATTGATGTTTATTTTCAGACTCTGTTACCGTAGGAAATCCATTATTGAGCACCTAATATGTGCCAGGCATTTGGCTAAATTGAGGCTTTGATGAACAAAATCAGATAGATCCTTGCCTCTTTACCTCTTACAGTCTAGTGGTGAACATAAAACATTAAAGAAGTATGCAGACAGATAGAAAACCTTCAAGTTGCAGACTTTCAAAGATGCAAACATGCATTCCATCAACATCAGTCGTGAGTGAAATCGCAGTTTACCCTCTGTCTCCTATTGCTAATGATCCTTCAGCTCTACCATCTCCCAGCTCCTCTCCCTCCTCCGGTCAGTAACTCTTCTTGCCTGTTCACTCGATGCCAGCCCCTGGATGCCAGCTGTTGTACTGTACTACTGTACTTTTCAAGTTACTGTACTGTAAGATTAAAAATGTTTTATTTTTTGTGTTTGTTTTTTATGTATTATTTGTGTGAAAAATATTATAAACCTATTACAGTACAGTGCTATATAGCAGATTGTGTTATTTGGGTACCTAGGCCAACTTTGTTGGACTTACGAACAAATTGGACTTGCAAACACGTTCTCGGAACGGAACTCGTTCATATGTAGGGGACGTACTGGAGCTGTAATAAGTTTTATAAAGGAGCGTTGCATGGGCTATGAGAGCATAAAATAGGAAGAATTCACATAGGCAGCGAGGAAATGATGATGAGTAGAAGTAAATTAAGTGAAGGGTGGGGATTGGGATTTCCCTGGTGGTGTAGTGGTTAAGACTCTGAGCTCCCAATGCCTAGGGCCCGGGTTCGATCCCTGTTCAGGGAACTTGATCCCACATGCCGCAACGAAGAGTTCGCATGCCGCAACTAAGGAACCCGCCTGCCGCAACTAAGACCTGGCACAACCAAATAAATAAATATTAAAAAGAAAAAAAGTGAAGGGTGGGGATTAGTTTCAAGGGGACAGTGTAAAAGACAAAGTAACCACAGGGGCCATGTGCCAAGGCCCTGAGGTTAGAAGGTCCAAGGCAAATTGAAGAAACATGAAAAAGGCCATTGTGTGGAGTGCAGAAAATGATGGAGTGGAAGGTGTTAAGATGGAGCGACGGGCAGGTAGGGCTAAACCTTGCACACCATTGCTGAATGCTGAATTGTATCCTAAACACAATGGAAGGCAGTTGAAGTTCTTTAATGCGGTGGGGTGGGGTGAGATGGGAGTCATGACTTTGGTTTTGGAAACCAACTACTGTGGCCATAGTGTTGAGGATGAATTGGAGAAGCTTTAAGAAGCAGGAATACTTTACTAAGGAGATTGTTGCAAGAGGCTGGGACCTATAATTGAGTGGTGGTGATGGAGAGAGGTAGAACTGAGATTGTATTCAGGAGGTAAAAATGGCAGAACGTGGTGATGGATTGAATGTGGAATGAGGAAAGTGTCAAGGACTGCCAGGTTTATGGTTCGCACATCGAGTGGATGGTAGTGGTTTTCATTTACTGATACAGGGAGGACTGGAAGAGGACCTGGCTTTTGAGGAAGGAGGTGCGGGAAGAAGAGAGTGCATTTGGTATTGGACGTTTTGAAAAAATTTGCATAAAACAAAACTTAAGGGCTCTTTAACACAGTGCAGCAAGCATCTATTGAGCCTTTTGTGCAGTGTACAATGTGCTAGTTGTAGGGGCTACCAGTAGAGCTACAAAAATTAATTAGATGCTTAGTTTAGTAGAATTACAGGTATATAAATACCCATAAGGAAAAAATAGTAAAAGCAGAAGGTAATTGTCCTCCAGGTCAGAAAGTCAGTCATTTATTTACGTCTGGGATTTCCTGCATTTTGGATGGTTCTCTGCTGAGGTCCTCGAAGTCCGAACTTTCCATCTAATTTGAAGTTATGCCATTTGGATTCCTGAAGCAACTTCACAAGCCACCTACATTCCTTATGGAGCTGTGTCACAACAGCAAGCCCAGTGTTTCCCTGGATTAATAAAATAAAACAGGCACCCCTGCTTTTGTTTATTGATATAGTATCTCCTCCTCCCCCGCCTTATGACACAAACAACTTTTCGGAAGTAAGCAAAAGCACTTATCCAGATGAAACTTGGCTGCACAGCTGCCAAAACATTGGATGTCGAGCTAGCAGCGGGTGGGTGTAGGTGTAGCACGTTTACGTCTGTGACCGGGTCCTTCCCCAGTCGCCACCCTATGGGAGTCTCCGGGGCCGAAGCCTCGAAGCCTAGCTGAGCTCCCTCGAGCCACGAGCTTCTTTTCCTGCGGGCTGCATTGGCGTGCCGGGGCGGCCGCGTGTCCCCAGGCACAGCTCCGGGAGTGGGAACAGGCCCGGGCCCCGGGATGAGCCCTGGGCTCAGCGAGGAGGCGGCAGGCTAGCCGGGCTCTCCGGATGCTCGCCCGCCGCGGCCGGCCCCTCCCGCCTCTCCACCCCAAAATTGGCCTAACCGCCAATCGTCGGCCACTCACCTCCTTTTCCGCAGGTGACCCATGGCCAATCGCCAGGGGTCTCTTTGCCAAAAGGCTACAGGGCCAGCCAATCGGGGCGGCCCCTGGGCCTGGGGCAGGAGTAGGTGGGGGGAGAGAAGGGCTGTCCCGGGGGACCGGCTGAAGCTGACCGGACCGACTGCGCATCAGCCCGGTGATCCGGCGGAGGGAGGAGAAGAGGGGGTGCCCGGAAGCAGCCCTCGGCTCCCTCCCCTGGAGGCACACAGGGCGGGGGCCTTGGCGAATGGCTTTCTTGACGGCTGCTTGCGGAGTGAGTAGACCCGGAGGGTCTGGGAGAGGGGCCGGCTCCCACCCCTGAGTCCCCAGGGACCCTGCTGCCTGCCCGGGCCGTGGGCGCGAATGTCGTTCTCTCCCTGCCTCCTTCCCGCCGCGCCCTGGGGTGAGTAGGACGACGTGGCCGCCCGAGCCCTCTCTTCTCTGGGACTCTCCTCACTTCCTCCGCCGGGATGGTTGGAGGCAGAGGCTAGGGGCCTAATTCTGTACCACTGAGAGGTTCGCCACCAAACCAGCCTGGAGAGAATCGCTTCCCCTTTTTCGATTCATTTTCGTGGAATTCTGTTTTCCTTTCGAAAGCTGTCTCAAGATACTAAACGTAAGAGTTAAACTTTCTCTTAATGTGAAAGCCTAATTTTGACCAGTTGCCCATTAATAGAATTTCTAGTTGCGGGCCAGACATTTTCTGTTGTTTCAGTTTTGGCTCTGTGTTCTTGTCTGGCCCAGTATTTTTGTGTGTACTAATTATGGGTGCTATTATTTGTTAGTGTGAGTGTGGAGAGGGGGGAGGCAGGTGGTTTTATGCTTTTTGGGTAGCTTGTGCAAAAATCGTGAAAACTTTGGAATAGTTTAAGGGGGTTTCTCGTAAAAATTGCAGGGAAGGGTTTAAGTTCTCAGTAAGCTTGGTTATGGAAAGTTGAATATAAGCAATAGACCAGGAAGTATGTTTGAATCATGCATTTTTCGTTGCATTCCTACTACACTTCACAAGTATTTTTGTTATGAAAGAGCGAGAGATGTATTGATCAAGAAAACTAATTTTTGCTAATTTGAAGTTAACATTTGGCTTTGCTTGTTGATTAAACCGTTTACTTTTATCTGTGTTCAGGAAATCAAAAAGAAATCAAGTAATTATTTCTCCTAGTTTTGAGTGGAGAAGGTGGGAGAGATCTTAAAATAGTAGTTGCAGTTTTAAGAGTTTTTGTAGAGAACTTTAAGTTGGAAATTCTCATCCACTGTGAGTCATCTCTCAGAACATTGCCTTTGTTGAACTGAGTTTGTGATAAAGCTCTTTAATGAATAGTGTTAACATCTCTCATTTACTTAAAATTTAAAAAGTTTTTTTTCACTTTTTGTGTACGCCAGCAACTTAAATTAAATACCTATTACCTTTCCTAGCCCAGGGAAAATAAAAACCACTAAAAATCAGACTTTTAGTCTGGAGAACTTAAATGAGAAATTAGAAAGATAGCAGAGGAGCTGGATCTGTTTTCACAGTGTCCTGAGTTTGGTTTTGACAGAGATGACATTTTACTTGAAGTGCCCTTCAGTAAATATTAGGCTGCAGTGACTGTTGGTCACATCCATTTTGATGTTTCCAAAGTCCTAGCTGGTTTTTTTTTTTCCCTTTAGTGTGGAAAGATTGGATTCAGTAATAATCTAACCACTGAACCATCCCCAGTTGATAAGTTTGGTTCAGCCAGTAAAGAGCATTGTGATACAACCATATTCTGCTGATTGGAGAATCAGGCATTTGCATAGTTTGCAGTCTATTGCTTGAGAAAAAGGATATCAGGCTTTTATTCTAAAAAGGAAATTCTAAGATGTCCCTTAGGATATATTGAGTTCTATCAGTATCTAAACTTTATAGTGTTGAGTAAGAACTGATGTTTATGGGGATTCTATAGAAAAAGACAGTTTTTATGTGTACTACTGTAATGTACTTGGCCTAAAATTATATTTAGGAAGATTTTCCAGTAAAGGTTTAAACAAATATTATGTTTGAAAGAATAGTGCTTAGGCTGAAAATGTGTTTAAGCCACGTACCTCTCCCGAAGTATTTTAATTAATTGTAGTTCCACCACACACAAGCAATTAGTCATTTAAAGCCATTTTCCATCTCCCTTATTTTCCATGTCCGGTCACCAGGTCCTGTTAAATTTGCCTTAGTAATGTCTCTTGGATTTGGCTTCTTTTTTACACCTGATAATGCTTTAATTCAGGCCCTCATCATCTCACCTAGACTTTTGCAAAACCTAACTAGTCTCCTTGTCTCTAGACTCCTTCTACCTGTACTCTTTATCCACAGTCAGATCCCACTGAGTTACTGCTGTGCTTAAAATCTGTTTTGGCTCCCCCTTGCCAAAGCGCAGATGCTGGGAATGTTCTTTAAGGCCCTTCACAACCTGGTCCTAATTTATTGCTCTTGAGTGTGGACTCAGCTGCAGGCGGCCTACCCGAGGCATCTCCTCTAGCACTGTGAGCTGTTAACCATTTGGAACATGGCATAGCCTCTCATAGCTCTTGGTCCAGTCACAGCCTTTCCCTCTTGATTAGAATTATAATTGCTTAGCATTCAATCAAGTGATAAATCTCCACTTCTTCCTTTGACATACAGTTTGCATGTTACTTTTTCTTTGATGTCTTTCTTCCTTCAGGCAGAGAAAGTTAGAATTACTATTGTTCTTCATGTGCTACTACAGCACTTTGTTCATACTTCTGTACTATAAATTTTTGTGCACATATCTGATTCTTGGATTAGACTCTAACCTCCTTTATTCCTAGGGCCTTTGCCCTTAGTCCAGTGCTTGGTACATTGTGGGTGCTTAGGGGATCCTCATAAAATGATCAGAATATGTGGCTTAATCATGTCCCAAGTGTACAACCTTTGGCTCAGTGTACTGGAGCTGGGTTTATCCCTGTGAGTTAGAAATGTTTGCTAAGTCACCAAGCTCCCTGGTTGCTGTCACACCTGAGAGACAGGACTGGAGAAAATGTTTAGAAATAATGTTACAAATGGTGAGCAGATTTCCAGGCAAACTCCTCCTCCCCCAACCTACATGACCTCTGATATAGTTGAAAGAATACTAGCAGCAGTACCAGCACAAATTGGTTCTGTAGTAGTTAGTGTCATAGGAAGAAGCATGTTGCTGACTAGAGAAGTCAGGGAGACTGCTTAGAAGGGGTGAAATCTGATCTCATTTCAGAAGATTAGGTAATGATTAATTATAATTGCTATTATCTGTATTGTTCTTAAAGATGTCCTTTGAAGGCATTGATAGTCCCTGGCACATAACAGATGTTCAATGAATATTTGTGTTACGAAAGAAAGGTAATGGTTGCTGTGTGTGTTGTGGGACAGGGGAGATACTTGTAGCCCTTTCCACACTGGAGTTCATTTATTTCTGGAAACACCTTTAAGAACTTTGCTTCTTTGCTATATTGACTTGAGCAGCTAATTTTGTTTTTTCTGAACTGTGCCACTTCAACCAAGTTATTCTGCTTACTCGGTTGTTTCTTTGCATTCTCTGCATTCCAGAGCATGTTTTTAAATCTGGTTGCATTAGTCTTCCTCATTCAGTTTCAAGGTTACACTAAATTTTTGCTTGTGTTTTAACATTTGTTGTCCTACGGTGGAGGACCTGGCTGCAGTTACAACCTGTAAGTTCTTATTGTCTTTATTTAAATGAAATTAATTTTTTTAGAAAGTAAGTGGACCCCAGGTTTTTCCAGTATGATGAGGTATTTACTCACCTGGTGAATATGGTCATTTACCTGGATATACTGGCTTCACAGAATCTTAGAACTGGAAGGGATCTTAAAGTTTTAATTTGGCTTCTACCTATTTTTATAATGGAGAAAACAGTTTCAGAGAAGACAAGTGACTTGGCCAAGGTCACACAGTTAGAGATTAGAATAGGACTACAGCCTATGATTCTTGCTCTTTTATTAGCTCTAGAGAGAACTGGAGTGCTATTCTGATGCTGCTATTCATTCACTGCTCACCTCACTCTCCAAGTCCCAGTAATTTTTCCAGTTCAGGCACTAATTTTGGTTTCCTTTCAGATTCAGTGCCCAGATCTGAAAAATAGCATCTTACATACTTCTCCAAGAGAATATCATTCCTTATTTGGATTCCTTGTGCTTTCCAGTCTCTCTTTGTGCTTATATACTGGTTCCTGAGTCTGGGAAGATGGCTTTTCTGGTTATTCTCCATTTTCTTGCAGATTCATTCTATGCCCCTCTCTACTCCCTGCTTCAGGAGGCTGACCTTTACAGCCTGTGTCATCTGGAGTTCTTTATCCTCTGGCTTTTCGTAGGGTTTAGCCAATGGGAGGATGGAAGATAGAAGGAAGAAAAGAGAGAAGCTTTGGGGTATTTATTCCTCTTGCTCTTTCTCTGCTTCCACGCATTTGTAGCAGTGGCTACAACTAGAGTGTCCTGTGAGCCTACTTGGATTTACATTGTTTCACTCCTTGTTCCTTCAGGCTTGGGAGTGGTGAAGGCTTCTTGCTGTTCCTAATTCTTGGGTACCTCAGCATCCCTTGTTAGTTTCCTTAACCCTGCCCTCATTTCTCTAGTCACTTGGTTAAAGAGTTCAAAAATCCCATCTGATTATGATGTTTCCCGCCCCTGCCCACTACTGTTAATAATTTCCCCCTCCCCATTACTGTCAGAATCCTACACTCTAAAATGCTACCTCTGTGAAGCTTTTTTCATCCCCTTAACTTTCTCCTTTGAATCTCTTAGTATCTTTCTCATAACACTTAATCTACCATGCTTGAATCAGTTATTTGTAGACAGATTTTTATCTCCTGCTACACGTTTGAAACTCTTAGGGTGCGATCTGTATCTGCTTCATCTTGGCATGTCCAAAGCATCCAGCACAATGTTGTCATAGTCGTAAAAAACACCCAGTGAATAAACCATTACTGTAACCCTGAATTCTAAGCCCAGAGTAGTATGTATAAAACTGTGCTCATGAGACTTGGTGGGAGAGAATGAGTTTCTAGAAGTTTGTTTCAGTTGTTCAGCTGGTCTTGCTTCTTGTACTGCCTGGGTGGTACAATGTCTTTCCTCCTGTTCAATTTCTCTTTTCTTAAAAACTTTCAATTAGCCTTAAAAATTTTCAGCATCCATACTTGTAATATAATAAATCATTAAGAATAATTAAATGTTATTTGTGATTTTTTTCCTGAGCACTCTGGTTTATAATCTGCAAGAACTTATTTGATTGTTTTTTTATGTTTAAATCCTAACAGTTAGGTACATTTCAGAATTTCTTCATTCATTTACAAAAATTTTATTGAGCATTTGCTAGAAACCAAACACTAGCCTGGAGGATACAGTAGAGAACAAAAAGAGTCCTGTCCTGTCGGGCATATATTCTAACCATATTTTAGAACATTTTGATAGATTTCTGACAACAATTAGGGTAATCAGGGTAATTTTGTACTGCACTTTTAACAGCCTTAGCAAAAACAACCTGTTTCCTTCTGTTTGATGTTCACTGACAGCTAAAATTAGATATACAAAAACTGCTTCAGCATATATGATTTTTAAGGGATAAATGCCAAACCAGTTACAGAATCTGTTCTTTCCAATTCAGGGTTGTTGTTTTTGTTCTATTTTGTTTGGTTGTTTTGTGTGAGAAATAAGCCATTTAGTACTGATTGTCTGTTGGCCTGACTAGCTTATCATTTAACCTCCCTTGGGTGTTTCATTTTCAGTTTGTTATATTTTCCTACGTAGAGAGATCCAGTTTTGTTAGAGGAATATATTAGGTTTTGTTTGTGATAACATTTCATAATCAAATTTTCAAGTATTATGAATGAGTATGAGAATTCTGCAGTTATTTCAAAACTTGAACTATTAAAACATTAAGCTTAAGAATTCATGTGTTTAATGTGATTTTTTCCCTCATTATATGTAGAGCAGATTTGCATAAAACTTTCTAAAACTTCCGTTTTTGGTGGACTCTTGAAAACAGTGAGAGTTTTTGCTTTTCAAAATGCTGTGAAGCTTTGACCCACCTCCTAGAGAAATGGAAATAAGAACAAAAATTAACAAATGGGACCTAATGAAACTTAAAAGCTTTTGCACAGCAAAGGAAACCATAAACAAGACGAGAAGACAACCCTCAGAATGGGAGAAAATATTTGCAAATGAAGCAACTAACAGAGGATTAATCTCCAAAATATACAGGCAGCTCATGCAGCTCAATATCAAAAAAATAAACAACCCAATCCAAAAATGGGCAGAAGACCTAAATAGACATTTCTCCAAAGAAGATATACAGATTGCCAACAAACACATGAAAGGATGCTCAACATCACTAATCATTAGAGAAATGTAAATCAAAACCACAACGAGGTGTCACCTCACCTCACACTGGTCAGAATGGCCATCATCAAACAATCTACAAACAATAAGTGCTGGAGAAGATGTGGAGAAAAGGGAACCCTCTTGCACTGTTGGTGGGAATGTAAATTGATCTAGCCACTATGGAGAACAGTATGGAGGTTCCTTTAAAAACTAAAAATAGAACTACCATATGACCCAGCAATCCCACTACTAGGTATATACCCTGAGAAAACCATAATTCAAGAAGAGTCATGTAGCATGATGTTCACTGCAGCACTATTTACAATAGCCAGGACATGGAAGCAACCTAAGTGTCCATCAACAGATGAATGGATAAAAAAGATGTGGCACATGTATACAATGGAATATTACTCAGCCATAAAAAGAAACAAAATTGAGTTATTTGTAGTGAGGTGGATGGACCTAGAGTCTGTCATACAGAGTGAAGTAAGTCAGAAAGAGAAAAACAAATACCGTATGCTAACACATATATATGGAATCTTAAAAAAAAAAAGTCCTGGTGAACCTAGTGGCAGGACAGGAATAAAGATGCAGACGTAGAGAATGGACTTGAGGACACGGGGAGGGGGAAGGGTAAGCTGGGACAAAGTGAGAGAGTAGCATTGACATACATATACTACCAAATGTAAAATAGATAGCTAGTGGGAAGAAGTCGCATAGCACAGGGAGATCAGCTCAGTGCTTTGTGACCACCTAGAGGGGTGGGATAGGGAGGGTGGGAGGGAGACACAAGAGGGAGGAGATATGGGGATATATGTATACGTATAGCTGATTCACTTTGTTATACAGCAGAAACTAACACACCATTGTAAAGCAATTATACTCCAGGAAAGATGTTTAAAAAAAAAAATGCTGTGAAGCTGAATGACAGGCAGTAATCTGAGGTTGGGAAGGGGAAGAATGTGTATTTTTTGCATCCCCTCTAGTAAGCAGCTCAGAGCTTCTTTAAGATCCTGGAATGACTTAACCCAAGAGTTTTAATTTTAAAAAAGATACTGTCAGTAGCCTGACCCACCAGTATGTGAAAAAGAAAAGCTTTGGCTGATTGCTGAAACCACATGGTCAAGCAGCGCTTTGTTGGGGGGGTCATGTAGTAGGTGTTTTTGTTTTTTATGAGTGTGCCTTTTTGAATGTTGACTCATGACCATGGAATTGGCAGGAAGGATGTGGGAAGAAAATTAGGTATTCTGCTTTGTTTTACTGGCCATTTTTCTTCTCAGCATTTATTCCAGTATAGCAGTGATTGCTAATTTTCAAGTGCATGGGTTTTTTTGTTTTTGCTAGTTTGTACTTTATCTGTAAATAATGTTATAAGCTTTTTTTTTTTTTTTTTTTTTTTTTTTAATGCGTTACGCGGGCCTCTCACTGTTGTGGCCTCTCCCGTTGCGGAGGACAGGCTCCGGACGCGCAGGCTCAGCGGCCATGGCTCACGGGCCCAGCCGCTCCGCGGCATGTGGGATCTTCCCAGACCGGGGCACGAACCCGTGTCCCCTGCATCGGCAGGCGGACTCTCAACCACTGCGCCACCAGGGAAGCCCTATAAGCTTTTTATGCTGTATTTTATTTTGCTTGGAAAGGTGTATCTGAGCAGCTTCAGCATTGCCAAATTTGCTCTCTCAAGTCATTTTAGGGTTTGGTAGATAATTTTTTTTTTTTTTTTGCGGAACGCGGACCTCTCACTGTTGTGGCCTCTCCTGTTGCGGAGCACAGGCTCCAGACGCGCAGGCTCAGCAGCCATGGCTCACGGGCCCAGGCGCTCCGCGGCATGTGGGATCTTCCCGGACCGGGGCATGAACCCGTGTCCCCTGCATCGGCAGACGGACTCCCAACCACTGCGCCACCAGGGAAGCCCTGGTAGATAATTTTAAAATAATAATGCTGATGATTTTGCAAGCTAAAACAGTTATAAAATTTTTGAATCATATTTATAACCTGCACAGTTTCTGAATACTTTTTACATAAAGTTTTTGAATTTAAGTAAATAGATACTTTAAAAAATCAGACATCATGAATGTATAAAGTAAAAATTAAGAGTCCCTGTCTTAAATGTCCCTCTTTCTCAATTACACTCCCTAGGAATAACATCTGCATCTCATGTGTTTTGTTTCATGTGTTTTATTTCAGGTGTGTATGTGTGCCGTGCATGTGTGTGAATAAAATAACTTTTCAAAATGTAACTTCTTTATTGTTCATGTCTCTATTTATCTAGAATAAGGTATGCCCTCAACCACTATTAATTGACGTGAATTCTGGTGTTTATTTTACTTTTGTAATTTGCTTTCTATATTCAGAGGCTGTAAACTATTTCAGTTTAGTTTTTTTTTTAAGTAATTTGCTGCATTCTGAAATCTCGAGGCAATCCTGTATGCCTTCCAGACTTTTATATCTCTAAAATGCTAGTTACAACCTTTATAGAGAGAGAGAACATATAATTTATTGTCCAAACTGGGGCACTTTGAGAGTGAAGGAGGCTGCTGGGATATCCCAGACAAACTAGATAATGGTCACGCAGTTTACAAACTTCAGGTTTTTGTTTGTTTTATTTACTTTTGGCAATAACTTTCGTATGACTTCAGTATTTTTTGTATTTATTATGTATTTATTTTTGGCTGCGTTGGGTCTTCGTTGCTGCTCATGGGTCTTTCTCTAGTTGTGGCGAGCAGGGGCTACTTTGTTACAGCGCGTGGGCTTCTCATTGTGGTGGCCTCTCGTTGCGGAGCACGGGCTCTAGGCGAGCTGGCTTCAGTAGTTGTGGCACGTGGGCTCAGTAGTGTGGCTCACGGGCTGTAGAGTGCCGGCTCTGTAGTTGTGATGCATGGGCTTAGTTGCTCCGTGGCATGTGGTATCCTCCCAGACCAGGGCTCAAAGCCATGTCCCCTGCCTTGGCAGGTGGATTCTTAACCACTGCACCACCAGGGAAGCTCCATATGACTTTACTGAATAAATTGGGAGAGTCATTTGGAAAGACAAGCTGTCAGTGATTTAAATAGAGGAAAACGGTACAAAATCCCAAACCTTGCCTGTGCAGTTGTTTGAGTAGCCAAATCACTTTATGGAATCAATATTAGTGTTTTGTTCTGTAAGTCAAAAGGTTACCTAACACTGCCAGTATTAGATGAAGAGATCATGAAGAGTAAGCAGTTGTGCTAAGAGTTATAATAAAGCTAAGGAATTTTGGCACCCATGTCTGTACCTGATTCCTGTTTGACAAGGCAGCTGTTTTCTGTCCCAAGTATATGAGCAATTCAGATTTGTGTTGTTTTTTGTTTTAAGAGAAGCTATTTTCTTTGTAAATTTAAAGATAAAAACAATTTTATTTTTCAAAGAACTAACAGATTTTCAAAAATCAGATTATTTTATGGAAAAGGGGGGCTTTCTTTATATTGTTTGACTCTTTGGTACCAAGGTAATAATTGAGTACAGTTTACCTTTTGTGGTTCAGGCATAATACCTGATACTTTTCTGAACATCTTATAGGGAATTTTGTTTTTGATCTGTTTTGCAAGACTGTATTTTATCACTTGTTTGTTCTTCATACCTTTTCTATTACTATTTATTTTCTTGAGTTCATCAGCTTACTGTTTGTATTCCTTTTTTAAAGGAATGTTAAATACAGTTTAACCTACGCTTGTATCCTTTTCTTGATTATACTTCTCTATTAAAATTGCGTATGTTTTGTGTATTACCTAGTTGTTAATTCATTTTGTTTTTAATCCATCAAATATTCATTGAGGACCTTTTCTGTCTGTTAGGCACTAGTTTAGGGCCTTGGATACAGTGGTGAATCCTGGTTATTTTCAATTCCACATTGTGGAGAGGAAATAGAACACCCACTACTGTGTTACTTTATGCATATTCTTTCATTTCATCTATCCAACAACTTTGAGTGGTTTATTATTGTGTTCATCCCTGGATAAGGAAAAGGATGTAGAGAAGGTAACTTGGCCAGATTATGTAGGTAATTGGTTAGGGACTTGCAGATTCAGGATTTAAAACTAGATCAGTCTGACCTTAAAGCTGGTGTTCATTTTTGGTATACCGGGCTCCTTCAGGCATTTTTTAGATTAAATTTTAGTCTCTTATGCCATGAATTCTTTTCAAATATCATTGTGATTTAATAGAGAAGTGTAATGGATTTGAAATCAAAGGGCTGGGTTGAAATCTCCATTTTAAAAAAACCCAGCTGGATGATTTGGGAAAGCACTTATGAAATAGGGTTAATATCTATCTACCTTACTATGTATGTTATAATAATGAAATAAGAAATAATATAAAGTATCTAGCAGAGGACCTAATATTCTGGGAAAAAAATTACTGTACTGTGCATCCATGGTGAATCCATGGTGTTAGAACTGTTCATTTAGAACTATGGAAAAAGGCCTTATCTTTTTTGACATTCTTGGGGTACCTAAGCAGTTGTTGATAAGATAGCTATAGCTACCATTTTGATAATAGAGACCCTATTTTGGAGCCTTAGATTATCAGGACATTGACTTAGATGGAAAATACCTTCCTGAAGTTACATCGGAGTAAAGAGTTTAGTAATAAGCTCAATTTTATGGACGTTTTTGAATTGATAATCTTTACTCCAAATGAATTGGTAGTTGAGTGTTCTTTAGCGTTAAAAATAGGGGAAATTCTTACTCTCAGAACTTTTCTATATCTCTAAATTCTGTTTTCCTTTAGCTGAAGTGAGTAAACCTCGGAGACAGCAGATTATAAATGTTTCCAAATTTTCAGTAATCCAAGGAAATCACATGTTAGTATACCACACATAAAATCATGGTCTTACTAATATTTTTGGTTTCTTTAATATACTTTTTTCATCATTAAAGCAACTTTTGAGTCATTTGGTAAGGAGACAAAATGGTGTTATTTCTCAAAAAACTTAATTTGCTAATAAATTTCTAAGGAACAGAAAAGCCATTAAGTTTGGCATAATGTTTATTTATCTGTTTATTTTTCAACTTGCCACTTGCTGCTTATGTACCTACTTTTCCTCTGTATAGCTACAGATGTTTCTCTTATAGTTCCTTTAATTAATTATTGATGTCAGACGCACAGCATAGTAACTTTCTATTCTCTCTTTTCCTTACCTTTATGGAAGATCAGTACCACACTTGCTTTTTTCCAGTCTTCTGGTATCTCTCCAGTTCTTGAATTTTCAAAAATAATTGTAAGTGATTCAATTGTAAGTATGCCCTATACTTCTTTCATTGGATGAAAGCGTATCTGTGATGCATGTCATCTCAAATTGCTAATTGTGAACATAAACTTTCCAAATACTCTTATATTTAATCAAAACAACATTTCTGCAGAGTTTTTATGATTTTATTTATAGGGTGTGTATTTTTCTAATTTTTAAAAATCATCTACTTTTGTCTGGATTTATGCCATTTATTTTTCATTAGGAGTCTTGTTTTCTTTGGTGTTTTTCCTTTGTTAAATTTTTAAGCTGTTATTCCCTTTTACAGTTCTACTACTGATAACTTATTTTGTTTTCTTGTTATTCTGAACTTTTCTATGAGACTTAGGTGGAATAATTTCTGTATTTCTCTCTTCACAACGTATTTTTATTATATACTATTTTGTCCTGTATAGGAGGAAGCACTGAGTGTAGGGTACTTAGTCCTTTAAGTTTTTGCTGTGAAATAAGATTTTATATGAAAATGATTACTCATTTGTGAATTTCTTTTTACAGTGTTATTCAGCCATAGCCCTTCCTGTTCTGCGTTTTTCTTCTCAGTTCCTTAAATTACTCATAACTTTCTTATTTCCTGATTCTGACCTCAAGACCTTAAACCACCTTTTCCCACCTTACCTCCACTATTCATTACTCTTCCTCTGTCAGCAGGAATTACTTTAAAAGCTTTTACTCCTTGCCTCAAAAATTGCCTCTTGTACTGTTTCACTAAGAGTGTCTCTCCAAAGTAGCTACATATGAAGTATAATTCATACGTACTTCAGAAAGTATTAAAGACATCCCTTTTAATACTCTTCTTTTTAATGGCAGTAAAGTATTCAGTTGTGTGTATGTATAAAGTATAAATAGTGTTTAATGTCCCAATTAAAGTATTCATAGAAATTCATTTAATTTTGCTGACATTTGTTAGCTTTGAAGTACCTTCTGAGAAAAGTGATGCTGTTCAACATAAGTATTAGAAAGATAGTAGGAAGTACTTACATACAGTTTTGAGGCAATTTAATATTCTTCTATCATTCTAGATATTTTTGAAATTCCCCTTAAATTGGGCCAAATGTCTGTCTCTATATACATATACATATATATATTTAATCTGGATACATAGGTCTTGATTGATACAGAATTGTGTGTTACTCTTGACTTCATATACATACTTTAGCTTTCTTCAATTAGCAAATTACTCTTGCAAACTGAGACTGTTTTGTTTTTTAGCATACTCACCACTTAAGTGGGGGTTTTTTCTTTACATAGATTTCTAATTTTATGGTTTAATTTCTATTGAGTTTCTTCTAGTTTAACTTTTTTTACATCACAGACCATTTTATCTCTATTTCTCTATAATAGTCATGTTTAATTTAAACTTTAAATGAATTCATACAGAAATCATCAAGTTAGAACTATGGATCATCAATATAGTAAACTAGGGAGCAGCAACCTCTTTGGTCCCGATTGCCAAAAATGCAACATAACCACTTCAGTTGCTACTGCAGGACAAAAGAGAAGGAAAGAAAGGGAGTGAGGGAGTAGAAAAATAGAAGGAGAAAGAGAACAGAAAGGCAGGGGAAATATAGGGAGACGTGGTCATGGAGAAGAGTGGTATCATGGCATCAGCAGTTGCAAGAAGCTACAATCAGTGCAACACACATTCACTCAACAATGAGCTAGCCTGGAGTCGAGGTGCAGGGGTATAGTGCTGAATGAATGGCAGTTCCTGCCCTCGTGGAGTTTATAATCCTTCAGAGAAGTCAATCAATTAAATATTTAATTATGATAAAATGTGATAAGTGTTAGATAAAAAGGCAAGTACAGAGTAGTAGAATGTACATCTGCTTGACTCCCAGCTAGCTTGTTCTCAAGAGCTAAGTGTCACCCTAAGACGTATGAAGTCACACTGTTTTAAAGGGTCTACCTGTTCTGAGTTCTTTTCAAAGGAAGACAAACCACTCAACATGTAGAGGACTGTATTCTATTTTTATGACCTGTTTTGAAACAAAATTCCATTAAAAAGGATATGAATATGTATAGTGCCTTATATCTTAAATGTTTAATGGAAAGAGGAATAGTTATGACTTTAAAGGGATTTTGTGAAATAGTTTATGTTAGGAGGTACTGAGTTCCTTTTCTCTTGAGATACTCAGGTAAAGACTAGATGACTTTCAAGGACATTATAAAAGTAATTTATATGAGGGGGAGGCTCGACTAGGTGGCCTTGATTCTGTGTACTGAGTCACAATATGTAGTGAAAACTTATATTTTCTTCTAGTGTATTATTCTTACAAGACTTGAGAAAACAGTTTAATTACTGTCAGTTGCTTGTCCACGGTAATAATAAATGCATACATGTTATTGTATTGATTTAAGATGGGGAAACTATATATGTAGATTTTATTTTAAAGTATACCAAAGACTTATGGGTTACTGTGCGAGGGAGCTTTAGGCCCGTTCTGGGACTTTAAGCTAATAACTGTTGTTACAAACCTCCCATTATACGTTACATAAAGAAAAATGGATTGTTGAGTAGATCTTTGACTTGAATGTTACAATGTGTGGTGTGTTTTAAGGGTAAAGGACCATTGTAGAAGATGATATCTAGGGGGAGGAAGGTCTGACAAAAGAGCCAAGGTGAGGTTCACATGATTATAGAAACATCAAAGAGTTGTTGTAGACTTAATTTCAGATCTCAGTAATATAAATCTAATTTTTTCCATTTATTTATTGGGGGATTTTTAATCGGATATAGTGACTTGTTCAGAAGGATATATTAATTAGATTTCTATAGTGGTAGTTCTAAATGGATTCAGAAGAGGGAAAATTCTTGAAGATCACTTTTTCTCATTTAGATCCTTCACCTTTATACTCATTTATGAATATGCCATTGACCTTTTTAGTATTTAGCAAGAACAATGTATTTAGCTGATTTTAACTGGGTTTTATAGTTAAATTATTGATAGTTATGTTATATTGCCCTGTGAAACAAAACAAAACAAAAAGCCAAGCAGTCCTTCCAATTTTCCTGTGGTACAGTAACATTGAAAAGAAATCACTCCCTACTTTCTTAGTACAGTACTGTCGTATCTCTGGGATGTGATGGATTTATCCTTTCTTTTCCACATCTTTTATTATCATACTCTACATAGTAAATGTTTCTAAAAGGATGTCTTTGGGGTTATCTTTAAGAATGAAGATGTTTAACTACAATTTTATAAATATATCTGGATTTTACTTATATTGCTTATTATGATTTTTCTTTCTTAAACTTTGTTTTTACATGACATCTCTCATTGGAAAGGGGTTTTTCAATACTCATTTCAAGCAGTTTCTCAACATGTATGTAAAAATAAAAAGCAGTTTTTTTGCCTTTGAATTTGAAAAACAAAATGCATTACAAGATTAGTTGTGGACTTAGGTTTTTAATGCTTTGATTAAGAATTTGAATTTTAGTTTGGGAAGAATAGCAATAGTATTAGTAGTAATTGACAGTGTTAGTAATTATAGTCTTTAGTAGAGGTCGTAGCTGCCACACTAATAATAGTAGGAGGAGGATGCCTGTATTTGGCAGGTAAGAAAATCGTTTAGAGAGACGCAATATATTGGTAGTGGCTGAGCTGCAATTAGAAACCAGGTTTGCCAACCCATTGTTTTTTCCATAATACTATACTGTCTCAATCTGATGTTTGAGATCATGGCTGTGAAAGTGCTTTAATAATGATAAAGTGTTAGGCAAAGATGAGGTGTTGGTTTAATATAAAATGAACTCTGGCCTCAGTTGACTAAAATGGGGAATGTGAAATGATCAGCACGTTTTGGCAAAAGGCAGGAGAGATAAAACAATTGAAAGTCAAGTATGGTATGTTGAAGCACTATATTTCACCCATTTAGTACAGAGTTTTGTGGTTGGGTTGTGATTGTGACATTAGTGGTTCCCGACCCTTATTTCCCTGTTTAACTCCATGACTTCTGGACATGCAGATATGGCAAGATGATAGCCTTGTTCAATCTCAGACTATTTTGTCTTTTATACTCAAGACTGATGTATTTTTCAGTTAAAGATGATTAAGAACTCAAAACTTTCTTTGGAATAAAGTTAAAACATAGGAATCCCGTGCTCTTGGAACTTAAAATTTTTAGCGTACAAAAAGTAGGACATGCAAATGCTGGACTGTTAAACTGAGAAATAAGTGGGCCCTCTAAATAAATAAACATTTACACCATGTCCAGAGTGTAGTGTTCATGCCAAGGGTGAAAATGAGTAGGGAACTTAGACAGAAGTGTTGTCACTTTCACTTAGGGAGGACCCTCTTAGAGGAGGTGAGAATTTTGAGTTTTCATCTTTTTTTAAAAAAAATAAGGGAGGAGGAGGAAAACATCAGAGCTAATGGGGTAGTTTAGGGAACAGGAGAACTAAATAGTGGGAATATGAAGTTGAGATTAAGGGACTAGAGGATTGAACTGAACAAAAAGTAGGAGGGAAATAGGAGGTAATCTAGGTTGTTTTGTATATGTACCTTTAGCTAAATTACTGTTGCTTTGGAGCCCATTATGGGGCTTTTGGGAGAGAAGAAAATGATTCTGAAAAAGCAGGATAAATTCTAATTTGAACAGCAGCATATGTAATTGATGAACAGGGAACAGTGCTAGAAGTTCATGAAGGAGATTGATGTACCACTATTCTTAGAGAATTTAGATAATTTAAATAGACCTATTATTTATGTAAAAGTACTATTTTTAATTTAGAAAAGTGAGGTGTCATGTATGACGGGTGAAGTATCTTTTGTACTATTAGACATTGCTGGGATTTATTGCAGTTTTTTTCCCTCTAGGGTTTGGATTCAGGATTTGTTCCTAGTGTCCAAGACTTTGATAAGAAACTTACAGAGGCTGATGCTTACCTACAAATCTTGATAGAACAGTTAAAGGTATGGCATTTGATTATATATTGAATTTATATAAAATAGTAAATGTTACTGAGCTTGATTTTGAGTAAAAATAGTTACTTGATGTTACTTTACAACCCTTACTGGTTTTTCAGTAGTTTTTAAGCTCACCTAAACATAATTAGAAGAAAATAAGACAAGATTAGATTCATATTTTGTTTAAAAGTTGTGTGGAACTGGTAAATTTTAAGTGGCTTGATTTCTAAGGCCATTTTTCATTTGGGGGGAGTTGGGGGATTGAGAGAGTTTACTTCTCTACTTCCTTTATCATTATTAAAATTGTCTCCTTCAACTCCCACTTTAAAATTAATTACAAGCAAAGCTCCCGGAAAGAACAAGGAATGTTGATAAACTTGGATGACAAGGCAGAAAAAACTTAGGTTTGAACTGATATTATAAGTTCTTAAAGTCATATGTTTTCTTTTGCTTGTAATTCTACCAGAGTAATTGATCTTGACTGTTTAAAATAGTTCAATAGAATCTGACTTGATAACAATGCCTTGAAAAAATGCGTGTTATCTTGTATTTTAGTAAACATTAATTATACATTTAATGCGTGTATAAACCATCCCTGGAAGAAATATGTTTGCTTTTCTTTGCTTAGTAAATGTGTACTATGTAGTAAAGGCTTGATGCTATAATCATTTTTTTCTTAATCCTGTAGCTTTTTGATGACAAACTTCAAAACTGCAAAGATGATGAACAGAGAAAGGTAACTTCTATAATCATGATTTTGACTTTAAAGTTTTTGAAACCAAGAGCCTTTTGGAGAAGTAATAGAAGGACCTCGGTGTTTTGACTACTATAATAGTACTGTTGACCTGTTTTGATAGTATGCCATATAGATTTCAAGTGGAGTTTTCTGGTGAATTTCTGGTATGGTTTCATAATTGAACAAAAGAGTAACAGAAAAATTTATTATGATACCCTTTTTGTAAGTACCACCTTTAGGAATAAGTTCTTTCTCTTCAAGTATCATATGTTGAAGATTGAAAGTTATTTTATTAAATTTACATGTGGTCACTTCAGATATTAATAAAGCAACCAGCAAAATTTTCAAAATAAACCAGAAGCCATGCACGAGGGAACAAAATGAATGTTGCTTTAATTATAGTTCCTCCCTTTGGGTTTCTGACAACTACTTTGTAGTTTGAATATTGTTTTCTTTTATCAATTAACATTTTTCTTCTCCTTGACTAGATTTCCTGATGCAGCATCATTTATTTTTTTGTATTTCTGTTAACCATAGCCTTGCATTTATCTCTTTTACACTTGGTAATAATAGTAACTCATGTTTAGCTCACCTTCTTAGTTTTGGAATTTAGTCTCATGTCATTTTTTAAACAACTTTGCAAAGTTTAAGGTGATTCTAAAATAAGCATTTTAAAATCACATAGTGAATCCTATAGAAAAAACAAAAATTGTTTTCAGGTAAGGGATAAGAATGTTTTATTCTTACAAATCTTGAATTGAATCACATGAATTTTATTTGAGGATGTAATCCATAAAATGTCTGTATTTTTTATTTAAATGTTTGATTTAAATTAAAAAGTTTAACCAAAAGCACTCCCCAACCTGCCTGAACTGATTTAGAGTAATGAGTACATTTTGGTAAAATTCTTTAAATGACTAACCAGTAAAAAACAACAATGATACCTCTTTGTGTTTCTGATAATTTCTGTTTAAATTTATTATTTTTCACAGAAAATTGAAACTCTCAAAGAGACAACAAATGTAAGTTATATGTTTGATAAACTCTGGCTTTGCATTAGAAAGTGCTGTAAAATGTTTCTATTTTAAGCTGCTATTATTAATAAGAGCAGTTGAGTTTTTAATTTTTATGCATTTTTACAAGGGTGTTTAAGAATTGTATTATCATCTAAAGGAATTTAAGTGAATAGAATAATCCCTTTAATTGGATTGACTTCCTGTGCCATTTTATCTGTTCTGGTCTTGTCTGTTTGTGACGCTTGGATAAAAGGTTTTATCCATGCACAATGTATATTCTTTTTTACAATTAATAATATTATATTTATATATTATATATATAATATATTATATATAATATATATATTATTATATTATAATATAATTAATAATATTGTGATTTGAGTTTTCTGATGTACTGACCTTCTGGCATTATATAATGGGGTACTGATAAGATTTGTATTTTGATAAAAGCATTTTAAAAACAGACATGGTAGTATTCCAGGTTCACCAATATTTTAATAGGATCCTTTACTCTCCATAATTCCATGAAAGTCTTGAATAGACAGACGTTTTCGGAATTTACATTGGGATTGCCTGCTGACGATCTAAGAATTTGGAAGTTAATCAAATTCACATCACTTTATGTTTGAACTGGTGAAAGACCCTTTAGATGTTATTCAGTATAAATTAACAATTTTTTGGTATTTCCAGACAATTCATAGAATTGCTAATGATAATTTCATTTGACACTATCATTATGTTAGAACCCACTGGAAATCCAGAGAGGGTATTTTTTATGTAGAATAGACTTAAACCCTGTATATTTGAACTGACTTTTATATTTTAAGTTTTAGCATTGTATGGCCATTTGGGGCAAGATCCTAAAATCAGTGTTTTGTTTTTATAGAGCATGGTAGAATCAATTAAACACTGCATTGTGTTGCTGCAGATCGCTAAAGTAAGTAAATTGTATTTTTTATTACTTTCATTTAATGGGATTTTAATATATGGCCTTTTTCTTTAATAGCCAAAATAGTTCTGAAATATATTACCTTTCTACAGTAAATTTAAGTTATAGTTTGGCATTACTGGTGCTATTGAAAAACCATTATGTTTAGATGTTACCTTGCCAGCCTGTGCTTGTTTTTGATAAGGTCATTTGTGATGGTGGCTGGGAAGGAGGGGAGCACATTTGAATGACTCACCCTTTCCATTGTCACTGCTTGAAATAGGGACATACTTTGCAAAACCTTTCATCAAAAAAGTTTTTCTTAGGAAAAAAGGAATTTAAATTTTAGCAGAGTTGTTTTTTTCGTCCATAATGAAGAGTACAATAGAGATGTGGTTTTTTTTTATTGTTTTTTACATATTTTTTCTAGTACTGAACTATTGGGTTGGCCAAAAGGTTCGTTCGTTTTTTTCCATAAGATGTCTCTAGTAGCACTTAGTTGTCTTTTAACTTCATTCAAAACAATTTTGTGGGCTTCCCTGGTGGCGCAGTGGTTGAGAGTCCGCCTGCCGATGCAGGGGACGTGGGTTCGTGCCCCGGTCTGGGAAGATCCCACATGCTGCGGAGGGGCTGGGCCCGTGAGCCATGGCTGCTGAGCCTGCGCGTCCGGAGCCTGTGCTCTGCAACGGGAGAGGCCACAACAGTGAGAGGCCCGCGTACCGCAAAACAAACAAACAAAAAAAACACCCAATTTTGTTAGATTGACGTAACAGCTGTCATATCAGCATGCGTTTAAAAAGAGACTCATCAAAATTGTTGCATTTTTGTGTAGTCATTTTAATATTAAAGATGGAAGAAAAAAAGCAACATTTTCACCATACTGTGCTTTATTATCTCAAGAAACGTAAAAACACTGCCAAAATGCAAAAAAAGATCTGTGCAGTGTATGTAGAAGGTGCTGTGACTGATCAAACGTGTGTATCAAAAGTGGTTTGTGAAGTTTCGTGCTAGAGATTTCTTTCTGGACGATGCTCCACAGTCGGGTAGACCAGTAGAAGTTGATAGCGATCAAATCGAGACATTAATTGAGAACACTCAATGTTATACCACGTGGGAGAAAGCTGACATACTCAAAATGTCCAAATCAAGCAGTGAAAATCATTTGCACCAGCTTGGTTATGTTAATCGTGTTGACATTTGGGTTCCACATAAGTTAAGCGAAGAAAACCTTCTTGACCATATTTCTGCATGTGATTCTCTACTTAAACGTAATGAAAACATTCTGTTTTTAAAACAAATTTTGACGGGCGATGAGAAGTGGATACTGTACAATAACGTGGAACGGAAGAGATCGTGGGGCAAGCGAAATGAACTACCACCAACCACACCAAAGGCCAGTTTTCATCCAGGGAAGGTGATATTGTGTATATGGTGGGATTGGAAGGGCGTCCTCTATTATGAGCTCCTTGTGGAAAACCAAACGATTCATTCCAACAAGTACTGCTCCCAGTTAGACCAACTGAAAGCAGCACTTGATGAAAAGTGTCCAGAATTATTCAACAGAAAACACATAATCTTCCATCAGGATAATGCAAGACTGCATGTTGTTTCTTTGATGACCAGGCAAAAACTGTTACAGTTTGGCTGGAAAGTTCTGATTCATCCGCCGTATTCACCAGACATTGCACCTGCGGATTTCCATTTATTTCGGTCTTTCCAAAATTCTCTTAATGGAAAAAATTTAAACTCCCTGGAAGACTGTAAAAGGCACCTGGAACAGTTCTTTGCTCAAAAAGATAACAAGTTTTGGGAAGATGGAATTATGAAGTTGCCTCAAAAATGGCAGAAGGTAGTGGAACAAAATGGTGAATACGTTGTTCAATAAAGTTCTTGGTGAAAATGAAAAATGTGTCTTTTATATTTACTTAAAAAACTGAAAAATTTTTGGCCAACCCAATACATTAATAAACCACTGCTTTGATTACTGTTCCTTATTCATGGAATAAAAACATTTTGGATTATTGTGGTTGGTTAACAATTTCATGGATATTGCCTGCTTTTCTGAAAAATTTTGGTGTATTCAACCTAAATATGTACTTTATTGCATGACATTTTGAGAAACAAGAATTTAGTGTTTGAAAGTAAGTATTAAAAAAATGTTTCTTCCATTGACTGTATCTCTGTATTTCTAGCCAGTGGCTAGAAGCAGGTGGGCAGCCAATTCAGCAACCAGTTTTGGAAATGATGTTTGAGTTTTTAATTATTTGGCCTGTTTTACTTATTCAATTGCATATATTTGTTTGCCTAATAATGGACACTATTTTCCTAGCATTGTTAATGACCCAATAGTATAGAAAAATGCATTTGTGCTTAGATAGTATGGATATTCAGCTTGTAAGTTTAGGGGTGAGGGGAAGTATCATTTTCTTTTGAGGCCAGATTCAGTATTAAAGTGTCAGAACTTAAGGGCTTGTGTTTATTTTCTAGGTATTTTTGACCACTATGCCTGATTTCCTATGTATGTGTCTAAATTCTTCCATCTAGTTTTGTGGATCAGAATACATTCTAAAGCTTAAAAAGGGAGTATAGGGTTGGAGGCACAGAAGGGGTAAGGGTTATATTTTGGTTTTCTTTACTATGAAATTACATGGGTGGGTTGGGGCCACCTACAGTTACCCAGAAGCTTATATACAGATAACCAGTAAACTACATTAAGCCCAGCGTGAGTAGATAGGTATTTTAGGGATTCAACAGTGCCTTCTCTAGAAGATTGAGGAAGTAGAAGAGCTGATGATGTTTAGGCCTATTTGGATCATCTCTACAAATCAATCAGGTCTTTAGATAGTTGTAAAACAGGGCAGCCTAGCCTCTTTCAGTAGCTCACCATTTAGCCACCCAACAAGAACATTTTTGATGTTCTGTCTTTGGAATGAGTTACAATTGAAGTTACTAAAACTTCTTTCTAGAAATTTCTACAGTTAAGTCAGTACCTGCTACCTGTCTGTTTTAGCCCAGCTTAATAGACCTGCATTTCAACGTCCTTCAGAATGGGTAACATGGATCAAGTAAATGGAGTTTGGCTTTTTAATTTTTTCCAGAAGGAGTTTCATTGTTAAGGCTTTTTTATGTACAGATACATCCCTCAAATTATATATATATGTACCCTATATGAACTCTTTGTGTATTTTTAAACAATTTAAATGTAAATCAGACCATGTCACTTGCCTGCTCAAATCCCCTTATTGGTTTCCTACCTCCCTTGGAATGGAATCTAAGTTACTTAACCATAACTTCATGTCATTTGAGCCGTCACTACTCCCTCACCTAACCTTGCTTGATCACACTATTCTAACAACATCTGTCTGTTTTCTTTTTCTCAGGCCAAGCTTTTTCTGCTTCAGGGATTTGTATTTGCTTTCCCCTCTGCCTAGAAGGCATTTCTTCCAGACTTCCAGGGTTCACACCCTCACTTTATTCAAATTTCTATCTACATGAAATCTCTTTGGAGAGATCTTGCTGACCACTCTATCTAAAATAATCTCTACCCTCCCAGTGGTTTCTTTTTCTTCGTGGTCTTGCATCCTTAGCCAGATTTACTTGGTATCCTGTTTATTGTCTGTCTATACCTGACTATAATCTCCATGAGGACTTTGTCTTAGAATGCTTGCACTGCCATAACAAAACACTGCAGACTGAGTGGCTTTAACGACAGAAATTTATTTTCTCACAGTTTTGGAGGCTAGAAGTCCAAGATCAAGGTTCCTGTTGATTTGGTTTCTGGTGAGGACTTTCTTCCTGGCTTGTAGACAGCCACCTTCTCACCATGTCCTTACAGGACCTTTCCTTGGTGGTACGCACTGAGAGTGAGCATGAATGAGAGCTCTCTTGTGTCTCTTCTTAGAAAGACACTTACTGGATTGGGCCCCCACCCTTAGGACCTTATTTAATCTTAATTTACTTCCTTTACTCCAAATACAGTCACACTGGGGTTAGGGCTTCATTGTCTGAATTGGGGTGGGGGGGCCCACAAACATTCACTCCATAACACCACTGTATCCTCAATGCCTAGAACAGTTGCCTGCCACAAAGTAGGGGCCTGATAAATAATTGTGAATTTTGAATGAATTTTTTAACACATAATTTTTAATAGTTGCATGGTTTAGTATTTCCACTATATGTATGCTTTTTTAAATTTATCATCCTTATGAATTAATTTTTGCATAATCAATCTGTGATTAAGATATACAGTTTTTAAATAATAGTGAGAGGCAGCATTACATTTTTGAGTATGGACTTTGGAGCCAGATGGTCTGGGTTTGAATCCTTGTTCCACTGCTTGAGCAAGTTTATTTATCCTCCCTGTGCTTTGGTTTTCTCCTATATAATAGGAATAATAATAGTATCTGTACTCTTGCTGATAGTGTGAAACTTAAATGAATTAGTGTTTGTAATGCTTTTAGTACCAAGCATATAATTAGTCCTAAATAATTGTTAAATTAAAAAAACTTTTTATTAGGACATAAATTTTAAAGCCACAGAATGGCATGTTGGTAAAATTTTGAGAACTTCCATCTAACACTGATGGGAATATAAATTGTTTTAGTTACTTTGGAAGATTATTCTGCCCTGGCAGGTTAATAAGATTTTGGAATCAGCTACTTTTAGAAGATGTATTGTCATCTGAGACCCCACAGGGATGTGGGCCCCCAAAAAAGAAAGAATGTAGCTAATTTGATACCTTTCTTGTTTTGGGTTGATTTAGTTTTAGGTTCTTAGAGGCAGCATGCTATAGGTAGGATTTTAAGCTCCTTCCAGTTTTTTGAGTCTTTGATTTTAATTCTCATTCCCCAAAGCTTCCCACCTGCCTAAATGATTAGTGCATTGGTTCCCAAAGTTTACTGCACATTAGAATCACCTGGGAATCTTTTAACAATTCTGATGCATGACTCCCATTCCCAGACATTCTTGTTGTAGTTGCTGTGGTGTGTCACCTGGGCATTGGGGTTTTTCAACTCCCAGGTTGATTCTGATGTGTAAGTAGCAAAGTTTGGGCACCACTGGGTTATTGGGATTCTCAGGTAAGCTGTGTTAGCTCAGATGACTTCATTGTTCCTTTGTACCATAGATAGAGACAGCACTGTTCCATTCACGGGGAATTGCAGAGGAAATGAGGAGGGGAGGGAGCAGGGTGAAGGTAATCTGGGAGACCCCTGCAGCTGGGGACTTGACCAGTTTTCTTCATTAAGATTAGGTGATATAACCAGATGTCACAACTTACATAAGCAAAGGAAATTAATTTTAATAATGTATTTTATTTAACTCATTATATCCAAAATAATACCATTTCAACATGTAATCAATATAAAAATTCATTCATTAATGAGACACTTCATTTTCTCTCCCTCTCTCCCTCCCCCCACTGCCCCCACCCCACCCCCGCACTGAGTCATCACTATCCTGGGTGTAATGTGAATTAGCCACATTCAGGTGCTCAATAGCCACATGTGACTAGTGGCTTCTAAACTGGACTTCCCAAGTCTAGATTATCGTTTTAGAACAGAGTTGTCTGACCATAGATACTTTTAAACTAGAATGTATGTTTAAGTTATCCTTGGATCCCAGGTTCTCTCCCTAGAATGTTTTTCTGCATAGACTTTTTGTTTATATCAGTATTCATTAATTTCTCACTAGACTTTTTTAAACCATGTTTATTGATATATAATTTACATACCATAAAGTTCACTCATTTAAAGTTTATACTTTAGTGGTTTTTAGTATATTTACAAAGTTGTGCGGCCATCACCATAATATAATTTTAGCACGTTTTTATCACCCCAAAAAGAAACACCGTACATATGAAGAAGTCATTCCCTATACCTCTTTCCCTCACTTACCCTTGCGCCTGCCTTTCCTCCAATCCCTGGCAACTACTAATCTATTTTCTGTCTCTAGACTTGCCTATTCTGGACATTTCATATATTTAGGATCATATAATATGTGATATTTTGTGACTGGCTTCTTTCACTTAGCATAATGTTTTCAAGGTTAGTCCATGTTGTAGCATGTATCAGGACTTAATTCCTTTTTATTGCTGAATAATATTCCTTTGAATGATATACCACATTTTGTTTATCCATTCATCAGTTGATGAACATTTGGGTTGGTTTCTTTTTTTTTTTTTTTTTTTTTTTTTTCCGGTACGCGGGCCTCTCCCGTTGCGGAGCACAGGCTCAGCAGCCATGGCTCACGGGCCCAGCCGCTCTGCGACATGTGGGATCTTCCCGGACCGGGGCACGAACCCATGTCCCCTGCATCAGCAGGCGGACTCTCAACCACTGCACCACCAGGGAAGGCCTGTTTTCATTTTTTGACCATTATGAATAATGCTGCTATGAACACTTGCATATGATGTTTTTGTGCGGGGACGCATGTTTTCATTTCTCTTTAAGTGTATACCTAGGAGTGGAGTTACTGGAAAACATGGTAACTCTATGTTTAACTTTTTGAAAAACTGCTAAACTACTTTTCAAAGCAGCTGCACATAATATTTCCACTCATAATGTGTAAGGGTTCTTTTTTAACATCTTTATTGGAGTATAATTGCTTTACAATGTTGTGTTAGTTTCTGCTGTATAACGAACTGAATCAGCTATACGTATACATATAATCCCCACATCCCCTCCCTCTTGCGTCTCTGTCCCTCCCACCCTCCCTATCCTACCCCTCTAGGTGGTCACAAAGCACCGAGCTGATCTCCCTGTGCCATGCGGCTGCTTCCCACTAGCTACCTGTTTTACGTTTGGTAGTGTATATGTGTCCATGCCACTCTCTCCCTTCGTCCCAGCTTCCCCTTCCCCCTGCCTGCGCCCTCAATTCCATCCTCTACGTCTTGTGTAAGGGTTCCATTTGCCCCACATCCTCACCAGCATTCGTGATTGTCTTTCTGATTATAGCCATTCTAGTGGTTTTCATTTGCATTTCTTCTGGAGAAATGTCTGTTCACATTCTTTGCCCTTATTTAATTTATTTATTTATTTTTAAGTCTTTATTGAATTTGTCACAACATTGCCTCTGCTTCATGCCTTGGCCTCCTGGCCGCAGGGCATGTGGGATCTCAGCTCCCTGACCAGGGATCGCACCCACACCCCCACACTGGACCGCCAGGGAAGTGCCATGTCCATTTTTCTAGTTGGGGTTTTTAATCTTATTATTGAGTTGTAGGAGTGATTTTATATATTCTGGATACAAGCCGTATCAGATATATGACTTGCAGATTTTTCTTCAAGTCTGTGGGTTGTCTTTTTACTTTCTTGCTAGTGTCCTGAGAAGCATGCATATTTTAAATTCTGATGAAATCCAGTTTATCAGTCTTCTATTGCTTTTGCCTTTGGGGGCTTTCCTGAGAAATTGTTGCCTAATCCTAAACAACAAAGATTTATTCCTGTATTTTCTTTCAAGAGTTTTGTAGTTTTTGCTCTTACATTTAATTTAATGTATGGTCCACTTTGAGTTAATCTTTGTGGTGTGAGGTATGGATCCAGGTTCATTTTTTGGCATGTGGTTATCCAGTTGTCCCAGTCCCGTTTGTTGAATCTCATCAAACTTGAATTAGAAATTTTCTTTCATCACCATAGCATATTTATTTTTTATTTCATGTAATAAGTACATGTATAGGTCCATAATTAAGAGAGCTTTCATTAGACTACATTGCCTTATTAGAAAGATAGGAATATATTTCATGTATCTTACTGGTAGGCATGGTTTTAAAATACCGAAGTCTATAATTCTGGTCAAAAGTCTTCTCAGATTATGTTGTACTGATGTTTTTGTTACTATCATATTTCCAGATCTCAGTCATGCTTGTTTGTTCAAAGAAGAGAGAATAGCCATTGTGTTAAGGAATGAGGGACTTACATCCAGATAAACATATGTTATAATCTAAGTGGGAAGTAGCATTAGACCCTTTCTTTATTTAATTAACATAATTCAAATCGAAATCAGTTGGATCTCTGGTTTAGTAGTACTTGAGATTTAGCTTTAGCTGACCCTGATAAAAGGCAACTTGCAGTTTACTTACAAAACAAAAACAATAAAAAGTTTTAAAAAGAAAGATGGGGGGATGAGTGTAATACGCCTTTTAAAATAAGAGAACAAAATTCCTGAAGTTCATGATGGGAATGGATTGGTAGTAAGGCATTTAATAGTGTGGGTTTGTCTAGATTTGACTCTGCCTTAAAAGATAAACCACAGCAGTAACAAAAATAATAAACCCTGACTTAGAATACCCTGTAGATAGCATGTATTATTAATTGAGAATATTTTATGGGAAAAATTGTCAGATATTTAAGTTTATTTTTTCTTCCAGTTTTACTGAGACATAATAGACAGCACTGTGTAAGCTTAAAGTGTATAATGATTTGACTTACTACATCATAAAATGATTATCACAGTAGGTTTAGTGAACATCCATTATGTCATATAAATACAAAATCAAAGAAATAGAAAAAAAATTTTTGTCCTGTGATGAGAACTCTTAGGATTTACTCTTAACCACTTTCATATATAACACACAGCAGTGTTCATTATATGTACCATGTTGTACATCACATCCCTAGTACTTACTTATCTTAAAACTGGATATTTAAGTTTATTTAAAATTATACCAGAAGTAGAAGTGGTGGTTTTCTTAGATAATATAATGTACTGTATCAGTAATGTATTGCTGTATAACAAACCAGCCTAAACTAACTGTCTTAAAATAGCAGCAGTCATTTATTTTGCTCACAAATCTGCAGTTTGGTTAGGCCTCATAACTTATTTCTGTTTCATGCAGTGCCACCTGTGGTGGCTTGATTGCAGGGGCAGGGGTGTATGTGTTGAGATGGGGGGGGGGCAAAGGATCCACTTTCAAGATGGCTCACTCACATGCCTGGGAAGTTGAGCTGGGGACCTAGGTGCTCCTCCGTATAGTTCTCTTTCCAGCTGCTTGGCCTTTCTCACAGTGTGGGAAGAAAACAAGGTAGTAATTTGTGGCATTTCCATGACCTGGTCTCAGAAGTCACACATAGTCACTTCTGCTATGTTTATTGGTTAGGGACAGTCACAGAGTTTCAAGGATAGGGGCCATGAACTCTACCTCTTGTTGGGACCATTTTGGGGAATTTTAATCTACCACATGTATTTCTTTCCACTTACTGCCACTTACATATATTTCTTTCTAAGAAATTCTTTGGAAAAGTAAATTTTAGAAATTAGAAATTTAGAAATTAATGGGGAAAACTAAAAGTAAATTAAAATACCATCTGAACAAGAAACTTTAAAATTTCTCTTTCTGTGTAGTTCTCAAGATTTTATTTTCAACTGTGTCTATTAAAAATTACTGAAACTTTGGATATTTTAAATATATAGTTAATTCAGTTGTGTAAATCCCAACATGAAATATGGACTTATCAAAATGCTTTTATTCTCAAGGATATGCAAAGGATATGCACTGTGTTGGCAGTTTGCAAGACCACCCCTAGGTTTGGTGATTTGCTTGGAAGGCACAGTTTGTAGTTGTACTCACAGCTATGATTTATCACAGCAACGTATCCAAAGTAAAACCAGCAAAGGAAAAAGGCACATGGGGCAAAATCCAGAGGAAACTAAGGCCCAAGCTTCCAAGAATCTTCTCCCAATGGGATCATACAGGGTGTGCTTAATTCCTCCAGCAACAGATTGTGACAGCACTTGTGAAATGTCTACCAGGGAAGCTCATTAGAGACTCAACACCTAAGGTTTTTTATTGGGGTTTTTGTCATGTAAGCACTGTTTACCTAGCACTTACCAAGCAAGAGTCCAGATTTCCAAAAGGAAAGCTGGTCTTCAGCATAAACCATTTTGTTTGCTTAAACAGATTAGGTGCAGTGAGCTGCCCTTATGATAGTGAGATGGTGGGAACCCTCCTAAAATCCAAGTTCCCAGACACCAAGCCAATAGCCAACTTTGTAGGCAGGCTTTTCTGAGGATAGCTATTTCAGGCCTGCTATGTTAATTCTTAAAAAAAAAAAATTAGCCCCAAATCTTTAAATTGCTCTTGGTTGTCCCTTCAATCTGTAGATTTCTGAGTAAACTCTGTAGTTAAAGAAAGAAAAAGTTATGTATAAATGATATACAACTTGGCTGTAAACCAAGACCAAATACTGGTTTCTATTAAAACTTGAAAACTTCTTGATAGTATGGAGTTAAAACTTTAAACAGTTTTAAGTTAAATATATTGTCTGTGTAATACTAATAGATAGATTATAGTTACAGGAACAGATATGTTTGGTAACTTTCCACCACCTTCTTCCTTAAGTACATCCTTGGAGAAGAGAGGCAAGGCAAAATATCAATAGCATATTAGTTAAGACCTTGAATTCTGGAGCTAGACTATATGTATTGGACTAGACACTGTAGACTAGACTAGACACACTCTCTGTCTCAGTTTTCTCATCTGTCCAATGGGGATGATAATAGTACATGCTTTATAGAGTTGTCAGTGGAACAAGTGAATTAATAATATACAGGCAGACCTTGTTTTATTGCATTTTGCAGATGCTATCTTTTACAAATTGAAGGTTTGTGGCAACCTTGTGTCAAGCAAGTCTGTTGGCGCCATTTTTGCAACATTATTTGCTCACTTTGTGGGTTTGTCACATTTTGGTAACTCTCGCAATATTTCAAACTTTTTCATTATTACTGTATTTGTTAGGACAATCTGTGAGCAGTGATTTTTGATATTACTACTACAGCTCAATGAAGGCTCAGATGATGTTTAGCATTTTTTAGCAATGAAGTATTTTTAAATTACATACATTGTTTTTTAAGACAGTGCTGCTGCACACTTAATAGGCTACAGTATAATGTAAATATAACTTTTATATGCACTGGGAAACCAAAAAATTTGTGTGACTTGCTTTATTGCAATATTTGCTTTATTGTGGTGGACTGGGACCAAGCTCGCTATATCTCCAAGGTATGCCTGTACGTAAAATAGCTGCCAGGTAGTAAGCGTTAGCCCCTGTATCATCATTCTGTGGATATGGTGATTATGGTTACTGAAACAAAAATCAGACCATCTGTTTAGAAAAGTATTGGTATACTTCTGGAGCCAGCAGCCAGAATATGGGAAATTATGTCTATCCTGAGTTTTTAAGGGTATATGATTGTCATACCTTTGCAGTATGGTAAGAGTTTGGGGGTTGTGGAGAGTTGGCATAATTTACTGTAAAGTTAAACCCAGAAATATTCAGGATCATTAATCCTAAAATAATATATCTGCTTTCAGTCATTGATACCAATGTGACTACACAGTTCAATAGGATATTTCTACAAAGAATTTAATTAAATGCCTATATAGAAAAACAGTTGCCATGCTCTTGGTTAGAATTATGTTTGGCTAGGAATGGACCAGTGAAGTTACTGTCTTAGTGGAAGCAGAGTAGTAGTTTTCTAACGTTGCTGCTTACCCAGTAAAATAAGTTTTCTTACTAAGGAAGAAAGTACACAAGGTGTTACTTAAATGAAAGAATGAAGTTAATGTTTTTAACATTTCTCCTTAAGGACCAGTGTAATGCGGAGAAGCACGCAGATGGAATTATAGTAAGTTTAATCTAATCTTTGTTCCCCTTTACTTCTGCAGAGCATTATAACCAGTTATGTCAGAAGCCTGAATTTCTACTCATTTTTCAACACAAATTCCTCTTTTTACCTACTCACTGTTCTTTGTTTGTTGACTCTTGCAATTTTCCTTGAGCTCTTAAAGTTGGCCATCTTTCAGCAATCATTTGGAGGGGGAATGTCGATCTTAAAATTTTGCTGAGTCTTGATTCTTATTGAATCACCTTGCATGTGTTAACTTAAAGGGTTAATCGTGGTATAAAAATGCAGCTTTTATGACTAAATAAGGCATAACTCACAATGCTACATTTCTTGTCCAACTTCTTTTTTTCTAATGAAAGCAGAAGGGGAGGGGTACAGTATTGAAACATCTTAATTTAACTATATGGTTATAGGTTTCTATTAATTTCTTATCTTTATTTTTAGATTTTGTGTATTGTGTTAACTGTCATTGCTACTGTGGTGTATACTGCTTTTTTGTAGGAACAAGTTGCAACATGAATTCTTCCACTTATAGCCATTTTCTATTCTTTACTCCCCTTGGGTTTTACTCTTCCCTTATATTCAACTTACCCACCAGAAAGAAAAGAAAATTTTATTGGAAATAAAAGTTAGAATTTGAAGGTTTGCAGTTTAAGCTCCCCTGGTTTTATGGTAGATGTGTGACTTGTGTTCAGACTGTATTTCTGAAGAAGGAGGCAACCTCTTTTTTTGTCTGAGGCTTTACAAATGCCAGCTTATCTGAGATCTGGAAACTCATTTTGTAAATCTTGAAAACCATCTTATGATTATAGTTGAAAGGATGAGCATGTTATGTTTATATTTGGTTTAAAATGAAAAATAAGTTAAATATTTCTTAAGAAAACAGAGTAAGAGAAACATTTTTAAAATTTGAATTAAACACATTGGGATTTTTGTTTTTCTTCACAATGTGAGTTCATAGTTTGAGCCATGGTGATTTAATACAATTATGTGATATAATTACAATATAATATCTCTTCTGAGATATCAGTTAAGATTATAAGCCTCATGGAAAAAGACTGTGTATGTTGTCTAGCATTTCATGGTTCCCAAAGACCCTAAGAAAAATTAATGATGGCAGTTACTTTTATCTCTTTTCTCTCAAAGCAAATCAGTTACTTTTTATTATGTTAAACAATAGTTTTATAAAGCATACTAAAAATGTTTGATCATTTGTAGTTAAAAACATCTAGATAGTTTATACTGATAGAAAACCTAAACTTGTAGAAGACAAACATATATGAATCATTTGATCCGGGACTATAGCATTTTTCCTTAAGAGTTTTTATTTTTAAAAAAAGGCACTGTTCATGGTTTAGGCCTTGGACCCAGACTGCTAAGACCTAGCCCTGCCACTTACTATCTGTGACCTTAGGCAAGCTTCTTAACCTTTGAGTCTTTGTTTCCTCATCTATAAAGAAAAGTGACTTCTATCTCAGAGGATTGTTGTAAGATAGTATGCACATAGTACTCAGTAAATGTTAGCTATACATACATATATGTATATATAATTGTATTTTATATTGTATTGCATGAATTTTATTAATTTTACAACAGATTAGGGTTTAGGATTGTCATTTGTTTGCACTTCTCAAGCTCTGCACATTCTTTTTTAAAGCAAGGCGTAGAATGTTATTTGACATTTTTTAGCCTGAAGTTGGTTGACCACGGACAGTAGTTGTATTTTCTGTTAACAACAGCAACAAAAGAAAAAGTCTAAAAGTGTTTTGTGGGATTGACAAACCTAATATTAGGCTTCTGAAAAACAGAAGATTGCATTCAAAAGATTGAATTCTGGTCCCTTTCTCCAAAGTTATTTTATTTCTTGGTCTCTTTAGTAATTTTTTCTTATATAATAGGTTGGGGATAAGGAGGTGGGATATTCTCATTCTTATGGCTCAAAGTATTAAAGGTGGGATTTTGCCTTTGTAAAGCACTTGGAGTCCTTTAGAGAAAAATCACTATGAAAAAATAAGGAATTTATTTTAAGAACAGCTCCAGGATTGCTGAGACACTTGTTTAGGTATTATGGCCCAGCCTGGTATCTGAAAATAGAATCCTAATATAATAACCAGAAAGCCCTTAGAAACCATAGTATCCAGACATTTCTTCATTTTATACACTGGGAAAGTGAGGCCCACAGCAGATGAGACTTGGCAAGTCACTGGTAGAGCAAGGATTCTAGGATTTAAAATTCTAAGTCTCTGTTTCTGTGCTTTTCCTAATGCTCCAGAACCTTCCCCACTTCACTTTACTAGGCTTTTGATTATTAATGATTGTTTTCAGAGCTTCTTTGTATCCTTTATTTTCTAGGACTAGAATATTTATGGTATGTAGACTGTTGTGACAAGAATCAGAATTCTTATGTTCAAATCAATTTAAGAGATCTGATTTAGTGATTTTTACATATTGATATTTATGCAGAGAGAGGATATAAGAAAAAATAACTTAGGTATTAAGAATGCTATAAAAACTTTCCTATTATCTCAGTTTCCATTGTTATGTGCTTTTAAATTTTTACAAATGCTTTTGGGGCTCATCAATAAAGTATTTCTTTTCTAATTCTGTTTCAGTATTTTCTGTTACAAGCTCTACCTAATACATGTTTGAAGTTTAGTTTTCCAGATCAAGGAAAGCTAAAAAACTTAAATTTTTCTTTCTTGGGTTTTATCTAGTATAGTCTTCTAAGTGGTGGTTTCAAACTTTACTTTGGCAAAGGCCTTGGTTTAAAATCTCCCCCTCCTCCAAATAAAAAAATACCAGTAAGCTTTGGAGTCTTGTTTTTAAAATGCCATCATGCTGGCAAAATAGTATCTTGGCTTGGAGTCAGAAGAACCTAGACTTTTTTTTTTTTCCTCTCTAAAATTGTAACTACATGTTTATTTTTTTTCCTTCTAAATCCTCAAAAAGAAAAGACGTCCAATTAGAAGATACATTTCTTTGCCTTTAGTGACTGTAAAACTAGGTGCCTATTTGGTGCAATACACATTGATAGAAGGTGGCAGTAGTATGGGATGTAAAAATAAGATTGTAGTGGTACAGATACATTAGCTAGTCATAGGTATAATGCTTATTAATACCAAAGCAGGAGAGAGCATTTCTCCATCTTTGATATTTGTGGTGAATTAAAATTTGAGAAGCACTGAGTTGAATCGAGAGGTTATTGTTTCGGCTTCCTGAAACCATTCTACAACTCTTTCCAAGTATTTTCATTTAGTTTTACCTTTCTGTATGTCAGAGATTCATTCATTTTCCCTCCTTACAATGCTTCTTTAAATAATCTTATAAGAAACTCTTAGACTTCCATATAGTAAAGTTGTTTTATTTCCTCTTTGCAATTTGACCAACATGTCTATACAGCTACCCTCAGGACTTTGCTGTCAGAAGTGTGGGGTTTTCATACATTTGGGAGGGTCAATGCTGGAAGGGTATTTAATTAAAAATAACTATACTGTGCTTCTTTATCTCAGAGTACTATTAATCCTGTAGATGCAATATATCAACCTAGTCCCTTGGAACCTGTGATCAACACAATGCCTTCCCAGACTGTCTTACCTCCAGGTATAGTATAATATTTGGAAAAATGTTTCACAGGTACACTGATGACAAAAAACTTAATTTTTTATGGCAGTTGTAGTAATCTTGAAGGTTTTTTTTTTGTCTTGTTTTTTAATAAGTAAAAGGAATCTCACACAAAATACAGCCAAAAATGAACTGGAAAAATATGATAATATTTTGGTATTGGGGCTTTTTGAGTACAGTTAAAGGGCTTTTGGTTTTCAAAGTGAGATGGAAGACAAACATGGTTACTTGGATTAGCTGCTAGGACAGAATCCTATAACCCAGGATTCATGGCTACCAAGGAGAACTTAATATACCTTAATCTACTTGAAAGTAATCCAGGAATGTTCTATTTTGTCATATTCTTTATAGCTCTGAATAATACAAATGGTTTCTTCATGGTGGACTTAAAGATAATGAGAAAGGGAGGAATGAAATTTGTGATGCCTACTGATTAGATAGATGTGTATTTTTAGGGATAGAGTAATAAATTTTTTCTTTTTAACTGGCAGAGGAGGGCTTAAGGCCAACACCCACTGGTTTCTTTTACCTTTTTGTTGCATCCAACATTTCAGTGTTTTCACTGATGACGTAAGTCAGAAATTTTACTGGAAAAAAAGAAAATCTTTTTAAAAATACTTACTAAGTATGTGAGATCTTTTTATGAATTTTTACTCCTTAGGAGATTGAGCTTAATATCTCTCACGAGACTAAAGAGGAAGTACTGTGCCCCATTTTAGATTTTACAAGTGGTTTGATCCTCGGGGGGGAAACAGTTTATCATCCGAAGCATTTGCTGGTTTTACAGAGTAGTCGTACTGAGGTACTGGCCTATCTTGACTAGTCTCTTGATATCCTGCCTAGTGTCTTAGTACTAGGTAGCATATCATCATTGAGTTTAAAGGGGACTGGGGATCAGAAAGGAGTAGTAGCATGGAACTTGACTTAATAGAATATAGTCTCAAAAATTACTGATCTTCAGGATATTGCAGTTAAAGAGTTGTGTTTGCTACCAAATGTAAAATAGATAGCTAGTAGGAAGCAGCCGCATAGCACAGGGAGATCAGCTCAGTGCTTTGTGACCACCTAGAGGGGTGGGAGAGAGACACAAGAGGGAAGAGATATGGGGATATGTGTATTATGTATAGCTGATTCACTTTGTTGTAAAGCAGAAACTAACACACCATTGTAAAGCAATTATACTCCAATAAAGATGTTAAAGAAAAAGAAGAGTTGTGTTTGGCTTTTTCTCTAACTTATTTCACATGTTCAAATCTCCTAGAACCTGCTCAGTTGTGTAAGTCAGAGCAGCGTCCATCTTCTCTACCAGTTGGACCTGTATTAGCTACTACCTTGGGACATCATCAGACTCCAACACCAAATAGTACAGGTACAGATTTGTGTAATTCCTTTACTTCTCATAACTGCCCATTAACATTCAATATTTGTGTTGGATTACTGATGGGAAAAAGATTGAAGAAAGGTTGTATATTTTGTATTGGAGATACCTTAGCTCTATCATTACAGTTCCATACATGGAATGGTTAACTTTGTGATTGAACCAGAAGTTTATTAATAATTATAATTTAAATGAAATAAAATACTGCAGAGTTTTGTGTATTTGTTTACCTTAAGACTTATTTTGAAGCTCTGTATTGGCTTTTTAAAAAAATTTGCTTGAGTTAGATTTATATACTTTCTTACTGTAAAGGAATCAGATAATACAGAAGTATGAGAACAAAAGCTGTAAGCTTTCTTTACTCTTTGTCATTTATACATGTATGTACCTACATACCTATATTATAGTGTATTTTTATTGTTTTTTTCCCTGACCTAAATTAGATCATGTGGTTCTATGACTTTCCCTTTTCATTTAACTGAGGACATTTAGAGAGCTTTCTGTGTTCATACTCTTAGGTACACAACATTCTTTCTGCAGCTGCTCAAGTGGCTATTACTGTTTTTCTGCTGATGGACATTTATTTAGGTTGATTCCAAAATTTTCCTATTATAAGCAGTATTTCAGGGAATATCCTTGTACAGCACCTTTTGGCACATATGAATTTTATAAGGATAGATTTATCGGTCACATTTTTGCCAATTTTATAAGGAAAAAAAGGATACTTGATTTTAGTTTGCATTTTCTTAATTTGCTTAGATTTATGGTCTTTATTTTTTCTCTAATTCACAGGGATGCTATTAATGTTAGTATAGATTTATTTCTTGTTTTAAAACTAATTAGGTTGATGTTGGGTTATCAGTTGCACCAAATTCAAGGGAGCACTTGGTGCTTTTGTCCCTGTTATATCTGGATGCCAAAACCGAAACCACTCTTGAGGACATGGGAGATAAGCCCCTGCTGTTGCTCCACAGGTTCTTTCCTGGGTGAGACTTCTCCTGTGTAATAATGAAAAGTTACCCTGTGATTTTTAGCTAGTTTGAAATTTGAGTTAGTAAAGATGCTGATGTTATTACTTTGGTTTTTAAGATTTAACAGCCTGGGCAGATGTCTCCTTAATTTTGAAAGAAAGCAAGCAACAACAGCTCTCTTATTTGAAGCTCTTGGGAAAATGCTGATAAGCAGTTTGAATAATGCAGTTGAAATGTTTGCCTGCCTTTTTTATGTATTTCATTACACTGTGTCATTTTAAAAACAGTATCTGTGTTTTCTTTTGTTTTTTTATAAGGAGGAATTATGTCAGAATTCTGAAACAGACAAAATTTTCCATTCAGAAATATACAAAACCTAGTCAGTTACAGACTTTGAAAAAGTTAGCAGTATTCTTTATGTACATTAATTTTAGAATCATTAGTTAGTTATAAATAATTTAGGATAAATTATTTCAGAAGACAGCATTTTAAAAATATAACATTTTAGAGTAGGTATATTTAAAAAAATTTTTTTAATTAGTGTGTGGTTTGTGTCTTGTTTGGTTTTTCAACCTAATTTCTTCATCTTTCTTTCCTTTATCTCTCACTAATACATAAAAGAAGGAAAGGAACAACTGAAAAAAGAAATGTTTTCTCTTGTAAGGAAAACTCAGTTCTTTTGTTTGCAACTCCCACTCCAACTCATTTTCTTCTTGGATACATTTTCAGTTTTGTGTGGTTGCCTGGACTATTTGCTTGTTACTTGATCATTTGTAATTCCTGGTCTTTTTCTTTCTTTCTCTCTCTCTCTCTCATTTTTTTCCCCCATTATTTCAATAAGAGAAATTTATTTATTTCCCATCTTATTGCTGCTATGGGGCGGGGCAGCGGTGGGGTAAGAATTTAAAGTTATTTGCTAAGATGAACTATCTTTGGAATTCCCACAATAAGCTTTGCCTATTTAGGCAGCAAACTTTCAGTGTTATGTTTTAAAAATATCTTTGTGAACATGGCAACTAAATGTGGCAGGTGGATGTGCTCTTTCAACTATTGAACCATAGACAGACACTGGAATGGGACACTAAAAATCCATGGATGGCTCTGGATTCATTTTTACTGCTGCTATTCTCATTTCCTCCTAGAATTGAGGCCTTGGCTTTTATATTGCCAGCAGTGACTTAATTAATTTTAATCTACACCAGGCATCTGTAGCAGTTTGGCATAAATTGCCTGAGAGCCCTTAGATATCTGCTCAATAAATACTTGGTAGATTACTTTCAATACTTCACTGTTCTGTTTGATACTTTTATTGTTACTTTTTATTACTAGACTATGAACCAGATGATTATCACAGAGATTCTTTCTCTGGATCTCCATTAGTTTCTATTTCCTTAATTAGACTGTTTAGGAATAGGAGGATGTTCCTCCTGGTTCTTTCCTTTTTCCACGTGCTTCCCATGGTAGCCCTCTCTTTTTCTCTGCCCCTGGGCTCTGGGCAACCTGACTTAAACTTAGGTAGAAAAGAGGTGAGGAGTTTGAATGGTAAGTGTTCCCAGCTTTTGTGTTTGTACATGATTGCCAAAACATATTGACTAATATGAATGTGATATCCTGAACAAAATTTTAACATTCATGTGGTTTTTGATATTCTTTCCACTTTGTATTCTTGTTGGCTCACTGCTGCATTTTTAAGGTATCTGGATCTATAGGATAAAATAAGAGCTCTGGCTTCCCGTTGGTACTGGTATCTATTATGGGACTTCTAATACCTTAACTCACACAGTGTGATTATAATCAAAAGAACTCCCTTCCTAATTACAAATGGGGACATAGTATTTTTTCATTTATTTAAAAGGCTGTGTCCCATTCTATAATGTGATTTGCCTTTTTCTTTGTCTAGTTTAAATGTTGATTTCTTTACAGATAGTCTAGGGACTTCTACCAACTTAACTATTTTTTGATTTTAGAAAGGTCTGCTTTGACCCCATCTCCCTAATTTCTTCCCTTCTATTACCAACACTGTCCCCTAATTTAAAACTTTTTAACTTCCTAGGCAGTGGGCACTCACCACCTAGTAGCAGTCTAACTTCTCCAAGCCATGTCAACTTGTCTCCAAACACAGTCCCAGAGTTCTCTTATTCTAGCAGTGAAGATGAATTCTATGATGCGGATGAATTCCATCAGAGTGGCTCATCCCCAAAGCACTTAATAGAGTAAGTAGATGAACTACATATGTATTGAAATGACTCCTGATTTTTAAAAATGTAATTTGATTTTGAGACTGGTGTTAATGACAGACTCCCTTATAAATTATTATTTGCAAAAAGTGAAAAAGACAGCTTATTTTTAATTGGCTTATTGAGCAAAGCTAGTTCTGTGAGAATAGTGATTTTACTCCTGATTTAATTCAAATGGTATAATTTTGCATCAGTTGTGGTAACATGCCAGTATTGTTCATTAACTCTGGGCCTTATTTCTATAGAAACAACATTAGGAGAGGGTCAAATGAAAGTGAGTAAGCTAGGAAGTATTATTCACATAAGAGGAGGTTACCGTTACTTGTTCTGTATAGAGTAGAGATATTTGGGTGCCTATAAGCCAGGTACTATATTAGATGGAGGAATGATACAGAGGTGAATGAAGAGCCAGTCCCTGCCCTCAGGGAACTTACAGTCTATTGGGGGAAAAACAAACTTTTATAATCCAGTGGGAAATACGCTATGTAAGAATAAGCTCAGGACTTCCCTGGTGGCGCAGTGGTTGAGAGTCCGCCTGCCGATGCAGGGGACACAAGTTTGTGCCCTGGTCTAGGAGGATCCTGCATGCTGCGGAGCGGCTGGGCCCATGAGCCATGGCTGCTGACCCTGCGCGTCTGGAGCCTGTGCTCCACAACGGGAGAGGCCACAACAGTGAGAGGCCCGCGTACCAAAAAAAAAAAAAACAAAGAATAAGCGCAGAAAGAATGGGAACATTTTGAAGTCCTGAGAAGTCAAGAAAGGATTCATAGAGGAGGGAGGGGATGTGATCCATGGTGAGATATGGATGAGTAGGCAGAGAAGGGACATTGGGGGTGAGAAGAGGAAGGAGAAATGGAAAGTGTTGTTCTCGTGGAGATGGAAACCCTAATAAGAAAGGCCTGGAGGCAACGGGAGCTTGGTTTCTTTGAGGAGCTGTAAGCTGCTGAGCATGGCGGAGTGTGGCTGTAGCATGAGTTGTGGGGAATGGTTAAGAAGATACAGAAGAGATTGACAGGGGCCAGGTCGTGAAAGAGTCCTCTTAGCCTTTCATGAATTTTGAACATTTTCTCACAAGTGATGGCAGCTGCTGGTCAGGTCTGCATTTTAGAAAAACAGATATGCCTGAATTGTGTAGAATCAAATGAAGTGAGGATGCATTACATGTAGGAAGACCAGGCAAAACTGGGTAGAAACTTGAGAAATGTTGATACCCTGAGCTAAGGTCATAGCATAGGAACGGAGGGAAGCACATGGACTCCAGAGATACTAAGTAGGCAGATTTTGGCAGATATTGATGATAGGTTTTCTCTCATTAGGAAATATTTGACCTGTTTTGCACTGTTAAATCAAAGCTAGGTATGTTCCATTGTACAGAAAAGGCCTTTACATGTAAAGTCACTTACATGATAGCCAATAAGCAAAGTACTTTTTAGCCCTACTGGTACATAGGTTGCTGTGGTTAGACTTTGGATTCTGGAATCTTAGAAAAGAATAGGTTCTAAACCTGTTTTGCTTTTAAGGTGTGTGATCTTGGTCAAGTTATTTAACCTATGACATCCTCAGTTTCCTTGTTTGTAAAATGAGGATAATAGTTTCAACTTCAAGAGGTCATTGTGAACATTTAAATGAGAATAATGTCAAGTGCTTACTATGATGTCTGGCATGTATAATAAGTGTGCAATAAGTGATAGCTGTTATAGAAAGGAAATTAACATTTATTTGCTTTAATGTTCTTATATTTGTTGTAGATGTAGTTGGCTCACTTTTTGCTGGGTATTTTTTCCAAGTCTCCTGCCATCTCAGGAGTCGGTGCTAGTGTTATAGCTTGGGGTTTGCTTTGAAATACAGTACAAATTTGGAAATGATTATATGTGAATTTGCAAGCTAAGTACTATCAACCAAACTTAGACCTTGAACCTTGGTTTCTTTTAGTAAGAAGTATTTTGTGGCACTCCATTTCTCTCGCTCTCTTTTTCTTTTTTTAGAGATAACAATTTTTTTTTAAATTGGGGTATATTTGCTTTACAATGCTGTGTTAGTTTCTGCTGTACAACAAAGTGAATCAGCTACATGAATACACATATCCCCTCCCTCTTGGACCTCCCTCCCTCCACCACCCCCATCCCACCCATCTAGGTCACCACAGAGCACTGAGCTGATCTCACTGCGCTATACAGCAGGTTCCCACCAGCTATCTGTTTTACACATGGTAGTGTATATATGTCAGTCCCAGTCTCCCAGTTCATCCCACCCTCCCTTCCCCCACATGTCCACATGTCCATTCTCTATGTCTGCATCTCTATTCCTGCCCTGCAAATAGGTTCATGTATACCATTTTTCTAGATTCCACATATATGCATTAATATATGATACTTGTTTTTCAATTTCTGACTTACTTTTCTCTGTATGACAGTCTCTAGATCCATCCACGTCTCTACAAATGATCCAATTTTTTCCTTTTTACGGCTGAGTAATATTCCATTGTATATATGTACCACATCTTCTCTATCCATTCATCTGTCAATGGACATTTAGGTTGCTTCCATGTCCTGGCTATTGTAAATAGTGCTGCCATGAACATTGGGGTGCATGTGTCTTTTTGAATTATGCTTTTCTCAGGGTATATGCCCAGTAGTGGGATTGCTGGGAGAACAGTATGGAGGTTCCTTAAAAAACTAAAAATAGAATTACCATACGACCCAGCACTCCAGTTCTGTTAAGTGTGCACGTGAACTGAGAAATACAGTATCATATATAATTGCACTGTAACTATTCAGAATCTCAAAATTTATAAGGAAAATGATGATATTAATTCAGGAAGTTTTGTTACATAGTAGATCAAATTCAGATTTTGAATGTTGGAAAAGTAAAATATATGTGATTAGGTAAATACATACTGTTAGGACATGAGACTTTACTTAAGGAAGAGAGATTTGAGCCCACAATTCAAGAAGGCTAGTTTAGCAGAAAGAGTTTGGTTTAGCATGTTGGTTTCTTAATGTTTGTATGTAGGGAAATAAACTATTACAAGACCCTTATTAGCAGTTTGCCAATAGAAATTTCACTTTAATTTTTAAAATATTTTTTATGATAGTGGGGTTAAAAGAAAATAAGCGTTTGGAAGAAAATTCCAAAGTAAAGGTTATTATTTATTTTTGAAGTGTTAAATCATTGTTTTCTTTAAACAGAATTAAGGACAGTCTCGATCATTAGCTATTAATCGAAACAAAGTACAGTTGAATATCAAAATGGATCATCTGTCTTCTAGAAGCCTGTAACTATATTCAGTAAAAGCTTGATAATAATGTGGTTAGCCTCATTACATCACAGATAGTCAATCTCTGGCCCCAGTTTCAGGGGTTCTCCTGAAATTTTTCTGAAATAGATAAATTTTAAATGCTTACCTGTTGTATCTGTAATAGGCATATCTACAAAGTTACCTGCAGGCTCATAGGCTTTTCTTTTTTCTCCGGTAAGCTTCCTTCTCTATACTCTCCGAGTACCCATCCCTTGACAGATACACAGTTTATGAACCTCCTGTTTGAAGGGATCCAGAGTTAAATTCTTTGTCCAGCTCACCCACTCAGGCTTCCTTTTCTCCTTCAATTTCGTTCTTTCCTTTTATGCCCGAATCTAGATTCCCAAACTAGTAGGGACTGCAGATGTTTTATTTGGCCAGCACAGTGTTTGTTGATTTTTTTGTTTTAAAATTTTTATTTTAATTGGAGTATAGTTGATTAACAATGTTGTGATAGTTTCAGGTGTACAGCAGAGTGATTCACATATACATTTTCCCATTAAATGGAACTTTAACTTTAAATCCCTTCAAATTGAGTACGCTAGTGCCAGGTCTCTATTGTTTTATAGTCTGGCCCTATTCACATATTTATGCTCTCTGCCTGGCCTCTGTAGGCATTGAGCTTGTGTGCCACCTGCTGGTCATCAGCTGCTACCACTAGTTTTCTAGCTCTCAAGTCAAGTTTCTATCTGACAGAAGAAAATTTGAAAACTTAAGTCCTTTCACCGTTCAGTTTCTAAAGACCTGTAGTAATGATAACTTCTGTGTGAGCTATGTCATTGGGTTTTGCACATTTATAAACTAGATGAAAGTGCATGTGGGAAAGAACTTGTGCTCTGGAGCCAGACATATACTTGAAATGGCTCCACTACTTACCAGTTGTGTGACCTCTGTCCAGTCATTGAACCTCTGAGACTCTGTGTATGATGAGAATGATCATGTCTCCCTTTTAGGGTTAGATTGTTATGGAGGTGAACATATACAGTGTTCGGCGCATAGAAGGTACTCAATAAGTTTTGGATTCTGTTATAATTAAGTTCAGAGCTGTACCTTTTTCGGTTTAGTTTATTTATGATCTTATGATTTAATGCTGTGCAGGTTAGCCTATTGCAGACAAACCTTTCCTGTGTGCATGTCATTTTTGTCAGTGTTGCTCTTGTTTTGTAACTATAGTCTTTAAATCCTTTGTCCTGAACGAGGTAAATTATGAAATGGCTAAATGAGAATTTATCCCATTTTTTTCCATTTTGAGCTTTACTGAGCGTTTCACTTGGCCCAGACAAGGTTTCTAACCTGAGTAAGGAGGAAAAGCACAGCATAAATTCATCTCTGACGTTTGGAATGGAAAATAAGATACATGTTTTAAAGAATCTGAGGTTTTTAGATCGGTTGATTTAAAAGATTGATTCTATTTTGATGATGTATCAAAGAGCCACAAAACTTTTTGAAGATAATTTTTATGCAGCTCTTTTATTTAATGATAATTGGATTTCTCTTATCTAGTTCTTTTACTCATATTTTCCATTGGCTTTCAAAACTGGTAAGGTAGACATTAGTTATAGTACCTTGTGATGTACACTACTAAATTATCAAAGTAGCAATATTCAGTTACCTAAGGATTTTTGAAAAATAGATCAAAAGAAGGCAAGTAACCAGGACAAACTATGTTTAAATTAGAATACATATGTTCTAATATTCTAATGTTCTAACATACACAGAGCACAGAGGATTTTTAGGATAATGAAACTATTCTCTGCAGTACTACAGTGGGGGATACTTATATTACATTTGTCAAAATCCATTGAATGTACAAGACCAAGAGTGAACCCTACTGTAAACTATGGACTTTGAGTGATAATGGCATGTCATGTAGGTTCATCAACTGTTACACATGTACTACTGTCGTGCAGGATGTTGATAGTGGGGAGGTTATGCATATGGGAATTCTGTACTTTCTGCTCAGTTTTGCTCTGAACCTAAAACTACTCTTAAAAAAATCAAGCTTATTATTAAATAAGAAATCAAAAGAAGGTAAGTAATCAGGGCAAACTGTGTTTAAATTAGAATATATAATGTGTTTTGCACCTATAAATTTGCAATAAAAGACTTTTATGTATTTTGCACCTATAAATTTGCAATAAAAGACTTTTATGTATGTACCATTTTATAAATAATATATGCAGTATGAGAAATTTGGTTTCTGTTTTTACCCTTAATAAGTAAACTTTGATCATTCTTTTGTTAATGTACAAATACTAGTTCTAGGTAAGTTATGATCATAGCTATAATAATAAAATAGAGGAATCTTTCTTTAGACCCTGTTAATCAGCTCATAATACCACTTACCATAAATTTACTTGTAAAAAGTAATATGCTTTTTTATTTTTTAATTTCAAATATAATTTTCTAATGACTGGGAAGGGTGTTATTACCAGTGTGGGCTTTTATCAAAGGATCTCAAAAATATAGACATCTTTCTGAGGCTAATTAATAGACTTACCAGTTTTGAGGTTCTGGAAATGATTGCCAAGAATTATGACATACCTACATTTATGCAAAGTAACAAAATTGGAAAATGAACTCTAGTTTTACATGCAGAGGCAAAATCTTACCAGTTTTTCATGGCCTTTCAACATGGCTTGGTTGAGCATACACCATGCAGAAAACATGAGCCTGATGGGGAGAGAGTTGGGAAACATGTATGTATGTAACCAGCTAACTTTAAGGGTCTAGTTAGTTTCTGTCAGCTATCTCCATATATTGGTTTTAAATAAATTGGTATCTTACTATGATTTTAAATTGCTTTTTTAAAGAGCTTAAGAAGGTGATTAATTTTTTTTAGTTCCTCTGGATCTGCCTCAGTCTTGACACACAGCAGCTCAGGAAATAGTCTAAAGCGCCCAGATACCACGGAATCACTTAATTCTTCCATGTCCAATGGAACAAGTGATGCTGGTAAGCAGCCTTGGAGAGTTTACCTTTTTTTTCTTAAAAATATTTGTTTGAAAAAACATGTATAATACTTGGTAACAGCACAGATTGGCCCAGTTTAACACCAGTCTAAGAAGATCTGTTTTATTTTAGACCTTTTCGATTCACATGATGATAGAGATGATGATGGGGAGGCAGGGTCGGTGGAAGAGCACAAGAGTGTTATCATGCATCTGTTGTCACAGGTTAGGCTTGGAATGGATCTCACTAAGGTAAGAATCAAATTTGGTATTTGCTGTTAGTCTTAATGTGTATATGTAGATTCTCAGTGATCGTATGGTGAGTGTGTCTGCAAATGTAGTATAATGACATAACTTCTGTTTATACTTTTGTCTTGTTATGAATTAATATATATGTACCTGAGTTAACTGAAAATTTTTATAAATGGATGAAATAAGTTAAGCTAGGATAATTTCATAGAGATAGTACATATGGATTATATAGATTATGATTTGGATTTTATTGGGGGCAAGCATGGAATAGTATTGGGCTTGGTTAGTAGTCTGAACAAAACCTAAAGCAGTGTAGTGTGCATGGAATCAAAATGAGCAGAGTTCTGATCTCGGGGTTAGAGGAACTGTGCTTACATCCTACTTCGGCTGTTACCAAACTGTGTGACCTTGAGCAAGTCCCTTTCTCTATGATCTTTGGGTTTCTCATACAAAATGGACATACAGTGACCTACTTTACAGGATTGTTGTAAGGAATGGAGCAGGTAGTGAGTGGAATACTGTATGACACATGCTGAGCCGTATAATTATTGTGGTTCTGGATTTGAATTTGAATTTAAACTGGCACTCTAAACAGAATACCTGATTGATGTAGGAGACTGGTGTATAGGTGCCTGCGTATATCCCCGCCACTGTGCCAAAAGCCTCATCCTTTAACCTAATTCTCACCACAGCACTGCAAAGTTAGGTGTTATTGTTAACACCATTTTATAGATGAGGAAACTAAAGTTCATAGAGGTTAAGTAACTTGGCTAAATCTTATTTAAGCTGCAGAACTGAGATTCTAATCTGGTCGTAGATTTCAAAATCTGTAAACTAATCCGTAATACTTTCTAGTAAGTGTCTATAATAAAAATTTTTACCCCAAATCTAAATGAAAATGGAAAATTTTTGCAACAAACATACTTGCTGGGAAAGTTCTAGGTAAGAGAATATTTGCAGGAGCTTGCCCTCAGAATTTTTTCAGTGATCATTAGATTGATTGCATAATTGCTGGAGCAGAATTGTAACTTCACATTTGAAAGATACAGCTTAATTTTAGATGTTGACATTTATAATATATTTCTTTTCTACGCCTTCTACCTTGGTTGATTTTGGTCTTCAGTAATAAAAGACCCACCTAACAGTATCTTGAACAATGCTAGGTTTATTATCTCATGTAATGAGAAGTCCAGAGTAGAGTATTTCCAGGATTGACTAATTCGTAGTGGGTCAACAATGTGAGACAGGACCTAGGTTCCTTCAGTCTCTCTGCTCTGCCATCCTTAGCATGCTGACATTCACACTCAGACCTGTCTTCCTCATCATTGCAAAATGACTGCTGCGCTTCCAGTCATCACATCCTTATGCAAATATGTCAAGAGGCAGAAAAATAATTTCTTTTCATGAATTTTGTTGTTGTAATAGGGAGAACATATAACAACAGTGGCCCATCAAACTGCCAATTGAATCTCATTGGCCAGAACTAGGCAGGTGTGCACGCCTAAACCAGTCACTGGTAAAGGAGGTTAAATGATTGGTTTAGATTAATCCACATTTACCCCTGGAGATCTGGGAGGGCCCTGTGACTCTTATGGCAACCTATAGCCTGAACCTGAACTGAATGAAAGTTCTGTTAATAGAGGTGTACATAGGCAACCAAAAGTGTGTGCCACAATCAAGTGTGTAATTTTTGCCTCACATAATTTCCTCTGCCAGATAGTCCAGGTTTGGGTTTGGAGCCACTAAAAGTTTAATTTTTGCCAAATTAGCTATTTTAGAAATCTTTATTGGCATAAATGGCTATGATTGCCAGCAGATTCTGAAATCTTGATTCCCTTGTGCATTCCAAAGTATTACTACAATAATGCCTTAAATTTGTATCTCATTTTCCTATTTATAAAAATACTTTCTTCAAATATTTTCTATAAAGAGTTATTTTCCAAATACATTGTAGTGTTTGGAAATACTATAAAGTCACATCCCGCTTACCTCATTTGGTCTTCAAAACAATCCTAAGATTTAAGCAAGGCATATAATTATCTTCCTTTTACAGAAACTTGCAGAGGTTGAATTAATTTTCCAGGGCTTCCTCACACCTAAGAAGTGACAAAATAAGTACCTGAATCCAGGTTTAAGACAACCTAACCCAGCTCACTTTTATCAGTGTTCCAGCAGCTTGACATAATGGCATGCATCAGTATAGTGCTAAAAACACTGAAGAAGATGTGTTGAATGAGAGTTCTTAAGAAAATTTTTAAGTAGGGAGGGAAAAAAAATTTTTTTTGGATTACACATCAAATTTATGGTTTTTAGCCATTTCTTCTTTTTCAAATTGCCTGTTCAGTTCTTTTGTTCATTATTCTACTGGCAATAGTAATCTTTTTCTTGTTGATTTGCAAGAGCTGTTTATACATTAAGACACTTAGTCCTGTCTTGTTCTTCAGCAGTCTTACTTAGTGATTTAGAATCTCTGTGTTCTCCAAGAGTGGTAGGAAATTGTACCAAACGTACTTGCCAATCTAAGCATATGTATATTATGAACATACATGTTCTGTGGAACATTTAAACTCTGGAGCCTGATAATAAACATTCTAAATGTTAGAACCACAGTTTTTCTTTTCAAGCTTGTGTTCTATCATTCCTGTTTATATACGCAGCAATATTGGTCCACTGGTCAGTCCCTGTCACACTCATTTTCTGCCCCCGCCCCCCCAATCTCCATGTCTTGTTCTTCTGTTTTTCCCTCTCTCTTATAGCCTACTCTCTAAGGCTTTTCTTTAGCACCCCACCTCAATAAGTTGTTTCCAAACTTTGCCCTCATTCTGGTTCCCCAAATAGAACATGATCTTTGCCTCTCCTCAGTTTCCATGGTACCTTGAGCATCTCTTGTATGATATTTATCACATTCTACCTAAAATTTAAATGCTGGTATTATTCTCTCATACTTAACCTTTGCTGCCTCCATAGCATTTACCACACGATCTTGAATATAGCAGATATACAGTAATTACTACATTTAAAGGAATTTTTACTTACTATGATGCACTACTTCCATAATGAATAATGTCTAATCTGATACACATTTCAAAAACTATTCCTTCATTCCTTTTTTAATTGGTTAATCCTAATCTATCTTATCCTTTTTCCTTATTTTCCAATTTCTTCTTTACTTTCTCCTCTGCCACATTCCCAGCCCCTCGGCATTTTTCTTCATGGCCTCAGCCCCATGATGAAGGAGTTTGTTGAATCCCATCTTTATTCTCTTCTTCATTTTGTTTATTGCTTCAGTTACTTAAATTTTTCTTACTTTGGGGATAGTAACTGAAGATGCAGGTAGAAATAAGTATGGCCCTTGCATTCTAGGAGCTCATTGTTCATTTGCAGACACAGACCCATAAGCAGATAAGTTCCCTAGTGCGCCTACGATGATAGAGGGGAAGTGAGCAGGCCCTGCACCACCCCCATAACCAGACAGACCCGATTTTGAATTCCACTGAATAACAGAGTGGTGAGAAAATTTTTCACCCTTTTGAGCTTCATTTTTCTCCGCTGTAAAATAAGGATGATAATTTCTTCCTAATGGGATTGTCGTACAGTTTAATAAGATAGTGTGTATATGGTACTCCAGAAGGCTCATATATGTATCAGAGGGTTGCTACTGAGTAGTTGCTGTTATTGTTACACTGATTCAGGGAGCTAAAGGGAGGTTGCAAAGAGGAAGTGACATTTAGACATTCAAAATCTCTGTTTTTCATCTGTTGGGCAGGTTAATGGGCATTCTGAATCAGAACAGTTTGAGAAGTAGGTATCAGAAGCATGCCTGGGCAGTACTTGGTGGGTGTTACTATGATTGGAATGAGTTTTTTGTTTTCATATACTTTTTTTTTTTTTTAAGCAGTTCAGCAATCTGTTTATCTGTAGTGGAATTTGATCCTCAAGGGTCAAATATGTATGTTTTTCAGGTAGTTCTTCCAACATTTATTCTTGAAAGAAGATCTCTTTTAGAAATGTATGCAGACTTTTTTGCACATCCGGACCTGTTTGTGAGGTATTTGACTCAATATAGTAGTTTCCAATTTTTTTAAGACTTTACCCATTAGCTTTCTGCCTTGGCAGGATAGATGGATCCCTTTGCCTTTCAGACATTTCTGGGGAAAAGTGGAATTGAATATTTCGTTTGTATTAGATGCCCGTTTGCTTAGATTATTTGGCGGTGATATTGTTAGGCAACCAAGTTAAACACTTCAGAAAATCTTGAGTAGCCTGTTAAGGTAGCTAGGATTTATGGAGCCAAGGCTAGGATCTTATTTGATCCAGGAATTGGTAATCACTGTTAAATTATTTACACTGTATCCGATGAATTTCAGTTATCCGAGTTTAGCAAACCTTTCTAAAGCACCTATTGTTTGCCAGGCACTTTGTTATGAGCTGGAAAGGGAAAGAGTCACAGTGTCTGCCTTTGAGGAGTTTACAGACCAGTGTCCAGAGTATAGCCTGATTCATAAATTTCAAATACAAAGCTTGCAATATTAGATACATGTATAAAGGACAGAGCTAATCTAAAGGTGGGATTGATTTATGAGGAGGTGAGTGAGTTCACATTGCTTTTCAGTGGTAACAGCAATACTTTCTTTGTAATGGGGTGTTCTAATCCGTCTTCTCTGATTGCATTCCTTGGCCTTGGACTGTGGTTTACTGAAGCTTCACAGTGGGTGGGCACATTGTATGACATTGATACATACCTTCTTAATGAAGATTTTAAGAGACCCATTTAACCAATTCCCAAAGGGCAGAAATTTAAATAGCGATGGCACTGTTTAAATTCATACATAATTGAACAAATAAAATATAAGTATTTATTGGTAACATAAGTAAATGGAAAGTATCAGTTATTCATTAGATATAGATTTGAGGTTTAAGGATAGTTTTTAATGTATGAGAATTTAAGCTGGGAGGTCCCTGGAGGAATCACATAAAAAACACAGAAGTACAGCTAAAAAGCCAATAGGTAAGATTAAATGGAATTCTCTAACTCCCCCAAAAAGGAGGAAAGGAAATATTTTGGAACAAAGAATAAAGAGGCCAAATAGAAAAATACCAAGATGATAGAGTTAAACCCAACTATATCATATTTTTTCACATTCATTACTCTAAATGTGAATAGCGTATACGCTCCATTTAAGAGAACAGTGATTATAAGAGTGGATAAAAAAAGCAAGATTCATCTCTACGCTGTTTGCAAGAGAGAGACTTTAAATATGAAGACACTGATTCGTTAAAAGGATGGACAGAGATATACCATGCAAAACACTAAGCATAACAAAGCTGGTGTCACTGTATTAGTATCAAAGGATATTTTTTAAGACAAGAAATATTAGCAGAGACAGGTAGGGATATTTCATATGATATGATGAGTCAATTTATCAAGAATAAATAATAATCCTAAACAGCTTCAAACTATATGCAGCAAAAATTGACTGAAGGGAGAAATGGACAAGTACACAATCAAGGTTGGAAATTCCTCCCTCGGGAATTGATTGAGCAGCACGCACCTCCCCCCACCCCTCTGAAAATCAGTGAGGCTATAGAAGGTCCAATTGACTTTACTAAAACATTACCAAACAATTTGTATAAGTCTTTTTAAGTGTACATGGAACATTCATCAAGATAGACCGTATATTAGGAAGACTTAATAAATTGAAAATAATTGGAACCATATGGAATATGTTCACTGACCATGAAAGAATTCAATCAGAAATCAATAACAGAAATATATCCAGAAAATCTGCAACTATTTGGCAGTTAAACAATGCACTTATAAGTATGAAGTTCTGGAACAAGCGAAGCTAATGGTCTTAGAAACCAGGAACAGTGTTTGCCTCAGGGTAAGGGTTGGGGATTGCTTGGAAAGGAGGATGGGGAAACTTGGGGGTAATGGAGATGTTCTATAGCTTGATTGCATGGTGATTAATTAAATGGATATAAGCGTTTTTTCAAATTCATCAAACCAAACGGTTAAGACTGGTGTGTTTAATTATGTATATTATACTTCAGTTTTAAAAAGAGACCGAGGTAGCTCCTGGTACTGGGTCCTCTTAGTCTGGCTTAGGGTGGACCATGCTGAGGGTGCTGTCCAGGGTGTTAAATTTTGTCTTTCTCGCTTGCAGTATTAGTGACCAGAAGGATGCCAGAGACCGAATGGTTCAGGTTGTAAAATGGTACCTCTCAGCCTTTCACGCAGGAAGGAAAGGATCGGTTGCCAAAAAGCCGTACAACCCCGTTCTGGGCGAGATCTTTCAGTGTCACTGGACATTACCAAATGATACTGAAGAGAATGTGGTGAGTTCTCCACTGACATTTTAAATTACCTTAGTATTTAGATACTTAGTACTTAGCTTTTAGTATACTGATTCGAGATTTCATTTTATTTGGAGGCAGATAATAATGGTAAAGGCACTCATGTTTACCACCCGTAGAAGAACAGTGTTGTTGGATCAGTATATTTTGAACACAGTGAGCAAGGAGAAAGAGTGGCGTGAGATGAGGATAGAAATTTAGAAATCAGATCGTGCAAAGTCCTCCTGGACCATAATGATAATTTTATGGCTTATCAGGAACTCATTTTTGCTTTGAAAAGGTCATTATAATTATTTTGTGAAAAATGAATTGGAAAGGGGCAAATAGAAGCAAGGAGACCACTTGCTTTGGCATTTGGCAAGGAGGAGGCTTTGGCATTATTCCAGGAGAGACATGGTTGATTCAAGCTATATTTTGGAGGCAGAGCTGTTAGATGGATTGGGCAAGGTGAGGGAAAAGGGACAGTCAGAGATGAATCCTTGCTTGTGGGCTTCAGCAGTTGGTTGGTGCCATTTACTAAAGAGGAAAAGATTGGATTTGGGGAGGGAAAAATCCAGAACTCCAAAATGAAATATAAAGTATAAAATATAGAGACATGTAAGTGGAACTGTCAAGTAGGGAGTTAGAATTTAAGAGTCTGGAGTTCAAGGGAGAGAGAGGTCTAGGATGGAGACGGGGCTTTCAGTGATTTTAGTGTATTTAGAAGGCACTTAAATCCCTGGGATTAGGTGGAATCATCTAGGAAGACATCTAGAGAAGAACAGTTAACTGAGACCTGAGCCACAGGGCTGCAACATTTGGGGGTTGATTTGAGGAAAACAACCAACATGGAAGACCCAAATAAATGCTAAAAGGCCTCTAGGGGTGAAAAAAATAAGCCCCTGGCCCACACTGGCTTTCATATAATAATCTCTCCTTAAAAATAACTCTCTGTATTTTTCCCTTTCCGAATGACACATTACATGTAGTCCTTTCCTGAAGCAATGTGTCTGTTCTTGTTCATATTGCAGACATTGATAAGTCCCTGTTCTGTGCCAGGCCTGGCCGAGTTAGGCACGTGGTCCTTGCCTTCAATAATGTCTTAGTCAGAGAGACTTAGGGAGACTGACACAAAGCAGTAATTCCAGTAGAATAAGTGCTACAAGAAAAGTATATATGAGATGTTTTGGGTGTGTAGAGGAGGGAGCAGTTAACCACCTTGGGAGGCAGAGACTCCAGTTATTAGATTCTCTGCGCTGTCATTTGTTTCCACGTCAAAAGAAAATGATGTTATGTTTACTTGCAGGAGCTAGTTTCAGAAGGACCAGTTCCCTGGGTTTCCAAGAATAGCGTAACATTCGTGGCTGAGCAGGTTTCCCATCATCCACCCAGTAAGTTACAGAGCTCCTCGGCAGTAGCCACTTTCAAACTGTTCTGTCTAAAGAGGGTCATAAAGAGCTCCATAACTGAGGTCACTGTACGGTCAGTTTTATGGCCACCTGTATCTTCCCAATCCTGTGAGGATCGGTTCCTCATATCTGTTCCTGGTATAAGTTCCAAAGACTCTATTAGGCTTCACTGCTTAATGATATATAAAAAGAAGGGATTTGAGAAGCCACCTTTTAGTGCTTCTGAAGTCATCTTTACAGCATGAGCTGTGCTCTAGTGATCCCAGCAACTCTGAAGACAGTTTATATAAAAAAGACGTAGTTTCTGCACAGTTTATTCCTGGCATAGTGGAAAGAAGGTGTGTCCTCCCGTGTTATTTGCTGGATGCAGCATTAAGACTGGTAATACTGGATGGGCCCAGGTTGGGGCTGGGCCAGGAACATGCTTGCTGACCAGAAGAACAGACAGACTCTGTTTTTAAGCCTCTGGGATTGGTCATAGCCTCATGGTTCAGGGAGATTCCTGCCCACATGGTCCTGAACGGTTGCTTGCATTGGGGGAAACAGGGTATAAAAGACAGGTGGGTAATTTCTGACTACATTCAAGGCTGTTCTTTGAGGGGTAAAGGATTTTCCCCATGCAGCCAGTTTTTTCTCTGGGTTAATGGAGTTGGAGAGGGGACTATGGCTATGTAGTGCACTAATTGAAAACAATTTCTATTCAGTTTCAGCCTTTTATGCTGAGTGCTTTAACAAGAAGATACAATTCAATGCTCATATCTGGACCAAATCAAAATTCCTTGGGATGTCAATTGGGGTGCACAACATAGGACAGGGTAAGTCTGGGGGCTTTTGGTGGACTACAGTGTTAATAGAATTTTATGTCATTCTAATATGTGCTGGACACCTATCTAGTAAGAGTAAATGGCCCCAGAAAGCCAGTTTGGATGTCATTGTTCGCAGGGAAGCATGTGTATTAGGGGTGAGAGCAGGGGTGGGATGCAAGATTGATTTTCCCTAAACTGAATGGAGATTCCGTCAACTACTTAGCTGAAATTCCATCTCTTGTCTCCACAGGCTGTGTCTCGTGTCTAGACCATGATGAACATTACATTCTCACATTCCCCAATGGTTATGGAAGGCAAGTAGAGCTGTGTGCATTCCTCTGATTAGCAAGCAGCAGACCCTGCTGTTCCTTTGTTCCTTAAGCTGTGCCCCTCCTTTCTTTCCTCTGAACTGTCAGCCTTACCTGAAACTTTTGATTTTGCAGGTCTATCCTCACAGTGCCCTGGGTGGAACTAGGCGGAGAATGCAATATTAATTGTTCCAAGACTGGCTATAGTGCCAATATCGTCTTCCACACTAAACCTTTCTATGGGGGCAAGAAGCACAGAGTTACTGCTGAGATTTTGTAGGTATTTTGTTTTTCTGCTTTGGTGCTTCTGCTTCTCTGAAATACTTTTCCTTTTGTCTTGAACTGTAACTTCCATCAGGAATTGACCATTTTAATGGTTCTGTCTTTGTAAACTTACGTCACATCTTGTGTGTCATGTCTCTTCCTAAAATCCCATCTCAGGAGGAGACCTAAAATCTGGGGTCAGAACAACCTGAGGTCATTGGTGGGATTTCCTTCCTAGGAACCTGACTTGCAAATGGGGAACTGAAAGAGTCTTCCTGGATCTCCTAGCTAACCCAGATTATGGGTGCCTGACTCATTATTGCTGGATTGGACCATGAGCTAGCCCATACAGGAGACCCTGTGACTCCCACCGAAGTGTCTCAAAGCCCTCATAGTCCTTTTTTCTGTGCCTTTGCTGGGGAAAAAGAGTAACCATCACATCTTTGCTTGGTTCTGTTTGACGCTCTAGGATCAGATGAAGACAGCTGTGCTGTCTGGGTAAACAGTCAGTTGGGTGGTTTAGAGCCTGCCTAGAAGAGGAAAATCTGCAGGACTTTCTCTGACCTCAAAGGCCTTATTGGAAACAGTGTCGCAGATGGAAGACATAGGATTGGTTAACCAGTTTTTTAGGGAGATAATTTAATTTGAATGACAGAATCAGCCTCCAAAAAAATCTTGAGCAGGGCAGGACGGGACCACAAGCACAAGATGTTTACTAAGGATCACCGTAAAATCCAAAATATTATTGCAGTCAGAAAATACGGGCGGAGGTTAGGGAATAGCACCAGTCACCACGATAATGCGGCGGCTCCCCTAAAATAGGCAGGTGGGGGAAATAGGACGTCCAGAGCAAAGACCTGGGTGGGCCTGCTTCTCAGAATTCCTTAGAGGCAACCAACCAGCAGCAACAGGAACTGCTAGCAGATTTTTTGGCCAGTCACAGCGACTTATAATAGAAAGACTGCCTTCTGAAAGAATGCTTGGTGGGCTTTTCAAATTAGGGTAATGTCTAAATATTATGAAAATAGTTTTGACCTAAGAGGGTCTTGGGAAGCCCCAGGGGTCCCCAGACCATACTTTGAGAACCACTGCACAATAACCTTCTAAACTTGGAATCCTACCATTTTTCTTTTCCTTTGTCCTCCTTCACACAAAGCACCAAGTCATAGAGGAAGCAAGTTGCAGCCTACTGATAGCAACTTCATCCCTCTACCCTGTGTATTTTTCTGTTTCTGAACTCCTAGTCTCCTTCTATGTCCATGCCTTGCCCTTCCTAATCTGTCCTTTGTTGTAATGCTTATCTTCTAAGTTCCATACCTGCCATATGCATCACTGTCATGTCCAAGTAAAACCTGTTGGGGCTTCTGAGGAAGGGATCCTTGCTTAGGAAAAGAGGTAAAATCGTTTGACCCAGAGGTCCCTTTCAGCCTGAAGATGAAAGCCTGGTCTCCAGCATTGTATCCTTAAGTGAAGCCTTCTCTGACCCTCATCCTAGCAGTGTTGCCCTTGGTCTCCAGTGCTCACCTGAACTCACCACAGCGCTTGCCACCCAGAATCTCAATGGCAGTGTCTCCCCACTAGACTGTGAACAGCTCGAGGGCAGGGACTGTCCCTAGTTTGGTCCCAGCACCTAGCGCGTCTCATACCCACAGTTTCTGGGATCTTGAGTCTATTAGCATCTTCTTTAGGGCCCTCATTCTTATAGTTGGCTCTGAGAAATCCAGTTTTATTAAGCTGCCTTCACCAAAGACTTCACAGTTGCTCCTCTGTGTTCTGCTCTGTGTAGGTAGGTCACACTAACACGATTCTTTGGTAGAGAAATTTCAGTTTGAGACTAACACAAATGTTTGTGGTTTTTGTTTTTGTTTTTTAATCTAGTTCTCCAAATGACAAGAAGTCTTTCTGCTCAATTGAAGGGGAATGGAATGGTGTAATGTATGCAAAATACTCAACAGGGGTAAGAACCTGTGTTTTGCCATTTGTTTCAGGCTTCATTGAATCGTAGCCCATCCCTTACTCTGGCTTCCTTCATCTGGAAATTTAACCAGGATGAGCTCTAATGCCAGCTCTTCAGGGCAAGCCTTTTCCTTCTCCCACCTCTTACCTAGCAGTACAGGTAGTAGAATGATTTTTACTTTCCTCTCTCCCCTTAAAATACTCAAGAATAATATATGAAAAAAAAAATGCTTGACACCATAGTAAGCACCCAGTAAATGTTAGCTATATCGTTAGAATGTATGGTATGTGTGTTTATAAATAAAATGAGGTGCTAAACTATTAACTCATGTGTGTCTGTATATACACAGTTTGATTTTGTCTAAGAAATGTATTAACTGCCTGGCACCAGGGATACAGAAATGAGTAAGATAGTCCTTGCCCTCAAGGAACTTGCAAACTACCTAATTAAGGTAGGAGGGAGGTGGTATGGCATTAACAGGAGGAGCCAATGAATTGGATTTTGGACTCAGAATTTGAAATTTAAAAAGCACTTCAGAGTACTTAACGTTAGGATTAGTTGTCTAGCTCTCCAAGAGATTACATCCCAAGCATGTAGCACATAGCCACATTGAAACTGTCTGTTGAATTGAGCCTTTACCAAGACTTAAAACAAACAATTATAATTTAGGCTGAAGATTGCATATGGAACTCATTGTCTACATCACTAACATGTGGGGATTTCATGATGAAATCTGTTAATGGGAAGAGTTGACTTTTCCTTCTAAAACAGTGTGAACAATAAAACATCTATCTACCTCTTCTGTTTTCTAGGAAAATGTAGTTTTTATAGATACCAAGAAGTTGCCTATAATCAAGAAGAAAGTGAGGAAGTTGGAAGATCAGAATGAGTACGAATCCCGCTGGTAAGGAGGTGACATAACTAGAGCTGTTGCAGCAGTGCTCTTGCTATTTGCCAGGCATAGGTGCAGGGCTGGGTTGTAGAGACTGTATAGCGGGGTGTTAACAGAGCACAGACTAAGTTTGAATGCCTGGGTTCATATGGAGCTCCACCACCTGCATTGTAACCAAGACTATAAGCTACCCTCTCTGCCTTCTTTCCTGAAATGGGAACTACCTTAGCATTGTTGTGAGAACTGAATGAGAAAAACATGGAGCCTATGTATGATGCTTGGCATATAATAAGTATAGAGTGTATGTTGACTTATCACCATCTTTATGGCTTGTAAGAGATGGTAGTGAGGTCCCAACTGAGATCATATATATATCAAAACATCTTTAGGGTCTCTTTTTTTTTTAAACATCGTTATTGGAGTATAATTGCTTTACATTGTTGTGTTAGTTGGTGCTATATAACAAAGTGAATCAGCTATACGTACACGTATATCCCCATGTCCCCTCCCTTTTGTGTCTCCCTCCCACCCTCCCTATCCCACCCCTCTAGGTGGTCACAAAGCACCGAGCTGATCTCCCTGTGCCATGCAGCTGCTTCCCACTAGCTATCTATTTTACATTTGGTAGTGTATATGTGTCCATGCCACTCTCTCACTTCGTCCCAGCTTACCCTTCCCCCTCCCTGTGCCCTCAAGTCCATTCTCTATGTCTGTGTCTTTATTCCTGCCCTGCCCCTAGGTTCATGAGAACCATTTTTTTTTAACACCTTTATTGGAGTATAATTGCTTTACATTGTTGTGTTAGTTGCTGCTGTATAACAAAGTCAATCAGCTATACATATACATATATCCCCATATCCCCTTCCTCTTGTGTCTCCACCCACACTCCCTAGGGTCTTTTTTGTTTGCAAGAAACTTAAAAAAAAAAATTGCATTTCTGAGTATTTTAGTATGTATCTGTAAAGTGACTTTTTCAAAAAAAAACACACAAAAAACACCAGCCACAATATCATCATTGTACTTTTTTTAAAAATCAGTTATTCCTTAATATCATCAAATATCTAATTGGTATTCAATTTTCTAGTAGTCTCAAATGTCATAATTTTTCCCCCTTCCATTTGTACAATAAAATCAGGATCTTCTAGTGGTATGGGGAATCATGCACTAAAGTTCTTTGTTTAGCATATTAGGGGATTTCTTAAGTGAAGAAGACCGTACAAACTATAACCCTGCCTGTGTCTTTAACTTGTTAACAGTCTGCTTGCCTGGACTGCCTGCTCATAGTTATAAGTGGAGATCTATAGACATTTATGCTCTGCTACTCACACAACGGGAATCTTAGGGTGTCTACTTTTCTAGCTCCTAGGAGTCTAAACTTTATTTTTTTAATTAATTAGTTTATTTATTTTTGGCTGCGTTGGGTCTTTGTTGTGGTGTGCGGGGCTTCTCATCGCGGTGGCTTCTCTTGTTGCAGAGTACGGGCTCTAGGTGCGCAGGTTTCAGTAGTTGTGGCGCACGGGCTTAGTTGCTCCGCAGCATGTGGGATCTTCCCGGACCAGGGCTCGAACCCGTGTACCCTGCATTGGCAGGCCGATTCTTACCAATGCACCACCAGGGAAGTCCCTTTCCACCAGGGAAGTCCCAGGAGTCTTCACTTTAAAGTGTTGTTTGGACCAGACGTGTCTAGTTATCATTTTGCAGGCCTTGAGAGGAAGCCAAATCTTTTACCCCGCCTTAAGCCTCTGCAGTGCATCTCTTGACCCTTATTCTCTGTATTCAAACTGCTTCTCCCAGATTTCGTTATTAATTCCAGGGGAGTCTTCATGAAATAGAATTTCTCAGGTCCTCTGATCTGATCTTACTATATACCCCTTTTGGTTTATACTAAGGGATACTGAAGCCCTAGAGAGGTGAACTGACAGCCCCAAGGTTGCATCACTAGTTAGAGGTACAGCCAGAAGTGGAATCCCAGTCTCAGCTGTTTTTTCTCCTCTGTTGTCCTAACCATATATCCAGCTTTCTGCCCATCCTGTATTTCCTCCTCTGACAACTAGCACTGGAATCTTCTGAGACCACTTCTCTGTTCTTTACTCCAGTGCCCTGGTGTCAGCCGAAGATTTATAGTCTGTGAACTACAGCATTTAAAGCCATTTGACTTGTACTGTAGTTATATTCTAGATGGATCTAGCCTTTCATTCTCAAGACTGCTAACTCCTCTGTCCATCAAGTACTTATTAGTACCTTCACTTCTTTTCTTTAGCCTTTGGAAGGATGTCACTTTCAACTTAAAAATCAGAGACATTGATGCAGCAACTGAAGCCAAGCATAGACTTGAAGAAAGACAAAGAGCAGAAGCCCGAGAAAGGAAGGAGAAGGAAATTCAGTGGGAGACAAGGGTAAGCTTGCTTTGGAAGCCTGCCTCGGTCTCCCTACTGCCGGCCGTTCCCTGAGCTGTAACTCATTTGTTCATTTCAGTGAATACTGAAGTACCGAGTAAGCATGGTGATGAACGAGATGAACACTCATTTCAGTGTTGGGGGGAGGGGGAGCACATAAAATAATTAAAGGTATGATATTATAGAAGTACAGAGCAAGTGTGTAACTGAATTCTCCCCTTTTCTTTTAGTTATTTCATGAAGATGGAGAATGCTGGGTTTATGATGAACCATTACTGAAACGTCTCGGTGCTGCAAAGCATTAGGTTGGGAAATGCAAGGTTTGCTCCTGGTGACCCAGGCAGGAGGCACAATGAAGTAACAGTCTTCCTTTGGGAGAACCTATTCACTCCCTTCTTATTGCAGTGGTTCCTATCTCAGGGATACTGGACTTTCTGATGCAGATGAACAATTAAAGCGAGAAAAGCTTCCCTTTTTCCTGTTCTGTGGCAGTTACAGTGTTGACTTCGGTCTTGAGAAGAAACTTCAGGTTTTGAAAACAAGATGTCTGCTCCTTTTCCAAATCCCACGTTATAAATCCCAGTCTCAAACTCTGCACTCTAGTATTGCTGTTGAGATATACAACATGTTTCCTAGCTCATATAATCTTGGGTTATATATATATACATATATATATATATATATATATATATATATATACATACACACACACACACACATATATACATATATATAGGTGATGCCAGGTTTTTCATAAATACGCCATGTACTGTAAATATTGGTTCCTCTGAGTTGTTTTAGAAAATTTAGCACAACGTATTAAAACCACATGTTAGGAAATTTCATGGTCTTACCTACAATAACTTTTATTTTGGAATTGAACTATTATTAAATTGTATCCAACTCTGGACTACAGTTTAATTATACTCAGTGCTTCTTAAGCCTTCATAAAGTAATTTTTCCAACCTTTTTTTTTTTGTGTATTTCTTTTATTATTTTTATGATTAAACTTGAACCCAGTTATTTGGCAGCCTTGAATACAGGAGCTAGCTTTTTACAGGGACTCTTGAAGTAATGAAGGGGTCCATCCTTTTCTTTCCTTAGGCTCTGTGTCCTGTCTTTAGCCCCCACAATGCCATTGCGCATGTTTTCATTGAACTCTCAAGTAGTACACATAGGGCTACCGACATTTTATCCAAAAATATTTTATTGCCTTAGAGAATTTGGGAAGAATGTTTATTTTTAGATCCCCACCCCACACCGAAACAAAATATAATAAAAGGAATGCCACAGCAGCAAATGGCTCATTCTGAAGGGCAATACAGAATTACCTTTATTTTTAAATACATTAAAAACAACAACACAGGTATTAGTATTAGCACCTCGCATTTAGGTACTAAGAAGACATCAATTACATAGGGCCTCTGAAGCCTGTCATACAGAACTGGATTCTCAATCTGAGAGGACCAGGACAGGCCAGGGCGTCTCAGATGGCTCCTGCAAGCTTTTTGGTTACATTGGCCCACCTGCTAATTTCTCTCTGCAGCTGCTATAGTAACTCTTGGTTTGTTAGTCACAACAGGAGGGGCGGGGTGGGGGGGACGACAAATTCTATGATGCCAGTGCAAAAATTCAGTGGAAGCCCTAAGGCAGTAGTAGTGTAACTAACTTCATAAAATTCAAACAAACACTTTTAAATACACAGTGCTTCAGGCCAATGAGACTGCCATTTATTTGACTATTTTATGGTAGGGGAGAAGGTTAAGTCTTGATGTGAAAGCCCTGATATCAATAACGGGGATGGTACAATCTGCCAGCAGAGGAGAGGTTGGCAGGTAGGTTAGCTGCATCACTTCACAAGAAGAGTTTGAATCCTCACCGGAAGGGGTACCATCCTCTTCCGGCTCGTACTTCCCAAATCCAACAACCTGAAAGAGGCCAAAGACTTGAGGTGAGAGAGAATGCTGACAAAATTTGGGGACCTGTTAGGATCTCTGATACCAATCTAAACTCAGGGAATGGTAAATGTGCTAAATGACAACCCTGGAAAGGACAGAGCTACAGCTTAGGCCACCATACTCACATGAACGCTGAGCATTTTACTTCCTGGTCCTCTATGGGCCTTGAACCAGTTGACTAGGTCTGATTTTGAGAATGATTTCAGTGCTTCAATCTTAAAGGGGGAAGGGAGGACAGGAAAGAAAGAAAGCTGTAAAAGACTAACAGTGTATTTTCTGTAAGGATATTAAACATAACACCCTAGGCAGACCTCCTTGATTCTGCTTTTTGCACATCGTTTTATTCTTCCACGTTTCAGCTGGCTCCCAACCTTCTGGAGAAGGATAAAAATGAGCCTCTGACACACCTTCATGTTTCTTAGCAGTGACTGACCCTGACAGGTAGCAGATGGTGTAATTACAGCTGAGTACTGTACGCTGAGCCAAACCCATCACACCTTAGTGTCACCTCTCAGGTACACGGTAATGGTACACTCTGGCTTCTAAGAGGAAAACCACAGAACCTCAAGAGCTGGGCTGACTGAAGCCTCTTGTTAAATAACCCCTCTGCTTCAATATCCTTTGGTAATTCACCACATAGGGTTATAGTATCAGAGCTATGGATTGCAGTGCCCAGAGCTCTTTTCCATGGGATTTATTACTTTGGGCTAGAATTTGTCACAAAGACCTGTACACAGAATCCTTAAATCTGGGGAAGGAACTCAATAAAATTGAGAACCAGAAGTTCTCAATTTTCTTTAAGTAGCAGAAGCCGTTTTTCTCCCAAACCTTCTAGGGAACCTAAGCATATAATAAAAAAGTGAAAATATATATATATATATATATGCATAAGTGAATGCTGTACAGCAGAAATTAACACATTGTAAATCAACTATACTTCAATTTTTTAAAAATGGATCTGAGTGAAATTGGGGGAGCAGAAGTAAGGATTAGCAAGCACCCTGCTCACTTGGCCACCTAAGGCTCTAGAGAAGCCAGTCTGGAAACAAGATTTGATCAATCACATCAAGGAATGGGCAAGTAAATAACTTGCCCCAGGTTTCTCTTCCACGCAATACCAATTTGCTTAGAATTGTGTCTCCTGTTAAATCAGGAGTCCCTTTCTGGGCTGTCTTACTCTGAAAACGGTGTTACTACCTCATGGGCAAGGCGATCAAAGAGATACTGCTGGGTCACCACTTCATTCCAGTTCCTGTCCACCTCCTCCCCAAGGTGGGTGTCCTCGCACTCCTTCAGCTTGATCAGAGCTGTGACCTGTTACCATCAGAAAGAGACACCCTCAGGTGTGGCCTCACACCAGTTCCCTCAGAACACACTTGGCCCTGTCCAGTCTGCTTTGTGATGGACCTGCCAGCATGATGGGGAGGGATGAAGCTGGGAAGACATGGTCAGATTAAGGGGAGGTGCTATAGAACTCAAGAACCAGGCAGCATACAGCACTGTTAAGACTGGTGTCTAGCTGTCATGAGGGCTTGGGTGGGCCAAGGAACAGAAGACCAGGCCAACATAGTAAAGTCACCTGGGTGTTGAATGCATCCTCAGTGAGGTTCTCGATCTTCTCCTCAAAGCTAGAAAGAAACTCTTCTATCTTCTTATCAACAACTTCAGAGCTGAAACAAAACACCTTCAATTACAAGTCATCAGTGACCAGGTCTCAAGCAGAAGGCAAAGAAGAGAATCAGGGCTAAGGCATATTTCCAGGAAAGAGGCTGAAGTGATATTCTCCCCTAAGCTGTGGGAGGGAAGGGAACGGTGAAGAACCCTACCCCTACCCTGCCTCTAGCCCGATTTCCTGGTATCCTCACAGGAAGCAGTAGACAGCCAGGCTGACCATTCCAAAGCTGAGAACCAACAAGGCCTTGTATTGGGTTGGCCCAAAAGTTCATTCTGTTTTTTTCCATAAGATCGGTCTAGTAGCGCTTAGTTGTCTTTCACTTCATTCAAAACAATTCTGTTAGATTGTATTGTGACAGCTGTCATATCAGTGTGCATTTAAAAAAATATATCAAAGTTGGTGAATTTTTGTGTAAGCCATTTTAATATTGAATATGGAAGAAAAAGCAACATTTTCGGCATATTAAAAACGCAACTGAAACGAAACGCAAAAACAGATCTGTGCAGTGTATGGAGAAGGTGCTGTGACTGACTGAACGTGTCAAAAGTGATTTGCAAAGTTTTGTGCTAGAGATTTCTCACTGGACAATGCTCCACGGTCGGGTAGACCAGTTGAAGTTGAAAGTGATCAAATCGAGACATTAACAGAGAAGGATCAACGTTATACCACACAGGAGAAGGCCAACATACTCAAAATATCCAAATCAAGCACTGAAAATCATTTGCACCAGCTGGGTTATGTTAATCGCGTTGATATTTGGGTTCCACATAAGTTAAGCGAAAAAACCTTCTTGACCACATTTCCCCATGCAATTCTCTACTTAAACGTAATGAAAACGTTCTGTTTTTAAAACAAATTGTGACAGGCAATGAAAAGTGGATACTGTACAATAATGTACAGAGATTGTGGGGCAAGCGAAATAAACTACCACCAACCACACCAAAGGCCGATCTTCGTCCAAAGAAGGTGACGTTGTGTATATGGTGGGATTGCAAGGGAGTCCTCTATTATGAGCTCCTTCCAGAAAACCAAACGATTCATTCCAACAAGTACTGCTCCCAGTTAGACCAATTGTGTCCAGTTGGTTGACAAAAAGTGTCCAGAATTAGTAAACAGAAAACACATAATCCTCCATCAGGATAACGCAAGACTGCATGTTTCCTTGATGACCAGGCAAAAACTGTTACACCTTGGCTGTTTAGTTCTGATTCATCCACTGTATTAGCCAGACATTGCACCTTCGGATTTCCATTTATTTTGGTCTTTCCAAAATTCTCTTAATGGAAAAAATTTCCATTCCCTGGAGGACTGTAAAAGGCACCTGGGACAGTTCTTTGCTCAAAGATAAAAAGTTTTGGGAAGATGGAATCAGGAAGTTGCCTGGAAAATGGCAGAAGGTAGTGGGAAAAAATGGTGAATACATTGTTCAATAAAGTTCTTGGTGAAAATGAAAAATGTATCTTTTATTTTTACTTTAAAACTGAAGGAACTTTTTGGCCAACCCAATACCTTGCTTGTAGCATGAATGCCAGGTCGGGCATCTCTGCCTTTCTGGTCCTCAGATATGCCTGAAGAGAGGAAGCAGTGGCTAGCCCTGCAGTCACCATAGGACTTGAGTCAAGCCCTATGGGCCCACTCCTCATACTTACCATTGCTAAGTCCAGGATCAGGCCATCTATGAGCCAACCCCTGCAGCTGTGACTAAATGGGAATCAAATGGTCAGAGCTGCCTGAGGTTTAAGGATGCAGTCCCTATTCTCTGTGCCAAGAAAAATAATAGTTGGGCCCATCTACTCACTCGTTTACTCACTTGTATTTGGTTGCCTGAGTCCCCACGGTGACAGAGAATCCTAGAATCCCAGATGTATTCCTACAGGTAGGGTAGACATGGTACCTACAGCCAGAATGAAAAGTCCTATGAGCTCAGGCAGTCACCTAGGCCCTGTCCTCAGAGGCACTAGAGAGGAGTGGGAAGGGTTTCTCCTCATCCCTACTGGACCTGAAGGTCCTGGAAGAGGATCCATAAACGTGTACATGTATTTTACTCTCAGGGTAGAGTATCCAACCCTCTACTGAACTGTGGACCACAGGCTAGCTTTTTCTCTTGCTAATCTTGAAGCTTGACCAAACTGAGAGCCTGATCACAGTCCAAGATGCAAATTCCAGAAGTTTTGACCAGTAGGTACGACTCTAAGGCATGAAAGGACCAAAGAGCTCTGAGAGATTGCTCAGTCAGGATATTTGATAAACTTAAGCCTGCAAAGTAAGCCCCAGGTCTTATCTGAGCTCAATTTTCTTGCCAGCAGACTTACCCAAGGGTCTGCTTGGTTCGAAGGAAGTCAAAACAAGGCTCTTCCATGTGCATCTGTAATTCAACATACCATCAGCTCAACTCCTCCCAGCAGAGAAACTTCCATTTCTTCCCCCAAAAGTGTTACACATGACCCCAGAGTCCAGCCTCCCTCCTAAATCGCCCAGGCCCCCTGTCCATATTCATACTGGGTGAGAAACACTAAATAACCATCTCGCCTACCAATCATAGATCTCTGACCACTCCCAAGTCCCTAGCCCTCAGGGAGAAAGGCCAGAAAGCCAGTCCTCACAGTGGGTCAGGGGCTCATGAACATCGTGACTCTCCTTTATACAACTTACCACAAGCAGCTCCATAAGAGTGTATTCTTGCAGACTCCTGGCACCTGACTGAAAGAAAAAGCTGATCTGACCAACTGAAAATCCAGTGGCTTACAGGGCTTTTTAATAATCCAGCTATTCTCAGCAACCATTTATTCAGGTATTCAGAAGAGTACTGTCCCACTCTTCTCTTCCAAGAGTTTATCATACCCTCTTATTGCTATACTTTCTGCCTTCCCACAAAACAGGAGATCTGTGAGGACAGAAATCGTGCTTGATGATTTGTACTCCCAGCCCTAGCACAGAACTGCAGGCAGACGTGGAGGTGAGTCAAATAATCCCTGACCTGCCTGCCAGCTCCTGCCCAAAGAACCCAGAGGATACAACCTAAAATCAAGTACTTGCAGTTCAAGGTCCTAAGGAGGAGAGCAGGAAATGTCTAGGTAACTGGACCTATTCCTCAGATGGAGAGGATATGAATAGGAGCTTCTGCAGCCACACACACGGACCCAAAACTAGTTGATAAGAAAAATGCATAAGAGGCAGATACCACACTTGGAGACCACATCCTGGCTATCCTGGAGACTGGCAAAACAACAGGATGAAAGAGGGCAGGAGGCCAACGAGCAAGTGTTGCCAGTGCATCCCAGTCAGACTCTTGCAGGCTCCTCTGATACAGACTCATTACCATTCCTTCCTGCTTCACCTGAGGAAGCTGAAGCCTCTGTGCCCTGCAAGCCCTGTTTATCAGCAACAAGATTTCCTGTATGCCTCTGAAAGGATTGCAACAAAACTATTCAAAACCTTGTATCAACTTCCTGTTCAAAATGCTCTCTGTGAGGAGGGAAGTGCTTTCCCCAAGGGAAGCAGTTTGTATTAGAAGCTAGTGCTAAGAGATGATCCATGGAAAGCACCTCAACAGACTCCATCTTACAATACAAAATCCTGCCTGAAACTGGAGAAATACTACTCTCTCTGGGTTAAGCACCAGAAATGTAGACAGGGCTAAGCAGGGCCAGGTCATACCATATATGAAGTTTGGGACCTGGTAGTCATTGCAGCTTCAAATAAGCTGAGAACCTGGAAAAAAAAACCAGGTAGCTACAGCCAGAGGAAGACAGGCTCTACAGGCAAGCTGGGCCTCTAGGGAAAGATTCAGGCCCAGGGCCAGAAACACAGGAAAAGGACAAAGTGATGGTGAAGCCATGCAGCCCTGCCCAAAGTTCAGTCCAGGAATCTTCACAAGGCCAGACAGAGAAGTGACTTCCTCATGTAGACAATCCAGGACCATAGCAGCAGCTATAGGAGCCCCAGAGTTTGGGAAGTCTGAGATCAGTCTAGATAGACACAGGTCCCCATAGTCCTAGAAGTGAGTATGACTAACCACAAGCTAAAATAGTCTATGAGCCAACTGAGATTGTTGCAGAGCTCTTCCTTATTTTAAGCACCATCCCATCTCTCCAGAATTATGTGGAAAAAATACAGAATTTGAGGACAGAAGGTATAAATTCGACCCCCAGCTGGTATGACCTCAGGTAAATGAAGGACCTCAGATCCATCATCCATAAAACAGGTGATAAATCCTATCTCTCAGGTGCTTTGAAACCTTTAATTATGACTCGTATTCATTCTGTTTACTGTGTATTGGTTGACTGGCTATGTTTATTTTTGTCACATTTTTAAAACTGTCCTTTTAACAAATGTCCTCCTGCTCCTTGGAGTTCTGACATGGGAACATGTAGGAATTTCTAGCCATACTTCAGTCTCTGTCCCCCTGGACTAGTGGTTGGGTGATTAATATAAGCACTGTGATTGAAAAAGGATCCATTTCACTGACAGGAACAATTTTTAAATGTAGTTGCTTCAAGAGTACAAATGACCCCAAGCATATAACCACAGAATAATTGCAAAAGGTCCTTGAAGAGCATAGGCTCACTTCTCCCAGATACTTTGGACCTTCCCCCAGGCTTAGCCATGAGGACAGCTGTGTGCAAAGGGGCCACTGACCTGGTAGTATACAGTAACTTCAGAGTTGGCATCACCCTTGTTCAGAGCTCTCACTTTGCATAGGTGGTGGCCACTGGGCAGCTCTACCACCTGGAACTGCACAGGCATCTCCTGCTCCAGAGGCATGAAGTTCAACTTGCTGCAAAACAATCAGTGTGGGTTACTGAGGCCGTGCCTTTATCCTCTCACCTGCACCTCCAAACTGTGAAAAGGTCAGGCCTTCCACAGTCCCATCTGAATTGCTTTGTTTATATAACTGGCCTCAAAAAACCTACTACGAGAAGCATCTCCATTGTGGATTTAGTAATAACTGAGTTTTGGTCTCAAGGCCCTCACGCTATTAAGAACACATAACTCCCGAAGAGAAAACTCAAACCAATACTCACTCAACAACATATTTCAGGAAATCCATAGATTCCTAGGAGGCGAAAGAGAAGAAAATAACTATATTAGGCTCTCCTGACATTAATTTCACCCAGAACCAACTAATACCAATATTCTAACTGCTTGGGAAGCCCTAGAATGCATTAGGAAAGCAGATATCTATTATCCTAAATGCTGGTCATTCATTCACTGGGCTTATCATTCACTGATTCAATACTGATTATGTTTGTTGAATACTAAGGCTCTCAACTGAAGTGGCTCTTTTTCTGTTCTCCCTTGGTGCGTTTACCTGTTTACCTGTCCACTGTGAAACTTTCCCCACTGGATCAAACTTAATTGTTCAGTTTACCCCACTAGGCTGTGTTTTAGAAACCTGGATCTATTAATACAGAGCCTGGCATAGAGTGAGTGACAGAATAATACTTAATACTAAGTGAATGATGTATCCCCTCCCCCTAAGACTTGTTTTCTAACCTGTGAGGGATAAGTGGAGAGGTAAGCTTATCTCTAAAGTGGTTTCTGCCTGGGGCAATTCATGGTACTAAGTCCTCTGAACCAAAAGGACCCCCGCACGGTACTCCCACTGTGCTCAGAGAAGCAGGCAGCTATTCCTGCTCTTCTCCCTGTTTTTAAACTTTCTGTTGGCATGACAGAAACCAGGCCTGGTTTGGGGGTTGGGGGATAAAGACAGAGAAGTAGGGAGGATAGCAGCCAATCTCCAGAGTGGCCATTTATATATTCCATTAAACGGCCAGTCCTGAGAAACTGGGAGGCCATGGAGGAAGAGGTCAAGAGCCAAACAGTTCAGGGACTGTCCAAACAAGCACGCCTGGCTGGAAGAGGCCTCAGTTAGTTATATGGTCCCACAGACACATCCAATTCAATATGGATCAAAACCAACTCCCCATACGGCCCCAAACCTACACTGTTCCTACTCCTCTACCAACCCACTGGTTCCAGTAAGAAATCTGGGCATCATCCTAGAGCCCTCCCTTCTCCCTCACCCCCACAGCCAATCAGTCACTGCCTTTGATCATCCTCTGCCTCATTATTTCTTAAGCATTTCTTTTTCATTTATTTTGCCTAACCTCAGGCTTCATCATTTTCACCTCAACTTTTTTATTATGGTAAAAATACATAAGTTTACTATCTTGACCTTTTTTAAGTGTAAAGTTCTGTAGTGTTAAGTATATTCACATTGTTGTGAAATGGAACTCCAGACTTTTCATCTCGCAACACTGAAACTCAATACCCATAGAAACAATTACTCCCCTTCTTTCCCTCCACAACCCCTGGTAACCACTATTCTACCTCCTGTTACTGTCACTACTCTAGAGATCTCATGTAAGTGGAATCATACTTCATGTCAGCTTTTATAACAGTTTCATAACTGGTCTCTCTGGATCTTTCTTAATGACAAATCCTCTTTTAAATTCTTCAATGGTTCTCCATTTACTATAAGATAAAGCCCAAGCTCTGTAGCTTGACCTACAAGTGTGACATACAAGTTCTGCCTAAGTATATGTGAACATATATATATACACACACACACACACACACACACACACACACACACACATCCCTCACCACTCCCCAGCTCCCACTTTAATTTCTAAATTAAACTGTTTGTAGTTTCCACAGTCTTCAACAAATGTAACCAATACCATATATTTACCAAACCCATTTAACTCAAAGTCCTGTCCAATAGCAGCAGTCTCCTTCATAAGAAAGTCTTGTTTAGCATCGGAGGGGCCAGGTTCCCTTCTAAACAGACTGTGACAATGCTGGCCTGCCAGACTACAGAGCTTCCCCTTTAGGGAAGAACTAATGCAATTCCAGAGCCCAGAACGGCATTCAAACCTGGCCAGCAGCAACAGAGCACCTCACACTCACTGTGCTTGTGACATTTCCTTGTACCAGGCCCTCAACAAAGAGCTGGGATTTTAACTCTCTGACGAAGCTCAGCAGAGACTCAAGGGAAAGGCCATCCATCAAAGCCCGATACTTGTCAATCATAGACCAACGGGCATATTCCAGGATTAAAAGCCGAACGTCTCTGTACAGAGAGCAGAAAAAAAAGTTTTATTGTAAGAAATGAATCTTAAGGGTAAAGAAGGATTTGATTAAGTTTCTATAGATGATGTGTTCTAAAGAGACGCAATTTCTATCACAACTTAAGATAGGGAAACAATGTCATAATCACCAAAAAGCATTTAAAACTGCATATACAAACTATTACATAGATTATTAGCTCATTGGTACAACTCACTTATCTGTTTCAATTGCAAAATAAATTTCACATAAGCTGCCAGATGAGCCACACACCAATTTAATATTACTATTTTGATTTGAAATCTCACTAGCATTTATTAATTACTGGAGGTGATCATCATGGATATCTATTACTACAATGACAATACAGCATAAGTGGCTCTAGGCCAGAATCAGACTAACCCCCTCCCACACACAGTAAGCTGTTTGAACATGGCAAGTTACCTAACATTTGTGACTCGATTTCTTCATTTGTAAAACAAGGGAAATAATAATGGCTACCATTACAGAATTTTGGTGAGAATTAAATAAATAAATGCACTTAAAAGTTCTTAGGTCTATAAAAAAAAAGTTCTTAGGTCTAACACATAACAAATCTTCAATAAACAGGTGTTATTATTACTCTACCACATTTTAATAAAGTAGTATTCAGAAGTTATGGGATACACAGGCTATTTTTCATTATATCAATAGTTCCGGACAACTCTCCTTTCCAACTTATGTTTGGTTATGAGTTTTTGTAACTTTTTGTGATCAGATTATTAGTTATTACATGTCTGATTCTTAACTGCTCCCTCCCCTGCTTTCGAATTTTGGACATTTATGGGCTCATTATAACTATGTCAAAAGCAGGGCCTCTATATAAAGTTGTGCTCTTCGTTTTCCATTTATAGATGCCCAGCAAGCAGATCAAGTAGGGGCTTGCAATCCTTGTGCACAAAGGGCTGTATCTGCTCAGAGGGAACTTTTTTCCCCTTCCACAAAGGCTCTACCTGCTGATAGAGGTTACCCCAAGGGTGTACTTTTTTCTGATTCACACAAAGGTAAAGAACAGGCTCTGATGAAAAGGCCCAGAAGGGTTGCCTATTAGCAGAGGGTTTAAGCATTAGTACACAGACTGTCCAGTTTTTTTGCTCTCTTCTGGAACCCTGGATGAATTCTTGGATAGTTGCATTTGTCAGATAAGTGATGTGTTAGGCAATTTAACTCAGCTACTTAACATAACATCCAACACACTAAAATCACCATATAATCACCAGTAAGCAATTTTGAGCCACAACAAAGTCAGCATTTTTTGAACTGTTATTTACTTACAAACTTTGGGAAAAGCACCCTTTTTACCTTTAGCCTCTAATTAAGTATAGTAGGCTGCTTGCAGTCCTACTGACAGATAGCTACTTACACTGGGTTTAGAAGTCCTATAGCTCTGTGGGCTGTTTTCCTAAAACACAGCACATTTCTATCACATCTGAGTTAGCACTGAAACTACAGCCTCATCCCCCACACTTAATTTCCAGGAAGGCAAATACTTTCAGGCCTTCAAAATATAAGCTGATCCCATCCATGTATACCCACTTGGCCAGAGTCTCAGGCTTGATGAGGATGTTGAAGTAGGTCTTCTTCAACTGCTCAGTTATCATTGTAAAGACAGCTGGTGTGGAACTGAACTCTGCTAAGTAGTCAATAATAAGCTGAAACAGCAGCTAAGAAGAAAAGAAAGAAGCACCTTAAGTGGAGAAGCATGGAAATCCACTAATGTTTAGGGGGAAAATGTTTCCCACTGGCTTTTACCAGGGGCCCAGTATGGTAACAGGCATTGCGCAGGACATAAGAGAAATACTAATGACTCAAAGAATCTTTAGGAGCTAAAATTCTCAATAACTGTCAAATTTGGAGCAATGAATTTTCTTTTTATTTTTTATAATTTTTATGGGTATTTTAAAACATTTTTCCTTCCAACTAAACTTAAAAATAATTTTATCCAGCATGTCCACTGCCCTTAAATGTGATTTTAATTGGGAGAATGTAATTTTGGAAATAATGACTTTATATCAACCTGTTCTATCCAGAAACATGATGAGTCTCTCCCTTATTTAAAGTCTTTTTTATATGCTTCAAAAAGATTTAGTTTTCTTTAGATAGGTTCTGTACTTTTCTCTAAAATAATGTTGAGTAATAGATGTGATCATGGGTATCCTTGGTTTGTTCCCAACTTTAATGTTCAGCATTTCATCAGTTAGTGGAACATTTGCTGTTAGTCTTTTAATTAAGGTTTTTATTTTGGTTAAGTAACTTCCCTCCATTCCTACTTATTAGGAATGACCACTCAAATTTATCAAATGATTTTTTGGGCATTTATCACTATATTTACATAGTGTTCCTCAACTGACTTGTGTTATAAACAATTTATGTTCATCAACTTCCTAATACTGAACAACCAACCTTTGCATTCCTGGCACTTGGTCATGGTGAATTATTCTTTTTGTTCTATTGTTGAATTTAATTTTCAAGTTTTTAGAATGTTTGACTCTGTATTTCATAGGTGAAACTGATCTCCAGTTTTACATACATTTTTTTTTTTAACATCTTTATTGGGGTATAATTGCTTTACAATGGTGTGTTAGTTTCTGATTTATAACAAAGTGAATCAGCTATACATATACATGTGCTCCCATGTGTCTTCCCTCTTGCGTCTCCCTCCCTCCCACTCTCCCCCTCCCACCCCTCCAGGCTGTCCCAAAGCCCCGAGCTAATATCCCTGTGTACATACATATTTATAGTCTATATCAAGTTTTAATGTTAAGGCTAGGTAAGCTTCATAAAATGAAGAACCTCAAATAGTTTTCTATGGTTTGTATTTTTAAAAAGCTCTCCAGGTAATTCCAAAACTTTAACATGTTTGGATTTTAAGCTAAATTATATTTAGGCTTTTGAAGGTTAGTAAAATATTCCATGGTGTCTCCTCCTAAGACCAGTCTTTGTTCCCCAGGGAGACTGACAGGGATGAGGGTATAAAGGAGAGAACTATCTAAGATATGGAGGCTATATCACCTCTTAGCACAGGTCTAATTTCTGCCAGGTCCTCTCCTCCAGATTTTTTCTTATATGAGTGCAGTTCCCCAAACTTTAATATATGCTCTACCCAAGAAACCAAGATATAAAATTTGTTGTTGGGTACATTATATTATTTTACCTGGTACTTGATGATCTAATCCTTTAGCTAGCATCCCATATTATTTCTTCCTTTACTGATGAAGTTTTTGACAAAGTGACACTGAAACATATTCTTTACCAAAAGATAAATCACTGACAAGATATAAACTCTGTTCCTAAAGAGTCAGAAACTTAGAAGGAAAACAAGACACACACACTTGAAACAATGGAAAAGAGTGCAAGAAGAGGAAGAAACAACACAAACATCTGAGTTCTACTCTATGTCAGGCAATGTGTCAGGTGCTTTAAATTTGTCCTTGCTGTATGGCATGAAATTATGCTCAAACCAGTCCTTAACACCAGTGTTGGCTGCAGAGAAACTGACAGCAAAGGGAAGTGAAATCAAGCCTGAAGCACAGGCTGTGTTGTATCCATTACTAATGCATACAACACTGATTAATGTAATTAATTAATGAATATATGTTGGTCTTGTGTGGCCAAAGTTAGAATACCTGTCATCAGCCAAAAAAACACAATAATTCATATTAATAAACATTTCTTTCTATGTACAGCACCTCACCTCATGCACAAGCCTCTATGCTTGGTGCTATAGGCACAACAAACATAAATATAAAATTTTAAAGCTGCCTATGAGGAAATTAGAGCACTGTACTTACAGGTAGTTTGTGGTTGAATCCTTTCACTCGAATAATTAAACCATGTTCTCCAGCTACCAGCTTATACTCCAGCTGTGCCACATCTGCTTCATAAGCTGGTTCCGCAAGGTTATGGGTAAGGATATTGACAAAGATATCAAAGAGGACCACACTAAGAGTATAAAATGCAAATAGCATCATTAATTGGCAAGAAATAGACAAATGGATTTGCTTTGACTTAGAGTAAGAAACTTCACTTTTATAAAGATGTTATTTCACTGCTCCAGAATGTAAAACCATATATACTAATTGAGTTCAAAGGTAAATATACCCAGGACTCAGTTTCACAGGGGCATTACAGAACTCCCACCTTCAGCAATGCTTCCCTATCTTTTTCATGTCGCGCACACAGAGAAAATGTAATATTGGGTTGGCCAAAAGGTTCGTTCAGTTTTTTCCGTAAGATGGCTCTAGTAGTACTTAGTTGTCTTTAACTTCACTTGAAACAATTTTGTTAGATTGTATGTGACAGCTGTTATATCAGCGTGTATTTAAAAAAAGACATCAAAATTGGTGAATTTTTGTGTAGCCATTTTAATATTGAAGATGGAAGAAAAAACGTTTTTGGCATATTATGCTTTATTATTTCAAGAAAGGTAAAAACGCAAGTGAAACTCAAAAAAAATTTTTGTATAGTGTATGGAGAAGGTGCTGTGACTGATCGGACATGTCAAAAGTGGTTTGCAAAGTTTTGTGTTGGAGATTTCTCACTGGACGATGCTCCACGGTCAGGTAGACCAGTTGAAGTTGATAGCGATCAAATCGAGACATTAACTGAGAACAATCAACAATCAACCATGCAGAAGATAGCCGACATACTCAAAATATCCAAATCAGGCAGTGAAAATCATTTGCACCAGCTTAGTTAGTTAATCACTTTGATGTTTGGTTTCCACATTAGTTAAGCGAAAAAAACCTTCTTGACCATATTTCCACATGCGATTCTTTACTTAAACATAATGAAAACGTTCTGTTTTTAAAACAAATTGTGACGGGCGATGAAAAGTGGATACTGTACAATAATGTGGAACAGAAGAGCCCGTGGGGCAAGTGAAATGAACCACCACCAACCACACCAAAGGCCGGTCTTCATCCAAAGAAGGTGATGTGTATATGGTGGGATTGCAAGGGAGTCCTCTATTATGAGCTCCTTCCAGAAAACCAAACGATTAATTTCAACAAGTACTGCTCCCAATTAGACAAACCGAAAGCAGCACTCAACAAAAAGTGTCCAGAATTAGTCAACAGAAAACACATAATCTTCCATCAGGATAACACAAGACTTCATGTTTCTTTGATTACCAGGCAAAAACTGTTACAGCTTGGCTGGGAAGTTCTGATTCATCTGCCGTATTCACCAGACATTACACCTTCAGATTTCCATTTATTTTGGTCTTTCCAAAATTCTCTTAATGGACAAAATTTCCATTCCCTGGAAGACTGTAAAAGGCACCTGGAACAGTTCTTTGCTCAAAAAGATAAAAAGTTCTGGGAAGATGGAATTATGAAGTTGCCTGAAAAATGGCAGAAGGTAGTGGAACAAAAATGGTGAATATAATTAAGTTCTTAGTGAACGTGAAAAATGTGTCTTTTATTTTTACTTAAAAACTGAAGACACTTTTTGGCCAACCCAATATCTATAGTGCACAATGGGGTAAGTGTAAAATGCATGAAAGGCAGCTGGCCCAAAGGCTCTGGTTATCCCTGCGGCCTAGGTTTTCTGACTGAAAAATCAAAAATCTGAGGAAATGGAGGAGGGTAATGCATTTCTTAAACTGAATATTAATAATGTTAGTGCTGCTTGTGAGATTAAGGCTGGATTTTACAAGTTAAGTGGCAAAAGAAAGGAAGAAGTACACTAACGTTTCCTGAGCACCTCCTATGATTCAGGTACATTTTAGGCTCTCTGACCTCCCACAACCTACATAAACATGTAAGTAATTTGCTAAGAACAAAGTATAATCAGATTCCTTGGCAGGAATCTGATTATAAATACAGGAATCTGATTATAAATAATCTCTAAATACAGGTCAACAGATCCATTAGTCCTCATTACAGACTGGAAGCTGACCCAAGCTCATCTCTACGGAACTTTCTCAATCCAGTAATTCTATGACTAGCCTAAACTGTCAGCATGTTTTACAAATGGGTGCTGGAGATGGAGCAGCCACAATTCCATCTTAGTGATTAGTATTGATACAAATAATTTGTTTGGGGCACATAAAAACACATAAATGAGGAGCATAGCTCAAGTCTGACAGAGAAAAATGATAAAATGATTCAGAGATAAACAAACAAAATAGTCTTCTAATAATAAAAAAAATATTTTCCAGAAAAGAGGACAATTTCTTACTTTGCTGCAGACTTCTGTATCAAAGGTGAGATCAGATGGAAACGTATATATGCTGAAAGAAAAAAGACCCTAAATAAGAAAATATAGGCCAGAGGCCTCAAATATTTAATACATCTGCTATTTTCCCCTAATATTATATTGTTTTAAAAATTCTGAAACAAACCACTAATCCTTAAATCCTCACTACATTTTTATCCTTAAGGGTTCTTAGAAAGTATTATTTACCATTCCAAATAGTGTCCAGAAGGTACACTTTAATCTACGGGAAGACCAGATATATAGACAGATATGCAGAGAGGCCTAAGAATACTCTTATTATCAATAACTTTGGTCAGGAAAAATGCTTACAGAGGTATACATGTCAAGAACATTAAGGGAAAAATCTCAATGCTCACAGAAAGTTATAGCAGCGCCTTTCCAAGGAAGCTGAATAAATGTTAAGAACATTTTTAGACACTCTTATAATCTATTCAAGAAAAATTGAGTAAACACCTTCCCAGTGAACTCAAGAATCCCTCAGAACTAGTCCAGTTGTGTTAAGGTTAGGGATTTGGGTTAAATGGCAGCCAAGAGCACTCAGCCTTTGATTCCAAGTTGCTTCAGTAAATTCCAATGCCATGCACAAGAACAGAAAATAAAAAAGCAACACAGTTTGGGCTACCATGTTGAAGATAAGAGCTTTAGAGTCTGTTTAACTATATACTATGCTTCCTTTACGCTGAAAAGCAAAATAGTAGAGGGAGACAGATAGAGGATATTTCACATTTGTAATGCTGGACTCAGCTATCTATTGTATCTAAGAATAATTTCTTTCAGCTACTCTTACTTTCTTTTTAACAATAATGTTCAAAAAACACCACCTATTCCCTAGGATGGCCAAGCACCTGGCTCTGCTTTCATATAACTTAAAGAAAAATATCCAAAAATAATTTCATTTTAGGCTTGAATCCTTATATACTTCCTGGAATCTATAATGTCCATAAGAATTTCTGTGATAGCACAGGAGCACAGTATGGATCTGATAGATAAGCCTAGAAAAGGTCTTCAAGTACAAGGGGAAGGGGAAAGAGAGGGAAGTGATAGACACAGAGGGAAAAGGTTGCTAGAAAGTGGAAAAAGATTTGTTATACTTATTTCACTATTATTAAGGAGGGAAATATTTTACCTTTGGGGATTTTGAATTTGTTGTCTTTCTTATACCATAGGCAACCTTGTGGAGTATTCACAATTTTAACAGGGTATTCTGTCTCTGGACAATCAAAAGCCTTCAACATGAAATCTGTGGCTAACAAAAGTGAAAGGTAATAAATCATTCAGTTATCTCAACAGGATTCCCACCAATCTGTTCCTGGTTTCGGAAGTGTAAGTCAGTCTTCTTTGTGGCAAACATAAGTCAAATTCAAATGCTGAAATACAATAAATTATTAGAACAATACTAAAAAGAAAGTCCTCTTGGCCTTAAACTAAATGAACTCTGAAGATGTAATTTCCCAAGAGTTGATTCTGATCTCTCCATATTCAGCTTCATTCTCTTTCTCAGAGACAATCTTAACTGAAAGGAACCTTTGGTCAGAATAGTTGTATAAACCAATTTATGAATGAATGCATTCTTGAATGAGAATGTCTTTTACCAAACTTACAGAGTTTTTAAAAGTTAACAAAATAGTTCTGCTCAAACAACATCAAATTTGTCCTTTAAGTTAATGAAACATAAATTGTTTCATCAACACTCAGGTGCGAAATAGCTAACTTAAGAATTTTAAAAAAAGTACTGGCTATATTTACTAAAAAAAAAAAAGGGTTGTTTAGATACTTAAAGTTAAAGATGCAGAACTGAATTATCTAAAATATGCAAGACTTTTTGTACAAAAGCATTTTTTTTCCTGAGGTTAGATTCATATATAACATAAAATTAACCATTTTAAAGTGAACAATTCAGGGGAATTTAGTACACTCACAATGTTGTGCAACTACCATTTCTTTCTAGTTTCAAAACATTTTCATCAGCCCCAAAGGAAACCTCTATACCCATTAAGCAGTCACTCTCCATTACCCACTCCCCCCAGCCACTGGCAACCATCAGTCTGAGTTCTGTCTCTATGGATTTACCTATTCTAGATATTTCATGTAACAGGAATCATACAACATGTGACCCCTTGTGTCTGTCTTCTTTCACTTAGCATAATGTTTTCAACGTTCATCCATGTTATAGCATGTATCAGTACTTCATTTCTTTTAATGACAGAATAATACTCCATTGCATGTATATACCATAATTTGTTTATCCATTCATTCATTATGGACACTGGCTGTTTCCACCTTTTGGCTTTTGTGCATAATGCTGCTATGAAAGTGTATGTACATGTATTTGGTTGAATACCTGTTTTTAATTCTTTAGGGTATATACCTAGGAATGGAATTGCTGGGGAAAATGGTATTCTGAGTAAAATTAGTTATATACAACTGTAACCTTTGTCCTAGACCAGTGACTTTCTCACTGTTAGAACTGTTTTCCATTGCAAGCTAGCAGACAGATAACACACACATATACCTACTGAGAACAAAAGTTCTTAAAATAATACCCTTTCTTTATTCAGTGAAACATTTTGCTATTTTCCACTCTGATTTTTTTTAGTGCTTTCACAACTCATTACACTGACCTCAAAACCCATTACATTGATTTCACAACCCTCTAATGGGTTGCAACCTATAGTTTGAAAAACACTAGAACAATTGGACAAGATAATGGCAATTCCTACAGAGACTCACATGAAAGGATCAGCTATCATAGACAAGAAAAAGTCTCAGGATTATGTTTAAGTCCTGTTTCCTGCATTCACCAACTGAAGATCCAGGACAAGTCACTTTGCTTTTTTGAGCAGCAGTTTTCTCATTTGGAAAAGTAAGAAAACTGTAATGCTTATCCCAGAGATAACTGGGAAACTCAAATATGAATTCAAATGATACTTTGTAAAATATAACATACTACAGAGGTGCTATTTGTTTTAATATTAGTACATGGATGGATTATGTACAATGATTGCTATTTTACTGACCTATGTACTTGTTTTCAGCTGGAAGATGAAGATCTGGATTTAATTCAAAATTACTCTCCCACAGTTCAGCCCAAGAGTTTTCAATATCTGTAGAGATGAAAGACAAACTGATCCAATAAAGAACAAATGATCAGAGTTCTATTAATAACAAACCAGTCAACAACTGGCCTTCACAAATCAATTCTCTTTTCTCAGAAAAGCTGTGAGTGACATATCCAGACTTTCTAGACTCCTGCTCCTCAATGTGCAGTCTCAGCAGCATTGTTATCATCTGGGAGCTTTGTTAGAAATGCAGAATTGCAGGCCCTATTCCAGAGCTACTGAATCATAATCTGTATTTTAATAAGACCTCCAGGTGATACATATGCACATTGAAGTTTGAGGAGCACTTTCTAAAACACAGTCAAAAGTCTGCCCCCAAACTACCAATACAATAGGATTTTCTCACTAGCTAATAAATATAGACATAAACATTGCAGAAAATAATTTTCTGCAAAGCAGTATAAATAATTTTCATTTCAAAGTAAACTACTGAAAAAAATACGTAAGTTCTTCCCACAGGAACTATCAGACAAATTATTAAGGAATAAAACTTCCCAGGTGAATCATATACCTAAATGTAGGACAATTTTAAAATATTTTACCTTCCATACTATACTGAGTCCCAAACCATTTCTCCTTGAGGTCACATTTTCCCTCATTAGCACCAGACAGTAGAACAAGATTTGCCTTTTGAGGAACTAGCTGATTAAGGGCTTCAGCAATGACCTAATTAGGGGCAGGGGTGAAGGGGGAGTGGGGAGACACATACAAAACAATTATAACTTTAACCTAATACATCTCTATTAAAAAGGCAAAGCCACATTATGTTAGGCACCCCAAGATCCTAGCATCTTGATGCTCATGAAACTATCTGTCTATAGTCCATGAACACCCTAATTTACAAAACTACATTAGTCTATCAGCTGTTTCTAATATGTTTCTTCAGAATGCTTACACAGCACTCATCTCAAATCCTACATAATAAGATGACTAGCAGTGAAAAGAGTTACCATTTACTAAGCTTTTACTATGTGCTAGGTAGTGTTTAACATACATTATTTTATTTAATCCTAAAAACAACCCTAAGGTATACCCATTTTACAGAAAGCACTCAGCCTCAGAGGTTAAAGTTTAAATAATTTGTTCAGGTTAAAGATTCTATAATCTGCACAGAACAACACACCTAGAAGTGGCAAAAGTGGAGTTCTAACCAAGTTTGTTCATAATTCCAAAAACTATGCTCTTAACTGCTATGTATTATACTACCTCATACACAAGAATCAGTAAAATGATCCCAATGTAGGGCCTCCTTTAATAATCCTTCAGCTATGATAAGGACTAAACATAAGATTTTTGTGGGTTAGATTTGAAACCCTAACTAGCACTTCAACACCATCTCTTTGAGAAAAAAACAACAAATAGTGGTTCAGAAAAAAATACTTGGACCCCTGGGCACAACCATCCTAGAGAAATGACAAGAATGTATGGTTACTGCTTCTTCCTTTACCTTTCCCCATCCCCTTTAAAATCAGTAGTTTTAGAATACCCTGTATCAAAGTCTGTCAATCTTGGCACTATTAACACTTTGGGCCAGATAATTCTTAGTTGTGGAGTGCCATCTTCTGCATTGTAGAATATTTAGCAGCATCTCTGGCTTCTACCCGCTAGATGCCAAGAGCACTCTCCAGCTATGACAACTGAAATGTACCCAAGCATTGACAAATATCCCATGGGGGCAAAATCACCCTGGTTGAGAACTGCTACCCTATATGGAGCGAAATGACTTATTTCCCAGGACTAGTGGAGCAAAGACCTGACCAACTATTTATTTATGTGTAATATTTATTATCCCTAAGTCATATATTTTGAATTCAGGGAATCATATTTTTCTTGTACATATTCTCAAAATGATTAAAATTTAATTGTCCAGGGTGTCCAACAGAATTAAAAGGCAAGCTAAACAAGTATGTTTAGCATCTAAAGTACATAATTCTTAGAAATGACTTTATGTTAGTAGATGTTTCAACACTTGAAAAACAGTGGGAATAGTACCTAAGAAGAGGTCTTGGTTTTCTCCTCATATTAAACCACAGTCATATACAAGAATCAGGAAAAATTACCCACAAAACTACTGATATTTCTTCTGTTTAAACAAACAAAAAACTTGACTAAACATAACCAAGTTTTCTCCATTCCCACAGTTCTTAAGTACCTCTATGTACTTTCTCATCCTCCTCTTTCTCTAAAAGTAAATTTTAGAAATGGAAACCTCCTTACTTCTGGCTTGTATTCAAAAAGAAGCTGATCTCCAGTGAGAAAGTCCTGTAGTGGGTACAGCTGCATGTTTTCACACATGTTTTCCACATACTCAACTGGATCTGTCTGTAAAGAGGTAAGATTATTTCACACCAGAAATTCTCCATTATTATCCTTAATTTGCCACAAAATATAAATACTTATCTCTTTTTTTAACAATGAAACCAAAAGCTTCCAACAGATACAACCAGATGTAACTGCAGCTTAAGAATCTGATGCTCAGAATTCTACAAAAAATTTAGCCAGAGAACTAAAGTAGCTTAACCTAACACCCCTCCAATCCCCCATACTGAGCCCTACAACACACGAGGCTCTAATCACATCACAGCGTCTTCATCGAAGAAATTACAACACTGAACTTTAAAGGTCTGTTTACATGTCAAGTGCCCCACGTGACTATGAAGTCCCTAAAGACAGGGTCTTCATCATTTTATCACTACAGCACTATCACCTAAAAACTATTTGTAAGCATGAATCAAAATCAATATATCAACAGAAATCAAAATGTGTCATTACATAAGTCTTGCTATAAGTGGCTAAATTAATCAGTATATTATCTCAAATTAAAACTGAAATAATGACAGAAAGTTCACTAACCTATGAAATGGAAATACTTTTCCAGAGGAAAGCAACCAATTCAAGTATTGATATTTACTGAGTACCCAAATGCACAGAATCTTAAAACTGACAGGTCCTTTAGACACCAAGTGGCTCCATTCCTACATTTTACAATGAGGAAATGTACTCAGATTGATTAGGTGACTTGCCCCAGATCACACAATAAGTGATAGGCGAGTAGACACTAGAGCTTGGGCCTCTTAACATAACAGTGAACACTCTCCCAAAATACCATACTGCCCAGTCCTTCCCTAGACAATCTGGGTTGTTCTCTCATCTAACAGAAGACAGAACAGAAGTGAAGGTTACTACATTCATGGAGGAGAAATGAGACATGCATACATCAAATTAGAGATCATAGGTATATGCTACCTACTACATTATCACATTCAGATAGAATATGGAAAAAGTATGGAAAGATTCATTGTTACTTTTTATTGCTCCACCTCAGGAAACATTCCTGAATCAAGTTTATTAGTCACTAAAGCGCTACTATTTTGTGTGTGTGTGTGTGTGTGTGTGTGTGTGTGTGTTTAGGTTAAGGTACCTTTTTTTTTTGAAGTATAATTGACTTATAACATTATATTAGTTTTAGGTGTACAACATAGTGATTCCATATTTTTATATATTACAAAATGATCACTACAGCAAGTCTATTTACCATCTGTCACCTTACAAAGTTATTACAGCATTATTGACTATATTCCCTATGCTATACATTACATCCCCATGACATTTATTTTACAGCTGGAAGTTTGTACCTCTTAATCTTCCTTGCCTATTTCACTTATCTCCCACTCTTTCAAGTGCTATTATTGTTTAAAATGACTCCCTCTACTCTGTTCTAAATTTTTTAACCAGTTATTTTCACCAGCCACTTATTTTTGTAAGTTAACTGTTCTATTCAGCTTGAGTGATTCAAAATATTTCCTATGAGAAAACAGGACCCTGGCTAAAAGTAGATCTTTGGTGCCAAGGCAATGGACAAAGTACTAGGAAAAAAAAAAAAAACACTTAAATGCTATCCTTTAATTTTTTTTTAAGATATAATTCACATACCATAAAATCCACACTTTTAAAGTATACAATTAAAAATAAAATAAAATGTATAATAAAGTATATAACTCAGTGGTTTTCAGTATATTTATAAAGTTGAACAAGCATCACCTCTATCTAGTTCCAGAATATTTTCATCAGCCCAAAAGGAAACTTCCATGCCCAGTAAGCAGTTGCTCCCTGTTACCCACACCTCCCAGCCACTGACAACAACCATCAATCTGTGCTCTGGCTCTATAGATTTACCTATTCTGGATATTTCATATCCAGATAAATGGAATCATATAATATGTGACCTGTTGTCTTGCTTCTTTCACTTAGCATATTTTCAAGGTTCATCCATGTTGTAGAATGAATCAGTACTTCATTACTTTTTATGCTGAATAATATTCCACAGTATGCAAATTCTACATTTTGTTTAACCATTCACTCATTGAAGGACATTTGGATTGTTTCCCCTTTTTGGCTATAATGAATAATGCTGCTGTGAACACCAGTGTACAAGTATTTGTGTGGACATAGGTTTTCAATTCTCTTGGGTGTATACCTAGAGGTGGAACTGCAGGCTTATATGGTATCTCTATGCTTAACTTTTTAAGGAACTGTCAAACTGTTTTCCAAAGCAGCTGTACCATTTTACACTCCCACCCACAATGTATGAGAGTTCCAATTTCCCTACATCTCCAACACTTGTTATTATCTATCTTCTAATTTTTTTGTTTACTGCAACTCTCACTGCCTTCCATTATTATTACATTATTCCTGTTTCTCTGCGTATAGAAAGACACTTAAACAGCTTTTCTCTAGTTCAAGTAGCTGATTTATAAGGTATATTGAGTCCAAGTTCCCATGTGAAATAAAAATTACTTAAAAAAATTTTTTTAATTAAAAAAGACTGGCTTGAATAGTCTGAAAGAGCATTCCTATTTGCCTTTACTGATGAAGACAAGAAAAATATCTGAAGAGGAGATATGTCAACTTTGTTAATAAAACAGAAATATATAAAAGCTGAAATAAGCTGAGCTACTTGAGTTAAAATTTAGCAGTTCAAACAAAGATATGAACCTTTCTGATTTGTTCTTTGTACTGATTAGGCTTTAGTCTAAAATGTTTTGGGCTCATGTTTTAAAATCAAGACAAGCATTCATGAATACTGTGCTAAAGGTAAAAAAGAAAAAAATGAGCTACAAAATGGTGAGCTATAAAAAAGGTATCTTGAAATGTCTTGCTAAGAAGAAACTAGAAGGGCAGAAAGAAAATGTAACTCAGCTAATGCTAAAAAGCCAATCCCCCAAAAAGGAATAAGGGTATTAGTTATGGCTGTAGTTCACAATTCTTACTCCTACTCTTTCCCTGCCACAGTTCTGCCCACATGTTGCCACAACAGTTGATAAGAACACTGAAAAAAATCAGTACTGCTAAAGTTGATGGCAGGACTTGGGGGTTCTATGCATATCAATCAATTTATAGAAGAGAAGTGTCTATAGGACCCTCAAATGGCCAATATAAAACACAGTAGCTCTCTGTTTTCATAGAACAAGATTTCAATTTCAAATGACTTCAAGCATATACAGCAGACTGTATAGGAATCAATAGCAACTGGAAGCTTATAGTTTTTGTGACCTTGTCCTCATGTACTTAAGTCTTCTCAAATTATAGTAGATATTTGTCCCTGGTGATGATCCAAAAAGGCAGATTTCACGATGCTCTATGAACTGGTGCTAAATTGGGGGCTCTTAATTAAGGGCCTACAGATACCTCCCACAAGACATCAGTGGACAAATTCAGGGAGGGCGGGAAGCATGAGTTTGATTGGGAAGAAATTACATATTTATTTTCACTAAACTCTAACTTAGCATTTTTATTAATTTATAAATATACAGGCAACAAACCACAGCAGTATTATCAGCATCTATGACTATAACCAATAGAAATCACAATATAGCTGTTGCAGATATCTCAAAATAGCACACTCAGAAGATGGCGGAGTAGAAGGACATGCTCTCCCTCCCTCTTTCAAGAACACCAGAATCACAGCTAACTGCTGAACAACTATCGACAGGAAGACACTGGAACTCACCAAAAAAGATACCCCACATCCAAAGACAAAGGAGAAGCCACAATGAGATGGTAGGAAGGGCACAGTCACAATAAAATCAAATCCCATAACTGCTGGGTGGGTGACTCACAAACGGGAGAACACTTATATCACAGAAGTGCACCCACTGGAGTGAAGGTTCTGAGCCCCATGTCAGGCTTCCCAACCTGGGGGTCCGGCAACGGGAGGAGGAATTCCTAGAGAATCAGACTTTGAAGGCTAGCGGGATTTGATTCCAAGACTTTGACAGGACTGGGGGAAACAGAAACTCTACTCTTGGAGGGCACACACAAAGTAGTGTGTGCACTGGGACCCAGGGGAAGGAGCAGTGACCCCACAGGAGACTGAACCAGACCTACATGCTACCCTGTTGGTGGGTCTCCTGCAGAGGCGGGGGGTGGCTGTGCCTCACTGTGAGGACAAGGACACTGGCAGCAGAAGTTCTGGGAAGTACTCCTTGGCGTGAGCCTTCCCAGAGTCGCCATTAGCTCCACCAAAGAGCCTGGCTAGGCTCCAGTGTTGGGTTGCCTCAGGCCAAACAACCAAAAGGGAGGGAACCCAGGCCGACCCATCAGCAGACAAGCGGATTAAAGTTTTACTGAGCTCTGCCCACCAGAGCAACAGCCAGCTCTACCCACCACCAGTCCCTCCCATCAGGAAACTTCCACAAGCCTCTTAGACAGCCTAATACACCAGAGGGCAGACAGCAGAAGCAAGAAGAACTACAATCCTGCAGCCTGTGGAACAAAAACCACATTCACAGAAACACAGACAAGATGAAAAGGCAGAGGGCTATGTACCAGATGAAGGAACAAGATGAAACCCCAGAAAAACAACTACATGAAACAGAGATAGGCGACCTTCCAGAAAGAGAGTTCAGAATAATGATAGTGAAGATGATCCAGGACCTCGGAAAAAGAATGGAGGCAAAGATCAAGAATGTGCAAGAAATGTTCAACAAAGATCTAGAAGAATTAAAGAACAAACAAACAGAGATGAACCATACAATAACTGAAATGAAAAATACACTAGAAGGAATCAATAGCAGAATAACTGAGGCAGAAGAACAGATAAGTGACCTGGAAGACAGAATGGTGGAATTCACTGCTGCAGAACAGAATAAAGAAAAAAGAATGAAAAGAAATGAAGACAGCCTAAGAGACCTCTGGGACAACATTAAACGCAACAACATGTGCGTTATAGGGGTCCCAGAAGGAAGAGAGAGAGAGAGAAAGGACCCGAGAAAATATTTGAAGAGATAAGAGTCGAAAATTTCCCTAACATGGGAAAGGAAATAGCCATCCAAGTCCAGGAAGTGCAGAGAGTCCCATACAGGATAAACCCAAGGAGAAACACGCCAAGAGACATAATAATCAAATTGGCAAAAATTAAAGACAAAGAAAAATTATTGAAAACAGCAAGGGAAAAACGACAAACAACCCAATCCAAAAATGGGCAGAAGACCTAAATAGACATTTCTCCAAAGAAGACATACAGATGGCCAAGAGGCACATGAAAAGCTGCTCAGCATCACTAACTGTTAGAGAAATGCAAATCACAACTACAATGAGGTATCACTTCACACCGGTTAGAATGCGTATCATCAGAAAATCTACAAACAAATGCTGGAGAGGGTGTGGAGAAAAGGGAACCCTCTTGCTCTGTTGGTGGGAATTTAAGTTGATACAGCCACTATGGAGAACTACTGAACTAAAAATAGAATTACCATATGACCCAGCAATCCCACTACTGGGCATATACCCAGAGAAAACCATAATTCAAAAAGAGTCATGTACCACAATGTTCATTGCAGCTCTATTTACAATAGCCAGGTCATGGAAGCAACCTAAATGCCCATCAACAGACGAATGGATAAAGAAGATGTGGTACATATATACAATGGAATATTACTCAGCCATAAAAAGGAACGAAATTGGGTCATTTGTAGAGATGTGGATGCATCTAGAGACTGTCATACAGAGTGAAGTAAGTCAGAAAGAGAAAAACAAATATCATATATTAACGCATATATGTGGAAACTAGAAAATGGTACAGATGAACCGGTTTGCAGAGCAGAAATTGAGACACAGAAGTAGAGAACAAACGTATGGACACCAAGGGGGGAAAGCCGCAGGGGTGGGGGGGGTTGGGGGGGTGATGAATTGGGAGATTGGGATTGACATGTATACACTGATGTGTATAAAATGGGTGACTATTAAGAAGAAAAAAATAGCACATTCATTGCTACTTAAAATTGTAATAATTATTAGATCTACCATTAGACTTTGTTATTTAATATATCGATACAGAGACCCATATTACTAATTTTTACTATTTTGAGTCTTTATTTCAGTATTCCTTTGTAACCTACTGGATTTTATCTTATGCATTTAAAAACACTATTCTATGAAAGGGAACCCTCCTACTCTGTTGCTGGGAATGTACATTGGTGCAGCCATTACAGAAACAGTATGGAGCTTCCTTAAAAAAAACTAAAAATAGAGCTACCATATGATCCAGCAATCCCACTCCTTGGCATATATCTGAAAAGATGAAAACTCTGATTTAAAAAGATACATGCACCCCAATGTTCATAGTAGCACTATTTACAATAGCCAAGACATGGAAGCAACCCAAGTGCCCATTAACAGATGAGTGATTTAAGAAAATATGAGATACACACACACACACACACACACACACACACACACACAGAGTGGAGCATTACTCAGCCATAAAAAAAAGAATAAAATATTGCCATTTGCAGCAACATGGATGGACCTAGAGAGTATCATACTAAGCGAGTCAGATAGAGAAAGACAAATATTATGATATCATTTATATGTGTAATCTAAAAAATAATACAAATGAAATTTATATACAAAACAGAAACAGCCTCAGACATAGAAAACAAATTTATAGTTACCAAAGAGAAAGGGATGGGGGGAGGGATAAATTAAGAGTATGGGATTAACAGATACTAATTACTATACATAAAATAGATAAGCAGCAAGGATTTACTATACAGCACAGTGAACTATATTCAATATCTTGTAATAACCTATACTGGAAAATAATCTGAAAATATATACATATATACATATGTATCACTGAATCACTTTGCTGTATACCTGAAACTAACACAATATTGTAAATCAACTATACTTCAATAAAAACAAAATACAAAAACAAAACAAAAAACCCACTATTCTATGGGTTGCATAATAAATATTTAACAGTATTGTTTTAATGTTAAATTTCCTGAGCACAACAATTTTAGTGAGGTTATGCAAGAGAATACATTTGTTTGTAGCAGATACATGTTAAAAAAACATTGAGAGGTGAAGTATCATGGTATCTGTAATTAAATCTTAAAAAAACACATACACACACACAAAAGAAGAGGCGTGAGAGAGAAAGAAAATATGGCAAAATATTAAGAACTGGTAAATCTAGGTGAGGGATGTACCAGTGATCATTGTACTACTAGGGCGATTTTTCTGAGAGTTTAAAAAGATGAAGAGGTGAAATAATATTCTGGGGAGGGGTCCATAGGATTCAACAGATTTCCAAAGGGATCCAAGGCACAAAAAGGGTTTTTTAAAAACCCTGCTCTAAACTCCTTACCTTTCAACTTTGCTTTCATATACCCTATGCCACAGACATGTAGGATCATTCACTTTTTCATAATACCCCAGAGTTCCTTACTTATGTGCTTCCCATTGCTTAGAATATCTAAACCTTATCCATTTTTTAATACTGAACTCAATTCAAATTTACTACATCCATGAAGGCTTCCCTGTCCTATTCCAGTCAAGGCAAATGCTTTCCTTACCCTGAAAGTACAAAGCACACTATTTCTAACATTATATATGGTAATTACTTCATATTACCTTGTAGAATGTCTTCACAATCATTGAATTCCCAAAATATCAAGCTCTCCATGAATGTTTATCAAAGGGATTAAAGGGATAGACATATGAAATGACTACATAGATGAATGATTGTCACACAACATGATCTGTGTCAATTTGCCTAATTCTCTCACTGTTACTCAATATAAATACTCAAAAACACAAGAGTGAATTTTCAGAAACCTCAAGGCCATCTTGAGACTCACATGACAGAGACTGGCAGAATTAAAACTCCAGTGACACTTCCAAAAAGAGGAACAATGTCCACACCAGTTTCAACTTGGTCACAGATAACATTCAAAAAGAATTTGACTTCCAGTACCTGTTCTTGGTAATGAAATTCATTATCCTCAATTTTCTGAATCTCTTCAAAAATTCTGTGAAAGAAGAAAATTATAATTAGGAGACATATTCAAATTTCTCATTAGAATCGTCATCAAGAAAAGAGAAGTATAAAAATAAACAGACTGTCCACGTAAACCTAAATCTTTAACATACGTTCACATGTAGCGGAATAAGGATATGGAACAAGTAAAGGAAATTAAGCAAGAAATGCCTGGAAAACCACCAAGCAGGACTAACGCATGTCTGTTGGTAGCCTGAAGGCTAAAACATATTAGGATTGACTCTTATAAGTATATATTACCTTTTTTCTGGGCCTAGCTTCTGCAGCATTTTTAAATACTGGAAGACAGTATGAGCAACCTAAAAATGAAACATCTAATTATACTTTTGCATAAAGTGATATCTATATAATTTTAAAAACCCTCCATTTTTATTACTCACCTCATAGAAATGTTCATAACCTTCATCAGTCAATGTAATAGAAATGCTGAACACTGAATAAGTAGAATTTTGCTCAAATCCTGTCTCACCATTTCCACCAAATAGTGCAAGAGCCCAGCACCTACAGTTAGGAGAAAAAATTAATCCAGTCAATATCTTGGGATTGATAGTCTACAAATACTTCAAATTAACAAAATAGGTAGGCTTTCTATGTAAAATGTGGGAAGTCCAGGCTTTGAAGCAAACATGCTTTCCAACAGTAAGTTTAAAAGTACAAATTTTTTTAAAGTACAAAGCCTCCCAAGGAATTGTACTGCATACAGGAATGATCAGAAGGAAATAACAGCCGTATTTACTTCTTTAATGGAAACACTAATATTACAACATAGTAAAACATTATCAGTTTCATGAAGCCACAGTAATTTTTTGTCGAAGAGAACAAAGTAATTTTTTGTCAAAGCGTACTTTTAATATATTGTGAAGTATGTTCTTCATACTTCATACTTCACAATATATTAAAAGTACGCTTGCTGGGAAGCATTTCTCTTTTTCTTTTTTTTAGCCGCACTGCTAGGCTTGCAGGATCTAAGTTCCCTGACAAGGGATTCAACCCAGGTCCTCAGCAGTGAAAGCGCGGAGTCCCAACCACTGGGACCGCCAGGGAATTCCCCTGGGAGGCATTTCTTGCATCCCTTTTTGAGCCGTCTCCCAAGGGAAGCCTTAAAAAACACTTCCGATACTTCCCTACTTAGAATGTTAAGTGGGCTCTTTGAGACCATCAGCTAACCTGCACAGGTTATCTAAAAAAGAAGCAATAAGACTGTATCTTTTCCTGACTAGAATAATCCTGAAAGTCTAAAATAAGGAGAGAGGAGGCCAGAATGAAAAACTTGAAATTCTAATAAAGTTCAGTAAGGTAAAAAGGTTATGCAAATCTCAAATCACATTACATTTATTGTGTAAGGCATATATGTACTTAACGTCATTCATTATTTTTCTAATAAGCCTGCCCTCTCAGCTTTCTTTTAATAATCTAGTACACATCAATATTTTAAAGTCTTATTTAAATTTCTCAACTACCTTCCATTCTTGAATAGTGTATAGAAAAATCAAGCAAGGAATTACTTTAATGTGTTTTGGTCCTGATTCTAAAGCTGTATTTCTATTATTTGGCTAGGCAACTTAAACAAGTGCTTAAATGCTTTAGGAAACATGGCTAACATACTGCTAACATGGCTGCATATACTGTTCACAGTCTCCCATATTTATATGATTTATCTGCCCAGTGAAGTTTTCATTAAAGTCTACCTTCTGGGTTGGGAAAGCCTGGAGATCCACATCATTTAAATAATTGACTTCATTATTATTCAAATCCAAATTCTTGATTAGAGCTAAACTTTCATGTAATTCTGGACTCTAGTTATGAATTTAAAAATTTTGTGTACAACTATAATACTTCCAACATGGGCTAAAAGGTGGCTTCCAAGGAAATATACAAATATGATATGGCCATTACAATAATCTAGGTTATGAAGAGACTTTAATTATTAGATTTGAATCTACGCTTCCTGGCAGACAAAGCAAAAAAAGAAAAGAATGGGTTATATAACACTTGTCCATTATTTTTCAGAGATTGCTACACTGAAAATACTTATTAATTAAATACTTGCTTTTTTCTAAGGTAAGAAAGAATGCTGCCTTTGCCTTCATGTCCAACCAGCCAAGAGATATAATGAAGCGGCTTCACCCTTTAAAAAAAAAGTTAAGGTCAGAAATTTTTAAAAATTAAGGTATAAATACCTTAATTTTACTTTAGAAAATCTTACTTCTGAGATTGATATTTGAGAATGTGATTACAAACTTATTTTCACATAAATTCTACTAAATATGAAACTATAATTAATTTGACAGCAGCAAGATAAAAATAGAAAACATGGTGAAATTTAACTTTTCATCTGAAATCACTGAATAAGTACAAATATTCCAAAATTTAAGAATTCTTTTGGATACTACTTTTTCTTTTGGATACCAATCTTACTTCTTTTCATGGTAAAATCTTTCATTATTTTTTCACCCAAAATAGAAATAATATAGATTCTTTATCATTTTAGAATCTGATGCAGATATGAATCATTCTGTATCCTTAAAAGCTTTCAACATTGCATCAGGCTCTGTGGTAAACTGAAATTGCTTTATGGGTCAGAAAATCTAGCTTGTAGTTTTAGTTATTCCTGTAAGTAAGTGCATGATCTTGAGCAAAAGACTTAATCTCACTCTATTTTCTTTTTTTCTCTACTTGCCTAACTACTTACTCATAGGCTTTTCAGGAAAATGCAATAACAGATGTAAAAAATATCTTATATAATAATATACATCAATAGTCTGAGTAGTTGTTTATGTGTTATTCACATCATCTTTTCCCACTGGCTTCTACTATAATTTTGGGAATATATTCCTACCAAAAATATACAGAAAAATCAAGCTAGGAAATCTAAACATTCTTAAATTCTAAACTTAGTTTAGAGAATTATACTCAGTAAACTCTTAAAAGTCACTGTTTAAAATATGAATTTGAAAAAAAACATAAAATATGAATGACATATTTTAGATTTCATCTATCCTAAAACTGACATAGAGGAGCAAATCAGTTAAAGAATGAACCCAGTTGAATACATAACATTTGCATGTGACCAAATCTAATTGTACTGTATTTGGTAACTCTGGAGGGAGAAACACTTGCTTCTTTGTAAAAAAATAAAATCATTCCCCCAAAAGCTAATTTAGTGGGAGTTCACATATTTGGGATAAACATCAGGTTAAAACAAATATACAGTTCATTAAAAAAATAATAATAACTGGATCAAAACATACAGAAATGGTAACAGTCTTTGGAAAACAGAATCATGGATGACTTTTTTCTACTTTTCAGTAGTTTTCAAGATTTCTACAATGAATTACCTTAGTAATCAGGCAGAAGATAAACAAGGCTTTGTTAATTAACAAGAAATGCAAAAAATGGGAAAAATGGTATACATAGTATAATTCTATTTCCATTAAAAAAGATATGTTTTATATTCATTATTTTAATGTCTGAAGGATATATATGGAACTATTAATGTTGGGCATATCTTTGAGGACAGAGGAGAAGCAGAGCTTTACCTTTTACTTAATACTCTTTTGTCCTCAACATTTTACAAGCATATTACTCTTATAATATAAATTTAAAACAAATGGAATAAACTTTTAAATATGCATGTAATCATTTTAACACTTTTTGGGATACTCTAACATAACTATACAACCAATGGACATTACTTTTTCCTATATTATCCTTGCACTAAAAAAAAGTAAGTAGACAATACACACGTTCTCTGCTTTCTCACTGGAGGCGTACTGTTCTTGTTAACTTCACGGGACTTGATTGTTAAAAGCATTTTTTACTGAGCTTAAAGCAATACACATTACTTTTCTTTCCTTCTGCTTGTATGTGTCTCTTCTTGGGTTTGTTTTGTTCGTTAGTTTTAGAAACTTAAGTTAAATTTTTATCAGTTCATTAGCATTTATTTCCAATGAGAAAAGCATTTGTAGCCATTGACTGATCCTTATCTTTAAGGAACTTCTTAGCCCATGTATATTGCTCATGTAAAATAATTATATAAATAAATTGAAGTGTTTTCCTAATTTCTAAAAATCTGACCTAACTCATTCCCAACTCAAGTAGGTCCTTGAGATTTATGCTGTAGTTGTATTTCAGGCTCAAAATTATTTAACTTTACTTTTGACAAGATCAAACTAAACGGCCACCACTGACAAATAAATCATAAGCTAACATATATTTGTACTCAAAGTGCTAAAGAAAATAATTACAAAAGTTAGCATTCACACTAATATACTTAAATTCAAAGACTCAGGAAAGGCAACTAATTATAAGACTCTAGCTTTTATACCCAAGAAGACATTAAAATATATAGCAAAGGCTTGAACAATCCAGGAGTTAGTGAGGTCCTAGTTTACCATGTTACCTGTGTTTATAAATCCGGAATGCCCAAATTTAAACCATTTAGTATGCTTTTAAAATATGATTTTCACTCAGTATCTAGTGGAGTAAATTTGCCTTTGAACTCTTACCTGTAATGTTGCTGTTGAGGGGGAAGTGCCCATGTGATGGTCAGAGCATGAATTTTTCTGATTGGAACAACTGAACAAAAATATTTTTCAGAAGAACAGATATAAGTGTTTCTCTATAACTTATATATACTATGTTACATGAAATTTTTTTAAATTCAATATATTTCATCCTCCAATAAGCATGGGAAAGTTAAATATAATGCAATTATTATTTCAAGTTGCCAATTTTCCAATTTGAATAATGCAATTTTTGTAAATTTCTTTTCAATTTGGTTTCATAGATAGAGAAGGCATGGATAAAAGAACTATGAAAATAGGCAAGCCCCTGAAGATGGATCCCTTCTTGCAAGAACGGGTACAGGACTAGGAGTCAGGAGACCCATGGCTGAAATCCAGCCCTACTACTATCTTGCTATCTGTGTTTATACAACCTTGAGAAAATCACTTGCATTTAACTCATTCTGAATCTGTTATGGTATGACGAGTGGGGTAGGCTGAAGTAACTCTAAGATTCTTCCCAGTGCTTCCCATTCTTCTATGATTCTTTGAAGAGAAAATCTACAGCCAGGAAGAATACAACCAAAAATAAGTTGTCTCTGGGAAGAGTCAGCTTAGATAAAATGGGGCCAGCAGCAGATAAAGAGTGTGACAAGTCATTGGTCAGAGAAAGGGAAGAGGAAAGAGACTGGCAATGGGGTGAAGGAGAAGAAGGGAATAACTAGGCAATTAGGAGAAAGAAAAAAATCTGCCATGATAAAAAGAGCAAAGAAAGAGAAATAGTGAATTAGGAATGTTTCTGCAATATTCACTATGGGCAAACTGTTAAGTAAGTTATAGCATAACCATGCGATGGCTCATTGAGCAGTTATTACAAATATAATATTAAATGAAATAAGCAAGAGATAGAGTGTATATACTTTATAATCTCAACTACATTAAGAAAATATACTTACAGAAACTCAAAAGGAAATCTGCCAAAACCACTTCTCTAGATGGTAAGATTTAAGGGTAACTCCCCCCACCCATTTTTTTTTACACTAAATCTGCCTTCATTTAACAAAAATTGGTTTTATAATGAAGATAAAAGGAAATTATTTCCAAAGTGTTTTCCCATCCTCTATTTTTCTCTTTTAAAGGCAAAAAAGAGCAGAATATAGATAAAAACAAAATAGGAAAGAAACAAAAAACCAAGAACAAAAGGGAACAAGAAGAAAATAGGGAGAAAGCATGAAACAGACTCAAGTAGCATTAAGGTGCCAAACCAATGAAACTGCTACTAGTTAGTGGCCTGCTATCTGTCACTAGTTGGATTTCCACTGTCTACTCCCTTTCCAATCCAGCTGTACTTTCTGCTGTATTCTCATTTTCAAAGAAAATTGGCAGCCTCAGTTAAGTTTTAGAGAATGTGCTAAAGTTATTTCAAACAGTTTTAAACCTTTGGTTCACGAACCTCTATAAAGTTTGTTAAATGCTGGTGTGTCAAATGGATCCGTTAAATGGCCAAAGTTTGGTTTGGGTAACCCACTGAAAATAAAACAAATACATTAAAATTTAATTGGCAAAAGCCTTTATAAGCAGTATCTTTAGGGATGCCTAAACTGATAGGTTTTTATAGTCTATTCTACATACTCCTGGCTGAAAAGCATTCTAGGCATAAGCGAATAGATGGCAACAAAGCCACAAAATCCTGAACTACACAAACTATTCTTAACCTCAGCCCCAATAACTCAAATACTTTTAAAACTCACAGGAGACAGAAAACAATGAATTGAAGGGACCTCCCCTCCCAATATTTACTGTCTCTATCAGTCTCATCCAACTTCAGTTCTCCTCTTAATACAAAGCCATTTCAGAAAGAAAACTTACACTAGAGATTTTTTTTTAATCCAAGAAATATACATGGAGAGATTCTTACATATAAAGTACAATATTAGGCACTGTAGTATTTGAGAAACTTGGACTCTTCCTTCTAGAGGCTTCCCACCTGGTTGAATATATTGTAACTAATATTTCTTCTAAAATATGGTCAGTATGAATCAGTATTAATTACCTAGAACACTTTTTAACCCGTCTGATTAAGGAACCAAAGTTCTTAGTGAATAATATGTAAAAGCACTTTTTTTAATTTCAAATTCTTATTAGGAATTGATTGACAAGACCTAATGAATCCGTCTATTCAATATACCTCTGATTTTATTAGTAAAGTTTCACAGTGAAACACATTTCAATCTGCCATTTGACATTTCCATAGCTAATACTCATTTCTTATCAAAACAAACAAAAACAAATTAAATAACCTCATAACTTTGGCATGGCTTTCATTATCTTAATTAGCATACTTAAAAGTATTACTAATTATCAACAGAAGTTTACATAAAGCCAAGATAATAATAACCAATCTGTTGTTATTACAAATTATTCCAACATTTTTAAAGCTAATTTTTCTTTCATAAATTTAAAACAAATTGTCTTGGAATGAAGAACTGGAAAGAGTCTAGCTTACTCACCTGATGCAAGAAAAAATAATCTGATTTCATTTAGTTTACTAAAATGCAAACTGCTAAGAGTGGGAAGAGACACTTTGCTTGAGAATTAAATTTTCTGTATTCTTTGCAACAAAAAATGTAACAATAAAGTATCTTTTAAATATTTGTATTATTTTGATGAATTTGAGGTGGACAAAATATAGTAGCTTTCTGAACTAGAACCCTACATCCAATTTCTAATAAAAGGCAATTTGATTCAACTACAATATATGCAATAGACTTTTCAGGCAATATGTAAAGTCAGTCATCAACTACGAGATTATTTTGTTTATGGGGAAAAAGCATTCCAAGTTCCAAACAACTGACTTTAAAAAACAAACCTTCAGAACTTAATTTGTTCTGAGGCAGGGGATACGTATATGTATATGCTACCTCTCAATACAATATTTGCTTTCATATCATAATTTCAAGCACTGTACACAGTAACAGAAAAGCTCTGAATAAATGTAAAAGGAGTCACAAATTCTTCAGAGTTACTGCTTACTATAAGTTTACAAGCTTATAAGTTCTGAACTACAGAAACTATGGGATCTTTGGTTATCTTAGTTTTCCCACTCAAAGGCTGTGCAATCTTGCTAAACTACTTTAGTTCTTAATATAATCACCTGTTTAAAAAAAAATAAACTAAAAGCAAAAACCTCTGTGATTCATACGGGAAGATATGAATCTTTAACTCTTTAACTTTAGCCTCTTTAACTCTATAGGTGTATGATTTATGAAAATAAATGTCTTACTTGTTTGGTATCTGAGAGAAGATTTCAGTCACCCACTTTTCTAAAGTATCCAGTGTTTCTTCGTGGAGAGGGCAGGAAGGAGACAGGGAAAGGCAGTGTTGTTATTAAAGGTAGAAATGCAATTATATTTCTCACAGATCTTTAACTATAAAACAAAGGAATACTTTAGTTTGGGCATCACTTGCCACTCCTTAATCAGTAATAGGAAAAATAATATTTAAGAAAACCTTGAGACACATATAATTTTGTTAAGACTCCTTTATTCTTTCTCCCTGGCAAAGTTAGAAAAAACACACAAGTAGAAAAAAAGTTTTTGTTTATCATTAGGCTAGATGAAGGACCAAGAGATAAAAATACATCAATCATCCTCCTACCCCATTCCAAAACTTACTTCCTCTAGGAAGGTTTCTCTTAATTAACCTACACTACCCTTCTCAGCAGCTCATCAGTACTATTATACTCCATTTACTTTACATTAATTTACACTTGCTGTGGTTTTAATATATGTCTTCTTAGGCTGATATGATTTCTATCTTCTTTTGATTATTTTCTTATATTTCATAGAAATTCTTCTGAAATTTCTAGTAAAACAGGAGATCTAAATGAAAAAGGAAACCTTTTAGCTTTATCCCAGTGACTCGTTACCATCACTGGATAGTATTTGTTAGTTTCACCAGCTACATGACTTTCACTAATTCTCAAAAGAGATGCCCCAGTATATAAATACAAGATGCAAATTAGACTAATCAAGTTCTGAATTTACTCTATACTATTTATACTGATATTTAACTCTTAAATGATATAATAAATGCTGAAGCTCCGAAATCAACTGACTCTAGATTGGACAAGGTTTTCTAATCAAACACGTGGGGCTTATTTTAGAAATCTGCAACAAGCGTTAATATGCTCATATTTGTTATCACAGAGGAAGAGGATGAAAAAGAATCAATACCTAGTTGAAGAAAAATGCATGTTCATGACAGATTTGAAAACAAAAATTAAAAATTGCAAATTAATATTACATACCAAACATAGAATTGCCTATTTTAATAAGTGCTGTAAAAGGAATCTAGAAGCATATTTGTAGTTTGAGTGCCATACCATATCTGTAACTTTATGTTCAAGTTAACTTTAGTGGACTACTTTTGATCCTAAACACAAAAATATTTTATAATTAAGTGCCAAGTCAGCTCTGATCTTAATTTTGACAATGAGAGACCAAAATTTTATAAAAAGAAGAATCACATTAGGGAGAGAGGATTAGTTTTTCAAAAAGAAATATACAAACTATAAGGTATTGACATATCAAAATGAATAGTTCAGCAAATGACTGACTTTGAAAAACAGCCTAAGGAGATTAAAATATAAAGAAAACAAAAGAAAGGTACTATGATTTCTTTAATGAGAAAAGTTGACACAACATTATTTTCAGTAATGATAAAAGAAGGAAAAGAGTAGAGGTATTGACCAGTATTATTACATTTAAGATACTTCTGCTAGCATCACCATGACAGACTTCAATTAATCATGTCATTTTACTGAACCCTATGTAAGGATGAAAAGACAAACACTGTGCCCTTTAAGAGTTTATGATTAATACAGATTAAATGCAAAACCAGAGATAACAGAGGCAGCAGCCAAATGTGGCTTAAAAGGCCAATTCATGGGACTTCCCAGTGGCGCAGTGGTTAAGAATCTGCCTGCCAATGCAGGGGAAACGGGTTCGAGCCCTGGTCTGGGAAGATCCCACATGCTGAGGAGCAAACTAAGCCCATGTGCCACAACTACTGAGCCCGTGTGCCACAACTACTGAAGTTCATGCACCTAGAGACCATGCTCCACAAAAAAGAGAAGCCATCGCAATTAGAAGCCCGCAAACTGCAACGAAGAATCGCCCCCGCTCGCCGCAACCAGAGAAAGCCTGCACACAGCAATGAAGGCCCAACACAGCCAAAATTAAATAAATAAATAAATAAGTTTATTAAAAAAGAAAAAACAATTCATGATCAATCAGTACATTAATACACTCATAGACTAGCCTGGAGTTAAGACCTATGTCTATAAAAGAAAAAACATTTGCCTGAGAATCAGATGATTTTGTGCTTCCCTGAGCTTTGCCTCTTCAAATTCTGATTTTCTTTAGTTCATATTAGGATCAAGCACTAAAGTATTGTAAATTAACAGTGAACTGCAACATTGATACGACAGACAAATCCTAAGAAAGCACTACTTCCAAATAATTTTAAGGGCCATAGTAGACAATATTACCTTTGGATTGAACCACTAAAGTCATGTAATGAGCAGAATAGTAACGCATCCAGAATTCTCTCAATCTAGCATGTGTATCAATATTATTTCTTTTTGGTTCATGTTTGAGAGTCTCAGCATTTCCTATAAAAAGATGGAAAAGATTATAGAAATAACTAAGTTTATTAAGTCTCCACACTGACAATGCATCCTTTGCCACTATATTTAACTAATGAAATAACCCAAGTGACTCAAAATATTGAAACAGTGTATAATAATAAGACAAAAATTCATAAGAAACAATTTCAAAGTATATTTTAACACATAAGGAATTAATCTCTAGTTGGCAATACCTTAACAACAGTAATTGCCTTAAGCTTCCTTTCTTAATAATTAGTCTACTATTAGGTTTTATCTCTTAATTATTTTAGTAATATTCTGTATAATTCTTAAAAATAAACCACATAAAGCAAGGATGACATACAAAGTGTATATAACTGTACAAACAAGCAAACAAGCAAATCATCCTTTGAATGAAGTACCATTTAGATCAACTCATTCCAGATTCTACTCTGTGGTCAAGAGGATTAATATAAGGCTATAATAACTGAATTCTAACACTAAGAAAAAGCCATAATAACTGAAATCTAACACTAAGAAAAAACCATTATGAAAAACCAGATACCATTTAAACAGCTTAACAATTAAACAAAATTAGGTCACAGCTCAAAAGCTACTAGAGAAATTATTGCTGAATCTCTGTTGATAACTGGAAATGTCAGGTTGGGGAAGAGCACACACTTTATAACCAGATAAACAGAGGTTCAAATCCCACATCCACCACTATCATATTTAAGAAAATTAACTTCTCTGAGCCTGTTTCTTTATCTTTAAATGGAGATTATAATGGTACCAAGCTCGTAACATTGTTATGATGATTGAATGGGATAATCATGTAGTGTTACCAGAGCATCTGGCACCCAGAAAACATTCACAAAATGTTAGGTGCTATTCCTCATATATCCAATGTTAGAGAACCAAATATAGGCATGCTGAACTACTTTCTATTTGAAAAGCTTCCTACCTACCCTAAAAGGTAAAAGGTACCTAGCTACCCTACCTTTATAACTTTCCATTCTTTATAAACTTTTCATATTCTCAATCTTCCTTAACTAGAAAACATGAAGTAGATGAAGTATTTAGTATCTTACCCCAAAAAAATTTCCCCATAGGATGTCCAGGTCTAGCAAGGCTTCCAAACAACATTTCCTTTCTGTTTGCATCAGAGGGTCTTGCAAGTTGATATTCTGTCAGTTTTAAGGAAACACTTTTAATAAAATGAAATTCAGTATCTTGCTTTATTATCTGGAAATTCAAGCTTAAAGAACTGAAAGTAAGGAAGTAACAAAAATTAATTTTATGAATAAAGTGTAGTAAGACTGAAGCAGGGAAATCAATGATCTAGGACAAGTTCTGTGACTTAACATATTCTCTAACTTTGGGTAGTCAATTCACCTTTCTAGAGATTTTCCCTTATTTTCAAATGAAACAGGCAGTTAATAATCTGAAGGTTATTATTGTGAGAACTAAAGTACTGCCTGCCATATCAGTAAACAAAAGATGTTGCAGCCATCAAGCCATCACATTACAGCCACAGGGACGGTGCGCCCTCAGGAAGCTCAGGATGAGAAAACATAGGATACTGGACCCAGATAGCTGCGGTGCCTATCAAAGGAATGATTTCAGTGAGCCCAGACTCTTGCATCTTCCCGTACATAGAAAAGCGCTAAATTCCTTAACTTGAGATATCTCAGTTTCTTTTACTAACAGTAATCTTCTGATGTTCCGACTACCTGGTCTTTTGTTGCAAAAAAATCCTATATATCCTAGCTCCCCCGCTTGCCTCTTTGGAACAGTTTTCTCAGCGTTATCTGAGATGCTGTGTCCCAGGCTTGAAGTCCTCAGAAAATCCACCAAATAAAACATAACTCTCAACTTTTAGGTTGTGCTCTTTTTTTCAGTCAACAGATGCTATGTCCAAGATCTTACTGATGAAAGTGCCAAGAAAATGTTAAATCAAACTCCTTACTGTCTGGGAAGTTTGTCATATATATTGTTTAAATCTCCTCCAAAGCCAACTGTGTTGGTAATAAAGTATTAATGGTTAAAAACAATCACTTTGAAGTCAGAAGTATCTTGGCTAGAATCCAAGTTCTGCCATTTACTAAACTATACAACCTTGAGAAAGTTATCTAACTTCCCTGATTCTATTTCTCATTTATAGAATGGAGTTACAAGTACCTAGCTCACAGGATTCTTATAAGAATTAAATAAGATATATTCCTTCAACAAGTATTTACTGAACATCATGCAGCAGGTACTACTAAAACTAGCTGCTGGAGGCAGAAGGTTCAGAATCAAAGCAGAGGCAAGATATCAGGCCGAAGAGTTAAGAAACAATTTTTGAAAGAGCACTTCTAAGCCTCAGTTTCATTGTATGTCAAATAAGGATAATGGAGGTAATAATCATAACAATGCACATAATAAGTGCTCAATAAATGTTAGCTATTTTGGGGGGGGGGCTTCCCTGGTGGCGCAGTGGTTGAGAGTCTGCCTGCCGATGCAGGGGACACGGGTTTGTGCCCCGGTCCGGGAAGTTCCCACATGCCACAGAGCGGCTGGGCCCGTGAGCCATGGCCATTGAGCCTGTGCATCCGGAGCCTGTGCTCCGCAACGGGAGAGACCACAACAGTGAGAGGCCCACATACCACAAAAAAAAAAAAAAAATGTTAGCTATTTTTTTTTAATCATAGGAGTAATGGTAAGGTATTACAAATGTTTAATAAGGAGAGTAACATTATCAGATCTGGACTTCACTAAGTTCATTCTGGTTGTAAATGTGGAAGCAAAAGTATAGACAGGGAAACTGATTAGAGGCCATCACTGTTATACTTGGTAAAGAGAGTGGAAACTAAAGTGGTGACAGAAGAGATGGAAAGAAGCAAAAGTATATTCAATAAAACACTTCAGTTATAAGCCATGAAGTCTAAATCAAAGATGAGACAGTAAAAAAATATATACATTTATAATTTCCATACCTGGAAAACATATATAGTAAAAAAATATATACATTGCTTCAACAGAGTAAATTTTTTAAATCTCTGTAAAAATTATGAAGATATGGCTGTAACACAGAAGAAACAATTCCATTATTAAGGTGACAGGCTGAATAATGGCTCCCAAAGATGGCCACATCTTAATCTCCAAAACCTGTGAATGTGTTACCTTATGTGGTAAAAGGAACTTTGCAGTGTGATTAAAGATCTTGAGAAGGGGAGATTATCCTGAATTATCTGGGTCCCAATGTAATCATAGGGTCCTTAAAAGAGAGAGGTAAGAGGATCAAAGACAGAAGATATAAAGACAGAAGCAGAAGTCAGATAGCAAAGAAGATTCTACACCCATGGCTCTTCAGATAGTGAAAGGAGCCATAGTCTAGGAAAGTAGGTGGTATCTAGAAGGTGCAAAAGGCAAGGAAACAGATTCTCCCTTGGAGGCTCCAAAAGGAATGCAGCCCTGAGGAAATATTTTAGACTTCTGACCTCCAAAAGTTTAAGAAAATAAATCTGTTGTTATTTTAACCCTGAGTTTCTGGTAATTTGTTACAGCAGCAACAGAAAACTAATGGAGTAGACATATAAACATACCTACAAAAAGTGATTTAGTACCTCCTACAACTGATAAAAATAGAGTATAAATACTGAACACTTAGAGAACACACTCAACCACTTGATTATGTAAAAAAAGTCTTTGGCCATATCCTCAGTCTCAATTACTAAGGTACAATATGCAGGCAATTAAACATGCTTATGTAAAAGTATGAACAATCATTAAAATAAAGAGCTAATCATTAAAAATAATTTTTTTCTCTATAATTTTCTTTTAGCAATAAGTTAATCCCATTTTAAAACCTACCCTGTGGACATTTATGAGCTCCTGTGATTAAATGTATTCAAGAAAATTATAAAACACTGAACAGACCTATCTGCATTGTGCAAATAAATGCTTATAAATTTGTGTGTATAACCACTCCACTAAAAGATTAGACCAAAAACAGATTGTCGATGCAGGGCATGGTGATAAAGTAACGAAGGTAAAACAAGATAATAAATTTAAAACTCAGGAAAGAATCTCTTCTATAAGCAGGTGGAGAGGAATAAAGGAAAAAGAAAATGAAAAGATGATTCTACCAGGATAGCTGAACTTCCTTTCAACTCCTCTCACATTGAATGGGCCATCCAAGCATGCAGGCAACTAAAAACATGCGAATGAGATGAGAATGATAGAATAAAGACTATCACATCTGAATAGAAGAAAATAACATCTGATTATTGAGCTTTCAAAAATAGATCTCATTATTTGCAGATATTGATTTTGGAAAAAAGAAAAGCTAAGATGTATGAATATAATACTGACTTAGACCTGGCCTAGAGCTGTTAACTCTTAATGGTCTGCGTACTATACACGTTAACATGTCAAACTGTTAAACATTTTGTGGTTTTAGCCAAGATAAATTTATACTGTGTTCACAATAAATATCTATCAATGTATAAATATTGAGTCTCCAAATGATCTTGTTGTATATTCATAGAATCTAAACTTAGCTCTTGTCTTATTTATAATTTTCTGATGTCTTATAAATGCAAATAAAAGAATAATACATCATAAACAGTATGCTAAAAAGCAAAACTGGCTAATGAATACTAGTTTATTATACAAGTTAAAATTTAAGACCTCTCCCATCTCCCTAATCTCAAGTAAATCCTTCATACTTAGAAGGTTAAGTAACTAATGATATATACCTAGCTATTTATATCAGATCACAAATTGAAATCTAGGTCTCCTATCATCAAAAACAAACAAAAAAACAGAGCCTTTAGCTTAAGTTCATCTTAAACCAAAACGACTTATTGTATGTGAGTGTGTGTGTACATATCATATATCACATATGTACATATATTTCTGCATAATATTCAAAATATAATAAAATATATTCTGAATTAAACTTGTAAAATTAAATTAGACGTTTAATCTTTCTTTTTTGGCCGCACCGCACAGCTTGCGAGATCTTAGTTTGCCGACCATGGATTGAACGTGGGCCCTGGCAGTAAAGCGCTGAATCCTACCACTGGACTGCCATGGAATTCCCTAGACGTCTAACCTTTTAAATGCCAATTTCGACCCACTCTAGAAACTGTATAAAGAAAAACACACTTGAAAGAATTAAAGACACAGAATATAGTTCCTAGGTCCCAAAAAGTAGGGAAGGCTTTTGGAGTTTTCCTTAGTTATTTTGGTTTTTCATGTATTCAACAAATACTTATCTGGGCCTATGAAAAAACAGACACTGTGGGTAGGCAAGTAACAAAAATGAAGAAAATAAATCCTTGATTATAAGGAGCTACTAGAACCAGGAGGAATCTAACTCCATTCCACCCTCTTTTACAAATAAATTGAGGGCCACAGTTAGTGACATTTCTATAAGTAAAACACAGTTTGCTGACTTCAAGACAGTTCTTTCCAGCCATCTGCAGTTTATTCAGCCTAGTGAACGCAATAAGTGATTATTAGAACTAGACAATCAAGCCAAGAGGGAAAATGCTACAAAGGGAAGAACTAGTACAGAAACCTGGCCTCTTCAGCTATGCAAGCCAAGCCTAACCTATGTGAACTAGAAATCCCCCCAAGTCTACTGTCACATGTTTCTAATACTAAAATAAGGAAGCAGGGTTAATCTGCAGTGGTGCTATTTACTGGTACTTTGTAATTAAGGGATATGTGCAGCACACTTCTCTAATGAACCTGCACCCCATAGAGACACACAGCCTTCCTTACGGTCTTCAGTATTTAAATCACAAAGATAAGAAAAACTGTCAAAAAGTAAAATTAAACGCATGTCCTGTTCAGGAGTTTATAGTTTCTTCATCCATAAACATACCACGATTGTTTTCAGAACTACAGAAACTCAACCCACAAAGCACTGACACACAGAGGCAACAAAAAATAAGCTATTTAAATATCAGGATGGTGCTTAAAATAAAGCCTCAGAGAAAATGCCTCTTCATACAAACAGAGTATGTGAACTTTTAAAGTTTTAACACCCAGTATTAGCTTTAAGAATTAGGCTCTTATCCTGCAAAAGGTCAGTCACTGTGGTAAAACCCTCAAAAAACAAAGGCTGAAAAATCGAAAATCTACCATTCTTTGACTTATTTCAAATATATACTGAATTAGACATTTAATGGCTTCAAAAATAAACATGACATATCTATTTTAACTTAGCCCTTTATAATATAAAGAGTGACAAAGAATAGTAAATGTGCTAAACGACTGGATCAATGAAGGAAAAAGCAGCAAGACATAAAGCACTTACCACTATCAACAGCTTCAACTTCCCGGTCAATTGCATCTCTGATCATTAGTGGATGGATGAAGAATTGGGCCCATCTGAAAAAAAAAAAAAACTGTTTGGTAAAAGCTTTTCATCAGTCAACATCTACTTTTTTTAATTAAGAAGCTTTACTAAGATGGAGATTTAGTTCATAATCATGCATATAAAACCTAAACAATACACAGTATTTCTAGATTTTAAAGTCTACAAACTACCTTTTTTCTATTATGAAATATAATACCCAGACAGAAAAGTATTATATATAAAACATGGGCATATAGACTATAAGGTAAACACCTGAGTGGCCACCACTCAGATCAAGAAATAGACCACTGTCAGAACTCTAGAAGAACCCAGCACCCACCTTATCCTCAGAGTTAATATCATGAATGTTACAGGTATCACTTCTCTGCTTTTCTTGATAGTTTTACCACATATATATGTATTTCTAGGCTGGTGTTTCTTGATCTTTTTTTTTTCCATTATCAACCCTAAGTAGCCTTTTCAGAAATTTTCTTCTAATCACTCCCCTATGACATTTTTACACACATATACAATCTGTTTACATATTTTATGTGTATCTGTGATTTTATAAATAAAAAGTATCTGAGGCCTACTTTTTTTAACTTTTTAAGTTAAAATTTTTTTTAATTAATTTATTTTTGGCCGTGTTGGGTCTTCAGTGCTGCATGTGGGCTTTCTCTAGTTGTGGCGAGCGGGGTCTACTCTTCGTTGTGATGCGCGGGCTTCTCATTGCAGTGGCTTCTCTTGTTGTGAAACACGGGCTCTAGGTGCACGGGCTTCAGTAGTTGTGGCACACGGGCTCAGGAGTTGTGGCTCGCTGGCTCTAGAGCGCAGGTTCAGTACTTGTGGTGCACAGGCTTAGTTGCTCCACAGAATGTGGGATCCTCTCAGACCAGGGATTGAACCTGTGTCCCCCGCATTGGCAGGCGGATTCTTAACCACTGCACCACCAGGGAAATCCCAAGTTAAAATTTTAAAGGCTATTAGTATTTCACTTAATTTTATATCTGTATTTGCTGTTTAATGTAATATATTCCTTATATAAATTGTGATGCATCAAATTACATATGCAAATTAACAATTTATATAATAACAGCAATGCAATCAAGTTTTTAAGAAATTAAACTCATTTTTCCAACAAAACACATTGAAAAAATTAATTTCTTACAATATTTAATAAACTTTGAACTTTTGCTTGCTCTGAGAAGAAACTTTTAATTTAATTAGCTACTAGATACTCATTAAAATATTACTGACATTTTTTTCTTGTCGGTACTTAGTATAACTAATGAAGGGTTGAATAACTTTTGTTGAACTAAATAATAAAACAGAATATTTTTATTTAATTCTAAAAATCAAAGTCACACACAAAAGCAGAGAGAGGATCAAACATAACATCCACAAGGCAGCCAATGGCAACCAACTGACACACACAGACCACCTCTAGTGATGACTTCAAGATCAGTCATTTGAAAGTCCTCCAATCATCTATCCACCACAATTTTGTACCCCTGACCTTGCAGACTCTCTGCATATCTTCCACAAAGTCAATGTCAGAGTAAATGGTGCTCAGGTGATATTTGAGAAAACTCAAAAAGAAATCAAACACTAAGATTTTGCAGGTAGGGTTAAGCTTTGGAGGGCCACAAACCATTATAATATCAAATGTTTTTTCACCTTCAAGACCAATTTTTGCCACCAAAAGAAACAGTATGAACCCTGCCAAGAATGCATGTTCTAGACAATATAGGTTCGTTTTTGAACTTCATATAAATGGATATACAGTGTATGTATTCTTTGAGTGATTTATTTAACTCAACACTCTTTTTAGTAGTCATTCATGATGCTACATGTGGCTGTGGATCATTTATTTTCATTGCAGTAGAATATTCCACTGTATGAATTTATTCATCCATTCTACTGCTGGTAGACATTTGGGCTGGTTCTGGGTTTGAACCATTACAAACAATGCTGCCATAAACATTCTTATAAATATGTACCATGGCACATGTTCACAAATTTGTCTAAATATATATCTGAGAAAGGAACTCCTAGGTAATAGTATATGCATCAAATGTTCTACATCACTAGGTAATAATCAAACTTTTCCAAAGTGATTGTGCCCATCTACACTTGCATCAGATCATCCTCCAATCCTCTACAACATCACCCTCACTTGGTATTGTCAGACTAAAATTTTCTGCAACTTTTAGGAGGATAGTTAAACCTCATAATGGTTTTAATTTACATTTTCCTGATTGAACATTTTATATATTTATTAATAATTTGAATTTCTTATCTTGTAAAATGCCTGTTTAAGGGTTTTTTTCTATTGGGTTGTATTTTTCTTACTGATCATAATAATATATATATAATTATCCATTTATATGATATTATCATATATAAATTATGTTACATACAATTACATATATAATCTAATAATTAAATCTCTGGTAGTTATTCTAAATATAAGTCCTCTGTTACTTACATGTGTTGCAAATATATTCTCCCACTTTATACTTGCTTTTTTCATACTCTATGTTATCTTTAGATGAACATAATGTACTATCATTTTTCTTTACGTTTTGTTTTTGCATCTTGTTTGATAATCCTTACCTAAGGCTAAAGTCAAGCTTACCTATAAAACTTTTAATTGTACTTTTCACTTTTTGGTCTATAATCCACATAGAATTGATTTTTTTGTGCATGTTGTGAGATAGGGAGTCAATTTTGGTTTTGCCTTTATAGAAGCCCAACTGTCTCGGCATCATTTTTTTAAAAAGCCCTTTCACCACTGCTCCATAATGCTCCTATCAAAAATCAAGTCTCCACATATGTGTTGGTCTATTTCCATTCCAAGAAATATCCTGTTCCATCATCTCTTTGTCTAGCCCTCTGCTAACACCCCAATGTCCTAATTACAAAACAAATCTTAATATCTAGTAGGTCAAGTCCTGCTACCTTGTTATTTTTCCAATTCAAAAGTATCTTGTCTATACTTAGCCCTCTGCATTTCCTTATAAATCTTAGAGTTAGCTTGTCTATTTAAGACTAAGTAAATCTTCTGATATTATGGTTGTGATATCACTGAATCTGTACATTAAATAGGAAGATTAATGTCACTAAAAGAAAAAAAAGGCTTCAGGGAATTCCCTGGTGGTCCAGTGGTTAGGACTCCGGAGCTTCCAATGCAGGGAGCACAGGTTCGATCCCTGGTTAGGGAACTAGGATCTTGCATGCCGTGCAGCATGGCCAAAATCAAAACAAAACAAAAAAACAAGGCTTCAAATCCATGAATAGTATTTCTCTCAATTTATGTAGGTCTTTTTAAATATCTCACAATAAGGTTTTAATATATTCTCCATGAAGAGGTCTTACACATAATTTTTGGGATGATTCTTGAGTGTCTATTTGTGTAGCTTTTATAAACTTTTTAAATTTTAATTTCTAACTGTTGCTGATACATAGAAGTTGTACTTTTATATGTTAAACATAGTATCATTTTTAATTTTTGCATATCAAGCTATCTTATTAAATTCTGTTAATGTTACTAATTTTTATATGTAGAAGATTTTAGATTTTCTATGTTCACAATCATATCATATGTTTTGACAGTTGTATATTTTGCTTATTTTTCTTTCTTGCCTAATATAATAGAATGATGAACAGAAGCAATCACAACCCATATCTCTGTCTTGTTCCTGATCCCAACTTGGAATCTTTCAAGGTTTCACCATTAAATATAAGGTTTGGTTTAAACTATCAAATATCATATTGAGAAAGCTGCCTTATACTCTATTTGCTAAGAGCATCTTTGTGAATAGATACTGAATTTCACCACGTAATTTTTTTCTACATATACTGAGACATGGTTTTTCTCCTTCAATCTGACAATGCGATGAACAGCACTGATTTTCTGTTAACCCTACCTCATATTTCTAAGATGACCCCAACTCAGTACTGCTATATCAGCCTGTTTGTGAATCCGGTCTATATTTTTTCTTATATTATACTTTCTTATTTCTTAAATCAAGGTCATGCTACCTTCATAAATGAGGGAGGAATTATTTCTTCCTTCAATTTTTTGTACGACTCTAAACAAGTTTATTTTTGAGAAGAGTTTTTATTACTGACTGATTTAATGATTATAAGAGTATGAAAACTTTTAAATTATAATTTCTCTTATGTGGGTTTTATAAATAATATTACTAAGAATTTGTGAACGCCATCTAGTTTTTTCATTTACTGGAATAGGTTGTTCAAAATACCTTACTGTATTTTCAATATGTCTTAATTCTTTTCCATTCCTGATATTTGCACATACTCTTCTTTTTCCCTGACCAGTCTCATGAAATATTTACCTATTTTGTCAGTTTTTTCAAACCAACATTTAGCTTTCTTGAAACTACCATATGTATATTGTTTCTATTGAGGAATAATTCACATACCACAAAATGCCCTTTTAATGTACATAATTAAAGGGATTTTACTACATTCACAGAATTGTGTAAACATTACCACTGTCTAATTTCAGAAATTTTTCATTAACCCAAAAATAAACTCTGTACCCATTAAAGGTCATTCCCCATTTCCTCATCCCTCCAGCCCCTGCCAAGCACTAATCTGCTTTTGGTCTCTATGGATTTGCCTATTTTGGACATTTCATATAAATGGAATCATACACTATGGGGCCTTCTGCATCTGGCCTCTTTCTCTCAGCATAACGTTTTCAAGATTCATTCATGTTGTATTACTTACCAGGACTTCATTCCCTTCTTATTGCCAAGTAATATTCCTTTGTATGGATGTGCTACATTTTGTTTATCCATTCATCAGTGGATTGACATTTAGGTTGTTTCCACTTTTGACCTATTATATATAACACTGCTACTAACACTCATGTAAAAGTTTTTGTGTAGATATATGTTTTCAATTCTGTAGAGTATGTATACTAAGAGTGGAACTTTTGGGTCATATGGTAACTCTATGTTTAACTTTTGAGGAAGTTTTCTAACTACATTTTCTAACACAGCTGAACCACCAGCAATGTACGAAAGTTCCAGTTTATCCACACATTCACCAATAATTGCAAATGTTCTTCTTTGCAAAGTGGTATCTCATTGAAGTTTTTTTTTAATTGAAGTATAGTTGATTTACAATGTTGATTTCTGCATACAGCACAGTGACTCAGTTATACATATTCTCTTCCATTCTGATTTATCACAGGATATTGAACATAGTTCCCTGTGCTATAAAGTAGGACCTTGTTGTTTATTCATTCTATGTATACTAGTTTGCATTTGCTAATCCCAAACTCCCAATCCTTCCCTCCCCCACCCTCCTACCCCTTGGCAACCACAAGTCTGTTCTCTACGTCTGTGAGTCTGTTTCTGTTTCGTAGATATGTTCATTTGTGTACTATTTTAGATTCCACATATAAGTGATATCACATGGTATTTGTCTTTCTCTTTCTTACTTCACTTAGTATGATATTGCTGCAAATGGCATTGTTTCATTCTTTTTTATGGCTGAGTAATATTCCATTGTATATACATACCACATCTTCTTTATCCATTCATCTGTAGATGGACATTTAGGTTGCTTCCATGTCTTGGCTATTGTAAACAGTGCTGCTATGAACACTGGGGTGCATGTATCTTTTCAAATTAGTTTTTGTCTTTTCCGGATATATGCCCAGGAGTGGGACTGCTGGATCATATGGTAACTCTATTTTTAGTTTTTTGAGGAACTGCCATAATGTTTTCCATAGTTGGTGGGAATTTATATTCCCACCAACAGTGTAAGAGGGTTCCCTTTTCTCCATACCTCTCCAACATTTATTATTTGTTGACTTTTTAATGATGGCTATTCTGACCAGTGTGAGGTGGTATCTCATTGTAGTTTTGACTTTCATTTTCCTAGTGACTAAGATGTTGAGCATATTTTCATGTGCTTATTGGTCACCTGAATATTTTCTTTGGAGAAATGTCTTATTCAAATCGTTTGCCCATTTTAAAATTGGGTTATTTGTTTTCTTATTGTTGAAACTAAAAGTTTTATATATATTCTGGATACTAGCACCTTAGCAGATAGATGATTTGTAAGTATTTTCTTCCATTCTGTGAGTTGTCTTTTCACTTTCTTCATAGGACCCTTTAAAGCAAAAAAGTGTTTACTTTCAGTGGAGTCCAGTTTATCTAGTTTTTCCTTTGTTGCTTCTGCTTTTGATGTCATACCTGAAAAACTATTGCCAAGTCCAAGGTTACAAAGATTTATGCCTATGTTCTCTTTAGAGTTTTATAGTTTTTGCTCTTACACTTAAGCATATGTCTCAATTTGTTAATATTTGTATATGGTATGAACAAAGGATCCAACATCATTCTTTTGCATGTGGATATCCAGTTGTCGCAGTAGCATTTGTTGAAAAACTATTCTTTCCCATTGAATTGCCTTGGCACCCTTGCAACTGACAATAAATGTTAATGCTTTATTTCTGGAGACTCAATTCTATTCCACTGAAGTATATGTCTATTCTTATGCCAGTACCATGTTGCCTTGATTACTGTAGATTTGAGTAAGTTTTGAAACTGGGAATATGAGTCCTTTAACTTTGTTCTTTTTCAAGATAATTTTGGCTATTCTTGGTCTCTTCCTTTCCATATGAATTTTAGAATCAGCTCATCAATTTCTTCAAAAAAGACAGCTGAAATTTTGATAAGGACTAAGTTGAATCTGTAGACCAATTTGGGATGTACTGTCATCTTAACAATATTAAGCCTTGTAATCTATGAACATGGGATGGCTTTCCATTAATTTAATTTTTTCTTTAATTTCTTTCAAAAAATTTTTGTGGCTTTCCACAAACAACTCTTGCACCTCTTTTGTTAAATTTATTCCTAAGTATTTTATTCTTTTTAATGCTATTGTACAAGGAATTTTCTCTTAATTTCATTTTTGTATTTTTCATTGCTAGTGTATAAAAATACAACTGATTTTTGTACAATGATCTTGATCCTGCAACCTTGGTGAACTTGATATTAGCTCTAATAGTTCATTTGTGGACTCTGTAGGATTATCCATATACAATGAGTTCCTATTATTTGTGGTAGTTATGTTTTCTAAAGTTGTCATGACTGCTGAATTAGCGAGTATTGAATGACTGTCCTAGGAGTAATACACATACACAGATTATGATCTTAAATCCTAAAGGTATCTCATTCTAGTTGATTCTCTTTTCTTTATTTCACAAAAGAGAAAATGAGGTTCAGAAGTATTAAGGAAACTGCCTGAGGCCACTTCCCCAGTGGGTACCAGAGTTGGGACTCAAACTCCATAGAACTGGCTCCAGAGCCAGAGCTTCTCTTACTATATTGTACTGTCCCTTATCCTCTGGCCACTTCTGTATGAAAGCTGAAACAAAAAGGTAGAGTGTTGCCTTTTTCAACCTCAGCTGAGAAGGTGTGTGTCAGGCAACTCAAATTTTTCACAACAATTTTCAAATTTTTTCCCAAATTTTTCACATGTCCATGAATGACTAGAAAAGCACTGCAAGTATTCATTTTGGAGTTACAAATAAATTTTAGTGAGTAGGTGAATTCTCCACAAATAATGAGAATCATCTGTACAAGATTATGCCATCTGCAAATAGAGATAGTTTGACTTCTTTTCGAATCTGCATGATTTTATTTCATTTTCATGTCTAACTGCTCTAGCTAAAACCTCCACTACAATGTTGAATAGAGGTGGACAGGGCTGATATCTTTATCCTAATCTTTGGGGAAATGCTTTCAACCTTTCACCATTAAGTATGATGTTAGTTGTGGGTTATTCAGATACCCTTTATCAGGTTGAGGAAGTTCCCTTTTATTCCTAGTTTATCAAGTGTTTTATCATGAGAGGGTGCTGGATTCTGTTAAATGTTTTTTCTGTTTATATTGAGATGAATTTTGGAATGTGTTTTTGTCCTTTCTTCTATTAATATGGCATATTATGTTGATTGGGTTTTGTATGGTGAACTAACCTCACAATCCTGGGATAAATCCCACCTGGATTGTGCATAATCCTTTTTATATGTTGCTGGATTCAGTTTTGTGGTTTTGTTGAGGATTTCTGCATCTCTATTCATAACAGATACTAGTCTGTAGTTTTCTTGCACAATGATTGTCTAGTTTTGATATCAGAGTAATACCGGCTTCATAGAATGATTTAGGAAGTGTCCCTCTTCTTCTATATTTTGGAAGAATTTATGAAGCATTAGTGTTAATTCTTTAAATATTTGGTAGAATTCACCAGTGAAGTCACCTGGGTCTATACTTTTCATTTGGTAAATTCTTGATTACTCATCCAATCTCTCATTACAGGTCTATGCAGATTTTCTGTCTTCTTAAGTCAGTTTCAGTAGTTTTGTGTCTTTCTAGAAATTTGTCCATTTCGTCTCAGTTATCTATTTGTTGGCATAAAATAGTTCATAATATTCTATTATACTCTTTTTTATTTTGGTTAAGCTCATACTAATGTTCACTCTTTCATTCCTCATTTTAACAATCTGAGCCTTCCTTTTTCTTGGTTAGTCTAGCCGAAAGTTTGTCAATTTTGTTCATCTTTTCAAATAACCAACTGTTGGTTTTATCTTCTATTGTTTTTCTATTCCCTATTTATTTCCACTCAAATTTTTATTATGTCCTTCCTTCTGTTTACTTGGGTTTAGATTGCTCTTCTTTGCCTTGTTAATTAAGATGGAAGTTTAGGGTCACTTAAGATCTTTTTTAATGGAGGTGTTTACAGTTATAAATTTCCCTCTGAGCACTGGTTTTGATGCATCCCATAATTTTTGTATATTGTTTTCATTTTCATTAGTCTCTATTTTTCTTTTTTTTTTTTTTTTTTTTTTTTGCGGTACACGGGCCTCTCACTGCTGTGGCCTCTCCCGTCGCGGAGCACAGACTCCGGACGCGCAGGCTCAGCGGCCATGGCTCACGGGCCCAGCCGCTCCGCGGCATGTGGGATCCTCCCGGACCAGGGCACGAACCCGTGTCCCCTGCATCGGCAGGCGGACTCTCAACCACTGCACCACCAGGGAAGCCCTAGTCTCTATTTTTTAAATTTCCCTTGTGATTTCTTTTTTGATCCATTGATTATCTAGGCTAAGGTTGTTTAATTTCTACAGATTTGTGAAATTTCCCAAATTTCCTTCTGTTACTGATTTCTGATTTCATTACATTATAGCTAGAGAACATACTCTGTATAATTTCATCCTTTCAAATTTACTAGGAATAAATTTATTTTATGACCTAATATATATCTATGCTGGAGAAAAATACATGCTGCACTTGAGAAGAATGTGTATTTTGCTGATTTGGGGTGAAGTGTTCTGTAGATGTCTAGTTAGTTTATACTCTTGTTCATGTCTTCTGTTTCTTGTTCATCTACCTAGTTTGTTCTATCCTTTATTGAAAGTGGGATATTTACATTTGCAACTATTATTATTTAATTGTGTATTTTTCCCCTCAATTCTGTCAGTTTTTGCTTTATGTATTTTGAGGTTCCTTTGAAAGATGAACTTATGTTTATAACTGTTATACCTTCTTGATGAACTGACCCTTTTATCATTACAAAATTCCCTTGTCTCTAGTAAAAAGTTTCATCTTAAAGTCTTATTTTGTCAGATATTAGTTCAATCACTCCAGCTCCCTTTTAATTACTATTTGTATGTATATCTTTTTTCATCTTCTTATTGCCAACCTATTGGTGTATTTTACTCTAAAGTGTGTCTCTTACAGACAGCATTTATAGCTGACGCATGTTTCTTTCCCCAGTCTGCCAGTACCTTGTCTTTTAATTGAAATGCTTAACCTGTTTACACTTAACTCACTTAACTTAATTACTGATAAGACAGGATTTATATCTTCCTTTGCTATCTGTTTACTGTAAGTCTTATGTCTCTTTTCCCCTCTATTCCTCCATTGCTGACTTCTTTTTGTTAAAATAGATATTTTCTAGAGTACCATTTAAATTCCCTTGCCATTTCTTTTACTAAATTTTTTGAGTTATTTTCTTAACTAACATCTTAACTTATAACAATCCATTTTGAATTAATACCAACTTAACTTCAGTAGTATACAAAAACTTCGCTCCCATATACCTGTTCTCTCTCCCTTCCTTTGTGTTATTATTGCCATACAAATGATGTCTTTATACATTACATGCCTATCAACACAGATTTATAATTTTTGCTTTATACAGTTAGTTATCTTTTAAATCAGATAGGGAAAAAATTACAAAAAGTATATTTATACTTTCTTTTATATTTACCTATATAGTTACCTTTACCAGTATGCTTTATTTCTTCATGTGGATTTCAGCGTCCTTTCATTTCAGTCTGAAGGACTCCATCCATCTATTATGTCATATAGAGAAGATCTGCTAATGACAAACTTAAAACTTGGTTTTTAACTCATCTGAGATTGTCTTAATTTCTCCACTTAGAAGGATATTTTTGCTGGATATAAAATACATGGTTTGTAGTCTTTTTCTTTCAGCACTTTGAATGTGTCATACCATTGCCTTCTTGCCTCCATGATTTCTGAGAAAGCACCTGTTTACATTATTGAGATTAACTTTTATGAAAAAAGCTGCTCTTCTCTTGCGACTTTCAATATTCTTTTTACATTTGGCTTCTGACAGCTTGATTATAATGTGTCTTATTGTGAATGTCGTTGTTGTGAATACCACTGTGTTTATCCTTCTGGAAATCCTTGAGTTGCTTGAATGTGTAGATTTTGGTCTTTTATCAAATTTGGAAAGAGTTTGGCTATTATACCTTCAAGAATACTTTCTACCCTTTTCTCATTTCCTTTTGGAACGCCTATGATACACATGTTAGTATGCTTGATGGTGTCCCACAGATCTCTGAGGCTCTGTTTATTTTTCTTCATTCCTTTTCTTTATTTCTGTTCCTCAGACTGGACAATCCCAACTAACCTTTCTTCAAGTTTGTTTACTCTTTCCTCAGCTAACTCAAATCTTCTGTTGAGCCCTTCTAGTTAATTTTTCATTTGAGTTGTACTTCTCAACTCCAGAATTTCTATTTGGTTCTATTTAATAATTTGTATCTCTTTATTGATGTTCTCTATTTAGTAAGACATCATTCTCATATTTTCCTTTAGTTCTTAGACAGTTTTCTTTAGCTCTTTGAACATAATTAAAATAGGTGATTTAGGGTAAAGAAGATGTGGCACATATATACAATGGAATATTACTCAGCCATAAAAAGAAATGAAATTGAGTTATTTGTAGTGAGGTGGATGGATCTAGAGTCTGTCATACACAGTGAAGTCAGAAAGAGAAAAACAAATACCATATGCTAATACATATATATGGAATCTAAAAAAAAAAATGTTTCTAAAGAACCTATGGGCAGGACAGGAATAAAGACGGAGATCTAGAGAATGGACTTGAGGACACGGGGAGGGGGAAGGGTAAGTGGGGACGAAGTGAGAGAGTGGCATGGACTTATATATACTACCAAATGTAAAATAGCTAGTGGGAAGCAGCCACATAGCACAGGGAAATCAGATTAGTGCTTTGTGACCACCTAGAGGGGTGGGATAGGGAGGGTGGGAGGGAGATGCAAGAGGGAGGAGATATGGGGATATATGTATATGTATAGCTGATTCACTTTGTTATAAAGCAGAAACTAACACACCATTGTAAAGCAATTATACTCCAATAAAGATGTTAAAAAAAAAAAAGGTGATTTAAAGTTTTTGCCTAGTAACTCCAGAATCTGGGCCTTCTTAGGTACAGTTTCTATTGACTACTGCTTTTCTGGTGTTCAGCCATACTTTCTGCATCCCTTATAACTTTCTGTTGAAAACAACATTTTAAATAATATAATGTGGCAACTCCGTAAATCAAGATTCTCCTCCCTCCCCAGGGTTTGTTATTATTGCTGTTTGCTGTTCTTACTGTTTATATATTTAGTACCTTTCTTAAACTAATTCTGTAAAGTCCATATTCTTTGGCAAGTACAACCACTGCTTGGTTAGCTTAGTGATAATCTTTGGTTGAGGAGAGATTTCATTAAATGCCTTGCCAAGGGGTTGTCTGTGCATATTGGGGGATGCTTTCAACATTCAGTCAGGCAGTTTACAACTCTGCCTTAGCCATCACATCCTGCTTGCCCAGAGACTCAAGGTCAACCATGGTGACAGCTTAAGGCATTCTTAGGTCTTTCTTGAGCATGCACACAGCCCTGGACATGACACAGCTATATGCACATATGTGACCTTCAAAATTTCCAGGAATATACTGGAGCTTTTCAAAGCCCCTTAGGATATCTCATTTTCCAGTTTTTCCTTTTAAGCTTTTTGAATAGCCTATTTGTTTGCCCCAACTGTTATCTACTGCCTCAGGTAGTCATAAAGGTAAACAACTTCCATCCAAATGTTTTCAACAAATGCCTCCAGAGAAAGATTTCTGCAAATGGGTGAGCTCCCAGTCAGGCCAAATACATAAAAATCCGTGAATGGTGGTTCCCAGGAAATTACCAGACAGGTCAAATAATGAAGATTCTCCAGAATGATGTTTTTAGAGAGCTCTAAATCCATCCAGCCCCCTTCAGTGGCTGCTTAGACTGCTGTTTTTTACTGAGATTGTGGGACCTCTTTGTTTTCGAGACTACTGTAGAGCTGGGTAGAGGGCAATGGAAATAGGGCAAGTTAAAATGCCACAAAACTCACTGTTCTTAGTAAGATTTAGTCACTCACTTGAATAAATACTCCTTGGATTGTTGCAAGTTTTGGTTATTTCTAGAGTTCTGAAAAAGTTGATTTTGACAATTTTTGGCAATGTTCTCATTGCTTTTATAGAGGAGGGGCTTTTTGGAGGTCCAATTTCACCATTCTTCTGAGGTCAGTCTGCTTTTTATTTCACTTATTTTCATCATTTCTTTCTTCTTTCTTTGGGCATACTTTGCTGGTCTTACTCAGACTACCTGAGATTGATCAGCTCATTAATTTTAAGCCATTCTTCTTTTCTAGCATATACATTTAAGATTATATATTTCCCTCTAAGTACTACTATAGCTGCATCCCACAACTTTTGTTCTATAATATTTTTATAATTCAGTATAAAATACTTTCTAATTTCTGATATGCTTTCGTCTTTTACCCAGGTGTTTCTTAGAAATATATTTAATTTCCAAACATAAGGCAATGTTCTAGTCGGCTTTCTGCTTCTGATTTCTAGCTAAAATTTAACTGTACACTGTGTTCAGAAAACATAATTAATATGGTTTCAATGCTTTGAAATTTGAGACTGAACTTGTGGCTTAAAATAGGGTCAACTGAAAAATTTTTGTAGTTGGAAAGCGTTAATTAGGCATTCTGTATACATCTATGAAAAAAAGTGGTAATCCTTTTGTTATAATCTTCTACATCCTTATTGATTTTACGGTTGTTCTATCAATTACTGAGAAAGGGGTGTTAAATCTCCCACTGCAGTTGGTTACTTGTTCATTGGTCTTTATATATGATTTACTGTGAGGCTATGTTAGTAGATGTGTTCAAACTGGAAATAATTATGTCTTCCTAGTTAAGTTTTATCAATATGAAGTGAGCCTTTTGAGCAACAGTAATATTTTTTCCAAGCCTTACATCTAAGTCTTGAAAACTATTTGATTGGGTTTTTAAAAATCCAGTCTGACAATGTTTAATTGGAAATTAATCCACTTACATTTAATGAGAATTACTGTTATATATGGATCAACATCTACCTCCATCCTACTTTGTACTGCTTCTCCCACTTGTTCTGTCTCTCCTACTACTTTTTTTTCTTTGAATTTATTATTAAAAAGAATTATTCCAAATGCTTTCCCTGTACTGGTTTGGAATTTTTACACTCAAATTGTGTTCTTTTAGAAGTTACCCTTGAAAATATTACATGTATCCTTTTAACATCAATGTCTAATGTTAATACCTTATAAAAATACCTTTTTCTCCATCATCATTATTCCTGATTGATATGTTATTGTTGTTTTAATTCTATATACTTTTTAAGTTTTTTAATTACTGTTTTAAGTAATCAATGTTCATTTATATTTATTCATATAAAATGACTTTCATGGTTCTATCTTTTTTTGCCATCTCTGATCTGCATTTTCCTTCTGCCTGAAATAAATTCTTTAAATTTCCTTTGGTAAGTTGGCTGGTGGCACACACTCTCAATTGTGTGTCTAAAGGTCTATTTTACAATCATTCTTACAAGGTATTTTTTGCTTGGTGTAGAATTGGTGGTTGGTAGTTATTTTCTTTCAGGCTATTACAGATATCCCACTATCTTTTTTTTTTTTTTTTTTTTTTGCGTTACGCGGGCCTCTCACTGTTGTGGCCTCTCCTGTTGCGGAGCGCAGGCTCCAGATGTGCAGGCTCTGGACACGCAGGCTCAGCGGCCATGGCTCACGGGCCTAGCCGCTCCACGGCATGTGGGAACTTACCGGACCGGGGCACGAATCCGTGTCCCCTGCATCGGCAGGCGGACTCTCAACCACTGCGCCACCAGGGAAGCCCCCCACTATCTTTTACCTTCCACTACTGCTGTTGAAAAGTCATCCATCAGACTAATATGACTTTGAAGGAGTTCTGCCCTTCCATCTTGCAAAGATTTTCTGTATTTGGTTTTCTGTAGTCACTATATCTTTCTATATGTGGATGTCTTTTAATATACACTTTTGGAATTAGTTAAACTTCTTTAATGTCTGATTTGATGTTCTGGAAATTTTCCAGTGATCAAACCTTCAAGTATTTTGTCTACTCTATCTTTCTCTCCTCTCCTTCTAGGACTCCAGGTAAATACATATTTGACATTTTCACTCTATCCACTATGCCCCTTTTCCTTTTTTTCTGTACCTTTCATCTTTTTTCTCTTCATACTGTATTAGGGATTTCTTTTGGTCTATCTTCCAATTCACAAATTCTATCTTCATCTATAGCCACTCTTTTCTTACACTTGTCCATTGGGTTTCAATTTCAATTATCATGTCTCAGTTCAAAATGCTCTTTCTTTTTTTATATTTCAAATCCCATAGGTCACATTTTATAGTTTCCTATGCCCTGCAACTGTATTCAAACTTGTCCCTTATTTCTTTAAAATTGAATCGTTTTTGTAATCGTACATTCCAATCTCTAAGATTTCTAAGGCATTAAAAGTCTTTTTCTGTTTTCTGTTCTCATTCATGTTCTCTTGTTTTGTTGTGTGCCTGCTTATGTGTGACTGAACGCTGGTCACTCTACTTGAAAAACTGTTTATAGGAGTAATGTAAAGCATAAAATAAAGGTATTTTCCTTTTGAGAGGATTTGTGTTTGCTTCTCTTGGGCATCAGAGAACACTACCAGCTCTGGACCATGTTAAATCACAATCAAGGCTTAAGGTTTGCTAGACAACTCAGGCATTTTGAAAGCAGGCTGTAATCCCTCAGAATGGCTAATCCATTTCTTCAACCTGAGGGTGATGCCTTCTGGAATCCCAGTTTATCATGAGAAGGGCATCCTGTTAGACATCCCACCATATGAACATCCTGGGCTTTGATAATTCTTGCTCTTGCCCTGAAATACTGATAAACCAAAGTTCAAATTTACTGAAATTAGCAAATGCCAACAGGGCAAAAGCAGCTTCCATTCTCATTTACATACTAGAGTAAAAATTCAGTCATCTCCTCAACTTTTTATTTAAATGATTCAAGATACTGATAAACAATGTGACCTGTGAAGGAATTGGATTTTACTGACTTATTAAAAAATACTGGCACTTAATCCACGCTATATAAGAGTCCTTTGAAAATGATCCAAAGACTTTTTATTCCTTACTAACTGTAGAAGTGTAATATTTTCATATTTATTATAGTATAGGCAATGCTTAATGCTCTACCACTATCTACCATTTATGGCATGAATTCATGGTTTGATATCCTTATTTATTTCTCCTATTAAGCAGTAGCATTCTTCTTATTAATTCTGATAGGTTCTTTTTCTTTTAAGTAGAAATAATCCATAATAAATGTGTAAATATCTTTTGATTTCCTGAAGTAGTCCTTAGATTTCAAATACATAGAATTTCTTAAGAAGAAATGAAACAAGTTCTTTAACTAGACTTTATACCAAGTTTCATCATCTCTGAGGTGGTCAGAATTTATTCAACATATCCCTTGCCTATTCTTTTTTCCAATGAGGTGGATTTTTTCCTTCTTTATATCTGGATATAACCAAATATAAAGTCATGAGAATTCAACTTGTCTACTGCTTAAGCTTTCTTCACACATAAAGACCTGTTTCGATGTTGTGAAACTTAGAAGCTGAAAACTTTGAAACAAGAGCAAACATGCAGTCATCCTAAAAGTATTCCTAATTTTCTCATGGCTTTTTCTTTTTGGCCATGCGGCATGTGGGATCTTAGTTCCCCAACCAGGGATTGAATCTGCACCCCCTGAAGTGGAAGCGTGGAGTCTTAACCACTGGACGGCCAGGGAAGTCCCAGAGTATTCCTAATTTTCTAAGTTTATAGAAAAGATAAATTTGGGTATCATTTGCATTGCCTTTGTTAATTTCTTTTGTCTCTATTCTTTCATTTGTTATTTGGGAATTAAATGTTTAATTAGAGAAACACTGAGATCAAATATATGTGCTATAAGCATGTCCTTAAGTATATGATTAAAAAAGAGCTATAAACTAGTTCACTGAATGCAAGTAGACAGCCATATTTTAGATTAATGAAGAAAAACCACTAAGTTGTATCCTATTATAAATATTGTCATCAAAGTAATTGTATCAATTTTAATGGAATTTTGGCATTGTTTTAGGAAAAAAAGTTGTTAATTTGGGGGTTCAAGAACACATAAAGGGGCTTCCCTGGTGGCGCAGTGGTTGAGAGTCTGCCTGCCTATGCAGGGGACAAGGGTTCGTGCCCCGGTCCGGGAAGATCCCACATGCCACGGAGAGGCTGGGCCCGTGAGCCATGGCCGCTGAGCCTGCGCGTCCAGAGCCTGTGCTCCGCAACGGGAGAGGCCACAACAGTGAGAGGCCCGTGTACCGCAAAAAAAAAAAAAAGAAAGAAAGAAAAAGAAAAGAAGAACACATAAAATATTTATTTCATTGAAAATAATGGTATATACTTTCAACTTACAGGAATTTACCTAAAAGTTTTCTCAGTGTCAAATTAATCTCTTAAGGGATGAGACAATTTCTTTAAGAAAACTGGACCTTTGTCATGTTTTGAGATTTTTTTTTGCCATTTCTGTTTTGATTTTATGGCATTTTTTTCTATTAAAGAAAAACTGTGTTAATTCATTCAAGAAATATCAAGTATCTGCCAAATTCTTGATGCTGGAGATATATCAACAAAAAATAGTCCAAAATTTCTGCCCTCAGGGCTTATATTATACTGGTCAAACTTGAGATTTCTTTTTTTTATATTTCAATCTTATATTTATCTAGATTTTGGTATAAAGTGACTCCTTTTTTTCCAGCGTAGGCTTTGGTTTACAACCTTGTGATAGCAAAGCTCTACTAATGCCCTGACATAAACTTTCTAGAAGACAATTTTGCAGTGAGTGTCAAAAGTTCTTTTAAAAAAAGCTTTAAAAATATTCATGAAAATAGACAGAAATTTCACTCTTTAGAACTTAACTAAAAGAAATAATTAAGGATGTACACAAAGATTAGGATATTCATCATAGCATTACAATACTAGAAAACTGGAAACAATTCAACTGTCCAATAACAGATTACGGTACTTCTATATAATATGAATCATAAACAATCACTTAAAATCATGCTTTATAAATTATAAAATTATATGTAAAAGTGATATACCTTGTTTAAAAATATGAAAAGATATGAACAAGCTGATTCCATATACGAGTATAGATAGCTATATTCCAAAATATCAACCACAGTTAACTCTAGATTATGAAATTGGGAGCAATCTTATCTCTTTTTGCTTCTCTGTTTTTCCATATTTTCTACTAAATTAGAAAATAACAATTGCAATAATGAGTCAATAGAGACTATGTTATGTACAAAACTCAAAAGGTGTTTAAAGGGTTTCAGTTTAATCTTTAAAACAAAGACTAAGGATTACAAAACAAGAGCCAAGGCATATTTATAATTTGCTCTTTTCTCCAAATAAAGCATTGTGACAATTCTACAGAATTAGAACACTGCTCGAAAAGAAATACCATAGAACAATGACCAATATTTCCAATTGTAAGGTGGCATTAGATAATCAAAATAAAAATACATTTTGAGTTAATTACCTATCCAGGGCTTCTTTGAAGTACTTCCTCTGGACATCAAACTGAAAGACTGTACGTTCACAATCAGTTGAAGCATTATCACTACCCCCATGTTTCTTCAGGAAGGCGTCAAACCCATTCTCATCTGGATATTTCAAACTACCCATGAATACCACTAAGTGGAAAGAACACAAAGTCACATAACACAAAGATACAATGTTTTTATTAACAAGGATGAAATTTCTCATATGCAGAAAAAAAAAAAGAAAATATGTCATGAACAATGGTTACGTCTGGATAATACTTTCTTCATTACACTTCTGTTTTTGTAATTTTCTATAACGTTCATATATTACTTTTATTCTCAAAGCCTAAACATTTTATTTTTAATGAAAGAAACACATAATTTATTTGTGAAAAGGTTAAAATGTAAACACAGACATATAAGCAGATTAATTTCTACTGTAAAATCTCATGAGAAGTTTACCCTCAAGTATTGAATAGCTTAGAAAACCAGAACACAAAAAAATGAGTAATTTAAGTATCATAACTGTATAGCATTCACAAAGGTTTTACTTGGGTACATTCATAATTAAACTGAAGATTTTCTGTTTTATTTTGATATTAATCATGCCTTTTTATTTTCTGTATTTCTGATGCTTTGACATCCTGAGGCCTTGCCAGCCCTGGAAGAGACTGCCCCTCCCAAGGCTACAGCCTAAATTCCTAGAGGTTAGCAATTTTCTCCTGATTTGTTAGGCTTCCTGTACCTGAATAATAAAACCTACATTTTAAAATAGTTTTCTAAGTGGTTTCACTCTAATCTTCAAAATAAGTACACTCAAGGAGATTAAAATTAAGTCTTCCCCTATGATATCCACTAACATTTTTTCTTAGTTTTTCTCTTATTAAACAAATTATAATTCTACCAAACCAGTTACTTATCTTTGAAATCATTTCATTCAAATTTAGAGGGAAAAACACACCCGGGAATGATATTTTACAAAGATCTTACTGTGCTCCAAAAAGTGTGCCAGCCCTGGCAGGTCATCTGGATCAGCAAAACTCCCAACTCCAACACAAAGAGCCGCTGCAGACTGGAGTAAGTAGAACACATACAAATAAACAGTGAGTCAATCCTAAAGGAATAATATTATCATCTCATTTTAAAGATTCACTTGGAGATGGACTTTTTCCAATAGAAAGTAACAAAATTCTTTCCCTGAGAATCAGGAGGAGCAGCAAAGTGAAACTCACCAGAACTGTGTCAGTTTCACCCTGCTGCTCCTCCTCTTGCCATCCTGCCAAATGCTGAAGAGGTGCAGACCTAAGGAAAAAAGCAGAAACAGACAGAAAAAAGCGAAGGGGGACTGGCCAGCCCACCCAAGTATTATATTGTGCCAGCATTTCAAAGTTCTGGACCAAGTTTGTTTCCTGATTTATCAGATTTCAGAAATCTGCAGAAGTAATATACCTGAGTAGATTCTGTCTAAAGATCTCTAAGCAATTAAAGGCTCTCTGTGTTCAGTAACTCAGTTACTAGATGGAAACTTCTCAATATGTTACTCAGAAAATCTTGTTTTTATTAAAACAGGGCATAAAATAACAAGTCAGGAAAACATCTAACAAAGAAAATAAATAAATGGCTAAGAAAGAAAATCTTTAACTATTAAAAAACTACAGAACTAAACTTTAAAGAGGCTTTTTAGTTCTTCACTTCTTATTGAAGATATATAAAATACTTATTGGTTGATATTCTCGCAATACCTTGGGAAAATCAATTTCCAACAAAATAGATGGTCAGGAGGCATACCAAATTCTGCATTTAAAATGATCAGGGCATACCATTATATCATTATAAGTTAAAAGATACAAAAGGGGAGAGAAAAATAGTCAATTTGAATCCTTGAGGATAGAAAGTTGAATTATTAACTTTCCCAAATTTTACAAATGTCAATTTTAAAGGGCTAACAGATTCGATGACACAAGACTGTTTTGATAAATGGTTATCCTCTTAGAGGGCTTTTAAAAAATAGCATACACCTGGTATAAAGTCTAACCATGTGTCAGAGGAGAAAAAAAAAAAAAAGTACGTTTTTGGAAGAACCAAATAGTCTCACTTGATACCATAAATCCCATACTTAAGACTTAGGCACATAAACTCAGTTACAACATGAGGGAATATCCACTTCTTTAAGGCACAGTCTAACCTGTTCTGTGATGTTTAATAGATGCCTAACCTGCTTTCAGCTCCAACTACCCCATAAAGTTTTCTTGTCTCGACCAGCAGGGTTGAAGACATTTTTGTATAAGTTGACTTAAACCACAGTCTATCAGTCAGCTTTGACAACAGCAAAAACAGGCTCTGCAATTGCTAGAAAAGAAATTCATACTTGAGAATTATCTACCCAAGAAATTCATACTTGAAAAATTCATACTTGAGAATTGACTTAAGAAACGCCTAAACAAATCATAATTCAGCATATATCATACTTAAATTCCAATCTTGTTAATTTATCAAAGCTTTCAGATTAAGAACAATTTCCTTTTGAGAGGAAGAAAATAGATGGGATAAAAATGATAACTCAAAAGAGTAGTTAACTTGCTAATTAGGTAAAAGTTCTCCAAAAACCTCAAAATTTTTTCTTCCCACTACCCTTATAAATTCACATATTTATCTTGAACACATTTCACATTTTTCAAACAAAAAATCATAAAACCGCTGCAAACCCTATACTACTCTTAAGCCACCTCTTACCTAGACTATCTACGTTATTTCCCTTTTGTAGGCATTTATTCATTCAATGAATATAAATCATTTTCCCAGATCATGGGATCAAAGGAAAGCCTTTCACTCGTGTACCCACTGCATCTGACTCTAAACAATTCGATCTCTTCTTCAAATTGCATTAGGTTCCTCCATTCCTTTCTAATATCCAGAGAATCAGCTATCAATATCATATGAGGGAATATACCATACCAAGTTCTCAGAAAAGAAAGGCAGCATCTAAACCATTTTTTAAATGATCTCTAGAATGTGACCTTACTGCTTCTAGACAAGGTAACATTTGGAGTTTGATGCACTTAAGCAAGATAAAAAGGGGTACCCAAAATACTGGATGCACATATTCATTTGTCAAAGACGTTCACAATTTCTGTATAAATCTAAGACATTTTATTATATCTTGACAATAAAATTGGCTGTCAAAACAATTCTTAATTTAATCCTAGAGTTTTGCTCATCAGTTGATAGAAGGTATACAGAAGTCCAAAACACAGGAAAAGCTACAAATAGACAGACAGACATATAGAAAGAAACTTAAAGACAAGGAATATTCAGTTATGAAGTTATAACACAGTAAGTTTTGGAGCTAAAATGGACTTTAAAATTTATGTAACCTAAAAAAAAAAAAAAATTTATGTAACCTAATTCTCTTGTTTTAGAAATGAGAAAAAAATGAGAAAATGAAAAGGCCTAAGATCATTCAGAAAGATAGTGACAGACTCAGAATTAGAATTCAGGTTTCCTGACTGTCAATGTTCTTTCCATTTCTGACTTTTATCATTTCTTCCCTTCTATTATTCCTCTATTTGGAATTACTAGATCTATTTTAAATTAAAAGTGAACTTATTAATTCCCAATTTACTTACAAAGACTTTAGTATAGACTATCAGGTAGCATATATATATATATTTTTTTTTCCCCCCAGTGTTTTGGTTTTCATCCCTAAAGCTTTCCAAACTAAAACCACTTAACCTATCTTGCTCTCCCAAAACAGGCATCACTCACAATCTGAATAGCAAGGGCAAATAGCTTCTTTAAACATGACTCAATCCCTCTAACACCTCAGTGAAAGAATTGCCACAATCTTCTTTAGAAACAAAATATTTTTTTCCAGGAAGAGTATCTATCAAAGAATTTATTTAGGCCATATCTGCTACTTAAATCTCACATCTTCACACTTGGAGAGCTGACTTTATAGTATTATACATATGACCTTTAGATTTTAGTGTTAATAATCTGAACTTTAATTCATTCTTTGAGGACTGTACCATGTTGAATGCATTATCAATATTCAAGATACTAGCTTTAACAAACATTTGCTGATCAATTCCACTATAATAGCTCTAAAATATTATCCTCCAATATAGGTATTTCCTACTGCAAAATGGAAGCATTCTTAAAAAAATATCCAGAGAGGAAAATTATCTCTATCAAGCCCTACTTATCTATTCACCTATTGTCATTATATGTTTCACTAACTAAGCTCAACTCCCCATTTCTATTTCATTTCTTCCAATTTACTTATTATTTATTCAGACCTCTGGTGCTTCCTCATAAAAAGAGATAAATCACATTCAATTACCAAGACAGAAATTACCCAGACAGAAATTACCCATATGAGGACTCTTAGAACCCTAGGCCCAGGTGAGGACTCTACACTAGCCTTGTTCTTTTCTTATGCTTTTTCCAGTCTCTCCAAGGATGATACTCTCTCTTATTCCTCTATCCCAGGCTAAGAATTATGCGGATCCTCACCTCCAGGCATTTGTTTTTAAAACATATAACGCAGTCAAATACTACCAGTGATTACCTCTGAGAGTTATGGTTATGGGCAACTTTTATATTTTTGTTTTTCTTTATTTTCCATTAGCGTCTATAATAAGCATTTGTCACTTTTAAAATTAGAGCAAAACATTTTTTTAAATGTACTCTTTATACAGAATAAATATACCTTTACTAAGATCAAAAGATATATATTTCCTTTTGGCCATTAAGAGATAAACGTAAGTTTGGAACTTATCCCAAAGAATTCCCAAATTAGAAAAAGATATAACAGACATGATTCACACCTGTTTTTCAGTGGTTTTCTTTCTAGCTTCTGCCCTCTCTTCTAATTCTTCCAATTCATTATCCTCAGTATCAAGATCATCATCATCATGTTCATCATCATCATCAAACTCATCTTCATCATCAAAACCCTCTTCATCATCATCTTCTATTTCCGCTCCAGAATCTTCATCATCGTCGTCGTCATCGTCATCATCTTCTTCTTCCTCCTCTTCTTCTTCCTCTTCATCATCTGTTGCATCACCCATTTTACCTTCCACATTACTTAGGTCTGAAATCAAAAGTGCCTGCAAGCCATTTCGTAATTTGATGTATCTAAAAAAAAAGAAAAGAAAAGAAAAATCACAAAACATTTGAGTCAGCCATTCATTATACTATACCAACGCAAGTGATCAGCTCAGCAGAATTATTTTAAAAATCCAAGTACACACACACACACACCCAACACTATTTTTAAACTAATGAAAACTGGTTGATTGTGAGGAGAACCTCAAAAGCTTATCAGTTTCCAAGTATCTACAGGGAAAGGATGAGAGAGATGCTTCCCTGTTTGTATTTTCTAAATACAGGGAATCTACCCTGTTTGTATTTTTAATTTTGAACTATGAAAATATATTTACCTATTCAAAAACTAAATTTTAGAAGTTAAACATAGACAACAAACCCACCACCCAGCCTCCCTTACTATTTTTTTTTAGCTTATAAGTATTTAATAAACATTCTACCATACCAGAAGACCTACCCTAAAAGAGACATATCACTCAATATACAGAGCAGTCATATCAGCTTAAATATTGAATCAAAATCTCATTATATTTAAACTCTGTTGATTCTTTTTGGTACAATGTGTTTGATATTTTATACCAGTCTCCAAAGATGCTTTTATGAACTAAGAAAATGGCTACATCTCTAAGAAAAGTAAATCCCACAGACTAGTAGCACCGCTGCAATCATGACTATCCTAATTAGTAAAACTGTTGTGCCAGTTTGATGACCGAGTACCTATGACAAACTTCTCGCATTTATACTCATTCTTCAGTGTGTTAGTCAATAAACATAAACTTAGCAGCCTGAAGTGTATAAGATACATTAAGGGTAAAGAGAATAAAATCACATTATTCATCCTCAGGCACTCACTGTCTAGTACAATACAATAAAGCCAGTACAATACAGAATGACAGAGGTAAACACAGGATGTTAGAAAGAAGGAAGCAGTCAGGGAAGGCTTCTGAGATAAGGTACACTTAACCTGAGCATTGAAGATGGGAAAAAAAAAAAGTTTTCTAGCAGAAACTATAAAAAATAACATGCAACAAGAAAAGGAGCCTATGAGTCAAGATGGAAGACAAAACACATGGATTTATCTCCTTCCCATATCAAAAATCACATTTTAAAAAACAGCGGGCTTCCCTGGTGGCACAGTGGTTGAGAGTCCGCCTGCTGATGCAGGGGACACAGGTTCGTGCCCCGGTCTGGGAAGATCCCACATGCCACGGAGCGGCTAGGCCCATGAGCCATGGCCGCTGAGCCTGCGCATCCGGAGCCTATGCTCTGCAATGGGAGAGGCCACAGCAGTGAGAGGCCCGCGTACCACAAAAAAAAAAAAAAAAAGTTATGGTTATTTTTTGTTTTGGCTTTGTTTGAGAACAAAATCACAACAGACTTTGAAAATGTTAGCATAGGAAACCATAAACAAGACAAAAAGACAACCTACAGAATGGAAGAAAATAGCTGCAAATGATACAACCAACAAGGGGTTAATTTCCAAAATGTACAAACAGCTCATATAACTCAATATCAAAAAAACAAACAACTCAATCAAAAAATGGTCAGAAGACCTAAATAGACATTTCTCCAAAGAAAACGTACAGGTGGCCAAGAGATACATGAAAAGATGCTCAATATCACTAATTATTAGAGAAATGCAAATCAAAGCTACAATGAGGTACCATCTCACACCAGTCAGAATAGCCATCATCAAAAAGTCTACAAACAATAAATGCTAGAGAGGGTGTGGAGAAAAAGGAACCCTCCTACACTGTTGGTGGGAATGTAAATTGGTGCAGCCACTATGGAAAATAGTATGAAGGTTCCTTAAAAAAACTAAAAACAGAGTTACCATATGATCCAGCAATCCTACTCCTGGGCATATATCCAGAAAAAATGAAAACTCTAATTTGAAAAGATACATGCACACCAATGTTCACAGCAGTGCTATTTATAATAGCCAAGACATGGAAGCAACCTAAGTGTCCATCAACAGATGAATGGATAAAGAAGATGTTACACACACATGCACACATACACACACACACAGTGAAATATTACTTAGCCATAAAAAAAGAATGAAATACTGCCATCTGCAGCAACATGGATGGACCTAGAGATTACCATACTGAGTGAAGTAAGTCAGGGAGAGAAAGACAAATATTATATCACTTATATGTGGAATCTAATACAAATGAATTTATTTACAAAACAGAAACAGACTCACAGACGTAAAAAACAAACTTACAGTTACCAAAGAGGAAAGGGAGGGTGGGGAGAAATAAGTTAGTAGTATGGGATTAAAAGATACACACCACTATATATAAAATAGATAAACAACAAGGATTTATGTATAGCAAAGGGAACTATATTCAATATCTTATAGTAATGAAAAAGAATCTGAAAAATATATTATATTTATATATGTATAACTGAATCACTTTGCTGTATACCTGAAACTTACGCATTAATGTAAATCAACTATACTTCAATAAAAGAAAGAAAAGGATGCCATTACGCAGATCAGAAGTTTTTAGAAATTATTAGAAAACAACATGTGAATTTAATCAGATTAATGGAGAAAATAGAAAAGAGAACATGACAAGGTATTAGTTCTTCCCAAGAAAGTCTGAAAAAAAGCCTACACTACCCACTCCCACCCCACACACATACCTGAAGTCTATCCTTAGCAGCCTGAAGAAAGCAGATCAGGTGTATTATGGGCTAACTTGTGTTCCTCCAAAAGTCTTATGTAAAAAGTCTTAACCTCAGAATGTGACTGTATTTAGAAATAAGGTCTTTAAAGATGCGATTAAGTTAAAATGAGGCCATTAGGGTGGGCCCTAGTCTAATCTGACTGGTGTCCTGATTAAGAGGAGGAAATCTGGACACACAGACACTGGACATGCCCACACACAAATCAAAGAGCAGATGGGGAGAAAGCAAGAAGACCGTCAACTGCAAGCCAAAGGGAGAGGCCTCAGAAGAAACCAAACCTACTGACAGCTTTATCTTAGACTTCTAACCTCCAGAATTGTAAGAAAATAAATTTCTGTAGTTTAAGTCACTTTGGTATTCTGCTATGGCAGCCCTAACAAACTAATACAAGGCCATTTCTCTTTTCAAAATCCATCAATGGCTTCCCATCATACTTGGAATAAAATCCAAAATCCTTACCAGGGCTTAGAAAGCTCCACATAATCTGGCGCCCCACCACTTCTCCAAACTTCTTTCCTACTCCTCCCTCATTCTCTTTGCTCTGACCAAAACGTTATTGTTCTTTCTTGAACAACTGCTCCATCTCTTTCAAGTCTTTGCTAAAATGTCCCCTTTTCAAACACGCTTTCTCTGACGCACTAATATTGCACCCCAGTCCATCCCTATCCTCTTTTATCCTGTTTTAACTTTTTTCACACTATTTATCATCACTTGTTTTTGTTTTTTAGTTTTTTGGGGTTTTTAAAAACTTTTCTGTCTGCACCTTTAGAAAGTTAGCTCTGAGGGCAGGGCTTTTCTTTTTCTTCATAGCTATATTCCCAGCACCTAAGACATTGCCTGGCGCTTAGGAAACATTTAAGAAATATTTGTTGAATGAACAAAAGAATGTTAATGCCTAAAGGGGACCTGATACATGATAGATACTTAATATCTGCTAAATGAAACAAAATATCAAGTAGTTTTATAAAATAAATAAAATTATGTGTACACATATACACACTAAATGTACATAAAGGTATAGCAAAAGAACTAAAAGGATACAAACCAAATGTAACAATAATATATACATCTGGAGAGAGGAATAAAAGTAGAGCAAGATACAAGAACTTTCATGCTTTACTCGATAATTTCTACATATTTTTCAATCTTTTGTAATAAAAATACAATCACTTATTTGTATAATAAAAATAATTTAATGAAAATCCAAAACCCACTCCATAACAAATTAAGAACACACACACACACACACACACACACACCCCTTAGGTTTACAGAGAGTTAACTTCTACAAAATCATCAAATCCATTTAAAGATAGTTATGGACAAAATGCTCTCCATCAAGACTTCTATTCAGCACTGTATTAGAAGTCCTAGCAAATGAAAATAGATCCACAATATAAATAAATAAAATACATTTATACAGCAAAGATACTGAAAGCTAAATCAATTCATTGCAAAAATATACGATTACCAAGAGAATGCAAGAGAATTTAAAATATATATATATTAGTATAGTATGAAGAGTTCAGCAAAGCATCCAAATCAAGAACCATGAACGAAAATCATGAATTTCCTATATACCAAAAGTAACCAATTAAAATGAGATTTAAATAAAAGATCCTATTCACAAAAGCAAAAGAAACTATAAATATATATCTAATAATAACACCTTACATTTTAAGTGTATTAACTTATATGTCTTAACCCATTTAATCTTCATAATAACCCTAATGAGTTATTATTCCCATTTTATGGATGAGGAAACTAAAGCACACACACACACACACACACACACACACACAAAATAAAGGATTTTTATTTGCCCAAGCTTAGCAGGGATTGAACCCAAGTAGCATGGCACCAGAAGCCATTCTGTTCCTCATCCAACATGAGGAAAACTAGAAAATTTTACAGGAGAAAATAACAGACGTAACTAGTCATACCATGTCATTGCAATGGGAACTTCAATATTACAAAGATACAAATTCTTCCCCCAAATTAATCTATAAATTCAAGGCAATTCCAATTTTAAAATCCCAGTAAGTGTGTGTTTGTGTGTGTGTGTGTGTGTGTGTGTGTGTGTGTGTGTGTAACTTGGCATACTGATTCTAAAATTCATATGGACAAAAAAAACCCCCAAAAATGCCAAGAACATTTTGAAAAGGGAAAACGTGAGGGGGAACTGCCTTACCAATTATAAAAATAAATATTTTAAAGCAATTAAAATTAAAGAGTATACTGGAACAGGAACACCTACAGATCAATTTAAGAAAACAGGTTCTAGAAACAGAGCAATGTTTATAATATTGTTGCAATACTTTATTATAATTCAATAAATGATGTTGAAACAATAGATAATTCATTTAGGGAGATAAAATAGCCATCTCTATCTTACACCTAACACATATAAATTCACATAGCTTACAGAGCTAAAAGAAAAAAAATGTCTTAAAAGTATTTATGAGAAAATATTGCTATAATATTGGTATGAAGAACATTTATGCTAAACAAGATACAAAATCCAGAAGCTATAAAGGGCAGTGGGGGGGGAGGAAAGATTTCACTATATTCTAATTTAAAACTTTTCTAAAACAAAACATCATAAACTAAATCAAAGAGAATAGTACATATTGAGAGAAAAGAATAACAATATACACAAGTCCCTTCAAATCAATAAGAGCAAAAAACAAAAACTAATAAAAATAGGTTTAAAAATATATCCAAACATTTCAAGAAGAGATACAAGATGTCTAATAAATGAAATGATGCTGAACCTTAGCACAAATCAAAGATAATCAACTGAAAACAACAAAATATTTTTCATCCAGCAAATTAGCTAAATTTGTATTGCTATCCAATACTGACAAGGGGACAGGGTGTTCTCACACACTTGCTTATGAATCTCAGTAGGTACAGTATTTTTGTAGGAGAATATGGCCATACCTATTTTCTTAAAAATGTAAACTCTGCATACGTTTCAACCCAGTGATTTCATTTCTATATATCTTATAGAAATGTTCACACACATGCACAAATATATGTCAACAATGTTCACTGCAGCAACATTTGTGGTAGAGAAAAATTGGAAATCATCCAAATGTCCATATATAGAAAAATATGCAAATACATTATCTCATAGCCATACCACAGTATACTATATAGCCTTCAAGACCTCATTTCCATATACAGAGAGAAAACCATTAGCGACTCAGGTTCTATCTTAAATTGCTATTTTTAGACCTAGACTATGCTAAATCATTATAGGTCAAAAAAGGGTACTTGGGGGGCTAACTTTGTAATTATATAACTCGTCATTACCTCCCCCCAAACCATGCAGTCTCAATTATTCATGTGTGTGTGTGTGTGTGTGTGTGTGTAAATTTTTGGAGGGGTAGGGCTCTACTAAGATGTCTAAGAAAACCTCTCTCCCTCTAGCTTATTCAACTTGTCTACCTTTATTTGATTTCATCCTCACACTGCTCCTGTACTGACTATAAAGACTGAAGTAGGGAATTCCCTGGCAGTTCAGTGGTTAAGACTCGGTGTTTGGGCTTCCCTGGTGGCGCAGTGGTTGAGAGTCTGCCTGCCGATGCAGGGGACACGGGTTTGTGCCCCGATCTGGGAAGATCCCACATGCCGCGGAGCGGCTAGGCCCGTGAGCCATGGCCACTGAGCCTGCGCATCCAGAGCCTGTGCTCCACAACGGGAGAGGCCACAACAGTGAGAGGCCCGCATACCGCAAAAAAAAAAAAAAAAAAAAAGACTCGGTGTTTTCACTGCCGGGCGCAAGTTGGGGAACTAAGATCCCACAGACTGCAATGGCATGGACAAAAAAAAAAAAAAAGACTGAAGTATATTTTTCAAACCAAGCCCAAGAATCAAGAATGTGGCATTATTTTCTTTATAATAAAGTATCCACCCACTCATTTTTATTTGTTCCTTAATTAAATGAACCAACCTTTTGTGAAGCCACTTTCAGTCACTAAAATTACTGCAGTTAAGAGCTCATGTATTTAAATCCAAAAATACTTGAGACCATATAGTGGGGGGCAGGGGACGGGTAGTGACAAGTTACATAATTACAAAGTACCGTCTTTTAACCTAAAAAGATTTAGTACTCTCTTTCTAGACCTGGAATTAACAATTTAAGGCTAGAGCCTTAGTCATTAACTACTGTATAGTACATTTGAAACTTTAGACATCTTTGCAGTTTAAAGCTGCAGACCTGGTTTAAGAAGTCCATAAAAGCATTAGTTGTTATGCTCACCAAACCATTAAAAATTAAATCCCTGTCCAGTTTTGCCTATAATTCTAGGCCAGTTGCAAATCTCAAGTTAAAACAGTCCACATAGTAAAGCTGATATGGCCTGCCTGAGTCAGGTAAAGCCTTCTCACCCAAGCTGCATTAGTTTAAAGCTAACCATACAACTTGTTTAAAAAAAGAAGAAAAAGATGGGGACTTTCCTGGTGGTGCAGTGGTTAAGAATCCACCTGCCAATGCAGGGGACATGGGTTCGATCCCTGGTCCAGGAAGATCCCACATGCCCCAGAGCAACTAAGCCCGTGTGCCACAACTACTGAGCCTGCGCTCTAGAGGCCACGAGCCACAAGTACTGAAGCCCGTGCACCTAGAGCCCATGCTCCACAATAAGAGAAGCCACCGCAATGAGAAGCCCGCGCACCACAAGGAAGAGTAGCCCCTGCTTGCCGCAACTAGAGAAAGCCTGCGCACAGCAGCCAAAGGTAAAATTTTTAAAAAGAAGAAGAAAAAGAAACAAAAACTTACTGCATGGTACAATATAGTTCTTGCAAATAACCAAGATCAAAAAAATCCACATGCTTCTCTGCTTGTTAAAACATAACAGCAAGCTACCCCATTTAAGACTCACCAGAAGGCCTTTTTGTTCCCTAATGGCAGTCCTTCCCTATTTCTCAAGGTTCCTCATCTATGGATCAGTTATTAGGTTATTAGGTGTAATTGATCATTTTAATAATGGCCCCCACAGTGACCTGGTCAATCTTCCCAAGAGTTGGAGTCTATTTCTCCCCACCCCTTGAATCTGGGCTAGCTTTGTAAACTTTGCCCTATAATTTGTCGTGAAGTCCTAGAGCCTAGGCCTCAAGATGCCCTGCAGCTTCTGCCTTCACTCTCTGGGGACTCAGCTGCCATGTCAAGAAGTTTAAGCTAAACTATGAATGAGGATATATTATGTGCAGAGAGAAAGCCTACCTTCTAGCTGTCGCCACCAAGGCCTTAGACATGTGATTGAAGCCATCTTAGACCCTCTAGCTCCAACCAACCCACAAAATGAATATAGCCACAAAAATGAGCCCAGGTAAGAAGAAAAAAAAATTGCCTGGTCATCCCACAGAATTGTAAAAAAATAATAAATCATTGTTGCTTTGCGCCACTTAAATTTTGAGGTGGACTATTACACAGCAACGCTAATACATTAGAAGGACTCAAATGACTGAACAAGTCCACTTCCTGGTATATACCCAAATGAGTTTAAAGCAGGGACTAGAAGAGTATTTGTAAGCCAGTGTTCACAGCAGCATTATTCACAATAGCTAAAAGGAGGAATCACCTCAAAAGTCTATCAACAGATGAGTAAACAAAATGTGATATATACATACAGGGGGGAATATTATTCAGTCTTAAAAAAGACGGAAATTCTAACACATGCCACAACATGGATGAATTTTGAAGATATGCTAAATGAAATAAAGCAGATACATAGGGACAAACATGGTATAATTCAACTTACATGAGGTTCCTAGAATAGTCAAATTCACAAATAGATAGTAGAATGGCAGCTGCCAGGGACTGGGAGGAGGAGGAAATGGGGAGTTATTATTTCATGGGTGCAGAGTTTCATCATTTTAAGATGAAAAAGTTCTAGAGATGGATGATAGTGATGGTTGCACAGCAATGTGAATATACTTAACGCCACTGAACAGTACACTTAAAAATGGTTAAAATGGTAAATTCTGTTATGTGCAGTTTACCACAATTTTAAAAAAGCACGTCTCTTCCCCACTTGATTTCAGAATCAGACAAGAAAAAGAGAGGGAACAGAAAAATTGAGAGCAAAATGTCAGCTTTATCCTTGATATAAAGTTAGGTTGGAGAACACAGCTCAAGAGCGGTTTGGAAATGACTTGCTAACGCTCTCTGAATTGAAGTTATCCACGAGAACTGAAATATTTCCCCCCAAAAGGCAGAGCTAGTCGTGCACTCAGTCTACTGCACTGGCTAAGAATATGCCAAAATACTGGCTGTCTGCAGGCTGGAATGAAAAGAGAGATGAAAAGGTTAGAGTGAGCATGCCCACGGTCATTCTACTGCACTCACTAATCAAATAAGCCACTCCTGTGAAGGGGAAGAAGAGGTAGAGAAAGAGGCTAACAGTGTTACCATAGTAAAGTCCCTCTCATTGAAACAGTGTTCCTATATTATATAGTAGCTTCAAAAGAAAACAGAGGGGAAAAATTAGGGAAAAAATTCAAGAAAAATTTCCTGGGACTGAAGAATTTATATTCTAAACTGATTGAGGAATGAAGATACAAGATAACAGTTGAATTGATGGATTTATTGATGTGTTTGACCATAGTTAGAGGAGTTTTAAAGCTCTGGCAGAGAACTAGGGTAGAATTCATGTTAGATCACAAAGAGCACTAAACAAAAATAATAGTAATAAGGCATCTTAGACATGATGCACAAGCAACAATAAAAATAATCATAAAAATTTAGAACTTTTGTGCTTCAAAGGACACCATCAAGAGAAAATTTTTGCAAATCATTTATCTAAGAAGACCTATATCTAGAATATATAAAGAATTATTACTACTCAATTAAAAAAAGTAAAGTTGGACAAAGGATTTAAACAGATACTTGTGCAAAGAAGATACACATAGTATAAGACGATGACAGATGACTAGTAAACACACAACAAGATGTTTAACATCATCAGCCACCAGGGAAATGCAAATGACAATGAGATACCACTTTATACCCTCTAGGATGGCTATAATCAAAAAGACAGATAGTAGCAAATGTTGGTGAGAATGTAGAGAAATTGGAACTCTCACACGCTGCTGGAAGGAAAGTAAAATGGTACAATCACTTTGGGAAAGTCTGAAAGATCCTCAAATGGTTAAATGGCTTCCATATGATCCAGCAATTCTATTCCTATTTATTATATACTTGAAATAAATGAAAACCTACATCCATGCAAAACTTATACATAAATGTTCATAGCAGCATTATTCATAATAGCCAAAAAGCATCCATCAACTACTGAATGGATAAATAAAATATATCCATACCATGGATTAGTCAGCAATAAAAGAAATGAAGTACTGGTACATGCTACAATATGGATGAACCCTGAAAACATTAAGTGAAAGTAGTCAATCACAAAAGATGACATATTATACGATTCCACTTATACGATTCCACTTATATGTCCAGAATAGACAGAGGCACAGAAAGTAGAGAGACATCTAGAAAGTAGATCTAGAGAGACAGACAGGGATTAGAGAGACAGAAAATAGATTATCATTTGCCTAGGGCTTGTACAGGTTGGACCACTGGGGAGGGCTGACAAGGGGTGTGGGGTTTCTTTCTGAGGTAATGAAAATGTTCTAAAATTGTGGTAATGAATGCACAACTCTGTAAATATACTAAAAGCTAAGGAGTTGCACACTTTAAATGGGTGAATTGTATGGTATGTGAATTATATCTAAATAAAGCTGTCTTTAAAAATAAGGCAGTTTTTAATACTAGAGACAACAAAGTTGCTCAAGAAAGAAGATGTAATCAATAGTAGACTACATGTTTCAGTATGAACAATGAGCTATAAATACTGATACTGGTTTATCAAAAAAAATTGGGATGTATTTTAGAACAGGAAGTGGGATGTTACATCTAAATTTCATCTTCAGTAAAGACCTATTAATTAAAAATTAATAAGTTACTACTTTTAGCAACAAAATCAATCAGATTAAAGATTTATATCAAGTAAAATAAATGGAAACAGCAAGAAATCAAACTTTTTAGTCCACAGACACGAAAATTATTTGACAAACCCTCTCTGCAAATAAAATATGAATTTTTAGGCCATGACATAATGAAAAAGAAATTTACAAAATAAAACATAATAAAGATCCCTGAAAAAAGATTCATTCATATATGAAAACTTAACATATGACAGAGTTGGCAATATAGGAAAAAAGATATACCAGGAATTACCAAACTATGGCTTACAGCTTTCAAACTAAGAATGGTTTTTACTTTTTTAAGTGGTTGGAAAAATTCCAACAAAAGATTAATATTTCATGATACATGAAATTATCTGAAATTCAAATTTCAGTGTCCATAAACAAAGTTTTATTGGAACACAGCCACACTCATTCATTTACTTATTGTCTATGGCTGCTTTTGAGTCACAATGGCAGAATGGAGTAGTTGTGAGAGCACACGCAGCATTTTCACTGCTGCTCGACAACCTAAAAACTGCAGCAACGCATTTATAACTGAACAGCATTTCAAGTGTCACATGTACTGTAACTTTTTCTTTGAAACAATAGCACATATCTATCATGTCCAAATAAGGAAAGGGGAAAGTTGAATTCAAATGTCACACTTTCAATGTGGATTTTGTTAATAAATTCCCATCTTAAAAAAATTTTTTAAATAAATAAATTCCTATCTTTAGCAGTCATTTGCTCTTGTAGACTTTATAATCATTAGTTCTGTTAATTTTTGTCAATAATAGAAGCTGAGGGACTTCCATGGTGGCGCAGTGGTTAAGAATCTGGCTGCCAATGCAGGGGACACGGGTTCTGAGCCCTGGTCCAGGAAGATCCCACATGCCATGGGGCAGTTAAGCCCATGTGCCACAACTACTGAGCCTGTGTTCTAGAGCCGGTGTGCCGCAACTACTGAGCCCACGCACCGAGAGCCCGTGCTCTGTGACAAGAGAAGCCACCGCAATGAGAAGCCTGTGCACCTCAACAAAGAGTGACCCCCACTCGCCACAACCAGAGAAAGTCCACACGCAGCAAAGAAGACCCAACGCAGCCAAAAATAAATAAATAAATTTATTTTTTTTAAAAAAAGAAATAGCTGAATATTTTTTTGGCTGCTCTGTACAGCTTTCAGAATCTTAGTTCCCAACCAGGGATCGAACCCAGAACCGTGGCAGTGAAAGCACAAGTCCTAACCACTGGACTGCCAGGAAATTCCCAGAAACTGAATATTTTTAATTTCCTTTACTCTAGAGTAAGCAGTTTGATGGCTTAGCAATAGGAACCTTTTATTGCGATGTTTTGAGCTCAGAGTAAAAACTTAAACTTTTTTGAAGAACAGCCTTCAGCCACTGTCAAATACCAGATGGCTCTGGAAGTTAGCTTTTGCTGTGGACTTCATGTTTCTTAATGATTTCAACCCAAAATTACCAAACAGTGCCTATACGCAAAACTTATGTTTCAAAAACAACTAATGTTATCTGAATTACAAGCAATGGCAAGCGACTTTATACTTTTCCTGTGCTGTTAAAAGTTAAAACAAGAAGCCCTATCTCCATTCCCATACAAATTTGCCACAGATATGTTTTCCAAGCAAACTACGGTTCCAGCAGTGTTTTTCAGAAGGTGGTGCAATCACAAAGGAAATTTCCTTATTTCAAAGTCCTTTTAACTGTGCAATTGAGGAGCTTCCACCTAATTTTCAATCAGAAATGATTAATCTACAATGTAATGGCAAAAATATCAGAGAAGAAACTAAACGGCAAAAATATCAGAGAAGAAACTAATAGAATTCTATAAATGACTTCCAAGCAATGAATATGCTCAAATAAAATCAAATGCTCGTAGACTAATATCAGTATTTGGTAGTACCTGTCTGTGTGAAAACACATTTTCAAAGATGAAATATGTAAACTCTCATTACAAATCAGTATTAACAGATGACACATTTGCAATCAACTTTAAAGACAGGGAACATTAACTTTGAACCCCCCCAAAAGCAAAATGCTATCCCTCCCAAAAAGAATTCCACCTCTTCTCACTAGTAGACCTGTATTACTAAATAAAGTACTACTATTGTATTTTGAACTTAATAAAAATTTTATTAAAAATTTGCAGAGGGCTTCCCTGGTGGCGCAGTGGTTGAGAGTCCGCCTGCCAATGCAGGGGACACGGGTTCGTGCCCCGGTCCGGGAAGATCCCACATGCCGCGGAGCGGCCCGTGAGCCATGGCCGCTGAGCCTGCGCGTCCAGAGCCTGTGCTCCGCGACGGGAGAGGCCACGGCAGTGAGAGGCCCGCGTACCGCAAAAAAAAAAAAAAAAAAAAAAAATTTGCAGAGGGAATTCCCTGGTGGTCCAGTGGTTAGGGCTCAACACTTTCACTGTGGTGGACTGAGTTCAATCCCTGGTCAGGGAACTAAGATCTCGCAAGCTGCACAGCATGGCCAAGAAAAAAAGAAATTTTTTTTTTTTAATTTGCAGAAATTTGTTTTCTTTCTTGTTATATAGGTACCTACATAATATCCTTAATTTTGCCTCTTGACTGACAAAGTCTAAAATATTTATTATCTAGCCCTTTACAAAAAAAATTTGGTGACCTCTGGGATATAGACTTTTCAAAAAGTGTGCTTGGACAACTGGCTGCCCATATTTTTAAAGAACAATAATAAAATTAGATCCTTACGCAAGTGTAAAAAGCAAAACAAACTTCTAGAAGGAAATAAGATGAAAAAGCACAAACCATAAATAAAAAGATGAATAAATCTGATTAAATTTTAAGACTTTATAAACAAAGGGTAATGAAAAGCTATATAGACTTAGAGAATATATTTGCAACTCATATAATCAAAAATGGATTATTTAAAATATGTAAAGAATTCTTACAAGTCAATTTAAAAGAGGGGGAATAAAAAAACCCAACAGAAAAATGGGCGGTTCATAAAAGGAGAATCCAAATGGCCAGGAAACATGAAATAATGTTTGATTTTATTAGTAATAAGGGAAATTGCAAATAAAAAAATTTTTAAGAGAAAAATATTTCCCACAGATCAAGTTCTCAATAATTTTTTTTAAAATCTAACAATATCAGGTATTGGTAATAATATATAGAAGCAGGAACTCTGGAACAAATGTAAATAGTACAACTAATTAGAAGAGTACTTTGGCAACATCTATAGTAAGGTTAAAAATTAGTCATTTCACTTATAGGTATATAAATAAAGTCTAAAATGTGTACTCAAAGGGTCATGTATAAAAATGTACACTAGGGCTTCCCTGGTGGCGCAGTGGTTGAGAGTCCGCTTGCCGATGCAGGGGACACGAGTTCGTGCCCCGGTCTGGGAAGATCCCACATGCCGTGGAGCGGCTGGGCCCGTGAGCCATGGCCGCTGAGCCTGAGCGTCCGGAGCCTGTGCTCCGCAACGGGAGAGGCCACAACAGTGAGAGGTCCGCATACCGCAAAAAAAAAAAAAAAAAAAAAAAAAAAATGTTCACTGAAGCACTGGAAATAACCTAAATATACAACAATCGAGAAAAGATAAATTGTGGCATAATCAGAAAACAAAATACAACAGAAAATTGGGAATAATCTAAATGACCAGTGGTAGGAAAACAAATAAATAATGATATATTCACACAAGATATTAAACAGCATGTAACACAAATAACTAGTATTACACTTATCAGCATGAACAAACCTCAAAAGCAATGTTAAACCAAAAAAAAAAAAGGTTATGAGACATCTAATGTGATATAATTTCTATTTATATGTCTTAAAACATGTGAAAGCAATAATTATACTGTTTATAGATAAATGCAAATTTAATAAAAAATATAAAAATATACATAGGAATGGTATATATATATAAAATTCAGATAATGGTTAAGACTGGAAAAAGAGGATAGGGAATGCAATAGGAGGGGGCAATATCCAAAGAGCTTCAAGTGTATCTATATGGTTTTATTCCTTAAAAAAAATTTTAATCTGAAATAAAAACAAGAAATAAAATGATTTTAAAAAAGATTTAAAAATTTTAATCTGAAATAAAAACAAGAAAAAAAATGATTTTAAAAAAGGAAGACTGCAAAACATATCCTTATATATCCATCAGGCCAGAGAAGAAAAGGATGAAGGGGTCAGAGATGGAAGCAAGACTATGAGAAAGGCACCATTCTAGGCACTAGAGATATAGGGATGAACAAAACAAAGTCCTTGCTCTCATGAACAAGTAAATATATAGTATATCAAATAGTAAATAAGTGCTATGAAGAAAAATAAAACAGTAAGAAAGAGCATAGGGGTGGGGAACCTAAGTAAAATTGTTATTCAATACAGGGTGCTATTTAAAGCCACAACACAGGGAGCAAAAGCAGACAGGTAAGAGAAGTCCAAGAACTGAGCCCAGGCGCTCCAAAATTTAGAGATAAGGAGAAAGGAGATAAGGAGAAACCTTGCAAATGAGGCAGAAAGAGAACTAAGAACAGTGTTGACCTGGAACTGAAAAAAAGCATTTCCAGAAGGAAAGAACGATCAACTGTGTCATAAGATACTGAAAGGTCAAGTAAGATAAGAACTTGAGAACTGACCAATTGTAAAAGTTATTGGTGATCTTGAAAATAGCTATTTTGGTAAAGCAAAGTGGCAAAAGCCCACTCTGAGTTCAAGAAATAATGGGAGTAGATGAACTGCAAATTTTGAATACAGACAACTCTTCTAACAAGCTTTGCTATCAAGGAAATAGAGAAATTTGAGTAGCTGGAAGGGCATAGGTCCAAAGGGATCTGAGCAAAGAAATGCTTTTCCCCAGAAGATAGGAACAATTATAGCATATTAGTATGCTCATGGGAATGATCCAGTAAAAAGGGGAAATTGATGATGCAGGATGGACGGGGAACAACCGGTGAAATAATTAGTGGCTGGGATCAATAAAGAGGGGATGGGATCTATTGCACAAGTGGAAAGATGGGTATTAGGTGTATAGACAGTTGATTTATTAATAACAGAAAAGAAGACATACAAAGATTCAAAGAAACAAAATCCCTCTCTACAAAAATTTCAGCATAATAGAGGGGAAAGACAAACCAGTACTTACAAAAATATGAAATAGCTTGAAAAAACTTGCTACAGGGGCACACAAGAGTGTAAATAGCTCACATATAGGAGGGGAAGATTGAAAGAAGAGAAGTAAAGGGTTCACAGAGAAGGTAACGTTTTACCAGAGTACAGCATGTGCCAAGAAAAGTAGCACAAAACTGCATAACAGAATGTGAAGCTGGAAAGTTAAGAATCAAAAAATGGAGGGACTTAGACCTTATCTGTCGTGGTTAAGAATTTTGCTTAGACGGAACCAAATGAGAGAACACAATTCATTTATACTCCAGTTAGTGCTCAGTACCTGCTCAGTAATGTATTTTCATAGAATAGCATTTAGGCTATCATGTAATAAGAGCACTATCTAATAGGATTACTGTAAAGATTAAATGAGATAATCTATGTAAACTCCATAGAATAGCACTTAATACCTAGTAAGCACTCAACAAATACCAGTTATTATTAGGAGAACAAAGACCATTGTTGTTGGTGGTAATAGAAATATAAATTCTCTGTCTTCAGAGGACCAAGTGAACTTTCCAAACTACAATCTACTTCCAACCTTTCTGCAAACAGTTTAATTCTGGTCCATGTAACTAAGCCCACCATCTCCACCACAAAAAAAGAAAAAATAATACACACACACACACACACACACACACTAGAAAAGGACTATAATATACTCAGTTTCCTATGACTTGGACAGGCTTAATGACTGACTTCATTCTAGGAACCAGTATGAAAATAAGACCTATGTCAGAGTGAAAGTCCCAGAACAAACCATCTTCTTATCTGCCAGTTCTCCCAAGTAAAGAATATCCTAGAAACAGACCAGATCACCAGGTTACCCTACATATCTACCAAACCCATTATGATAGGGTCTACACCCAAAGGATTCAGTTGAGAATAAACAGGCTTCTAAGGTAAAGAAAAATTTGATAATCTAAACATCCTATAAAATGCTAATGATTAAATTATGGTATATCTACACCATGGACTTCTAAGTGGACAAAATATATTGAAAAACACTTAATAAGAAAATGTTCACAACATTGTTAAAGATAGTATTATACCATTTCAAAATTATAAATTACAACTGCATAGCAAAAAGGAATAAACGTTACCAGTGGTTAATGCCAGGTGGAATGATTATAGGGAATTTAAATTTTTTCTTGTTATCTAAATTTCCTACAAGGACCAAATAATACTTTTGTTTATTGATCAATATTTTTTAATTACTAAAAAGTAAACAACTCAAGTCAAATCTCTCCTTTTCTCTAGAGAAACAAGCTTACTTAATATCACTTCTAATCATTTCTCTACATATCTAAACACAGTAAATTACATTTTAGGTAAACATATAATGGGAGGTGTTGTTTTCTGGGTTTTCTTTATAAAAATGGAATTATACAATATATTGTGGTTTGCAACTGGCTTTTTTCATTCAATAGTAAATGGGACACCTCTCCATATCAATATATAAAACCATCTATCTATTTTAAACACTTTATTTTTTTTAATAAATTTATTTATTTATTTATTTTTGGCTGCATTGGGTCTTTGTTGCTGCGCGCAGGCTTTCTTTTTAGTAGCAGCGAACGGGGGCTACCCTTCATTGCGGTGTGCAGGCCTCTCATTAAGGTGGCTTCTCTTGCTGCCGAGCACAGGCTCTAGGTGTGCGGGCTTCAGTAGTTGTGGCACGTGGGCTCAGTAGTTGTGCCTCACGGGCTCTAGAGCACAGGCTCAGTAGTTGTGGCACATAGGCTTAGTTGCTCCACGGCATGTGGGATCTTCCCAGACCAGGGTTCGAACCCGTGTCCCCTACAATGGCAGGCAGATTCTTAACCACTGCACTACCAGGGAAGCCCCTCTATCTAGTCTTATAGTTACATATTATTTTCATTGTAGAATGGTATAATAATAATCTTTAGCCAACCAATGGACGATAAAGTTGTTGCCAACTTTTTGCTATTACAGTGCTGCAAATATCATTTAATTGTGAACATATTAAAACAATAACAGCTAACATTTGAATGCTTATTACGTGCCAACTACCACAAGCTTCTATATGAATTAAATATACTACAATATCACCATTCATATTATTATTTATATAATTTATATTTTTTTCTCTGTAACCTGCCTATTCATACTTGTTTTCTCTCAAAAATCAAGTAATTATTTTTTAAAACTGGCCAGGATACAAATTTGATCTAAAAAGTTCCTAGCAGAATATCCCCAAGAGTTCCATGAAAATGCCTGGCATATGGGCACTCATGCATTTAGACATTCTACAAATACTATTTGAGAACTATGACATGCTGTGAGTGAGCAAAACAGAGTTGAACTCCAGATTCATAGGTTTTTAGCCTAGCAAACATTTGTTAAATTAACTTAATAAGAGGAAAGAAAAGAAAAGTGAAGAGAGGAACACATCAATTACAGAAAGAATAGTACCATATACATCAGCACACACCATTCAATACACAATTATTGGGTTGGCCAAAACATTCATTTCAGTAAGATGGCTCTAGTAGCGCTTAGTTGTGTTTAACCTCATTCAAAACAATTTCATTAGTGTTTTGTTACAGCTGTCACATCAGCGTGCATTTTAAAAAAACATCAAAATTGGTGAATTTTTGTGTAGCCATTTTAATATTGAAGATGGAAGAAAAAAAGCAACATTTTCGGCATATTATGCTTTATTATTCCAAGAAAGGTAAAAACGCAACTGAAATGCAAAAAAAGATTTGTGCAGTGTATGGAGAAGGTGCTGTGACTAATCAAACGTGTCAAAAGTGGTTTGAGAAGTTTCATGCTGGAGATTTCTCCCTGGACGATGCTCCACTGTCGGGTAGACCAGTTCAAGTTGATAGCGATCAAATTGAGACATTGAGAACAATCAATGTTATACCACCTGGGAGACAGTCAACATACTCAAAATATCCAAATCAAGCGCAAAAATCATTTGCAGCAGCTTGGTTATGTTAATCGCTTTGATGTTTGGTTTCCACATAGGTTAAGCAAAAAAAAAACCCTTGACCACATTTCCGCATGCAGTTCACTACTTCATTACGTTTTTAAAACAAATTGTGATAGGTGATAAAAAGTGGATGCTGTACAATAATGTGGAAAGGAACAGAATGGGGCAAGGGAAATGAACCACCACCAACCACACCAAAGGCCGGTCTTCATCCAAAGAAGGTGATGTTGTGTATATGGTGGAATTGGAAGGTAGTCCCCTATTATGAGCTCCTTCCGGAAAACCAAACAATTAATTCCAACAAGTACTGCTCCCAATTAGACCAACTGAAAGCAGCACACCACAAAAAGCGTCCAGAATTAGTCAACAGAAAACTTATAATCTTCCATCAGGATAACGTAAGACCACATGTTTCTTTGATGATCAGGCAAAAACTGTTACAGCTTAGCTGGGAAGTTCTGATTCAACAGACACCGCACATTCGGATTTCCATTTATTTCGGTCTTTACATAATTCTATTAATGGAAAAAATTTCAATTCCCTGGAAGACTGTAAAACGCAACTGGAACAGTTCTTTGCTCAAAAAGATAAAAAGTTTTGGGAAGATGCAATTATGAAGTTGCATGAAAAATGGCAGAAGGTAGTGGAACAAAACGGTGAATACATTGCTCAATAAAGTTCTTGGTGAAAATGAAAAATATGTCTTTTATTTTTACTTAAAAACTGAAAGAACTTTTTGGCCAATCCAATATAATTACCCCTTAAAACAGTCTTGCCACATCTCGTGGGTCTAAGCTACTATCTTCACATTAATCTTAAAACACTGCTTTATTTACATCATTTTCATGCTCAAGAACTCATAACTTCTCTCTTAGTATTTCTCAAATATACTTCACCCATTCTCTACACTATCTATTTCAAAGCTTCACTTGCTAAAGGCTTCCCTTCTGTTTCCCACTCCTTCCCGTACAACTTCTTAGAGGACCACTTAAGTTGACCTCAATGCCTACTTTACAGGAAAAAAAGTCCCTAATCCTTCCAGAAGAGAAGGAAATCAACACTTACCAAGCTACAGATCACTAAAAAAAGCAGAATGGATGTCCTGGAGGTATGATTAACATTTCCAAAAGCTTAAAACAAATTACATATAGAGAAGTAAAATTCCACAGGCTATTTTAATAAATGCAGACTGGTAAACAAGTATTTTGAGGTGTTATTTTCAACAAAATATTCTTTTAATCAGGTCCGCCTCTGGTACTTATTCACACATTCAAAAGATAAATAATTATAATACAATGGATGTGTACTGTAATGGACCATGTATAAAGTCCTACTGAAATACAGTCAAAGGAGGGATCAGTTCTGCCTGGAAACGCTTCACAGAGATAACATCTGAGCAGGTCCTAGAAGGATAATTCAGCTCTCTGGGCTGCAGATGCCTCATGTCTACTTCTGGTTACAAAATTCAGAGAATTTAACTTTAAGATGGTTAAATCTTTAAAATTCATCTAATATCCAGGTTTTCCACCTTTATTTTAAAGTAACAAAATCTTTCCTTTAAGAGTCTAATTGAAAACGTTGGTATATAAAACAGATAAAAGTGGACCTGCTCTTTTGAAAGGAGAGGAAGTTATTGGAAAACACTGCTATTCTTAATCAACACCCTTCACTTTAAAATAAGAAAACTGAGACACTAAGGACAATGATCTGGCAAAAGACCACAAAAATGTAGAAATGCAACAATTACTCAGACAATACTTTTTAAGCATTATCTCCCCTTTCAAGTCTTTTCTAACTTTCTCCCCAGGCAGAGTTTATACCACTCCTTACTTTATTCCTTGCTATACCCAGCACATACTTCTATTATAGTTTCTATAAAACTTTAGTGCTCTAGTTATACCTTTTTTATGTGTCTGTGTCCCTCTACTACATTGGAAGCTCCCTGAAGGCAGGGACTGTCTTAATCATCTTTGTATGCTCAGTACCCAGAATAAAATATCATTTATTAAATTATATTCAACCAAGTTTCAGAAAAGATTTAAGATAGCTCTCAGCGCTTAGCACACAGTAAGACTTGGTAAGTATTTTTCAAATGAATATGCCAAAAATGAGGTCATTAAATGAAACAATACATCAAAGGTAGTTAGAACAGTATCTGACACATAGTGTACATTCTATAAACATTACCTGTTATTATGTAACTTTATATAGGCAGAAAAAAAACTGAAGCTGTTATTTAATCTGGACAGCAAAAACTAAATAACTTTTATCAAGGTTTCAACTTGCTCATTTACATTATTACTACTATAACCACATCTTTGATGAGAAAGAGAGAAAACTTAGCCGCTCATTCATAAAGATCTTCAGCCTGGGAAGAACAGTACAAAGAGTTGTGTACTGTTAATCTCTAGATGTGGAGTGAAAGAAGAATTTAGGCCTGTCTTCAATTTAGGGCTAAAACACTTCCTTCTAGACCTTAGTTTCAGTCACCTGTCTTTTGCTGGTGGTGGGGAGTGAAAAAGATTAAGGCTAAGGTTCTTTCCTGCTCTAACAATGTAGGGGCATACAACAAATTTAACCTAGAATCCTTCAGCTTTCAACTCAGTAAGAACTTTATAAAAATCAGTAAATTGTGCAGGGCATTTGGTGTCAGATGGACAGGGTTCAAACCAGCTCTGTTATTATTCAGCTGTATAATTCTGAACAAGAAGCAGACTCTCTGGATCTCAATTTCCTCAGCCTTTAAAATGAAGTTAGACAATATGCTCTCTCCTTAAAATACATTACAGTCATGACGTTCTATGGAATAAGTTACCTGTGAAGATAATATTTAGGTGGGGACTGAGCCACCAGTTATCAGAGATGTTTAGAGGATTATGGCATAAACCAAAAGTTGAGAATTTCAGGATTAGAAGAAACCTTACAAGTCTTCTATGACTCAGTTGAGATTCAAGTCCTCTCTAACACATTCTTGGAAGAGTTCACCCAACCATTCTAGCAATGAGAAACAACCCATGGAAATAAGTCACTTCATCACAGGCCAACTCTGATGTCTAAATTCTTTTACTGAAACCACACGATCCTCTAGTAACTTCCACCCATTAGTTTTACCCCTCTTTCAACTACAGGCACCTCAAGTATTTGTGGATAGTGATGATATGCCCCTTAATATCCTCTCCAAAATTAAAATCCTCAGCCCCTTCACCCTTTCCTCATAACAGAATACCAAGACTCCCTGACCATCCAGCCTGCCATCCTCAGGAAAACCTCCACTCTTGCTTTAGCGAATGTCATAACTACTCGAACAACCCTTCCCGTTCTGACATCCTGATTCCTGGTTGGACCCAAGATCTGCCCCTCGTCGAGCTGACACCACACAGATGCCCCTAACTGCCCTTGCCACTTCCATCCAAGGAAGCTTCTGGGGTGGGAAGTGTGCCCCTGGTTGCTCCTTCGGAAGATTAGGAGACGAGAAGGGACCACAGCGGGAACAGAGAGGCCGCCCCCTGCTCTCCTCCCCGGTCCAAGCCTCCTCCCTCACCGGTATTGCTTGGGATCGCTGGGAGACTTGACGATCTCGGGGTCTCCGACATTACTGACAGGCCCCCTCCGTCCCTCCTCCTCAGATTCATCGGCTCCCAGACGAGCAACCCGGCCGCTCTCGTCCAAATCCTGTCCATTGGGCTGCAGGTCAGGGTAGCTGCAGGTGGACTTCGCCTTGTTCCTTCCAGGCATGGTCAGAATAGGAAAAGGTCTGGCAGCCGCCGAGTCTTCGCACCGACCCCGCGCTTCTATTCTCCACAGCGCCGCGAGCTCCCGCCCGGCCTCACACCACAACTTCCTCCTGGTGGCACCGACTGCAGCAACCGTGACTCTCCTCAGCATTCACCACCAAGCCGGAGCAAGTGGCATCCCGCTCGCCAAGACCCACCTCCTGCTCCAGCTGCTCCTCCTCCTCAGCGTTCCAGAGGCGGTAGCGGCCGGTGGTGGTGCTGCCGCAGCCGGCGGGGGGACAGGCCTGAACCCCTCCCCCAATCCGGTCTCCCTCACGCCAACTTCCCTCATCCCCACGCCCTCCTGGCCGTCGATGACGCAATTGATTCTAGCCAATAATAAGGCAAGACACCAGTCACGCGCACGTAATCAACCAATGGGAACAGGGAATAAAAAGAACCAACGAGCGCGGGCCGAATTCTCGGAGCACCCAGCGAGCTCTTCGAAACCAGTGGTGGGCGGGGCGAGGAAGAAGAGGCGGAGAGAGTGGCGCGGAGGACGACGGGAGAAGGGCGCTAGAAAGGTTGCGCAGAGTTTATGACCGAAGCGGGAAGGTGGTTTGAGGAAGTGGTTGAATACCGCTTCGGGGCTCAGAGGAAAATATTCCCCTGATGAGAAAACCGATAGGCGAGTGGAGAAAATTAATTCCCAAGCCTTTTTTTTTTCCCCATATTTTGCTCATCCTGCCCCTCAAACCTGGGGTGGAGACTGTGGCCGTGACTCAGCACGTAAAAAGCAGAACGCCGGAAGTATTTTTCTGCCGCCGGATGGAAGCTGCGCTTGAGTGGAGCTGAGCTGAACGCTAAAAGCAGCAGTTTTGATTCTCCGCCTTGTGGCCTGCTAGACCTTCGTGCTGTTCGCCCTCAGGGCCTAAGAAAGTTTAAGAGACAGGTGTAGATGTGTTCAGTCTTGCACGTGAAAAGATTTTTTAGCTCCTCCTTAGACTGGAGTCCACAGCCTCAAGTTAGTCAACTTTTATTGAGCAGCCACCTCGTGTCAGGCTGCTACCCTCAAGTCCTTTTTCCCAAAGTTTTTTCTGCTTTCAGTGGCCTTTGGTGGGCAAAATGTGATTGAAACAGACATACTTGAAAATAAAAAGCAGCTGACATACAGTATGTCTTATTAACCATGGGATGAGGGTTCCTAGCACATAACAGGAGTAAATATGAATGAGTGAATGGAGAAACACTTGAAGAAAGGAGATTTATTGTTGATCGTTATAAGTCTTTAAATTTTTCTAGGCCTCCCCAACTCCAGACACAGGGGATACAATCATGAACAAAACAAAAAAACTTGTCTTCTTGGAGCTTGCATTCAAAGGGGAAAAAACACAATAAAAACAGATTTTTTTTTAAGTGTAAGCTATGACAATGAATAACGCAGGATAGGAGAGGAGAGTAAGGAGCTGGGAAGGAGAAATGCAACGATTCAGGCAGGAGGTGAAACCTGAACTAGGGCAGCAGATGAGATAAATTCACTGAAAAATTATCGTTCAAATATCCCAGTTTGTTTTCAAGAACCTATCAATTTTTAAACTAAGCAATTCCACTAGATTGCCCTCCTTCAGAGCAGTGTATTTTCTTTATTACCAGTCCCTAACATAGCTTCCCAGCGCATTGTAAAACAGTAATGTTTGTTGTTGAATAAATACCTGAAGTGACATAACTATTCTGGTTTTTTTTTTTAACTCTCCAAAGCAATAACACATTACAAGTAATGATTCCCAAAATTGGGTTCACCTCTTGATGGGTGTCTAGCCAAAAGACACAACTAAGCCAAAGATTGGGAGAAGGAAGGATTAATTACCTGCAGCAAGTAAGGAAAATACTGGGGATCTTTCCTAAAGCAGTGTCTCCCTGAACAGCAAAACTGGGGAAGTCTTAAGCTAAGGGAACATGCATATTCATGAAGGGATTTGGGTGGTGTATGCATACACATGCAGGGGCTTGGCAAATTCAACAGTGAATTGGGGCAAAGTTTGACAAAGTCCGACCTTTAGTAGATTGAAGTCATAAGGGTCAGAAAAGGTCAACATGATCATTCCTTAGATTCCTACCAGTCTGAGGTCTTAGCATGTAGTTAACATTCTCCAACAGGGTGTAGGAGGTTAGTTCCTGTAGAACAACTCCAAGATATGTATCAGATTAATACTCAGTCCCTTGAGGAGGAACTAGCACTCTTTTATCACTGAACTATTGTTTCTTGACCTTTTCGTCTGTTCCTGCATTCCTTTGTTCCCTTAAGATCATTAATTACTGAGACCTGCTCAAGGGCAAGCATTGTGGCCAGGCTTAGATCACAAAATGGCTTAATCCAAAATGGCTTCTCTTGTGTCAAAAAAACTATATCTGGTTCTTTTCCTCTGAGGACTCCCTACCCTATCTACTTACCGTAAGGAATCTTCGAATTCAGCCAACAATTGGTATTTTCTGAGTAGAAACAAAGAGAGGCCACATCCTAAAGTGTGACCGTCAGTTTTTCCCTTTATAAAGAGGCCTCTGAATCTTACAGGTCACCAGACTATTGAAATAGGGCTTCCCTGGTGGCGCAGTGGTTAAGAATCTGCTTGCCAATACAAGGGACACAGGTTCAAGCCCTGGCCCAGGAAGATCCCACGTGCCACGGAGCAGCTAAGCCTGTGGCTACAACTACAGAGCCTGAGCTCTAGAGCCTGCAAGCCACAACTACTGAGCCCACGTGCCACAACTACTGAAGCCTGCATGCCTAGAGCCTGTGCTCCGCAACAAGAGAAGCCACGACAATGAGAAGCCCGCACACCGCAAGGAAGAGTAGCGCCTGCTCACCGCAACTAGAGAAAGCCCGTGCACAGCAATGAAGACCCAACACAGCCAAAAATAAATAAATTTATAAAAAAAGGAATATAACAGCACTCTGTAATTAGGCATTCATTTATTCATTCAACCAACAAATTTAGCGCCTAACATGTGCCAGACACTGGGAATAGAGTAATGGATAAGAAAATTTCCTGTTCTCTTGGAGCTTACAAGCAAACTAGTTGGAGAGATATTAAACACGCATGCAAATTTTTAGATTTATCATTGTGAATAGTTTTTGAAAGAGGGACCTAGTTTGGTCAGAGAGTTTCTCTAACGAGACAGTTAGGCATCCATTTGGAAAATGTATAAGAATTGGTATAGGAATGTATAGGAATAGACTTGTTCAAAAGCTCTGAGAAAGCAAGTCTAATATGGCTAAACTATAGTAATCTGGGAGCAAAGGAGAAGTGAGTCAGTGGTCAAGATTATACAGAACCTTCCTAAGAGTAAAAAGAAGTCATTGCCTTGTCTATTTTGTGTGTAGCTGGATTCCTAGCTTCTAGAATAGTGTCTGGCATATTAAAGGTACTCAGTAAATAATGGTTGAACAAATAAAACAGGAAGACATTATCACAGGTGTTTTCCAAGTAGATCACTCTGGCTGATGTGTGAAAAATAGTTTGGGGATCAGGTGGGGGGAGGCCAAGACAAAGAAAGAAGAGAGAGAGCACTTAGGCGGGTATTAAGGTGATATAGACACTAGAAAATGATGGCTCGGATTTGAGGAGTAATAGAGATACATGTACACAGATATGTCATATATTCAGGAGGTAGAATTGACTGGTTTGGGGTAGTAACTGATTCAATGTGGAAGAATGAAGAAGGGAGAGGTGTCACTCCCTTGTGTCTAGTTTTCTGGGTGAACAGATGATGGTGCCAGTATCTCAGTAAACAAGACATTTTGAAAGAGGAGCAGGTTTGGGAGGAGAAAAGCCTAAGCTCAGTTTTGGATATGTTATGTTTGAGTCATTTGTGAACCATCCAAAAGGAGGGTCAGGTCTGGAGCTCAGAAGAGAGGCCTAAATTGGAGATGTCAATTTGACATTTATGGGCTTCTAGGTGGTAATAAGCCTTTTGAATAAAATCACCTACGCTCATTGTGAAGAGAAAAAGGCTCAGGAACCAAGCTTTGAGAAGCTTATAGAAGAGGAAGAACTCCCAAAAGAGACTGAGAAGGAACTACCAGAATGGTAAGAGGAAAACCATAAGAATGTAATATCACAGGAAAATTTTCTCTTTGATGCTTGGCCCAATACAATTCTGACCCCATAGCAGATGTCAAAAGTGTCAGATTAGATGTGTAAAATGTGAGAACTAGCAAGGGATCACAGGAGTACTTTAATCTGGCCTCTTCAGCTATAAAGAGAAATACCTATCCAGAGAGGTGAAGCTCACAAGTAACCCGTGGCACAGCCAGGACTCCCAAACCAGGAGTGTTATTTTCCCGTTTTAAATAATTTAGAAATTTGCCATCTTCCATTTGAGTATTCATAATTATTGTGAAGAATATTCCTCAGAGAAAACAGATAAATTAAGCTATTGCCATTTTACAGGAAACTGAGATATTTGAAGGTTAAAAAGATCTTAAGAGCCCCAAGAAAGATAAGAAGCACAGACTATAACTTTTAGCCTTATTTCTCCAGGCTCTCCTAGAGTGTTTAAGTGCTTTTTTCTAATGTGGCCTCTCCCGTTGCAGAGCACAGGCTCCGGACGTGCAGGCTCAGTGGCCATGGCTCACGGGCCCAGCCGCTCCACAGCATGTGGGATCTTCCCGGACCGGGGGACATACCCATATCCCCTGCAGCGGCAGGCGGACTCTCAACCACTGCGCCACCAGGGAAGCCCACTCCTTCCCATTTTTACCTTAAGGATTTCTCTCCCGGGAATTCCCTGGTGGTCCAGTGATTACGACTCCACGCTCTCATTGCTGAGGGCCTGGGTTCGATTCCTGGTCTGAACCCTGATCGGGGAACTAAAATCTCACAAACTGTGTGGTGCAGCCAACTGTCCTGTCAGGTCTGGTGACCCTTCTCTCCCTATTTTTTTCTGATGAGGTCAGAAATCATGAAAATTAAGCACATCTCATTTTTATGTTTGATGCCTGCTTCAGAAAGTTATTTTAGTCAATGCAATGGCTGTCTGCCTCCCAGAGGGACAAATCTGCACCTTACTCCTAAACATTCAAAGGTAAATTGTTTTATTCACCCCATTACCCACCTTTATAGTTGAGATTCAGGATAATCAGAAATGTGGAATATTGTTTCTAGGGTGAGTAGATTGGGAGTGCTGTGAGCCTCAAACCTAAAGTTATCTATCTTACTTTAGTGTCTAAAATTCCCCCATTAGTGATTCATTGTCCTCTTTAGAACTCCTCTTAAATGCCAATAATATCCTTGAAAGGAGTAAAAAACTAGCACCATTTTGTGAACGGATTTGCTTTTATTTCCCCCTTTTTGAAGCACACTGTGGGCAACTTGAGATCACCATGAACCCAGGTGATAAAGAGGTTGCTAAATGTGAGAGGAAAGGCACGGAAAGAGGAGGTGGGTAACAAGAGAAATACTATTTACTTTACAATTCTGTCCTGGGCCCATGCTCTAAGCAATTATACTTTTGGAGCTCTAGTTATTAGTGTCCTGCCCACTGATGGCTCTCCACATTTGGTAGCTTTGTATCTAGGTCAAGAAGTAGGCATGTTCTTATGGAGTCTTCTGTTGTGAGACTAAATGTGTGCACAACATACCAAAGAATTTGTGTGATGATAAAAATAGTTTTCTATTGTACTATAAGCATACTTCTAGAAAGAATTTAGTGTTCAAACGTCAAAATAAATTGAGTGACTTTAAAAAATACTTTATGTCAAGTGAAAGTTATTCTATCACAAATCCAGCCAAGAGCTCCTCAACTCTCATCTCAAGATACAGATTTTGGGCATAGGAGGAAGGCCAGGGAGATCAGGAGAGGCCCTCCCAGACCAGAGGAGCAAGAGAGGAGAGGAGGGCATTTGCCCCACCCATTTGAGCCCAGGAAGCCTTCTGGGCTCCCAGGTGAGGTCCCCTGCCCTCTGAGACCAGGGGTGGGGGACACGCCTGGGCCCCTTCTGTTCCTTGAGCCTAAGCCCCACCCCCCACAGCCCCCAGGGCCTTTTCCAGCCCTGTGGGTCCTGAGCATTGGCCCCGCCCACTGCCCAAACCTCATCCTTGCTTAGGCCCCACCCTCCACAGCCAAGGCCTTTTCCCCCCACCTTTTTTCTTCTTTTTCCCTCCTCCTCTTTTTTACTACTGTGGTACTGATGTACCTTCCGGTTGTTGATTCATATATTTTAATTAATTAATTAGTTTATTTATGTATGTATATATGTATGTATGGCTACATTGGGTCTTCATTGCTGCTCATGGGCTTTCTCCAGTTCCAGTGAGCAGGGTCCACTCTTCGTTGCAGCACGTGGGCTTCTCATTGCGGTGGCTTCTCTTGTTGTGGAACACAGGCTCTAGGCGCGTGGGCTTCGGTACTTGTGGCACACAGGCTCAGTAGTTGTGGCTCATGGGCTCTAGAGCACAGGCTCAGTAGTTGTGGCACACAGGCCCAGCCACTCCATGGCATGTGGGATCTTCCCGCACCAGGGCTCAAACCCATGTGCCCTGCACTGGCAGGCGGATTCTTAACCACTGCGTCACCAGGGAAGCCCCATCTATATTTTTATTTTTATATTCTTTCTAACATATCTGTTAGTTTCATAGTCTAATTTTATTTTTTACTTTGTTATTGTTCTTTTTTTTTGGCCACCCCATGCGGCTTGCAGGATCTTGGTTCATGAGCCCAGGGTCAGGCCAAAGCTCCTGTGGTGGGAGCTCTGAGTCCAAACCACTGGACTAGCAGAGAACCTCAGACCCCAGGGAATATTTATCAGAGTGAAGTCTCACAGAGTTCCTCATCTCAGCACCAAGACCCAGCTGTACCCAATAGACTACAAACTCCAGTGTTGGAAGCCTCAGGCCAAACAACCAGTAAGACGGGAACACAATCCCACTCATAAAAAAAAAAAAAAAAAAAATTAGATGGCAAAAAAATATGTCACAGATGAAGGAGCAAGATAGAAACCTACAAGACCAAATAAATGAAAAGGAAATAGGCAGTCTACCTGAAAAAGAGTTCAGAGTAATGATAGTAAAGATGATCCCGAATCTTGGAAAGCGAATGGAGGCACGGATTGAGAAAATACAAGAAATGTTTAACAAAGATCTAGAAAAACTAAAGAACAAACAAACAGAGATGAACAACACAATAACTGAAATGAAAAATACACTAGAAGGAATCAATATCAGAATAACTGAGGCAGAAGAACGAATAAGTGAGCTAGAAGACAGAATGGTGGAAATAGCTGCTGAGGAGCAGAATAAAGAAAAAAGAATGAAAAGAATTGCAGACAATCTCAGAGACTTCTGGGACAACACTAAATGCACTAACATTCAAATTATAGGGGTCCCAGAAGAAGAAGAGTAAAAGAAAGGGTCTGAGAAGATATTTGAAGAGATTATAGTTGAAAACTTCCCTAACATGGGAAAGGAAATAGTCACCCAAGTCCAGGAAGCACAGAGAATCCCATACAGGATAAAACACACCAAGACACATATTAATCAAACCAACACAAATTAAATTCAAAGAAGAAATATTAAAAGCAGCAAGGGAAAAACAAAAAAAAACATACAAAGGAGGGCTTCCCTGGTGGCGTAGTGGTTGAGAGTCCGCCTGCCTATGCAGGAGACAAGGGTTCGTGCCCCGGTCCGGGAAGATCCCACATGCCGCGGAGCGGCTAGGCCCGTGAGCCATGGCCGCTGAGCCTGCACGTCCAGAGCCTGTGCTCTGCAATGGAAGAGGCCACAACAGCGAGAGGCCTGCGCAAAAACAAAACAAAAACAAAAACATACAAAGGAATCCCCACAAGGTTATCAGCTGATTTTTCAGTGGAAACTCTGCATGCCAGAAGGGAGTGGCAGGACATATTTAAAATGATAAAAGAGGAAAACCTACAACCAAGATTACTCTACCAGCAAGGATCTCATTCAGATTCGATGGAGAAGACAAGAGCTTTTCAGACAAGCAAAACTGAAGAGAATTCACCACCACCAAACCAGCTTTAAAGCAAATGCTAAAGAAGCTTCTCTAAGAGGAAACACAAGAGAAGAAAAAGACCCACAAAAACAATTAAGAAAATAGTAATAGGAACATACATATCGATAATAACCTGGAATGTAAATGGATTAAATGCCCCAACCAAAAAGCACAGACTGGATGAATGGATATAAAAACAAGACCCATATATATGCTGTCTAAAAAAGACCCACTTCAGACCTAGGGACACATACAGACTGAAAGTGAGGGGATGGAAAAAGATATTCCATGCAAATGGAAATCAAAAGAAAGCTGGAGTAGCAAAACTTGTATCAGATAAAATAGACTTTAAAATAAAGACTGTTACAAGAGATAAGGAGGGACACTACATAATGATCAAAGGATCAATCCAAGAAGAAGATAAAACAATTTTGTATGTTTATGCACCCAACATAGGAGCACCTAAATACATAAGGCAAATGCTAACAACCATGAAAGGAGAAATCGACAGTTACACTTTAACACCCCACTTACACCGATGGACAGATCATCCAAAAAGAAAATTCATAAGGAAACACAAGCTTTAAATGACACAATAGACCAGATAGATCTTATTGATATTTATAGAATATTCCACCCAAACGTGGCAGAACACACTTTCTTCTCAAGTGCACACGGAACATTCTCCAGGATAGATCACATCTTGGGTCACAAATCAAGCCTCAGAAAATTTAAGAAAATTGAAATCATATCAAGCATATCTTCTGAGCACAACAGTATGAGACTGGAAATCAATTCCAGGAAAAAAATGGTAAAAAACACAATACATGGAGGCTAAACTGTGTGCTACTAAATAACCAAGAGATCACTGAAGAAATCAAAGAAGAAATTTTAAAAATACATAGAAAATAGTGACAACGAACACACGATGACCCAAAGCCTATGGGACGCAGCAAAAGCAGTTTTTTTTTTTTTTTTTTTTTCACCTTGAGCATAAATGCTTTATTGTCACCTTAGGGTTCTCAGGCAGGTGGGGCTGTTGCACATCATGGGAGGGCAGGTACACTGAGCTGATGGCAGAGCTGTGACCAGTGCTCCCTCTGTCCTCCCTACCCTCCCCCCACTCCGTGGCTCGATGGAGTGCAAGTGGGTCATTCATAGGCTGCCCCTGGGGCCGTCTCAGATAGAAAGTAAAGGGCCCCCCGACATGTGCCCCCACACCCCCTCATAAGTGCCTTGCCCTGTACCCTTCTCCTCATAGTCTGCTACTGCTCTTTCTACAATTAACATTCATACTTGGGTGGTCAGTACCACACCGAGGAAGGTCTTACTGTCCTTTTCCTGTCAGCTTCCAGTCCTTGTCCTGTCTGGCTCCCTAAACAGGCTGAGCCAGTCAGTCAGTGCACTCTGCCTTTCAGGCCCAGGCCCTGCACAACCTCCTTCCTCTTGCTACCCTACCTGCAGCTGCACCTCCACCCCCACACTCCCATCCCGGACCCCAGTCCAGACCAGGACTCAAGTCTTCCGGTGCATTCTCCTTTCAGGATCACGTGCTCCCTGTGGGCACACCGTCTTACAAACCTCTTTTAAGTCTCCTTGACCTCAGTCCTTGGCAGGGCCCTTCAGCCTTCCAGTCAGCGGACCGGGGCCCAATCCCAAAGCCAGAGTTTCTGGATATGTCCCCACCCATCCTCCTAAGACCTCACCTCCCAGGGCAGGATGGCGGGGAATGGGGCCGGTTGGTCCGCCTCAGCCCAATCCCCAGGCCCTGGGCCAAAAGAGAGTTCAGCGGGGCAGAGGGGGGCTGGCACTGCGCCCCCAATTGGAAAGAAAGTCGATGGCGGCGCGCACGGAGCGATTGGTGCTGACGTCGACGGCAGTGACCTTAATCTCCGGGTCGCCAAACTGCATGGCAGTACGGATCTCGCGGCGGCTAGGGGGCGCGCCAGCGGCACGGGGGCCTCCCTCAGCGGGCGCGAGCTCTAGACTGAGCTCGCCGCACTTGCGCAAGCCCGGGTGCGCGTCCTGGGCGGCGCAGCAGCTCAGGTTGATGAGCACGCACCGCTGGCCTGGGCGCTCCGGGCAGTAGCTGCGCAGCACGTCCTCGCCCAGGGCCACCGACTGCTCGGCGGCCACGAAGCGCTCGAACACGTCGGTGCACCAGCGGCGGCCGCCGCGAACCAGCAGCTTGTCGGGCGGGTGGCGCCCAGCCACGAAGCGGTTGAGCACGTCCACGCCGTACGTGAGCGGCGAGCGGCGCACCCGAACCATGCCCGGAGCCTGCCCGAAGAGCACCGCGCCCTTTAGGATGCGGAACCACCACGCGGAGGCCGCGGGCGCCCAGTGCTGCCTGCACCACGTGCTGCAGCACTGCCGACTCTGAGAAGCTGCCCACCAGGAACAGCAGCTTCACGCCCTGCACTTCGGGGCGCGCCAGCAGCGCCTCTGCGGTACGGGAGTGGAGGGTGGGGGTAAGGAGGAGGGACGTGGAGTGGGCCACTGAGGCCACCACTGCGCAGCCACTGGCGCCTCTTCTCTGCCCGCCTGTATCCTCGGGCAACCAGAAACTAGTCATTTCACTATAAAACGGTAGCCTGGTTCCCATAAAGAAAAACACCGGGCACTTTCATGAGGGCCCCTGGCAATCTTTATGGGCTCTGCTTCCCCACCACACCATTGAGGGCTTGAGATAAGGGTTTGCATTTACACATATTAAATGCCTACTATGTGCACGACATTGTACTCACTCTCTAGATACTTCAGCTCATTTAAATTCCTGTGATAACAGTTTGGGGGACCTAATACTATCACCCCATTTGGGGAAACATGCACCAGAGGTTCTTTAACCTGGCAAGACTGCATATCTTCCCGCCACACTGCATCCTCCAGGTATTCCAGATGATTCTGGGTCTCATTCCAGTGTATGGATATGGGGAGGTTTCCAGGCACTAACAGGGTAACATATTCCCACATCTGGGTATGTATGTTGAGGTGAATGAAGGACCCAGGCTCAGGTGCTCACCTATGCGCTGGATGATCCCGCTGACCGTGGGCTGTAAGAGGTCGTTCATGGCCTCACAAGACATCCTGAGCATCCCCTGTGAGGACCACTTCACGAAGTTCACGCTGCTCCTGCGCAGGGCTGTCTCCACGTTGTGGCCTCGCTGCTTGCAGTAGAAGTCAATAAACGAGAAGGGCAGCGAGATGTTGAGCGCCCCCGCATGGTGTGGGCCTGCGGTGCGTTTGCAGGCCTCGAAGGCTATAGTCAGATCCACCCAGGCTGCTGGGCGTTGCGTTTTGAAGGTGCTGATGAAGTCCTCGCCAAAGATGCGGCCCAGCAGCTGCTCGAAGGCCAGGTCCACGCCCACCGCGCCACAGGGGCCACCAGATGCCTTGTAGAGCTCCTTGAGGGTGCCATGGGGCTGCTCCAACTGAGGCATGGTAAGGTCCACCGTGCCTCCCCCACAGTCTGCCACCACGTAGCGGTCTCCTGCTTGCGTCTCAGCCCACAGTTCTCCGACACCCGATTCCACCAGGAACGTGCGGCTGTGGCGGGACCTTCGAAGCTGCTCTCGGGCCCGACGGACGCTGGGATCAATGGAGTGGCTCTCGCCCAGGCACCCACTGCCTGGAGCTCGGCTGCTCAGGTCCACGAGCTGGTGCAGACGCAGCTTGCGGCAGTAGACAGAGGCGGCCTCAGGCTCCAGGGCGATGAGTAATTGCTCTGCATCCTCTCTTGACACCAGTCCGACCAAGTAGGCAGCCTCTCACATGAACTGCTTAGCTGGCTGTTTCCAGATGGCCGGCACTGTCAACACCCAGCGCACAGTGTCCTTCTCTGGCAGCGATGGGCACTGGTCCCTCAGCTCCTGAAGGGCATGCTCCTTGAAGAAGCGCAAGGCATGGGCGAACACCTCCAGGGCAGGCATTTTCTTTCCATTTACCGCTTCTAGCTGGGTCTTCAAGGTGAGATCAGTGGCACTGTGGATCTTCATCTTGAACTTCTCAAGTAGAGCCAGTCACGAGCCTCCTCAGGGTCCAGATCGTGGTAGTAATCACGGGCTGTATAGCCAAAACTGTGAAAGGCACCCTTTGGGGTCAGCAGCAGGCAGGTGGGGGTCTTCCGGTGGGCCACACCTGGGTCCCCGCCCTCCCATTTCCTTTTAGGGTTCTTGTGAATATGGTGCTTGGCATCCACTTAAATCTCCATAAACGTTGCTCATGGGATCCTCTCTATCCATGGGGCCATGGGTCCCATCCGACATCCTCAGCTCCTGCTCCCTCATCATGTGGATGGCCTCAGGGTCACTGGCATAGCTGAAGGCATAGCTACTGGATGTGGTGCCGAAGTCGAAGGCCACTACCACAGAGAAGGGGGCCTGCTGGGGGGCTCGGGCCTCAGGCTTTGGAGACTGTGAGGGTGTGAGGGGGGCAATGCCACAGCTTTCCTGGGTCCTTGGGGAGCCGGGTGGGCTGGGTTCTGGAGACTGCTCTGGGCTGGAGCCGCTGTACAGCACCTGCAGGCCCATCTCCGGGACAGCCAGCATCTTTGTAGGCCCTGTGGCTCTGCCCTGCCGACAGCTCGACCTGTGTCCAGACGCCTGGATCCTGGGCCCAAAGCCAGTGGGGCCCAAAAGCAGTTCTAAGAGGGAAGTTTATAGCAATTCAATCTCAACTCAAGAAACCAGAAAAATCTCAAATAAACGATCTAACCCTACACTTAAAACAACTAGAGAAAGAAGAACAAAAAAAACCCAAAGTCAGTAGAAGGAAAGTAAGCATAAAGATCAGAGCAGAAATAAATGAAATAGAAATGAAGAAAACAATAGCAAAGATCAATAAAACTAAAAGCTGGTTCCTTGAGAAGATAAACAAAATTGATGAACCCTTAGCCAGACTCATCAAAAAAAAAAACAAAGGGAGAGGTTGAAAATCAATAAAATTAGAAATGAAAGGAGAAATCACAACTGACACTGCAGAAATACAAAGGATTGTAAGAATCTACTACAAACAACTCTATGCCAATTAAATGGACAACCATGAAGAAATGGACAAATTCTTGGAAAGGTACAATTTTCCAAGACTGAACCAGGAAGAATTAGAAAATATAAACAGACCTATCACAAGTAATGAAATTGACACCGTAATTAAAAATCTTCCAACAAACAAAAGTCCAGGACAGATGGCTTCACAGGAGAATTCTATCAAACATTTAGAGAAGAGCTAACACTGATCCTTCTCAAACTCTTCCAAAAAATTGCAGAGGGAGAAACACTCCCAAATTCATTCTACAAAGCCACCATCACCCTGATACCAAAACCAGAAAAAGACATCACAAAAAAAGAAAATTATAGACCAATATCACTGATGAACATAGATGCAAAAATTCTGAACAAAATACTAGCAAGCAGAATCCAACAACACATTAAAAGGATCATACACCATGAAGCTTTTGAGAAAATTCAACACCCATTTATGGTAAAAACTCTCCAGAAAACGGGCATAGAGGGAACCTACCTCAGCATAATAAAGGCCATATATGACAAACCCACAGCAAGCATCATACTCAATGGTTAAAATCTGAAAGCTTTTCCACTAAGATCAGGAAAAAGACAAAGATGTCCACTGTTGCCACTCTTATTCAACATAGTTTTGGAAGTCCTAGACAGCAATGAGAGAAGAAAAAGAAATAAAAGGAATACAAATTGGAAAAGGAGAAGTAAAACTGTCACTGTTTGCCGATGACATGATACTATACATAGAAAATCCTAAAGATGCCACCAGAAAACTACTAGAACTAATCAATGAATTTGGTAAGGTTGCAATTTGGTATTGGTATGCAATGAGGAAAAACCCAGCATACTTCTGTGCTAACCCTGCTAAAAATGTATAACCTGAATCTAATTAAGAGGAAACATTAGAAACCTAAATTGAGGAATATTCTATAAAATATTGATAACCTCATGAAAATCAAAGTTTCAGGAACTGTTTTGATTAAAGACTAATGAGATTTGATAATTAAATGCATCACTATAAAGGACATTATTGGGACAGTTGGCTAAACTTGAATGGGGTCTGTGGATTAGATGATAGTAATGAGTAGATACTAATTTCCTGATTTTTATAATTTCACCATGGTAAGGCATCATACTGGCAACCTATTCTAAAAGGTTCAGGGGAAAAAAGGCCTCCTTTTTTTACTGTTCTTACAATTTTCTCTAAGTTTGCAATTTTTAAAAAAGAAATAGGAAAAAATATTACCAAGGGGGTCAAAAAGGATACCATTTGAAACATTGGACCTGATGGCCAATGTCCTAAATGTAAAACATGATTCCTGAAATTGTGTGTAGAAACACAGTGCTTTGCAGGTGTAACAGTAGCAGTTGCTCTCCATCTAACCACACCTTCCAAGATCCTGCTCAAGACCTTCCTCCTCTTGGAATCCTTCTTTGAGTCTTCCAGCTCACACTTACCATCTATTCCATACCTGAACTCCAGATACATATTTTTTATATCACTTCTTTGATACTTAATCACATACAACCTTGTGACTTCTCTTGTGTTATTGTCTTATATAAATTTTGAGTTACAGTTTAAATCTTCTCCTGAATATATCTCCATTATTATATTGTAATCAACTTAAGAGCAGATATCATATATGATCCCTTATTTTCTCCCGAGTCCCTAGCATATGTTTTGCAATCGCGTTTCCACATTCCAAGGATTGTCAAAGAATAATTAATCTCACTTTGCAAACATTTCCTGCATACCAACCATGTATTAGGTACTGTAAATAATAATTCCTTTCATATATAGAATGCTTGATAGTTTTTACAACACCTACACATCCATTATCTCATCTGTTGTACATAATAACTCTGTGAGGTAGGTGCCACCACATGATAAACATGCTTAGAGAAGCACTGTGATTTACTGGAAGTCACACAGCTATTTAATGGCAGAACTGAGGTGCCAATCTTGGTCTTCAGATTCCAAGTCCAGTGCTTTTTCCACACCACCACAGGAAACAGGTAAGAAGTCTGGACACACTGATGGTCATAGGTATTGCGCGTTTTCCATTGCTGCTATAACAAATTGCCACAAACTTAGTGGTTTATACAACACAAATATATTATCTTATAATTCTGTGAGGTAGAAGGCTGACCCAGGTATCACCGGGCTAAAATTGAGTCAGCAGGGTTGCATTTCTTGCTAAAGACTCTAGAAGAGAATCTGTTTCATTGCTCTTTCCAGCTTCTAGATGCTGCTCACATTCTTTGGCTGATGTCCCTCTTTCTCCATCTTCAAAGCAAGCAACAGTGCATCTCTATGCCTTTCTTCTATAATTACATCTTCCTCTGACTCTTGCATTTATAAAAAACCTTTGTGATTAAGTTGGACCTACCCAGATAATACAAGATAATCTCCCTATTTTAGGGTTAGTTGATTAGCAATCTTAATACCTTCGGCAACCTTAGTTCCCCTTTGCTGTGTATCCTAACATATTCATAGATTCTAGGGATTAAGATGTGGACATCTTTAGGGGGCCACTATTCTGCCTATCATGTACATGGTTTTCAAAGTTTCACTTCTCAAAGACCCACTGAGCGTTTTAACAACTTAACTCATCATATGAACAGTTCTTCCATCTACTAAAACTCAATCATCAGATTCCAATGGGACACTTTGTTTACTGGTATGTTATTAACTTTTTAAAAAAATAAATTTATTTATTTTTGGCTGCGTTGGATCTCCACTTATGCACGCGGGCTTTTCTCTAGTTGAGGTGAGCAGGGACTGCTCTTCGTAGCGGTGCTCAGGCTTCTCATTGCCGTGGCATCCCTTGTTGTGGAGCACAGGCTCTAGGCACACGGACTTCAGTAGCTGTAGCTCTCGGACTCTAGAGTGCAGGCTCAGTAGTTGTGGTGCACGGGCTTAGTTGCTCCGAGGCATGTGGGTCTTCCCAGACAAGGGCTTGAACCCGTGTCCCCTGCATTGTCAGGCAGATTCTTAACCACTGCACCACCAGAGAAGTCCCTGTTATTAACTTTTAGAAATTAGTTTCTATGAAAAATAAGCCAGAGTTTGATTTACAAAAATTAACATTATTTGAGTCCATTGGTTCTTTTTTTTTTTTTTTTTGGCTGGACAACCATGCAGCTTGTAGGATCTTAGTTCCCTGACCAGGAATCGAACCCGTGGCCCCTGCAGTGGAAGCACAGAGCCCTAACCACTGGACTACCAGGGAATTCCCAGTCCATTGGTTCTTAATTCAACAAGTAAGGGAATTGAGGCCAGTGACATTAAGTAACTTGCCCAAGAATACACAGCTAGTATGTGGCAGAGCAAGTATTCAAACTTAGGTGCTATTGCAAAGCTCTTGGCTTTTCCAATATACCATTTTCTCATCAAGAATAGGTAATCGTGGGCCTAATGCTCTAATCTAATGCCTGTGATTTAAACATTAATTTGTTGCTTTGGATCATACATTTCTTATGGACTACCTTGAAAATGCAAATCCCTGCAGTAGAGGATTAAATAAGATATGTGTGTTGTAAAGGGAGAAAAACATATGTGATATATGTGTGCATTAGTTTGTAAGCAGACAGTTGTGATAGTAATGAAAGGCCTAGAAGGGGCTGGTTCAAGGTTCTGACTGCCACCTGTATGATCTTTGACAAGTCCTAAACTCTGGTAAACTCTCTTAACCTTGTTTTTCCAACTATAAAATACATCTTTCCTAGTTTTTTTTTTGAGGATTAAGTTCTTGAATAACACTTTTACAAAGCCTGGCCCAAAATATGTCATCAGGAACTGCCGGCAAGTGTAAAGATCCTGATGACTACCGAACACCCCAGTTGATGGGGAGTGGGTGATTTCTTTTTTTTCTTTTCTTTTTTTTTTTTTTTTTGCGGTTCGCGGGCCTCTCACTGTTCTGGCCTCTCCCGTCGCGGAGCCATAGGCTCCGGACGCGCAGGCTCAGCGGCCATGGCTCACGGGCCCAGCCGCTCCGCGGCATGTGGGATCCTCCCGGACCGGGGCACGAACCCGTGTCCCCTGCATCGGTAGGCGGACTCCCAACCACTGTGCTACCAGGGAAGCCCAATGTGGGTGATTTCTTGACTGACCACAAGGTGGAGCTAGAGACATGGGAATGTACGTCCTGTCCTTGAACAGGAATTTGGGACTTTAGGGGAAAAAAGAATAACCTTTCTATTTCAGTCTTAACAGAGTAAATTCTATCTCCCTTTAAACAGCTGCCATGTTGCTCCATCATGAGAGCTTTTAGGTTTTTGTCCGGTTGGTTGGTTCTTGTTTTTCAAAAAGAACCAGATGGACAAAGGAGCTTTCAGTAGATATTCTTTAATAATGTTAATTTTATTTCTTCTTGGAGAAGATGACTGTACAGTTATGAGAGAAAATCTTTAATACATTTTATTTTCTTTACCTTCTTCAGTCCAGAAGACAGAGGCAGTATTTGTCTATATTCTTTGCTCCAAAACGCATACTTATCATTTTTCCCAAGACGCCCATTGGGTCCCCATGCAAATAGGACTCCTAGAAGTCTACTTAACATCCTAGGATTCTAAGGATGTCGATTAGGCTTCTGTTGTTCTCAGAGGATCACTCTGAAGGTACATTTCGGTAACCTCATTAAAAATTTAACTCTCCAGAGGGTGTGGAGAAAAGGGAACGCTCCTACATTTTTGGTAGGAATGTAAATTGGTGCAGCCACTATGGGGCACAGTATGGAGGTTCCTTAAAAAACTAAAAATAGAGTTACCATATAATCCAGCAATCCCACCTCTGGGCATATATCTGGAAAAGATAAAAACTCTAATTTGAAAAGATACATACACCCCAATGTTCATAGCAGCACTATTTACAATAGCCAAGACATGGAAACAACCTGAATGTCCATCGACAGATGAATGGATAAAGAAGATGTGATATATATATGTGATGGAATATTACTCAGCCATAAAAAAGAATGAAATAATGTCATTTGCAGCATCATGGATAGACCTAGAGATTATCATACTAAGTGAAGTCAGACAGAGAATATTATATGATGTCACTTATATGTGGAATCTAAAAAAATGAGACAAATGAACTTATTTACAAGCCAGAAGTAGACTCCCAGACATAGAAAACAAACGTATGGTTACCAAAGGGGAAAGGGTGGGGGAAGGATAAATTAGGAGTTTAGGATTAACAGATACAAACTACTATATATAAAATAGATAAACAATAAGGACCTACTGTATAACACAGGGAACTATATTCAATATTTTGTAATAATCTATAATGAAAAAGAATCTAAAAAAGGATATATATATATAACTGAATCACTTTGCTGTACACCTGAAACTAACACAACATTGTAAATCGACTACATTTCAATTAAAAAAAAACTTAACTCTCATTACTTTCAGGCTTGACTTTGCAGGCTATATGTTTATTATAATTAGAATCTCAAGAAAATCACAGAAGTCCACTTAAAAGATAAAGATACGCTCAAATAGCCTCAAAGTACCACTACTTTCAGGACTCAAGAAACCATTGCTATGTAAACAGAGATTAGATCCCCCAAAATCTAACTGGATAGGAGAAACCCCTTCATTTCTATGAATAAATAAAGAATGAGCATTAGCCAAGTGAAAGAGAATGAAAGAGAAAAGATCATTACAGGCTGAGTTCCAAGATATGCAAAGGGTCAAAGAAGAGAAAGCAGTGTTCTTGTAGGTGTGAAAGTAATTAAATATGTCTCCACAGTAAAGTTTGAGAGGGGAATGGCAATAGTTAAAACTGGTGGGGTAAATTGGAGATAAATCATTAGGCCCTTTATTTTATGTTGAGTATAGACTTCATCTGAGGGTGATACAGAGCCACTAAAGGACATCAAAGGGGGCAAGACAAGGTTAGATTCATGTTTTAGAAAGATCATTTTGTTTGCAAGTTAGAGACTAGAGGAAGGCTAGACTAGATGGAAGGTGTGCTGTATATTTTCTGTTTGTTTCTCCAGATACCACCCTACTCCGCTTACTCTGTGTCCCAGAAGTTTGGCCTATGTTGGCTCCCCAGAGTCTTCCTTGCCCTTCGGCTTCTGGTTGGGCCCAGCATTGGGAGATAGCAGCAGGAGATGTGAGGTCAGGAGGAAAGAGAGGTCTGAGTATTTATCCCCCAGCTCCCTCCCTGTTGAGTCACTTTGTGAGGATACTTCCTTCCACCAAAGGCCAAAGCTCTTATCAGGCAGCACCCTCCACACAACTGCCCACTTTAGATTCTATTAATCACTTCCTCCCTTTATTCTTTCAATGCTTTTGGCTAGTAATGATTTACACTGTTGCTAGCACCAGGGGAACTTTATATCTCATGTTTGTCTCCCTAAGCCCTGCACACATTTTGTAAATAGTTCCTTTATTAAACACATCTCAAATCTTCTAGCTTGAGTGTGCCATCTATTTCCTGCCAGGACTCTGAAATAGAAAGACACAATTAATAATAATGATAACTCAATTTATTACATTCCATGCATGTTCCTAAACAGTTTACACACATTAACTCATTTAATGCTCAGAGAAACTCTATGAAGTATCCTTCCTTTACAGATATGGAATCTGAGGTATATACAGATTAAGTAATTTTCCCAAAGTCACACAGCTAGTGAACGAGAATTCAAATCCATACTGTTTGCTTCCAGAGTCTGTGTTCTTAAACACAATGCTCCTTTGGTGAGGTAAAAGTTGATGCTGTAAATTGAAACAATAGCAGTGGAATGGAGAGAAAAGAAAAAATTTACAGGACGTTATTGCTAATCCCAGTGTAATTTTGAGGATCAGCTGAGATTAAGAGTCAATAAAATGCACTGGTATAGGAATAAGATGGACCCACTTTCGTATTTTGGATCTTACTACCTGGGTGATCTTGAGTAAGTCACTTTACCTTTCCAGGTTTCAGTCTCCTCTTCTGTAAATTGGGACTAATAACACCTACCCCATGGAGTTGCTGTAAGAATTAAACAAAGTATTGGAAGTCCTAGCCAGAGTGATTAGGCAAGAAAAAAAAAGGCATCCAAATCAGAAAGGAAGAAGTAAAACTGTCTTTATTTGCAGCTGACATGATTTTATATATAGAAAACCCTAAAGATTCCACCAAAAAACTGTCAGAACTACAAAATGAATTCAGTAAACCTGCAGGATACAAAATCAATATACAAAACTCAATTGCATTTCTATACACTAATAATGAACTATCAGAAAGAGAAATTAAGAAAACAATCCCATCTAGAATTGTATCAAAAAGAATTAAATATCTGGGAATAAATTTAACTAAGGTGAAAGAGCTCTGTACTGAAAACTATAAGACATTGATCAAAGAAATTGAAAACATAAATAAACAGAAAGATAGTTTCTGTCATGGATTGTAAGAATTAATATTGTTAAAATGTCCCTACTACCCAAAGCAATCTACAGATTCAAGGCAATCCTTATCAAAATTCCAGTGGATTTTTCACAGAAATAGAACAAACAATCCTAAAATTTCTGTAACAACAAAAGACCCTGAATAGCCAAATCACTCTTGAGAATGAACAAAGCTGGAGGCATCACATGTCCTGATTTCAAACTATATTGCAAAGATACAGTAATCAAAACAGTATGGTACTGGCATAAAAACAGACACATAGATCAATGGAACAGAAACCAGAATTGAACCCACGCATATATGGTTAGTTAACTTACAACAAAGAAGCCAAGTATATATAAGGGGAAAGGATAGTCTCTTCAATAAATGTTGGGAAAACTAGACAGCCACATGCACAAGAATGAAACTGGACTCCTATCTTACACCATACAGAAAAATCAACTCAGAATGGGTCAACTCAAAATGGATCTTGAATACAGACCCCAAACCATAAAACTCCCAGAAGAAAACATAGGGGATAAGCTCCTTAACATTGCTCTTACAATGATTTGGGGGGATTTGACAACAAAAGCAAAAATAAACAAGTGGAACTACATCAAACTAAAAGGCTTCTGCACAGGAAAGGAAACCATCAACAAAATGAAAAGGCAACCTACAGAATGGGAGAAAATGTTTGCAAATCATATATCTGTTAAGGGGTTAATATACAAAATACATAAAGAACTCATGACTCAATAGCAAAAAGACAAAGAACTTGATTTAAAAATGGAAAGAGGTTCTGAATAAACATTCCAAAGAAGATATATAGATGGCCAACAGGTACATGAAAAGGTGCTCAACATCACCAATCATCAGGGAAATGCAAATCAAAACCACAGTGAGATATTATCGCACAACTGTTAAAATGGCTATTATAAAAAAGACATGAAATAACAAGCGTTGGCAAGGATGTGAAGAAAAGAGAACCCTAGTACACTGTTGGTGGGACTATGAACTGGTGCAGCCACTATGAAAAACAGAATGGAGATTCCGCAAAAAATTAAAAATAAAACTACCATATAATCCAGCAATTCCACTTCTGAGTATTTATCCAAAAGAAACAAAAACATTAACTTGAAAAGGTATCTGCACCCCCGTGTTCTTTGCAGCATTATTTACAGTAGCCAAGACACAGAAACCGTCTAAATGTCTATCAGTGGATGAATGGATAAAGATGTGGTGTGTATACACACACACACACACACACACACACATACATATGCATTGGAATATTATTCAGCTATGAAAAAGAAGGAAATCCTGCTATCTGCAACAACATGGTTGGACCTTTCCTTCCTTTGGATGCCCACAGTACTTTGGTCATCTTTATGGCATGCCTTTAACTCCGTCTTATGTTAGATTTAGTGGTTTACATGTCTCTCTCCCCTATCAAGCTCCAGTAGTCAGGAACAGGGTCTTAAAATCCTGATTCATATCCTTATCCTTAGTTACTACCATAATACTTAGCACACAGTAAGTGCTCCGTAGTATTTTTTGAATGAATGGATGACTTGATATGCTTAGGAAATTATTCCCTGAGTTTTATCTGTTTGCCTCCCCTACTGTCATGAAGATGAGAAAATTACTCTGCTGCTTCATTGATTACTTTTCTTATTTATTCACAAAGCCTGGCATACACTAGGGACTTAGTAAATATTTGTTAAATGAATGCGCTAACAGCAGGCCATTACAGTAAATTGGCAGCTTAGCACAGTAGAGGCTGTGGAGTCAGATTAGCTGGATTCAAATCCTGGCTCTAATACTGTGAGACCTTGAGCAAGTTACATATTCTAAATGTGCCTCAGTTTCCTCATAAATAAAATGAGGATAATAGGAATTCCCTGGCAGTCCAGTGGTTAGGGCTCTGCACTTCCACCGCAGGGGGGACGGGTTCAATCCCTGGTCAGGGGACTAATATCCCGCATGCCGCACAGTGCAACCAAAAAAAAAAAAAAAAAAAAATGGGGATAATACAACCTATCTCATAGATGTAAAAGTATTGTGAGAGCTAAATGAGATAATGCTGTCCAGCTCATAGTAAGGGCATAACAAATGTTATCCACATAGTGCTGAGGGTGGGGTGTCACTCTGGGGCCACCATCCTTTTTTTTTTTAGGTCAGTGTATGAATCCTGGTTTGCAGGGTATTACTGAGTCTGGCCTCCTCAACACTAGGCAAATGAATAATCTCAAACTTTAGAGGACTTAACAACTAGGGAAGCAGTTTTAAAACCAGAAATACAGATTCCTAGGCCCACGTTTTGAGGAAAACTGCACTAGACCCTTAGCAGATCAACTTGATGATTGAAATTGGCTTGATATTGCCACCTTGTCCTTGACCCTGAGATTTAGCTTTTCCTGCTTCTCAAGAATTGACACCAGTTAGCCCTAAGTTTCAGTATCTCATGATCTGCTGCCCTGGATAATATTGTATGCTCCTGCCAGATGATTCCTCAGGGCTCACTGCCTCAGACAACGTGCTAATTTCCATCTCCTCATCTTGGCCAGTAAGCCTCAGATGCTTTCTTTTCTGTTTCATTGTTTTGTTCTGTTTTTCTATTCAAATCCTTCCCATCCACCAAGATTTAGCTCAAACTACCCACCCTGGTTAGCCCATCATATGTACCTCCTCAGATGTCCTACTTGGCCCTCTCAGTTGTATCTCTCTCTCCTCCTCATTCTGAGAAAAATAATCTCCCTCATCCTTTGCTTGTCCATCTGTGCTTTTCTGTAAATGAAATGAGTTTCATGAAAAATAAGATCTAAGTTTATTTTCCAGGGGGCATCTATCTTACACTAGTGAACCAAGAGGGTTGAGGTCACAAAGCTTGTAACTGATTCCAAAGCTGCATTATGTTGTGAGCATCTAGTCTCCATGAAACTAAGAAGCCCATGTCATTTTTAGACTAAAATGTGTTTGTTTGTTTGTTTGTTTTTAATCAGAGTTTCTGTTAAAGAATAGAAACAGTATGATGGTAGACAAAACAGTCTATGTTAGTGATAGTCTTGGTTAAGGCCGTAGTTCCCTGAAAGCTGGACCTGGCCTTTGTCACCAACATCTTTGTATCCCTCACAATCCCTAGCAAAATACTTTGCACCAAGTGGGTAATCAATGCATGTGTAATTGAACCATGGCCTGCTGATCCAAGTTCTCAATTTTCTTGCCCTACTGGAAAAACACTAAGGCCTAGGGAGAATGATTTACGTATGTGATGAGTTGTGTAAATATGAGATGAAAAGGAAAGGATAGGGACTTCCCTGGTGGTGCAGTGGTTAAGAATCCGCCTGCCAATGCAGGGGACACGGGTTCGAGCCCTGGTTCTGGAAGAACCCACATGCCGCGGAGCAACTAAGCCCATGTGCCACAACTACTGAAGCCTGTGTGCCTATAGCCCGTGCTCTGCAACAAGAGAAACCACCGCAATGAGAAGCCCGCACACCGCAACGAAGAGTAGCCCCCGCTACTACGAAGAAAGCCCGTGTGCAGCAACGAAGACCCAATGCAGCCAAAAATAAATTAATTAATTTTTTAAAAAAAGGAAAGAATAAAGGTGTGACCCAATTATGTACTGAACTGTATGTACCCCAAATTCATATGTTAAAGCCCAAAGCCCAATGTGACTATATTTGGAGATAGGGCCTTTAAGGAGATAATTAAGGTTAAATGAAGTCATAAGGGTGGGGTCCTAATCCAATATGACTGGTATTCTTATAAAAAGAGAGAGAGAGAGAGAGACACCAGGGATGCATGTAACAGAGAAAAGTCCATGTGAAGACACAGCAAAAAGGTGGCCACCTGCAAGCCATACAGAGAGGTCTCAGGGAAAACTAAACCTTCAGATACCTCCATCTTAGACTTCTAGCCTCCAAAACTGAAAGAAAATCAGTTTCTGTTGTTTAAGCCACCAAGTCTGTCGCACTTTGTTATGACAGACCTAGCAGACTTGGGAGAATGATTCACATATGTGATGAGTTGTGTAAAAATGAAGACGAAAAGGAAAGGATAAAGGTGTGACCCAATTATGTACTGAATTGTATGTACCCCAAATTCATATGTTAAAGCCCAAAGCCCAGTGTGACTGTATTTGGAGACAGGGCCTTTAAGGAGATAATTAAGTTTAAATGAATACAGATCCTAGTCTACTTTCTAATAAGGGTAGAATTCCCTGAAAATGTGTTTGGTAGAACTTCAGCAGAGTATTAACAAGGGTCCAGAAAAGAGGTTCAATGGTCAAATAAACTTGAGAAACAGAATTAAACAGAGTAAAGCTGATTCTCAGGGGCTTTAGTTTCCTAACATATATTCTGATTCTCTAAAAAGACAATGTAGAGGGGCTTCCTTGGTGGCGCAGTGGTTGTGAGTCCGCCTGCCGATGCAGGGGACGCGGGTTTGTGTCCGGTCCGGGAAGATCCCACATGCCGCGGAGCGGCTGGGCCCGTGAGCCATGGCCGCTGAACCTGCGCGTCCAGAGCCTGTTCTCTGCAACAGGAGAGGCCGCAGCGGTGAGAGGCCCGCGTATCGCAAAAAAAAAAAAAAGACAATGTAGCATGCAGCATTTCCCAAACTTGCCTGACCGTAGAATACCCCCCGCTTCTCCCTTTTTAATTTTAATTTGGAAGAGGCTGATTTATAGTTTTCTTTTTCTTATGCTGATCTGCCTGTTGTTAGCTATCTCATAACCCACCTTCAGTATCTGGACCAATGTTGAACAAAGAACCTTGGAGAAAGAAGTCTGGGGCATGTTAAATAATGCTTCAAATGAATAATTCCTGGAATGAGAAATGACCCTCCCTGGAAGTCCTCAGAGAAACAAGTTGTTTACTGTCATTCCACCAAGTGATTCCTCCAAGGACCAACCCAGAGTGAGTTGTAATAACCAAACCCACAGGAAGAATAATTAAAAGGGAAGGGCTAAAACCTAACCTGACTTCCTATAAGGAATTCAAATCACAGTCAGGGAACCAAGACCTTTGTAAATACTTCTTGTTTTGTATTCCTTTTCTATTTCCCCAAAATGGTTGGTAATAAAATCCTTTAAACAAAATGACTCTTTGAACTTGCTGTCTAAGAAGAAAGAAAGATGAAGAGAGAGTATATTTAATTCTGGAGTCGGATTGAGAGAAGAATGGGGTGGAGAGATGGTAGAATACCCGCCAAAACAGAATTATGGTGGTAGCCACCAAGAAGAGAGAGAAAGAGAGTCTGCGGAACTTGTAACAAGGAAGACAGAAAAAGGGAAGCTCTTCCTGGCTTGTACAGTAGGATTTAGAGTTAAAAAAAAATCTGAGCAAAGATTCCTTGACTCCATATCATGGATGGGGAGGTCCTAGGCCAAAGTTAGATATCCATTCAGTCAATGTTCAAACACATATTTTTGTACTTACTAGTGTCAACACCAAAGAAACAAGACAAAAATCTCTGCCCTCATGATCTTTCATTCTAGTGGGAGTTTATTATATTTTAATTTTTACTGTAAGATATACATTAAAAATGTTATCTATAACACATTAAAGAATAACCATATTAAAGAATAATCATAAAGCAAATACACATCTACAAAAGGCCTAGTTTAAGAAATAGAATATTACCAGTACATGAGTCCCCAATGTGGGTTTTTTGTATCATATTTCCCTCCCCCACAGAGGTAATTACCGTCATGAATTTTATGTTAATAATTCCCTTGCTTTTCTTTATAAGTTTTACCATAGTGTCTGTGTATCCCTAAACAATATTGTACCAGTTAGGGTCATGGCAGGAAACAGATGGCACACTCAAAGTAGGATAATTTGAAGAGAGTTTATTAAAGGAGCTGTTTAGAAAGGTGCAGGCAGCGTATGGTGAGCATACAACAGGATATTATCTTTAAGCTAGTGACAGTGCTCTTTATCACCCTAGGCTTGAAGCTGGAGTAGTGGAGGTGGTTATGGGAGGTCAGACAAAGAGGGCCTTCCGATAGGAGATGAGACTTTCAGTGGAAGGAATCCAACCAGCCGACAGCAACCCACAGCAAGGGTACCAGAGAGTAAATACTCCACCCCACTTGCTTCTACCTCTCCAGTCTTCTGCTGGTGGCTCCCATCAACCAAACCTAACCAGAAGCTACAAATCAAAAGAGCCCATTAATTCAGTTCACTCAGTGCAACCTCCTAGAAATAGAAGTGTGGAAAGTGAAACTGGAGGGACAAACTGAAGATATCCAGAAAAAATACATCGCTTAGATTTGCCTGTTTAAGTTTACATAAATGGAATCATACAGTATGTTATTCTTCTGTGACTTGCCTTTTTTGTTTATTCATTAAAGTAGTTCAAGTGTGTAGCTATAGTTCATTCATATTCAGTTCTGTATGATAGCCCATTGTATGAATCTACCATAATATATTTATCCATTCTACAGTTGATGGACATTTGGACTGTTTCCAGCTTTTCATTTTTACAAACAATGCTGCTTTAGACATTCTTTTTTTTTTTTTTAATCTTTATTGGAGTATAATTGCTTTACTATGGTGTGTTGGTTTCTGCTCCATAACAAAGCGAGTCAGCCATACATATACACATGTTCCCATATCTCTTCCCTCTTGCGTCTCCCTCCCTCCCACCCTCCCTATCCCACCCCTCCAGGTGATCACAAAGCACCAAGCTGATCTCCCTGTGCTATGCGGCTGCTTCCTACTAGCTATCTATTTTACGGTTGGTAGTGTATATATGTCCATGCCTCTCTCTCGCTTTGTCACAGCTTACCCTTCCCCCTCCCCATATCCTCAAGTCCATTCTCTAGTAGGTCTGTGTCTTTATTCCTGTCTTACATTCTTATGTTTATCTTTTGCTGTGCAAATGCAAGAATGCATATACATATGTAGTTGCTAATTCGTACAATGTGAATGAAAACTATTTTCCAAAGTCCTACGAATTTACATTCCAACTAGCATTAAATGAGGGTTCCTGTCATTCTACAATTTCACCAACACTTGGTTATTATCAGAATTTCTAATTTTTGTCAATCTGGTAGGTGAGAAATAGTGTCTTGTGGTTTTAATTTTCATTTCCTTGTTTCTAACAAAGTTGAACATCTTTTCACATGCTGTTTGGCCATTAATATGATGACATTTTTTCTTTTACTCATTTTACTCTTGAGTTTTCTGCCTTTCTTTTGTCAGCCATATGTTACAAATATATTCTCCCCCTTAGTACCTTGTTTTCTCACTCATAATAAGGTATCTTTTGGTGCACAACTGTTGTTAATTTTAAAGCAATTGAAATTACACTTTTTTTTCCTTCATGGTTTGCACTTTTAGTCCCCATTTAAGAAATCCTTCTCTACCCTGAGGTCATAAAGATATTTCCTATTTTGTCTTCTAAAAGTTCTGTTGCTTTACATTCTGCTATAAGCTTTAAGTCTTTCATATTAAGTCTTAAATCTAGCTGGAACTGATATTTGTGTATGGTGTAAGGTAGGGATCAGATTTATTTTTTTTTCCCACATAGATAACCAGTTATTGAATAGTCCATCTTTTCCCAACTGATCTGTAAATGCTTTCTGTGACAAAAAATTTGTTTCCATATATGTGTTAGTCTATTCCTCGATTCTCTATGTATTCTACTGGCTTGACACAGCACCTGAGAGTCTACCATTAGGGCCTTCAGTTCCTGAAGACTCTTACTTGATATTAGCTCCCATGGAGAAATGATATATATATTAGGCCATTATTTTTCAGATCATCTCAGTGGGAGACTAATTTATTAGCATCTATCATGTAGCAGGATCTAAGAGTGTGGTTATTTTAATGTTTGGGGGGAAGGAAGAATAAGGGAAAAGAAGGCTCTAAGCAGCATTAAGACACTAGTTACATGAAAGGCGGTGCCCTTTGCCAAAGGGAACGGATGAAGGAAGATGCAGAGGGGTGATGCTAATCCTAGTAGCCGAGGGATATATTTGCAGGTCTAATCAGCTGAGGATGAACATGTTTACAGAGTAGAAGTATTTCTAGAATCATATTTTCAATATAATGTGAAGAAATCTGCTCATGTAAGGAGTAAAATATATACATATATAATAATATATATGAAAAATATCTATTTTTACTTTTAGCTGTTCTTTTAAAAAGTCAGTTTATTGAGTCATGCATAGATAACCCAAGTATTTCATTTAGACAATTACCAGCTGATTCCCAGGCATTCTATACGCCCACTATGAAAGGCAGAAAGACACCAGTACGGAAGGGTAGAGACCTCCCTTTCCATAGGCACAACTGTGATCCAAGCAGCTCTTGTAAGAGCTGGGAGCTTGGAAAAACAGCTCCGCATAAGTGCCTGGTGTTGGACTCTGGATACTGCTGCCAGCTTATCCTTGAAGAAAAACAGGGAAAAAAGATTCTTCAACTTAAGCAGACTGTGGAAGTTTTAGGGAAAGATTTTTAAAAGGCCTTTGGCCATGAAGGGCTTAAACTTGTGAACACCTGAACACATTTTTTTTTCATGGCTTTTTTTTCATGACTTTTTTTTTCATGGCTTCTTCCAGAACTAGCTTGATTGTGATCTCTCCATCTTCTCAACACCTTTCCAAAATACCATCACCATCACCATCTTTCAGCTAAAAATCTAAGATAGCAACTGCCTTGTCTAGGCATCATCCCATCTGTTGACAAAGACCATTCAATTCTCTTTATTCAACAAATAGCTACTGGAGACCCTTAATGTGCCATAACCTGTGGGGGACCTGGGGTTTGAGAGAGAAGTAAAACTCTCTTCCTTGACCTCCAGTAGCTCACTTTCTTGTGGTGGCAAAGACAAATGGCTGGGTCATATAACAGTTTATTTCTTAAAGGATGCCCCAGTAGTATCCTATAAATCACCGGTGCAGCTGTCAAAGCCAGAGGGGGCTGAAACATGGGCAACTGAGACAGATTCTCTCCTCTGCTTCTGTCACTGCTGGAGTGAGTTGCTTTGGGTGTGTCTCATGTGGTGTGATGGGGGCTGGGTCTCCAGCACCAGTCCCTGCTCTTGCCACTAATGGGAATCCCTGACCAGGCTTCTGAGGCTCTTAGGATGTGAAGGAAGACAACACCCCATCCCAGCACTACACTCAGCCAAGAATTACCTTTCTCCTTACTACTTTATAAATTAACCCTCACAGCCATTTCCCTAGGCACAAGACTGACCACAGAAAGACAAAATAGATGCAAATTCAGTATCGCAGCCTCACGGACCCCAAACCACTATTCCCCTTCAATACTTGTCTTGAATTTTGAGCCAGTCCGCTGGTTCCATCTCTTTCCATTCTCTAAACGATTTTATTCATTCAAAAAGGATCTATATTAGGGGCCAGTACAGTGTTACGGTGAAGTCTGGGACTCTGGGGTTTCAATGTCTGCTCTGCATTTACTAGCTGTGTGGCCTTAGACTAGTTAAATAACTTCTCTGTTGGGAATTCCCTGGCGGTCCAGTGATTAGGACTCCACGCTTTCACTGCCGAGGGCGTGGGTTCAATCCCTGGTCGGGGAACTAAGATCTCGCAAGCCGCACAGCCAAAAATAAATAAATAAATAACTTTTCTGTTTCCTCATCTACAAAATGAGGCTCTTATAAGGTTGTTGTGAGGATGAAGTTGATGTACAATCCCTCTCAGTATCCACGAGGGAGCAGTTCCAGGACCCCTGAGGATACCAAAATCCGTGGATGCTCAAGTCCCTTGTATAAAATGACATAGTATTTGTGTATAACCTATGCACATCTTCCTGTGTACTTCAAATCATATCTAGATTACTTATAATACTTAACACAATGTAAATGAAATGTAAATAGTTGCCAGACGTGTTGGCAAATTCAACTTTTGCTTTTTGGAAGTTTCTGGAATTTTTTTCTGAATATTTTCGATCTGCTGTTAGTTGAACCTGAGGATACAGAACCCACAGATATGGAGGGCCAACTGTATATGTAAAGTGCTTAGAATAGTGCCTAGAACATGGTAGGCACAATATAAATGCTACCTAGTATCAACTGTCAACTTGTGCCAGGCACTGGTCTAAGGTCTTATGTTAATGCACTTAAATCTCACAATAACCACATGAGGCTGGTATGTTTTACAAATGAGAGGTTTGCAGTAGACGTTTTAAGTAAAGGAACTTGCCCAAGGCTCTGAGAGTACAGCAGAACAGGCAAGGTCCCTGCTATCATGAAACTTTCATCAAATAAAATAATTTTATGATGATTAATGAAGATTTATTTTCATGAATAAAATAAAACAAGTTGAAAGGGTATGATAGAGTCAAGGTACACTTCTCTGAGGAATGACATTCCAGGGACCCACCGCCTTTCTCTGTCACTGGTCTGTGTTCACAGCTACCCTGGTTTACCTCTACACATTTCAATAACTCTGAATCTTGTAAGTGAAACTATTGGAGTCTCATTTCCTTTGTTTAAGTAGGTCTCCAGACTCCTTATGTACATTTGCCTAGTTCTTGCCTGGTTTATTTCACAGAAAACTGTGTTCTGTATCATGGGACAATCTATTCCCACAAGTACTCAGAAAATCACAATATGGCACAGTAAGGTCTATGGCAAAGGAAAACAAAGGGGGATGTGGTTTCCCAGAGGAGGCACCTAACTGAGCTTGGGATACAGAGGAGTAGAAAGAACAGCATATGCAGACGCTCCGATCTAAACTGTGCCCCAGTCCCCTTCTCAAACCAAGGAGAGGTTGCCACTCATTTTATTGGCAGCCCTCACTCTATGAATTACTACAGTTTGAAAATACTGTTTACTTTCTGTGCAAAGGTGGAGGTAACAGGCACTTCCAGGATACCCTTGGGTAGTAGTACTTATGAGGAGGTCCAAATACTTCTGCTGGGATCTCTTGAGTACCTGGGTTTTCTATGTCTTCTACCAGGACAGAAGGGTAGAGGAAAATTTTACTACTGGGGCTGCTGCTAGTCCATATCTTACCTGTATTAGGTTCCTAACAGTGCCGTAACAAAGTACCACAAACTGCAGGGCTTAACACAAAAGAAATTTATTCTCTTACAGCTCTGGAGCCTGGAAGTCCAAAACCAAGGTGTTAGCAGTGTTGGTTTCTTCTGAAGGCTTTGAGGAAGAAAGTTTCATGCCTGTGTCCTAGCTTCAGGTGGTTGCCAGCAATTCTTTGCATTCCTTGGTTTGTAGCTGCATGATTCCAGTGGCTGCCTCCATCATCACATCATCCCTGTGTCTCCGCTGTGTCTCTGTGTCCAAATCTCCCTCTCCTTCCTCTTATAAGGCACCAGTCATTGCATTTAGTGCCTACCCTAATCCAGTATGGCCTCACCTTAACTAGATTACATCTGCAAAGACCCTATTTCCAAACAAGTTCACATTCCTAGGAATTAGGACTGAATATATCTTTGGGGGGACAAAATTCAACCCACTACAGCATCCTTGTGCAAACTGGAGACAGCTGCCCGCTCTGGATGGATGTTGCCCCTCTATTCATGGCTCAGTGAGCAGATAGCACCTTTGCATGAATTACACAAAGGAACACTTCATCCTAGTGGAGGCAGCTCCATGCTGGGACACAAAGTTCAGCGCCTGGAGCCTAGCCTGCATGTCAACCGCCATTCAGCCTCCACAGGCCCCCTTAGCAGGACACAGCCTATTCAATCATATATACTGATCCTGCCTGCTCTGCACTCAGCTAGCTGCCTTGGGTCTACGCAAACCCGCACCCCATGCTATCCTTGCCCTCATTCTTCCTTCCAGTTCCATATCCTGCGGGTAGAACTCATTTTTGTTCTCCTATGTCCAGTTGTAGGGAGTCTTTTGTGGAATGATCTGATTCTGTATCTCCCGTGAATAGGTGATGTTTTTGTCCAGCCAGCACCCATCCTCTTCTCTTCTGGAAATAGCACCCAAATTTTACTTAGAGGCAACCACTCCTCTCCCACTTGCCGTTCATCTGGTTTCAGTGGGACTGACCCCACTCTCCAAATGCAGAGATGGGCACAAGGTACAGTTTTATCCAATCAGAACACCTCACCTCCTGGTATGATGACTGATCCTAGAACAGGTACATGACCCAGGACTTTTGACAAAACTATTGAAGCATCCATCAACAGATGAATGGATAAAGGTGTGGTGTATATATACAATGGAATACCACTCAGCCATAAAAAAAGAATGAAATAATGCCATCTGCAGCAACAGGATGGACCTAGAGACTATACTAAGTTAAGTCAGAAAGAGAAAGACAAATACCATATGATATCACTTATATGGGGAATCTAAAATATGACACAAATGAACTTACCTACAAAACAGAAACAGACCCACAGACATAGAGAACAGACGTGTGGTTGCAAAGGGGGAGGGGGGTGGGGGAGGGATGGACTGGGAGTTTGGGATTAGCAGATGTAAACTATTATATGGAGAATGGATAAACAACAAGCTCCTATTGTAAGCACAAGGAACTGTATTCAATATCCTGTGATAAACCATAATGGAAAAGAATACAGAAAGAATGCATATATATGTATAACTGAATCACTTTGTTATACAGCAGAAATTAACACAACATTGTAAACCAACTAAACTTCAATTTTTTAAAGAAGAGAGAGAAAACTATTGAAGCAAAGGTACTCTCTTTTTGTCCAGATGGCTACATGGTAAGATAAGCTTGAAGCAACCTGAGAATGAAGCCAACCCAGAGGAGAGTGAAACTGGGAGATAAAGGGAATCCTGATAATATAATTTAATCACCTAGTTCTAGCTGAGCCCGAAGCTAGATATACCCCTGGACTTTGCAGTAACATGAGCTAACAAATTCCCCTTCCACCATGACCTTTTTTTCCTTATGATTATTAAAAGTGGGTATATGTCACATAATCAAAAGGATCCTGACTGAATGTAGTATCTGACACTTCCATCACTTCTGCTGTTTCTCCAAAGCTCTGCATCCTCTATGGCTCACCAGGGTCTTGGTTGCTGAGTCCTGACAGATGATTAAGAGTTAACCAGGCTAGGGCTTCCCTGGTGGCGCAGTGGTTGAGAGTCCGCCTGCCGATGCAGGGGACACGGGTTCGTGCCCCGGTCCGGGAGGATCCCACATGCCGCGGAGCGGCTGGGCCTGTGAGCCAAGGCCACCGAGCCTGCGCTCCACATCGGGAGAGGCCACAGCAGTGAGAGGCCCGCATACCGCAAAAAAAAAAAGAGTTAACCAGGCTAGACAAAGGGAAAGGATTCCCCACCATGGTGGGGATGGGTGGAGAACCAGACTGAATTTGCTATCTGATATGCTTGTTATACATTTTGGGGGGGGGTTGTTAAGTGGGGAGTGAGTTCTGCCCTTTTTAGGAGCAGCCATTTCTTTCTCTTTTTTTTTTTCTTAATATTTATTTATTTATTTGGCTCTGCCGGGTCTTAGTTGCGGCATGTGGGATACAGTTCCCTGACCAGGGATCGAACCCGGGCCCCCTGCATTGGGAGCTCAGAGTCTTAACCACTGGACCACCAGGGAAGTTCCAGGAGCTGCCATTTCTGTCTGCACTTTGTTTCATTTTCCTGTGGGCTGAGCACTTTCTCTCCAGCTCAGCAGTGTATTGAGCAGCTCTCTTGCTCCTCAATGCTCCAGCAGTGTATCCTAACCCACTGCTGGGAGTCAGTATTGAGCCATGCTCCTCGGAGGCACACACTGCCCCTTGTGATTCTCTGCATCCTCTGTATCAGCCAGCACAGAACTGGGACCCAGAGGATCTTCACAAGTGCAAGCTGAATGGCTATCCCCGTCCTCTTGCAGCTCCGGTCCTTCCTCCTCCATTAAGCCTTCCCTGACTATTAGAGTTCACCCTGATCTCCCCCTTTTCTGAGTCATTCATGAACTACCGCCTTGTATTGTGGCTTTTATTGCATTGGTGCTGGACCTGTCTCCCTAGTCCCTAAGATCTCAGATGGCACGAGTCTTTTCCCAAAGCTCCTAGCACAAACTCAGGGAAGAGTCACTGCATAAATGATGTATACTTCGGATGAACTTTAATGCACATACCATCGTTGACACCATGATGAGGATAGGGGCTACATTAAGAAAAGCCATTTTATACCAATAAGACATATCAACACAGAACAAGGAGACACCAGATATTTGCAAATAGGATGTTTCCTTTTGTTACTCTGTACACCACTATATCTCTTTATATTTGTACAAACTCACAACACCACATGACATTTTATATTTCATGTGTCACTAAGAAGAGGTGTCAGTATACAGAATATAAGAAGAATAAAAAAAGAATGAAAACATTTGTTTAGCTGGAATCTGTCGGGGGGCGCGTTGGAACATAAGAGTTATGATTCCTCTCTCTGCTCAGTCTTATAGAGTGACAACACCAGTTTTTGCTAATTGCTCCTCCTGAGGAATTCTGCTTAGCCTGTTGTGGTACATCTCCTAGGTTGGCATGAGACCGGCCCTGTCCCTGGTTGAATAAATTAGAAAGAGCCATTGGGGGAATTGAAAATGGTGTGCCAATTGAGTAAGGTGACATTTCTCCGTGTGACTGGGGAGACCATCTGCCCCTGGCCCCGTGACGGGAGGAAAGACTTTGCTGCTCAACCCTGCTCCAGAGTTTCATTTTATTGAGGGTGTGGAGGCAGTGAGGAGTGTGTGTTCCTCTCTTCCTTCCTTCCCGCAAGCAGAGAAGCAGCCAGATGTAGACACAACTGATGCTTTGGTTTTCTCTTCAGCTTGCCTTCTTCCTGCCCACAATAGGCAGGGTCCAGGACCAGGACTGCCGACTCCTGGGCCACACCCTCCCTGGTTCTGAGACTAACTACGCCACTTGTTGCCTTCTTTATGTAGTCTTGGGCTGGTTGCTTCTCTGACGCAGGCCTCAGTTTTCCTCATCTGAGTACTGGAAATAATAAAACCCATATTACAGAGTTGTGTCAAAGATCACTAGGGCTTTGATGAGAAAGTGCTTTGGGGGCTTTCCTGGTGGCACAGTGGTTGAGAATCTGCCTGCCGATGCAGGGGACACGGGTTCGAGCCCTGGTCTGGGAAGATCCCACATGCCGCGGAACAACTAGGCCCGTGAGCCACAATTACTGAGCCTGCGCTTCTGGAGCCTGTGCTCCGCAACAACAGAGGCCGCGACAGTGAGAGGCCCGTGCACCGCGATGAAGAGTGGCCCCCGCTTGCCACAACTAGAGAAGGCCCATGCACAGAAACGAAGACCCAACACAGCCAAAAATAAATAAATAATTAAAAAAAAAAAAAAAAGTGCTTTGGGAATTGTAAAGTGCCAAACACATGATCGGTGATTTTTGTTATGCTATTCTAATCATAGTGCATATGGACTCCACTGTCTGCCGCTCCTGGGTCCCTATCCCATCATAGCTCACTGTTCTGTTCATCCAACCCCGCATGCACTGGCTGATTCCCTTTGGCTGCTCTTAGACTCTGGAAGTTTCTCTGAAGTTAAGCAAACCTCTGGGTGTAGGGCATGCTGGCTCTGATATTTCCATGCGAGGTTAGGTTCCTGGGACCAAAATGTGGGGGGAGGGGAGAGGCTGTGGAGTGGGGAGGGGACCCTTGGAAATGGCTCCGGGAGGGGTATGCTCAGTTTCATTCTGTGATGAATGCTGCCTGCTGCCTACCCCCAGCCCCTTCACAGTGGCTCCATCCTATATGTCCACAACATTCTGCAGTTTCTAAAATGTACTTTCATTTGACTCTCACCCCTATTCTGTGAAGTAGGCAGGATTATTAATCTCATTTTATAGATGAAAATATGTTTGTCCAAGGTCACACAGTTAGTATGTTACAAAGGCAGGACTCAAACCCAGGTCTCCAGGATCGTGGTTTCCTGAGCACTGGAGGACATCTCTAACAAAGGCTCCAGAACTCTCTAAACCTCATTTTTGGCTTATTCCTCACCCCCGGAGGCTGGTTTCTGCACTCCGTCAGGTGTCTGGTGGCAGCCAGCCCAACAAGGTCATGCCACAGAGCCGTTCAAGGCCAGTTTCCTGGATTCTCTTCCCTTGTTCCTGATGAGACTCTACCTTGATCCACTTTCCAAGCCCAGGCTCCATCTCCTACTTATAGGCCCCATTCCCACCCCCCATTGTTCTGTTGTCCATAATGTTTATGCTGGGTCTTTCCTGTCTCTGTTCCTAGAGCACTCATAAGGATCCTGGATTGGGTTTTCTCCCTGCTCTGCCTGATTGGATGATTTTGTGTAGCACAGTAGTCAATACCACATGTTCGGCACCTACTGTGTACGTCAGGCCTGCACTAAAGGCTTTATTTGTACCATTCTCGCATTTAATCCCCTCAACAACCTCTTGAGGTAAATATTATTTTTCCATTTACATATGAGGTAACTGCGGCGCTCAGAGTAATTTGCTCCAAGTCACACAACTAGTTAGTGATGAACAGCTAAGAATTGAACCTGGGTCTGTTGGACCACGAGCCCTGTCCTCTTAAACCATGCACCATACTGCCTTCTCAGTCCTCACCCCGTGGTCTTAAGTTTAGAGGGATTGGAAGATAATTCAGCACATGCAGATCTCTCAGCCCTTCAGCTCCCAGGATCCTAGTTGCATGATGGAGATTGCCTGCAGAAAGACCTTGCCCAGCTGAGCCTGGCACACTTGGCGCTCTATAAATTAAGTCCTCCTTGAATTGGAATGCAATTTATGACTCTTAAACACTGGCTGCTGCCCCAATGTCTCTTCTCAAATGCATTAAGTCTGTGCTCCGTTCTTAATAAGTCTCTTCAGAGATTCTTGTTTCTCCTCTTCCTCTTGTTACACTTTAGGAACCTCTCACCTGAGACAGGCAGTCAGGGACCATCCAGATGCACTTAATTGCTAAGATGCTTTCTGGCAGCCTCAGAAACCAGAGCCACAAGCCTGGTTGAGTGATGAGGGGGTCACATAGCCTTGGCTGTTTTCATTATACCCGAGGAGAAAAGAGGCTTTCATAGTGAAAGGATCCCTGCCAAAATCTTGTTTGCCACTTACAGCTCTTACAGAAAATGGGCATAAAATCACAGAGCACTCGTGCCAAGAGCGCCTGCAGAAACCATCTGCTGTAAGCTCCTGAAGCCCAGAGATAGGGAGTGACTTAGCTAAGGTTGCACAGCCTGTTAGCTTTATCCCAGTCCATTGGTAAACCCCAGGAAAACATCCAATCCTAATCACACCCCTCAGACACTTACTGACTTACTTTGCATTCCTTTTTTTTTTTTTAACATCTTTATTGGAGTATAATTGCTTTACGATGGTGTGTTAGTTTCTGCTTTATAACAAAGTGGATCAGCTATACATATACATACATCCCCATATCTCCTCCCTCTTGGTCTCCCTCCCACCCTCCCCTATCCCACCCCTCTAGGTGGTCACAAAGCACAGAGCTGATCTCCCTGTGTTATGCGGCTGCTTCCCACTAGCTGTCTATTTTATATTTGGTTTACTTTGCATTTCTATTGCACAGTTTTACATCAAGCAAAGGAAATTCTTTTAATCATCTCCCTTCAAGAGACTTCCTATTTGGTTATTTGCTGTTTGACCACTTCAAAATGATAGAAGAAAAGCAGGTGAAAGCATATGCCACACAACTCAGCCCATTCAATGGTGTTTTCTCAAGACAATGGGTGTCACCGAGTTGGCAGAGAAATAGGAACAGATGTGGAGAGCTAGCAGCAGTGGTGTTAGATGTTTTGTGTAGTTTCTGAGTACCTGGGAAGCCAGACTCTGTGCAGATCAGTGACCTAATCATAAGAACCTTTGCCTGTGCTGTCATCAGAGTTCATGGAGAGCTGCTTTTTACCTTGCAAAATCCCTCTTCCTCATGCATTCAGGTATAAGAAGTGGAAATGGTGAAGTGAGTAGGCTTTGTTCCAGATTATACAAAGTTCTTGATCAGAAAGTCCATAGAAATGGGATTTTCTGAAGACTCAGTGTTTAAAAATTTGGAGCACCAAAGAGAACCAAAGAGGAAAGAATATGTTTTGGCTGCAAGTTATAAGAACCTAACTCCAATAAGCAAAGCTAGATGGGGGCTTTATTCAAAACATATAGTGAGGTGTCTAACAGAATCACAGCAAGAGGTGACCAGTCAAATCTCAAGGCCAGGAAAGCCACAGGACACACTCTCTCATCTCATGTCTATGGCTACTCTCTTCATGATGAGCTTGTTTTCTTACCACAGAGTGGCATTCTACATCTGAGCTGAGGATACACCATCAGTTTTAGAGCGCACATCCTCATATATTTGTCATTCAAAGGGAAAGCAAATAGCTCCAGTTTTAAAAAAAATCTTAGAGAGGGATTCTGGTTGGCCCCACTTGATCACATGCCCCCTTTACTGACAGTCTTCACTAGAATCACCTGGTTTGAATGAGAAAGTAGTAGTACTGCAAAAGAAGAGGTTGCCATTTCCTGAAGAGATGAGGGGAGACATGATAGCTGGCTATTAAAAGAAATGATTTACCAGAGGTCCTACAGCAAGTGAGGGACAAATTCAGGGCTAGAAACGGAATCAATAAAATAATAATTATTAATAATAGTGGAAGTCTCTAGATTCTTTTCATGTGTGGTGTTGAAGTAAACCTCAGTGTTACGAGTGCTCATTCATTTCTATTTTTAAAAGATTGCTATTGTGTGGAGGGTAGACTGTAGGTGTGCAAGTGTGGAGTAGGGAAACTGGCTACAAGCTCTGTGTTAGCTCCTAGGTAAGAGAGAAACAATGGTGCTTTGGACCAAGGTCATGGCAATGGAAATGGACAAATGTGGGCAGACTTGAGATAGACTTTAGAAGTAGAATCATAGGACTTGGTGTTGGATTAGATGTGGACACTAAGAAAAAGAAATACAAGGAATTAAGAATGATACCGAGATTTCTGTGAAGAGTAGGGTTAAAATAAATTTGGAGCAGAATCAAGAGTTCCAGTGTGGACATGGTAAGTTTGAGACATGGAGATGTCCAGTAGGTACTTGTGTATACATGTCATTAACAAAGATGTAACATCTAAAGCCTCAGGACTAGATGAGGCTCCAAGGAAGAAACTATACCTAGAGCAGAGGGCCCAGCTGTTCTTTAGTCATCTCTTCTGCCTATACTGAATCCTTCTGCTAGGCTTCCAGCCAGGAACTTCAGGTGGGAATCAGAACCATTATTACAGTGAATCCCATGCAGTGAGAAGCCCAACTCATCCCTTGGGGGGAGCTAAGAACTAACCAAATGAAATGTTAAACAAGCATCAAAACTCCATGAGACGTGACTTGATTGCTCCAAAGTACACCCTTTGGACGACTAAACAAATGATGAGAAACTGCCCTGCTGTAAACCATTGTGATATTTCCCTTTGGGGTCATCTTCAGAGCCAAGCTTTAGAACCCAGGGAAATTTACCAGACTTAGTTTCAGATGACTTAGGGTTGCCTCCATTGGTAGATTGGAAAATGGCCACAATATTTTACAGCTCCTCCTATCAAGAGATGGCATCTATTCCTCCACCCCTTAAAATTAGGCTTGGCTATATGACTTGTTAGTCAGTTGGACATGAACAAACATGATACAAATAGAGGCTTGAAAAGTGCTTCTGCATTGGAGCTTGCCCTTTCTTGCTGCTGGGAAAACGTCCACCACCATGTGAACAAGTCTGGGTCCCCTTCTGGAAAATGAAAACATGGAGAGAGACCTCAACCACCCTGGTCATCTCAGCTAGGATCCCAGACACGTGAATGAAGCCATTCTAGACCATCCAGCCTGGCCAGAGCAAACACCCAGCCGACCTATAGAATCATGAGAAATAACAAATGTTTGCTGCTTTCAGTCACTAAGTTTTGGAGTGGTTTATTATATCTCTCAGAGGACAATTAACTCTGAACCAGGCAGTCTACAGGTGTGTCACAGGTACAGATATTCTTGATCTCACTCTTACATTTTTTTTTTTGGCCACGCCACATGGCTTGCGGGATCTTAGTTCCCCGACCAGGGATTAAACCCAGAGTCCTAACCACTGGACCACCAGGGAATTCCCTCTTACTCTTACTCTTTTTGGAGGATTTGTGTTCAATCAACCATCAAAGGTTTAAACTAAAAGGTGAAAGCTTAACTGAGAAATGTAAAGCGATGGCCAGGGGCAGTGGAGTCTTCCTCATGCCCCTGACATAGCTCCACATAGGTGATTCAGGTTTTCCAGTTACATGTTCTCATAGAATGATGTAGCTTTTCTTCACTGCATTTTGTAATTCTATTTGGGTGATTATTTTACAATGTCTAGACTAAACTACAAGCTATTGGGCTATAAGCTTGATGAAGGCAAGGATTGTGCCTAATTTACCACTGATTGTATCCTGGCACATACTAGACACTAATTTGTTGAATGAATAAATTTGAATTTTGCCTACCTCATATAAGGGATCCAGGCCTTCAAAACCATCACTTAAAAGTATTTGTATCCAATGGGCCTGTCTCTTGCAGGCACTCCCAGTCACAGGCTGTTGCTTGATTCTTCAGCTGTGGCAGGTAATCAAGTGTAGGTTTGGGATGGGGAATCTGAAATCAATGAGATCCCAGGACATTTGCTGCTGTAATTCCTTCTACTTACACCGAACTATTGGCAAACAAACTCAAATAAACATTCCTCAAGACACTGTAGGAAGCTTGATACACAAGCAAGGAGCTTGGAGCAGGTGGTGTAACTGGGAAAGTCAGGTCTGGAGAATGTTCATATCATTCTGTGGACATTATAAGGCTGCAGTCACAAAACAATTGTGAAACCAATGTCCCAAGTGAAGCTGTTTAATTCGGACAATCTTTGGAAATCTGTCACTACCAACACCTCAAATATACAGTCTGAAGAGGAAAATTGAAAGAGCAAGAGTCAGACCGAGGTGGGTTCAAATGATACTAATGAATGAGTTAGGCATGTTAACTTTTTCAAGGCTATGTTTCCTTGCCTGCCAAATTGGGATAATAATATTTCAGAAACAGCACCTCCCTTAGACTATAGGTACCTGCAGGGAAGGATCATTTGTTTTCATTTATATTTATCCAGTGTTTAATAGTGCCAGACCTATAGTAGATACAGAATAGGTGAATTTCTTCCTAGAGGTAATCCAAGACCTAGTCCTGGCTCCATCACTAATCCACCCAGAGTGACCTTAGAAAATTTCCTCCCCCTCCCTGGACCTCAACCTTCCTTTTTGTACAAAGAGGAGCCTGGACAAGATTTTTTCTAAGCTCCCTTCCAGATCTAATATTTAATGAGTCTGTGACCATTTAGTACAATCTACAATCTAGGAGCATTGCTGCTTCTAGAAGTTACAGACTGAGGAGACAGTAGTAAGTCACCAATCACTTTGTATTTACAGATACACATGCATTTAAAACAGCTTCTATAAATAGCTACAATATTGTATTGCACTTTTGGCCTACTTTTGCCTTTTTAGAGGTCAAGAGGTTTTTTTAAATCTTCTTTTATTTGGAATGTTAAGCAAGATGAAAACTGGGACAAGTTGCCATAAACATATATTATGCAGCTTGAACCTAATTGCACTATTACCATGATCGAAGAACGTTCACTGCCATCAGCTGGAAGCTGCTGCCTTCCACTCAGCAGAAATGAGGTCACAGAGCAAGGCTGGGGAATTGCCATCTAACAAGCAGATCTGTTTGTTGCCCGGTAGAAGAGTTTGTCACTATTACATTTAACTGTTGATTCCATCCGTTGTGAAGATGCCTGTTCCCTTGAACTGGCACCTGAGTTATTAGGAATTTGACAGTTTTTAAGTAAAAAATTCAATTTTTGCCTGGATACTCAGTAGGAGAGAAAGGATTATTGGATATATGTACTAACATACCCAGGGGTCATGAGGAGCTTGGTCTGAAATCCTAGTACTTGGGTAGATGAGTGTTACTGACCAGAAAAATAGTAATTATTCCTGACCTGTATAGGACTTTACAGTGTAAAGAGCACATTCAGAACACTGCCCTGGGAAGGGACCACATTCTTCCATTGTCAGAGAACTTTATAAACTTATGCCCCATTGCTGATGCAGGGAGGCTGCTCGCAGCACCGCTTGAGAGCTAGATAAGAATTGCCTGACAGAGGCAGATACAGGGAAAGCCAGCACTTAGGCCTCAGAAACATGGACATTTTTTTTGCTCAGGCCCATGGGACCTGGTTGCCTCAGAGCCTCCTTCCCAGAAGCATTAGACAGCTATCACCCCAGATTGGCCTGAGTAGCTGAAAAATTTATTAACAGATTGGAGACATAAGTCTTTTCTCCAGTAGACTTGGAATCTGATGGCCTTGGGATTGAATTCTACTGTGGCTCCAACACTTGCTAGTTGTGTGATCTTGGCCAAGTCTCTTAACTTCTTTGGATCACTGTACTATAAGAAATGTAGTACAGAATGTGGTGAAAAGCACAGACTTGGAGCCTACTTTCTGGCTTTGAACCCCAGCTCTACCACTTACTCATTATGTGACCTTAGGCAAGCCAGAGAACCTCTTTGTTCCTTAATTTCCTTGTCTTTAAATGAGATTGATTATAGTGCCTCCCTCACAAGGATGTTGGAAAGATAAATGAGTTAATACATGTTAAGTGCTTGGAGCAATGGCTAGTATTGAGTAAGCATGACAACAGTATTAGCCTCAGCGATATTGGGGTGATAGTCCTCATCTCTTGGGTTTATTTTGCAGATCAACAGAAATGTTGGAGGTGAAAAAAATGAGTCTCAGAGTTATTCATGCCAGAAGAGACCCGAAAGATTACCCACGTAACCTCCATCTTTTTTTTTTTTTTTTTTTTTTTTGCGGTACGCGGGCCTCTCACTGTTGTCGCCTCTCCCGTTGCGGAGCACAGGCTCCGGACGCGCAGGCTCAGCGGCCATGGCTCACGGGCCCAGCCGCTCCGCGGCATGTGGGATCTTCCCGGACCGGGGCACGAACCCGTGTCCCCTGCATCGGCAGGCAGACTCTCAACCACTGCACCACCAGGGAAGCCCACCTCCCTCATTTTATAAGTGGGAAATCAAGACTCAGTGATGGGGAATAACTGGTCCAGAGTCACACTTGATTTAAGGGCAGAGTCTGAGTCTCCTGATTCCAAGTCCAAAGCGCCATCCTCTGCACTGTGTCAAAGAAGGCAACATCTCCACAGAGCTGACCCTGAAGGGTCCTTTTATGTAGTCATTGGACCTGTCGCTAGTTAATGCACTTTCCTAGGAAAATAAGCTGCATTTGAAATGGAGAGAAAACTTGGGAGAGACTCTCCCTCCTCCCCCACTGACTTCTGAAGTGTCAAGCTGGGGATTCAGGCCAAGGCTGGGAGGAAAGATTTTCAGGAATCGTTGCTAGCTCCACATCATTATTTCAGTTAAAAACCAAACATGTGCCTGTGTCCAAACAAGCTAGAACCATGAACAGATGCATTCAGTTTGTTGCTGGTGTCAGAGGTGTGTTTTTTGTTTTTTGTTTTCTTTGGGTGTTTAATTAAGTGGCTTCCACCAGAAGGAGTTTCACAGCTGCTCTTCAGTAGAAACTAAGCTTTCACCCTCAGGAGAATGAGGTTAGGATTGGGACCTCTGAGTTCACTTTTCCCAATTTTTTCAGGGTCATACCCCCTTAGATTTATTCTGCTTTGAATCACATTTCCCAGTTGGACTACTCAAGAGTGATTGAAACATGGGCTGGAGGAAAGGGCGGGATGGGGAGAAGACCCTAAGAAGAAGGGCAGATGGGATTAGAACTATTTGATTTAGAGAAAGGGCAGATTCCAGGGGTCATGATTTCTGTTCTCAAATCATCTAAGGGTGTCACGGGGCAGAGGGAGCAGAGACTGTGAAGTCTCTGACAGCAGAGCTGGTACAAATGGAGTGGGAAGAGGAAGAAGAATTTCCAGGAGGCAGATTTCAGCTTAAAGCAAGGAAAACTTTCTGATTATGAGAGATGGCCAAAGATGGTGTGGAAACTGAGCTCCCATCCCTGCCTAGAAGGTATGCTTTAGAAGAGATTTGGCTGTGAGGCTTGACAGCCAATTGTCAGAGACATGAAGATTGGAATTGACGAGTGAGACTTGGTAAAATTTGGGATTCCACCAACTATAAATTTTCCAGATTCTGGGAGTCTAAGAACCAATGACCAGTGTCATGGAGTTCCACAGTTAAGAACCTACTGGAAAGCAGCAAAATCAGAAAAAATTCGTGACCTGTTTATCTTGCCTGTGTTTCTCTTTTTCTCTCTTTGTCTTTCTTGAGCTCATGCACTTGCTCACTCATACAGCAGGAACCTTTGACATTTTGCAGGGGATAATCTTTTTCTTTTAAGTGTGTTTCTGACTCAGCCTTTGCTCCTTCAGCATCATTTAGAGAGGCTGAGCTCTCTGGAGATTAGCTCTGGCCTGTCACCACAGCAACTGCCCAGGCCCTGTGGGCATCCGTGGTAACAGGCGAGGGCTTTGAGAAACAAGGCTTGTCTAGTGGTGAGAGGAAGCCCCACAGGGAGCCTGATATGAAACAAGCAGGTTGTGTATGGAGAGGTCTTTTTCAAAAGGATTAGCTATGCAGGTGTGTCTCACTTTACACAGTTGGCCAGGCCCTGAAAAGTGTGCGTGGGTGTGTCAAATTTTGGTCAAGGGAGGAAATCTTATTTTAAAGGCAGGAAAGAGACTCGCTTTTCCAAGTCCCTGTAGTGAATCCCCTTCATAAAGTGGATTCTCCTTTTGTAAAATGAACCTCTGCCCACATTATGACCTAGCTAGTCTAGTGCTGAGTGTCTGTGAGTGGGGCCATCCATACAGAACCCCAGGGGCATGCTTCCACTTCCACTGCAGGCAAGGAACAGCAGCAAATCAGCTGAGGGAAGACAGTGTATGACGGAGAAGCAAAGTGGGTGTGGTGCCACAATGAAGTGAGATCAGGACGGTGGGCCTTGCCTAGCATGAGCAGCTCTGCTGCAGCAGTGGCGGGGTGTCCGAGAGACGGGTGTTCTTGGAGGTGCCCAGCAAGGAGGGGTCTGTGTCCAGCGTATCAGACATCTTGTCGCAAATGGCATCCACCAGACACTCGAAGGCCTGCCTCACGCTGATGTTCTCCTTGGCGCTGGCTTCAAAGAAGTCAAACCCTGAGGATAGAAGAGAGATAGCAGTAAGGATCTTTCCCTTCCTTTTCATGCCCCCTGGCCAGAACACTCTGCATTAATACAGACAGTGCTCAGGAGTAAAGCAAGGAGGCCTAATTCCACGGGCAGAGGATTCTGCCTCAAGGAGAGGGTACCGGGCAGGTATTACCTGCACTGGTTTTAGAGTCAGACGGATCCTGGCTCTATCACTGACCAGCTGTGTAACCCTGGGCAAGTCACCTATTTTCTTTATGAATCAATTCCCTGGTTTATAAATTGAGATAATTTTATGTATCTCATAGAATTATTTCAAGGTTTAAACAAGATGATGCATGTAAAGTGTATAGTCCTGTGCCTGATAACACGGGAGGTGTGTGTGTGTGTGTGTGTGTGTGTGTGTGTGTGTGTGTGATTAGGTGTTTTCTGAGAGTGACTACTTGACTATGTGTACACAGCACTTGAGCTTCCAAAGCATTGATCAGCATCCATTATCTCATTTGATCCTCATGTCACCCCTGGGAGAAGGAGGGTCCAGGCAGACCCTCTCCATTTCACTAATGCCCACGCTGTGGCTCAGAGAAGTAAGCTGACCTGCCCAAGGTCACCAGTATAAGAAGCCCAAGCTTTGTCCTTTTTGACCAGGGCTTTCACTCCACTTTCCCCTGCCTCTACTCACCCCAGCCTGGCCAGTCTAGTCTGGGTTCTGGGAGACATTCCAAGATCCACACTGGATAAGCAGAGCTTCATTTGCTCTGTCTACTCACAGACACACTGGGTTATCTCCCCTCAGAGGGGTTCCTCCTCCCTGAATTTCCAGGAATCGCCCTGGATCTCTCGCTCCTCACACGGACCCAACAAATTGCCCAGGAAAAACTGCACCTGAAGGGTGAGACATTCTTGTCTGTTTTGCACCTTGAGATCCTTAAAGGTACTTTCTGTGACAATGAACAGAACTTGGTTGTCCCAGGAGACACGAGCAAGGCCCTCCTGATTCAGACAAAGTGGCTGCTTTCCAACTGAGGGTCTTGGCCAGGTTGGTGGCAGCCCTTAGAAGCATAAGCCTCCATTCTCCATCATGTCCCTGTGTCGGCCTACTCCTTCCTCTTTTGTCTGTCCACCTTCCTCTTTCCCTTCCTTCTGAGTCCATCTTTATTTCTCCTCAAAAGCTTCCCTCTTCCCTTTTTTCCATGTTAGCTCCTTCTTCTCCCCTTATGTTTCTCATACTCCTTGGGATCCTTAATATTTATTGAGTGCCTACTATATGCCAGATGCTATGCTAGGAGCTTTACAAATATTGTTTTCCTTAATTCTCACAACAGCCTGTGGGGTAAATATAATCATCTCCAATCTACAAAAGAAAAATGAAGGCTCTAAGAGATTACCTAACTCACACAAGGTCACGTGACTGTGTTAGTGGAAACTGGTTTTAGATCTGGGTCTGGCTAGCTCCTACATCCATACACACCCCTGCCTCCCGTTTCGGCCTCCTTTGCTTTTATCTGACTACCACAGTGTCTGAATCTGGGCAAGTCACTTCATCTTTCTGAATCACTTAACCTCTCTGAGTCTCGGCCTCCTTGTTTGTCAAATGGGAATAACAACAGCATCTTCCTGCTGAGAGCAGTCCTGGAGGACTGAGCGAGACAATGGATATTGCTGTACGAAGTTGCCTGTTACAATGACAGTTTCTTTCTGCTCGTCTTTCATCTGCTCCTCTCACTTCCCCTTCATCCCTTTCCTCCCTCTTTTGTCATCCTCCCCCACAGAGGAGGGGGGTCTCTTTCCTCCTCCCTCCTTTTCCCTATTATCCCATTGTCCACAGAGAGGGCTGAAGCCCCCAGGTACAAACAGGGCTCCTCTTCCCCGGGCCACGCCAGCTTGAAGGCACTCGCAATTCCTGCCAGCCCGCCTCTGGTTGACAGCCTCTCCTGTAGCCCATTTCCCGACCTGAGAAAGCAAGGTGCAGAAGTGCCTGCTAATTGAGGACATGTGATGAAGAAGGAAGCGGCTGCTGGCTCCTTATCCTCAGGCTGTAGAGACGCAGTTGGCTTGAGAGACCCTCCAGCATGTAGCTTTTCCTTAACAAATATCATAAACATTGACACTCTGGCCTTTGACTGGTTTGTTACAAGTGACAGTGTTTGGGGAAGTGGGCGGAATATGTTGCTTGCCTAGGAAAGGGGCAAACAGGTAAAGAAGTAAGTAGGCTTAAACCATCAGTTTGGATGAAGATGGGGACACAGGTCAAGGCCAGGATCACCAATCCCTTCTGTGGAATTGGCACTGAGGGGAGGACGTGTCCCATTGTGCAGGTGGGCAGTGGGAAGAAGCCCAGAAGTCAGACAGCCTGGATTTGAATATAGTCTCTGTCAGCTACAAGCTGTGTGACCTCAGGCAAATTGCCTAATTTCTCCCAGCCTCTGTATCCTCATCTGTAGAATGGGTGAATATCATCTACCTCATAGGGTGGTAATAAGAATTAAACGCACAAAAGTATGTGAAGTGGTTGGCACGTGTAATACATGACCATTCCCTTTCCCTTATGTTCCCAGCCCATCTGAGTCCCAGCTTCCTTGCCCCTCCATCAGTCCCCAGGGCCTTTGGGGAAAGCCTCTTTTCTTCATCATTCAGGGTCAATCAATAAACCAGGTCTTTATTGAATATTAACTTTGTGCCAGGTCTTGCATTGAGTGCCAGGGACAAGGGGAGACCAAATCTAATTGTGGAGAAAAGACACACTTATCAGAGTGTCAGTCCCTCACACGTTCATAGTCCTTAACGATTCCCAAATACAATTTTAAAACAACTTTTGGGGGGGGTCAAGGCAAGGGTTATCACTTATAATTTACAGATAGGGAAACTGAGGCTCAGGGATGGGGCCAGGGCTCTATCCCTTATGCCCCCTTGTCTCACTCTCAGTTGGGACAGTGACAGAATACACTATAACCCAGGTAGAGCAAACCAGAGGCTGTGCAGGAATGCGGCAGAGAGAGAGAGTGGCAGGGGAGGAGAGGGGGAATAGGCTTCCAAAAGTTAGTGGCGATGGGTGTCTTTAAGGCCAGAACAGAGCAAAACTCTTCACCTGACTAACTTATTCTTTAGGACTCAGCTTAGGTATGGCTTTGCCTCCTCCTCTGTGCTTCCCTCTGCCACAGCATGTGTTACCATGCATGGTGGAAGTCCAAGGAGCTCCCCAAGCGGGGACCACGTCATTCATCTGAGCTCCAGTACCAGCCAGAAGAGTAGGGGCTCGGTGAATGTTAACTGAATGAACAGACAGATGGATGCAGGAGACGGGAATGAGCATGGAGGATGTGGTTGAGGGGCTGTGGACAGTGGGGTTCATGAGAACTCATCTCAATAAGCACGGCAAACCCTGTGCTGGGCACTGGGGACACTGAAGTGAATCAGATGAGGTTCCTAACCTTGAGAAGCGGAGATAGACACACTGACAGTGTGATAAATGCTGGAAGGGTGGGGAGTGAGGGAACTGTCATGGCACAGAGGAGGCACTTATCTGAGCCTGGGGCCCAGGGAAGTCTTCTTGGAGAAGCTGATTCTTAAGCAGATATCAGCTAGATAAAGACATGTGTGAGCACATGCCTGTATAGGACACCAGGCAGGGGAAACTGCATAAACACATATAATGGGACAAAAAGCAGTCTTGGTATATCCCAGTATGATCATAGCAGTTTGTTATCATTAGAGCAGCAAGCTCAAAGTGGTGACGGAAGAGGGAGTAAGTAACCAAACACGGAGAGCGCGTATGTCAGGCCAAGGAGATGTCATCACTGCCGTCTCAAAGATACCCAAGGTATGAGAACTCTCATTCAAGTAACTGGCGCGTGACCCTGGCCAGCCCGTGGGTCTCTTTTGTTAGCAGAACAATCCCAAATGCACCTCCACCCAACGACTGTCAGACTCCTGGAAGGCTCTTCATTAGTAGGCCCAGGTGGTAACCTTTCCTCAGGTTCATTAGTCAGGAGCCTCAGAAGCTGAGAATCTAGAGAGCTCAGGAAGATGATGACCACTTAATCAGACTATCCTCCAGTCCTTTCCTCCCTCTAATTGGCTTCAGAACAATGGAATTTCTGCTGCCTTTAATTGGGCCCAATTCTTAATTGAATCTGAGATGATTCCCACCCCCAAAATGCTCCTGTTTACCTATCCTGTCCAAAGGCAGCTGTCACAGCCCCACAGATTCCACTGACTCTGTCCACACTGCCTGCTTCTGAATTTGACTTTAGAACTCTTTTCAGAAACTCACAACTAGCTAAACTTGCTTCTCCTCACCCTGAAACTGCCCCAGAACATTTCTCCTCTACTTTTATGTTCAAATCCCTTCTCTAGCCTGCTCTGATACCTCATCATCTCCATCTTGTATCAGTCTTCAACTCAAGCCCCTCTGGTCACTGATGATTTTGGCAAGGGATTCACTGTCTTCCTTTCCACCCAGGCTTGTACTCATTCTCAGGAACTTTGGGTTTCAGGTGGACAATCCATCCAACACCCTGGCTCTTAATTTCTTAACCATCTCATTTCCAGCAACATTCTCTTCCGTTTTGTTTCTGCTATGCCCCTGTCCTTATAACTTGAGCTATTTTGACTTAGATTTGTGTCACTGGAACTCAAAGAGGTTTAATTCATCCAATATCCAGCCTCATTAGGTTGACACCCAAGATTCTGCATGGCTCAGCCTCTGTCCACTTCCCCAGCTTCATCCTCCTGGCTCACACCATGCTCCAGAAACATCGACACTTTCTTATTTTGTTTCTTTACTCATGCTACTTACTACTCTTTAGTTCCTACACCTAATCCTCTTCATTACTCACCTGTGGAATCCCTGATTCCACAGAGCCTTCCCTTTCTCTCCCCACCCCATCTCCACCACTCAGAACATACAATGCACCTCTCCCCTAGACTCCCATGGTACCTGACATGATTGTTTCAGTCAGAGTCCATCAGGAAAATGGGAACTATTCTTAAAATTTTAACTAGAGGGAACTGGTTATATGGGTGGTAGAAGAATTAAGAGGCCAAACAGAATACTGAAGAAACCCAGAGATTATTAACAGAAAAGAAAACTATTAATGGGGCCAAAGGAAGTTAAAACTGTGGGAGCAGGAGTCAGAGAAGAGGAGCAGCCTCTACTGGGGGAGCCTGCCAAGGGGTGGGGGAGACACACATGCAGGTTTTTCTCTTTTCCCCAACTCCCGTCACTTGCCAGTGTCTCTCCTTGGCTAAACCCAGCCAGAAGCCACTGTCACAGGAGGCTGGGAAACACAGCCTGCAAAGGTCAACTTCCCAGGGGGCGGTTTCAATAGAGAGACAGAGCTGGAGAAGGGTGGAGAATGCTAGTAAACAGGACGTTGAGATTATCTCTCTACTATTTTGCTTCCCTGGTCAATGAGCAACTTGAGAGCAGGGAACTTATTCACCTCTATGGCACCAGGGTCCATCACGTGCTCAGTGATTGTGGCAGATTTTTCACCGCCCTCCCTGTAGAAGATTTTATATTCCCACCCACTGCCAAGTGGCTTGCAGTGCCTCCTTGTGGGAGGAACGTATCTTCCTTGTCAATCAACATCAGATTCCATCATGTAACTTGCTTTGGCCAATGGATGTGGGCATACCAAGTCCCAACAGAAGCTTTGAGAGTCTTTGTGTGGCTTAGGCATCTCAGATTGGATCTCAGAGTTGCATGACATGGACAGAGTTGCAGCTGACTTGCTGCTGGCATGTAATGTGAGTGAGAAATAAACCTTTATTATCCAAGCTCCTGACTTGGGTTATGTGTTACCACAACATAATCTAAAGAATTCTCACCAACACTGGGACTGAGGGTAAAGTTTCAAGAGAAACTACTACAAGCTTTTGGGAAAACACCACTGGGTGGTGATACAATGGAAGCGTTAAGATTTTGAGTCTAAAGGCTGAGTTAGAGTACTGGACCTTCCACCTATGACCTGTGTGGCTTAGAAAAGTTACATAATCTTCAAGTGAAAAAAGAAAGACACGGAAGTGTGGCACAGCTCATTGCATGCAAGAAAACATAAGTGGTCTGAACTCAGCTTCTTCAGTGTAATGGAGCTGAAGACAATGCTGCCTCCCAGACTGGGAGTGAGAGTGAGGGTCACAAGAGAATTGTTGTGAAAACACATTGTGAATCATAAGTCACTACACCAAGGTTAGTTATTCTCAATGTCAGCTAGGTCTTTGTTTCTCTGCACCAGGCTGAGTGATGCAAGGTTTCAATTCACCCCAATCCAAAAAACATTTATCAAGAACCTAAAATAAGCAAAGCCATGTACAAGGGTCTTGTGGGGACTGAGTGATGAGTGGGGAATTGTGTGAATTGAAATCATGGAGTCAGAGGGATAGAGCTGAACAGACCTTCCCACTCAACTAATCCAAATCCCCTGTTTTTCAAAAGGGAAAAATTGAGACCCAGAAACAGGAAATAAGATGCTCAAGGTTACACAGTAAACTAGTGGCAGAAGCAGGATAAAACCCTCAGTCTCCAAACTCCTAGGCTGATAATTTTCCCTCCACACTTCACTGAAGTGAGTGTTTATGTGTATGCTTCAAAACCACATTTTGAACAGGTTTCTCCTGCCCTTGTAGGCAGAAGCACATTTCGCTTTTACTAGCATCCCTGGGCTCTAGTCTAGACCCATTCCCAGTCAGATCGAGGAAGAGACAAGGAGCCCCTTTTCGAGCCGCACAAAGAGGTAGAGGCCCTAACATGTCATGCTTCCTGGAATAGGAGTCCCTGAAACTTCTCTGCCCTCCCAAAGATCCACTTGCCTCAGCGTCTCTACAGCCTCATCCATGTCCCAGGAACTTTGAGGATATAGAAGACCTGCTGCTACTCAAAGCTTTAATAAATGTTAGTTGCTGGCCATAGCAGTAGTTCTGGCTGAGAGAGCTGAGAAACACTAAAAGAAAGGGAGTTCTGAAGAGGAATCCCATAAAGCAGAGGATGGCCCTACTGCACTGGCAAGCAGATCACTGAGACTTACTTAATAGTTGGTGTAGCAGAGGGTGAGGATGAGGAAGGCTGAGTATCCTCTCTCACTGCTCGCAGATATGATCACATCCTTGTGAAATTCTTGACATGGTCTGCAAGATCCTGCATGATCTGGCCCCTGCCCACCTCTCCACCCTCACCTCCCACTACTCTCCCCTTGACTAGTTAGTCCCTGCAACATGGTCTTTCAAATCTCATGAGCGTTTTCAGCTCTAAACTACGTTAGGGCTGGTCTTGATGTAGAACACTCCCCTCCCTGACCCACCCTCAATCTTTGCCTAATTTTTTTCTGATCCTTTAGTTCTCAGCTTAAGCGTTACTTTCTCAGAAGATCTTGACTCTCCAGTCTAAAATTAGGTTTCTCTCTTTTTTACTTTCTTAATAGCACTTGCAGTGGACTTATGTTACTCTTATCGGTCCACCATTCCTTCCTTTATGGAACTTCTACTTTAAACAACTGTGGTGGGGCGATAGGTTACAATACTTGCCTCCCCCAGCCACTGGGACAGGCATGTGATTCACAGGTAGCCAATCTCAGTCTTCCCTGAGATTGACATAAGGTAGTTGGGAGCAAGAATCCTCTTTTTGCAGAAGTCGGAAGATATGAATCTGGAGCTGCCATCATCCATCTTACTCCCCATTCAGAGTCTGACTATAGAAAGAGGCTGAAGGCATACACAAAGCTAAGAAATAGTGCAATTAAGTTGCACTCATAAGCTAATAAATTCTATTTTTTAAAATTAAAGCTTGTTTAATTTGGGATTTTATCACTTGCCATAATAAGAGTCCTAAGTCAAATAGAACTTACCACAATTTTTAACAGCTTTATTGAGATATAATTCACATACCATACAATTCACCCATTTACACAATTTTTAATTATATATTTATTTGTATAATTATTTGTTTAGTGTCCCTTTCCCCCATTAGTTCCGTGACAGTAAGAATCACAGCTAAGTGCCAAGATAAAACCTGGCTCAGAGTATGTGCTCAATAAATATTTTTCAATAAACAAATGTACGAGTGAATGAGTATCTATCCTGTGCTGGGTGGTTGGGATAATGAAAAAAAATTTTAGACGTAACCCCTGCTACTGCTGAGGTCTACCAAGAGAGACAGACATGTAAATAGGCAAGTTCTGGTAAGCAGTAGAGGAAAGCTCAGGAAGTTGTGTAAGACTGAGATGGGTCACCTCGACCTCCCCAAATCTAACCAATTCATTAAGGCCCTCTTTAAGTACCTTCCTAAACCCTGTAGTAAGAATTAATCTCACTTCCATCTGTTTTCCTACATAAATTAGATAGATCTTTATTGGCTCTACCACTTCCTAATTGTGTAATCTTGAGCAAGAACCTAATTTTTCAGAGTATTGAACATGACCTACCTTGAAGACTTATAGTGAGAATTAAATGAGATAATTAATGCAAAGCATTTCATATAATGCCAGCCGTTATTACGATATTTGCTGTATAGTGAGGTTAAATGGTTAGAAGCACAGGCTCTGGAGCCAGACTACTGCTTGAATTCAAATTCTGACTCTACTCTACTTGTTACTAGCTGTATGACCTTAAGCAAGTTACTCAACTTCTCTGTGCCTCAGTTTTCTCATCTGTTAAAAGAACAACTTGGATATAAGAAAAGTACCTATCTCAGAGGGTTCTAGGGGGATTAAGTTAAATGAGTAATACTTTAAACACTTAGAATAGGGCCCGGCACATGGTAAACACCTAATAAATGTTTAACTAACACACCTTTTTAAAATGCTAGTCATAAGGGTCTGGCATGCTGGCTATATTTTTTCCAAATATAAAATTAACTCACCTTTTAAAAACTTAGTCTTGTTTAACATTAAGGGCTTGACATGCTGATTATATATTTTTTCTAATACACACCAAAATATATACATAAAATCATCTTGCACACTTCCAGTGACATGAGTCTCCCGCTTGGAGAAGCACTACTCTAGACTCACACAATCCAATGATTTATGGTTCCCTAAACACAGAGTTCTGTTCCTTGCCTTTGCCAGTGTTATTCCCCCCCCCACCGCCCGAACGTCCTTGCCTTTCTTTCTCACTTGGCTGCTCCTACTTGTCTTCAAGACTCAGAGTGGGCGTCATGTTCTCTGACCCCAACTGAATATGTGCCTCCTCTGTGCTCCCACAACCCCGGCACATCCCTCTATCACAACATTGATCACCAGGTGGATCCCTATTTCTGTCTCAGACCAGGGAACATAGCCTATTTCACAGCACAGTACTTGGCATGGAGTAGGAGCTCAGGAAGTCATAATTAGAACGAAGTAAAATGAAGTAGCCAAATACTTGACTCCATAAAATGTTAATCCATAGTCTTGCAGTGTTTACTCACTGCCAGGCCATTTGCCAGGCATGGTGGGTATAAAGATAAACAAGACTCACTTCCTGTCGTCATGGAGCTTTCTGGAGACAAATATGGAAACAAGTGCACCCAAGTGTGATGGGTACTGTGCCTGTTGCATGTACGGGGTACACTAAGTGGGGGCACAAAGAAAAGAGCTGGGGGAATATGGAAGAGGCTTCAGAGCAGTGAAGATGTTCTGAAAGCTGAGTGGGCTTTCAACAGCTGGATAAAAGTAGGGGATGGGGAGTAGAAAAGAGCCTTTCAAACAGATGGTACATCGTTGATCCAGGGACAGCGTTGGGAGTCTCGGCGACAGCAGGCTGAAGACATAAAGAGAGAGCCTGAGGTCACCCATGTGAGGGCTTCGCTACATGCTCACTGTTCTGTGAACTATGGGAATGGGTAGAGGCACATTCTGGATCCTGAGAACCTCTGTGATGGGGTAAGAACCATCAAGAGCCAAATGGCCCAGCCTCCGTATTTATTAAGCACCTACAGTGTGTTAATTTCTATTCCAGGACACACTGGAGGACAGGAGAGGGAAAAAAGAAGTATAGGACACTCTCCTATACATCTACTCACAATACACATAACACAAATATATACAAGACACAACTCACACTTGTATATGATACAATTTTCCCACCTACCAGCCCAAATATCTGTACTTCAGAAACTGGCAGAGAATATAACTTTAAACTCCCTATTCCTCAATACTTACAGCACGTAGGTTGTAAGAAATACTTAGGGAGACTGGCTAAAAGCTAAGCAGTACTTCATTCTTCTAGAAGAAGACTTCCCTAAGGTGATCTCACATTGAACCTCAATACAGAAAAGAAAAGAAAAAAAGGAAGAAAAGAAAGGCTGCTCTTTTAAGCAAGTGTAGGTAGGTGTCCTGCTGTGCAGTCACTGAGACACATCTGAGGCACCTGGGTCTCAGTGGAGCACAAGGATCAAGGTGCTTTAACCTTGGAAAAAGTCAGAGCGTCACTGAGCTGCATGCTTAAACCATGTTGTCTCATCCCTCATGCAATTACTTTTGCCGTGAATTGTATTTTGGTGACAAAGCATCAGTTTACACTGAGAGAAATTGTAAGACACAGCCTACGATGTTCAGTGTTGTAGTTGCTGTAAGGCATGTTTGATATTAAGGACGTTGTCATATTCAGCATATAGAGTCTGCTCTACAGTTGCCAGTGGAGAGCAGTGTTTCTCTGGAATAATAGGTTTGTTTTCATCTTAAGGACCATCTCTGAACCATGTAACTGATTATGTTTCCTTCTTTGCAATGGTTGCTGGGAAGCTCAAAGCAAATATTTTGGCCCAACTCTTGCACATGCCCAAAAACTTATAAAATATACACTTATCTCACCCCTGGCCTCCTCTTATGTTCTCCTACACTTGCTTTCGCTTTGCTTCAATTGTCTCACTTATTTTTTTATTGATGTATTGATACTATGATGATTTTTATAGGATACCTCAAATCCTTTGTGGAAGGAGCTGGTTAAAAAAATGATTTCATAAATTTACATTTTATTTATACATTAAAGGACCTCGCTGGTGGCACAGTGGTTAAGAATCCGTCTGCCAATGCAGGGGACATGGGTTCGATCCCTGGTCTGGGAAGATCTCACATGCTGCGGAGCAACTAAGTCCGTGCGCCACAACTATTGAGCCTGCACTCTAGAGCCTGCGAGCCACAACTACTGAGTCCGCGCACCACAATTACTGAAGCCCATGCACCTAGAGCCCATGCTCCACAACAAGAGAATCCACCGCAAGAAGAAGCCTGAGCACCGCAACGAAGAGTAGCCCCCGCTCACCGCAACTAGAGAAAGCCCGTGTGCAGCAACGAAGACCCAACGCAGCCAAAAATAAATAAATCTATAAAAAATTATTTATACATTCAATGTAACAAAATATACATGTATAATAAATAATGAATACCTAGAATTCACTAGCACAAAGCCCATATGTACATCACACAAATATGAAACAATACACACAGAGCACATATGCACATAATTCACAATCACAGCACATCCTTAATGTCACAAATACAAACACACACTTGTCCTCTCCATTTGCCCCACTCCCGTGCATACACACATGTCATGCACATACCCAGCTGCTCTGCGAGGAGCCGGCCCTTCTCGGTGGGAACAACCCTCTCTTCCTCCATGTCACACTTGTTCCCCACCAGGATGACCTGCGCATTGTCCCAGGAGTAGGTCTTGATCTGAGTAGCCCTAAAGAGAGACAGAGAGATGACGGTGTTAACGACAACCTCCTAGGCTAGAAAGGACCCTGCAAAGCTCACAGAAGCCCCTTCAGTGGGGTTCACAACACACAAGATACTGTCAGCTAATTCATCCTAGGACAGTCAGACCTCTGCTCCTGCTGGCTGTCACAGATGCTGACCCTTAAGCCCTGGTTGCAAACTTCACTCAGCTATTTGGAGCCCACCTCTAATGCCCTCTCCTCACAGGCAGAGAGCTCTTTCTAAAACATCTATCAGATGATTCGTCCTTTCTTAAAAGCCTTCTCTGGTCCCTGGACTAGCTAAGCGATGAAGTCTAGATCCCTCAGTTAGGCGCTCAAGACCATTTACATCCTGTCTCTCCAGCCTCATCACCCTTCCTCTCACTTCACAAACCTCACCCATTCCCCAAAGGCTCTTCCATGGCATGTGCCTTTGCCTTTACTGGAAATCCCTTCCCCACACTAAGTCATCCTCCAAGGCTCAGGGCTGATCCCACAGTTGCCTGGGGGAGGCTTCTCAAGCTTCCCCTGGCCCAACAAGCCTCTCCCTCCTCCTCTGTGATTCATAAATCTTCACTGAGGCCTTAGATCATTATTATTTGTAGAAACCAAAATGTCAGCAGTGGTTTCCCTCACGTAGGATGATTATGAAATTTTATTCATTTATTTATTTTTGGCTGTGTTGGGTCTTTGTTGCTGCGTGCGGACTTTCTCTAGTTGTGGCGAGCGGGGGCTACTCTTCACTGCTGTGCACGGGCTTCTCTTTGTGGTGGCTTCTCTTGTTGTGGAGCATGGGCTCTAGGTGCATGGGCTTCAGTAGTTGTGGCACTCAGGCTCAGTACTTGTGGCTTGCAGGCTCTAGAGCGCAGGCTCAGTAGTTGTGGTGCACGGGCTTAGTTGCTCCGAGGCATGTGGGATCTTCCCAGACCAGGGATCGAACCCGTGTCCCCTGCATTGCCAGGCAGATTCTCAACCACTGTACCACCAGGGAAGTCCCAAAACTTTAAAAAAATACTTTACCTTTCAAAATTTTGAAAGTGAGCATGTATTACTTTTATAATGAGAAACAAACTTTTAAACAGAGGAAATAAAATCAGACCTTTTTATTGAGGAGACATCTTTTTGTGTAGTTGGCCTAACTCTGTCCCCAAATACCTCATCAGGTAGAAACAATTACCTTCCCTTTTGTTCCCTTACTCTTTTTTGTGGCGCCTGTCACATTTGGCTGAATTTATCTGCCTCTCCTTGAGAGCAGGGACAGGCTTATTCATCTTTGGGGTACCAGCCCCCAGCATAGAGCACAGAGAAAAAAATCATTGATTGTCTGGTGAAGGAAGAAGCCAGCAAATGATTGATCCTGAAGCAGATCTAAATAAAATATGACCCTATCCTGACACTGACAATCTAACTTAACCCTAACTGCAACCTGGACCGATAGCCAACCCTGCTCCTAAAGCTCATCTCACCACCAATCTTCTCCTTAAGGGTGAAAAGCCACTCCCTCAAAGGCTGGAATTTACTCAACCACCATTTGTGGTGAACCGACAGAGAGCCAGGTTCTGTGCTGGGTACTGGGGCTTAGATGGCAGGTGGGTGCTAGGCTGGGACCAAGTTCCCCAGAGGCAAAACTAAAGGCCAGAGCTTGGGAAAGATAGACATTCAGTCTTCAGCTTCACGACAGGTACATGGAGCCAACTCCCCAAGTCTCCCATGCCACTCTTCTGTCATCTTCCTCCCTCCTCCCACCACCATCCAGGCTCAGCTCCCAGATTAGCAACTTAGGTTATTCTTGGAGGAATCTTCACCAGGTGTTAAAGGCACTGTGTGCCTGAGGCAGAATGAACAGCGACTGATGGAGAGAGGGAAGGAGGTCAAGGCCGACAGGGAATGGGCAGTGTGGAGATACTTAAAGAAAGAGCTAATCACTTCGTGGTGGAGGTGGGGGGGAAAGATGGAGACATGGGAGAAGGGAGGAGAAGAGAAAAATCATGACTGGAGGAGGGAAGAGAGGGAACAAGAAAGGAAAAAAGCAGGAGAAAAAAGAGGCATAAAGAGAGAGGAGGGGAAAAAAGAGGGAGGAAAGGAGAAAAAAGGAAGGTGGAGAGGACTTATTAAAAGGAAAGGGGGAGAAAGGAGGAAGAAGGGGATGACCAACAGACTAAGAAGGACCACACATGGGTGACAGGCATGTGGGTGGCACCATAGACTGATGCTCAGAACTCAGGGGGTGGGCGGGGAGAACATGGCAAGCAGCCTGCAAGGCCACTCCCAGCTCAAGGCTCCAAGGCACCAACAGTGCTGCACATAGTCATGACAACTGTTCCTTGGGAGACAGGAAGTCTTCAAAGGGTAGCTGTTGGGCAAAGAAGAGCGGGAGACAAGCTTGGCACTGGCCAGCTCTGCTGCTGTGTGCCCAGCCTACTCAGCCTCTCTGATTGTGAAGAAGAGCCAGGCACACACGCTCCATCTTCCCCATCCTTTCCATTGATTAGGGGCACCGGGTCCTGACCCTCTGTCTCACGTGCCTTTCCTCTCGTGCTCCCTTCTCCCTGTGAGTAATGCTCCAGGAAGAAAGATGTAAGTTGCTCAGAGGTTATACTTCTGGGGAACTGTGCCGATTTCTATCGTATCAAGATATTGAATCTTTATGAACTTGGACACCCGGCCCAGGGATAAACTTTATAGGGAAGCAATATGTGGATTCACTTAGCACTATGTCCAGAATGATCTCTCTAAAACACTAATTTGAACCTGTTGTTTCCCTGTTCAAATGTCCTCACCTACCAGATAAAATCCAAATCCCTCATCCCAGCACATAAAATCCTTCATGACCTCTGCTCTTCTTACCCTCTCACTTACCTTCTTATCTTTGCACATCTGTACTATTTTTCTGGAACATTCTTACCCATTTGTCCCTCTGGCTAACTCCTGTTCATCTTTCAAAACGCAGCATATGTGTCAGCAATTCCAGGGCAACTTCCCTGACTTCCCAGGCTGGGTCAGAGCCCTCCGCTGGGTTCCCACAGCCCTGGTGCCACTCTCATCACTGCACCTGTCACATGATATTTTCATTGCCTGCTCACTGATCTGTCCTCTCCTCTCATCTGTGAACTTTTTGAGGACAGGAGCCATGTCTGATTCATTCGAGTTTCCCTAGCACATAGCACAGAGCCTAGTACGTACTAGGTTTTCATGAACAGTTTGATGAGTGGGTGAAGGAACGAATCTCATACCAGTCTTGGACGGCATTGAAGGATTCCTCATTGGTGACGTCATACATCAGGATGAAGCCCATGGCTCCACGGTAATAGGCTGTGGTGATGGTCCGGTACCGCTCCTGTCCAGCCGTGTCCTGGGTGGGAAAAGGAAAGTGTCAGCCTCCTAGAAAGTCTGCTTTGTTTCTAAAGAGTCCCCAGGACAATTAAAATCATCCAAAGTATATTTAAGGAGCACCTATTATGTATCTTTTATTGTACTTGGTGACTAGAATAAAATGGTTTCTGAAACCTCATAGAAATTAATAAGAAGATAATTAAAATCCCAATAGAAAAATGAGCAGGAGTAAAGAACAATTCACAGAAGAAATGTAAATGGATAATCATTATATTAATAGGTTTTAACATTATTTTTAATTATAATTCCCATTATAGTTGAGGATGTAGTGAGATGTATAACCTCATACCTTGCTTGTGGGAATGACACTTGGTTCAATCTTTCTGGTAATCAATTTGGAAGTCCCAAGAGCATTAAAAATAGTTGTACCCTTTGAACTAGAAACTTTTCCTTCTAAAAACTTTTTCTACAAAAATAGAATATCAGACAAATATTATGCACAAAAATGCTTCTTACAACTTTATTTAGACATTGAAAAACTGACATCAACCTATATATTCAACAATAGGAGAATGGTTAAAATACAAGATTTTTAATGTGTTTATTTATATAAGAATATTTATTATAATGGAACAATTCTTGTATGTGCGATATAATGTCAGTTTCATAACTATATATGCAGAGAAGAAAACTGGAAAGAAACACATCAAAAGGTTAATAGTAATTATCTCTGTATGAAAGATAAGAATTACCAGGATTTTCATTTTCTTCAGCTATTTTTATTTCCTCTATGCTAAGCATGTATTACTTATATAAGGAGAAACAAACATTTTTACTAAAAAAAGACGAAGACAATTCTTTATCTCAAGCAGCTCACAGTCTAGTTGGAAAGACAAACATGTAAGCAAGATAAGCCAAGCCCCACAACAAAGTGTTACTGGAGTACACTGGGATGCTTCACAATGTCCACATGGTCCTTATGTGAGGGGCCAGCCGGTCTTCTCTGAATCATTAGTTTTAGATGTGTGATACTTGAGCGCGTATAAAACATTTCCTCATATATTATCTTATTTAAATTTTATAATAATCTCTATGAGGTAGGGATCAGTATTTACATTTTGTAGTTGAGAATGCAAAAATGCAGAGAGGGTAAGTGATTTTTCCAAGGCCACAATGCTGGTGACAAAAGCTATGCCTTAAATCTAGGACTTCTGATTCTAAGTCCAGTGCACATACCATTATACCTCAATCAATGAAAGATTTATCCACAGGCATTTACTGAACACTACCCATAATGATAATAAAAACAAATAGGGACTTCCCTGGTGATCCAGTGGGTAAGGTTCCATGCTCTCAATGCAGAGAGCCTGGGTTCGATCCCTGGTCGGGGAACTAGATCCCACATGCATGCTGCAACTAAGAAGTCCACATGCTGCAACTAAGAGTCACACGCTGCAACTAAGAAGTCTGCACACCGCAACTAAGATATCTGCACACCACAACTAAGAAGCCTGCATGCTGGACTTCTCTAGTAGCACAGTAGTTAAGAATCTGCCTGTCAATGCAGGGGACACGGGTTTGAGCCCTGGTCCAGGAAGATCCCACATGCCGCGAAGCAATGAAGCCCGTGCACCACAACTACTGAGCCTGTGCTCTAGAGCCTGCGAGCCACAGCTACTGAGCCCGTGTGCCACAACTACTGAAGCCTGTGCACCTAGAGCCTGTGCTCTGCAACAAGAGAAACCACCTCAATGAGAAGCCCATGCACCACAAAGAAGAGTAGCCCCAGCTCACCGCAACTAGAGAAAGCCCATGCGCAGCAACGAAGACCCAAAGCAGCCAAAAATAAATAAATTAATTAAAAAATAAAAAAATAAGAAGCCTGCATGCCACAACTAAGACCTAGCACAGCCTAACTAAATAAATAAATGGTTAAAAAAAAAACAAATAATGAGAACAATAAGAATTATAGCCTGCTATTAATTGTACATATGTTGCACCTGTTATCCACAAACGTTAGAAAAATCCTGTAGGGTACATATCATTACTCCCATTTTACAGATGAGAAAACTGAAGTTCAGAGAGATTGCCCATCAAATATAAGATTTGGGATTCAAAACAAGTATGTCTGACTCCTACACCCATTACAGTATATTGCCTTGGCTATGAACCATACTTTGTGTGACACAGAAATGGAACAAGGACCATCCTTGCCCTAAGGAAGCCTCAGTAAAAGTAAAGAGGTGGCTAAGACATACCACTGAACTCATAATAGCAATATGTGGCAGTATGTCATCAGTACCGGGTATGTGGCATAAAGAAAATGTGTTACACAAGTCAGATAAAGTAGAAACATGGTGGTTTTAGGTAGTTATGGAAGATGTCAAAGCAGAGATAGTGTACCAGTTAGGGTAGACTGGGTTATTCAATAATACGCAATCTCAAAATCTCAACAGCTTCAAAAACAAGGTTTTATTTTTCACTATTTTTACATATCCATCAAGGGTTGGCTGGGTGCTCTGCTTTTTGTCTTCCTCATTCCAGGATAAAGAGTGACAGGGTGGGGCTTTCCAGGTGGTGCAGTGGTTGAGAGTCCGCCTGCCAATGCAGGGGACACAGGTTCGTGCCCCAGTCTGGGAAGATCCCACATGCTGCGGAGCGGCTGGGCCCGTGAGCCATGGCCGCTGAGTCTGCGCGTCCGGAGCCTGTGCTCTGCAACGGTAGAGGCCACAACAGTGAGAGGCCCGCGTACCGAAAAAAAAAAAAAGGAGTGACAGGGTGGCTACGAGAGGGAAAGAAAGTGTATGAGTCATGTGTTGGCTCTTCCACTTTTCCCATTCACTGGCCAAAGCAAGTCACATGCCCGTACCCAAGAAAGCACAATCCTATAATACGCCCAGGAGGAGAATGGGAAATGTGGTAGATGGCATAGCCACTCCCATGTACCAAGCCCAGGAGCATTACCTACAAATGTGCTTACTTGGTAACAGAAGGAGACAAACAGGGATTTTCCGAAAGAAGAATTTTCCAAGCAGAAAAGTGAAGGAAGGGTATTTTGGCAGAAGGAAGATTTTTTTCCAGTGACTATTCCAGAAGAACTTAAGGAACGGCGGGAAGTGAGTAGATGAAGCTAGAAAGAGCTTTGAATGCCATGCTATGGAGTTTGAACTTGATCTTTTTAGGGTCAAAGATTTTGAGACAGGAGATTAACATGATTGGATCTGAACTTTAGAAAGATCACTCTGACTCTGATGTGGAGAATGAACTGGAGGAAGTAGAGATGGGAGGCAGGAAAGCTGGTTGGTTAGATCTTTGCAGTGGCTCAGGTGCAACCTAAGACGGATTTGAACTAGAGTGGTAGCAATGAGGATGGAGTAGAAATAGACTCAAGAGGTATTTAAGAGGTGAATTACAGGGCATGATGACAGATGGGTTTTGTTTCTGGCAGGGCTCAGTTTCTTCATGTCCTGAGCAATTCAGCTCTGACCCAGACTTGCACATTACTCAGCAAAACAAAATCTGCATTTAACACACTCCCCATCCTTGGAGAGCATAGGAATCACCATCTTCTGTTTGCTGAGCAGGTTTTTGGGTGTCTTACTCTTTACCTCAAGCAGCCTAACAGAGTATTCCTTCTGACCACACACAGTACTTCTCCCTAAGAGTTCTGGCAAACAGAATTTTATCCAGCTCATGAATGGGTGAGTGGCTGAATGAATTAAAGAATGAATGAAGAGATAGATGATTGAGTGAGTGAGGAGTGAGAGTGAGTGAGTAAACATCTAACACAGGAATCTTAGGCACTAATATTAGAGAAATATTCACTGTCTGCCATATCTCACAAAAGCTCTGTGTGTGTGTGTACCTATGAAACACTGCAGCAGAATTTGATCCTCCCCTCCCACGCTCTTACCTCTGCTTCCTGAGCTCCTCAGAGCCAACACAACAGATGAGACTCCTCTCTTCAATCTACAGGCTCAGACCTTAAATCTTGTCCTGTAGGGTTTAGAATTAAGCCACCTGTCCAGACTGGTGATCTAAAGGCCCAAGCAGGATTTCTGAGCAACTGCACTGCCAGCAGTTCTCATCTCTTCTCATTCCACCCACATTATACCATTTCTCTATGAGAGTTTCCAGTCTCTTATCTCTGCCTGGAGCCTGGCCCTGTGCCCCAGCTCTTTGACAAAGAGTCCTGCCACCCAATTGATGCCCAATTAATTGGAAATCCTGGTATAGAATAATAAATGAGCTTGGACATGGAATCAGTTTCACCTCTGTACTCCCAGTGCCTAGCACAGGGCTATGCACACAGTAGGGATTCAATCACCACCTTGCTAAACAAAAAGGCCATATAGTTTTAAGGTTAGGAGCACGGTCTCTGGAATTAGACTTCTGGGTGTAAACCCCTGTTTTAGCACTTACTATGTGACAATGGCAGGCAGCCTCTAAAATAGCTCCCAATGATTGTTGTCTCCTGGTATTCATGCTCTTCAGTAATCCCCTCCTGGGGCAATTTTCCTTTCGGGGCCTTAGTTTCTTCATTTATAAAATGGGAATAATAACAATACCTATTTCACAAAGTTATTGTGAAGATTAAGAATGTCATTATATCTAAAATGCTTGGAACAGTTCCTGAAACAGAGTAAATGTCACTTAGGCATTATTTTTGTACTTCCACAGTCAGCCCCAGGAGCAGGGCCAGCTTCCCAGGGTCTGCCCAACAGGAGTGAATGAGTCTCATGTCATGTGCCACTTCCTTCTCATTCAAACCTGCCCAGGGATGCCTCCACCCAGGGTCTCAATATGATGCTTCCCTCAAGGAGCAGAAAGTGGCCAGACAGAAAGGGAATGGATGAGTTAAGAGTTGAGCGGGCTTTGGACTTCCCTGGTGGCTCAGTGGTTGAGAATCTGCCTGCTAATGCAGGGGACACGGGTTCCATCCCTGGTCCGGGAAGATCCCACATGCCACGGAGGGATCTTGCACCACAACTACTGAGCCTGCATTCTAGAGCCCACGAGCCACAACTACTGAAGCCCGCGCACCTAGAGCCTGTGCTCCGCAACAAGAGAAGCCACCCCAATGAGAAGCCCGCCCACCACAATGAAGAGTAGCCCCCGCTTGCCACAACTAGAGAAAAGCACACACGCAGCAACAAAGACCTAATGCAGCCAAAAATAAATAAATAAATAAAATGTATTTTTAAAAAAGAGTTGGGGCTTCCCTGGTGGCGCAGTGGTTGAGAGTCTGCCTGCCAATGCAGGGGACACGGGTTCGTGCCCCCGTCTGGGAGGATCCCACATGTCGTGGAGTGGCTGGGCCTGTGAGCCATGGCCGCTGAGCCTGCGCGTCCGGAGCCTGTGCTCCGCAACGGGAGAGGCCACAACAGTGAGAGGCCCACGTACTGCCAAAAAAAAAAAATTAATATAATAAAAATTTTAAAAAGAGTTGATCAGGCTTTGGTCTGACTCCCAGCTCTGCCACTCATCAACTGTGTGCTTTTGGACAGCTTGGTTCTTTCATCTCTCTGAGGCTCAGCTTCCTCACGATTCGAATGGAATAATAATGCTTACTTTGTAGGGTGTTTGTAATTAACTAAGATTATTTTAAATGTCTGGCTCATAATAGATACTCAAATATAGGAGTATTTGTCATTTTCATTATTATTTTACTTTTCTAAGCCTTAATCTCCTCATCAATAAAGTGGTGATAATAATACCAGCCCTGAAGTGGTTATGTGAGGATCAGTGACAATGTACTGGTAGAGCTTGGCAGAGTGCCAGGCACATAGTAGGTGCTCAATGAAGTTCATAGTAGCTACTGCTATTACTGTTGATATTGTTGTTGTTGTTGTTATTCATCTAAAGAAAAGCAAGGTTGGAAACAACAATCCAGCTCTCACTACCCTGTGCTCAATAGAAAGTAGCCCAGAGAATCGCTTCTAAACCTCCCTCTCTCTTTTATTTTTAAAAATCACTTTGACGAACATTGATTCCCCTCCCACTGAGGAGAGTCAGAAATAGAACCAAAGAGGAGACAGGAAGGAGGAGAAAGAAAGAGGCATGACTCACTGGCTACTTGAGGAAGGAGACCGTGTCATCAAGAGCAATCAATTCACTTCTACGAAGCAGACACTCATTGAGCTCTTCATATGGGCAGAGCCTTATGCCAGAGAGCGGACACCATGATGCACAAGCCACCATCCTGGCCTGCAGCAGCCCTGTCAGCGTGGCCGACAGACACTTGCTATGTGCCAGGCGCTTTGATAAGTGCTTTATATATGGGATCTTATTATTTGTACTAACAAAATAAAACTGCTATGTGCCAGGCACTATGCTAAGCACTTTTCCTACTGTACTTAATTTTCAAAACAGCCTTGAAATACTGTTATCTTTACTTACAGATGAGAAAAATTTAAATAACTTGCCTACAATCTTGCAACCAGTTCATGGCAGACAGATTCAAAGCTAGGTCTGATTCCAAAGCCTGTGCTCTTCCTGGGATGCCCTTTGCTCTACGTTATTTCTCTTAATTATTATGTCAGCCTGAAGCAGGACAAGGGTCACAGAGGTTAAGTAAATTGCTAGAGTCACAAGCTATAAGGAAGCAGAGTCAGGATTCAAATTCGGTCTTTTAACAAGTGTGTATTTTCAGCACAGCCTATAGCCCAACCAGACTGTGTATTCTAAATCCCTCTCTGCCCCTCAGGACAGGACCCAGCCCACCCTGAAGCCTTCCAGATAGGAGATCCTCCAACCATGTCTAAGACTTCCTAAGGCCAACAATCTCCCCTCCACCAGAGCGTAAGGCTGGAAATCACCCACAAAGCTTAAATGGAATCACGTGTGTCTGGCACGCAGGTGCTCAACAATATTAGTTATGTTCTCTGTCTTGATTGAATCATTGATCCAACACAGATCCATCATTTCTTTCTGGAGTTTCCTCCTTGTCACCCACACATGCAATACTAATTTCTGCTCCATATGTCTGTTCATGCTACTCTCTCTGCCACAGATGCCCCCTCCCAGCTCCTCCACTTGTCTTGACTATCAGATTGTTGAGTTCTAAAATTAAAAGTAAATCTTAGAAGTTACTCAATCCGCCCGCTCACTTAAAAAAGGAATTCCTTCTACAGCATACTTACATTGAGTGTTCCCAATGTTGGATGCCTACCACCTCCAAAGGCAGCCACACCACTGATGGACAGTTCTGAGTATTAGAACATTTCTTCCTTCCATAGAGCTGAAAGCTGCATGTGGTAATTTCTATTCATTGATTTAACGCTGTTCTCTGGAGACCCAAAGAATAAATCTATTTTTTCACTCATGTGGCAGCCCTCCAAATATTTAAGTTCTAGGTTTGTTTAGCTCTTAGAGTTTACAAAGTTTTTTTCTTATTATCTCAGTTAGTTCCCAGAGAAATCCTGTAAGAGAAGAACCAATATCTCCATTACACACACACACACACACACACACACACACACACACACACACACACAAAACAACTGCACCTTGAAGAGGTGAATGATGAAAAGAGGCTTAAATAAAACCAGGTCTTCTGACTCCAAGAGACCAATGCACATGGCACAGGGCTACATCCCTGATGTTTTAAATCACGTGTGACAGGTACCACAATTAAACAGAATGACCAGAACAGTGACGGGAACTTGAAACTGTGTCATGGGAGAAGCAACTGAAGGAAGGAAGAAGCTTTGGGGAATCGTACTGCTATCTTCAAATATCTAAAGTGCCTAAAGGGAGGGTATTGCTCCTTTTCCTTTCTATTTTTTTTTTTTTTTCAAATCTTCACTGGGCACTGATTCTGTGGCAAATGTTGGCTAGGTCCTGAAGATAAAAGGTTGAATACTACACATACCTACTTGAAGTCTACAGTGTCTGTTGACTGGAAAGAGAAATGTGCATTGGATGGGGATTCTGAGGCAGGAGAAGCCCATTCCCATAGAGCCTTCTAGCACCTTTCCTTGAGGCAACACTCTTCCTTTGGAGCTCAGCTCAGTAGAGGAACTAGCCTGACCATCCTGGCAATGTCAAATGCTCCAATTACAGGTTCTCCTGGCACCATATACTTCTTTTTAGCACTCCTCTCCACTGTAATTTTGTATTTATTTGTGTAATTATTTGATGAAAGTCTGTCTTCCCTGCCAAACTGCAAGGGCCACAAGAACAGGATGTCTGGTTTTGCCTACTATTGTGTCTCCAGTGCCTGGCACAGCCCTGGCACATGGGGTGGGGGAGATTTCCAAAAAATACTGGTTGAAAGGGTGAATTTTGTGGGTGACTGCAACATTTTTGACAGAGCACACTGAACGTCAGATGGGAATTACTAAAAATCCAAATCTCATCTCCTTACTCTGGGTCTAAATCCCTTCCCCGGCTGCCCACACGATGGGGTCCAAGCAACTCCATAGAACATAGACCCTTCAGGATCTACTCAGGTTTCCTTTCCAGTTTCTTCCCTCCCATTCCTCCACTGAACCAGTGAGTTCCAGCTTTGCCTAACTAGTGGTTTACCAAACACTGCTCCTTCACACCCCTGGGCCTTAACCTGATATGCTGATCTTTGCCTGAAATCCCCTTTCTCTTTTATAATTCACAATCTTCTTCAAGGTCACATCCTCGGAAACTTTCCTTGGCCTCCTCTCCTCTGACAAAGTAACTTCTTCCTCTGCCCTTTTATGATTTGGCATTGTATCATCGCACACATCACATTTATTATAGTTACTGGTTCATTCATCTGTCTCCTCTTCCAGATTATGAGCGTCTTTTTTTTGCCACAGTGCGCGGCTTGCTTGTGGGACCTCAGTTCCCTGACCAGGGGTCGAACCTGGGCCCTGGCGTTGGAAGTGCAGAGTCTTAACCATTGGCACCTGGGAATTCCCTATGAGCATCTTGAGACCCAATCTTTATTTAGCTAAATCCCAGGCCCTCAAATATAGCATCTGGCACATAGTAGACACTTACTAAGAATGCTGGTGAATGAAACTCAAAGGCTGATTATGTGCTGAGGAGGGAAAACTCACTTAGAACCTCAGGATTGGTTGGAAAAGCACCTGTGAGAAAAGGGTCACCTCTTCTTTCTGATTCCTTTCCATGTTATAGACAAAAGAGGGAGGCCCAGAGCAGTGACAGACTTAAGAGGTCACACAACTAGCAAGAGGTTATCTCTGGGGCCTCCATCCCTGGATCCTGCCCTGTTATATACATGCTCCCCCAGCCAAACTCCTCCATCCCCCCCTCTTCAATTCATTCCCTCCAGGCCAGGTTGGGGGGTGGGGATGATGACACCAGGGACGCAAGTAATAAGAGCTTCTGGGCTGGTTTTCCCCTCACCCTGTGCCCCAACCCACAGCTGCCAAGCTCCAAGCCCTTTGTATTTTGCAGCACCTGGGAGCCGAGACATTATGTCCCATGGGAATGGGAGGAAAGCCGAGGGAGAGAGCTTTCCAGGGAGGTTCAGTGTGGCCAAGGAGAAGCAGAGGACTGAGGAAAGGAAAGAGTATTCCGTTAAAGCTGGCTTGGTGTTACACCCATCTGTCCTCAGTAGTACAGACCACACTCAGAGCACCCTATAGTTTACAAGCATTTTTGTTGCATCATCTCATTGGATCCTAAGAATGACCCTGTGATACAGATTTTTTAGAGCCAGAAGAAACCAGTCTTTGAGGTCATCCAGTCTGACTGCTTTATTTTGCACGTAGGGAAATTGAGACTTAGAGAGGTAACTTTCCTAAGGTCATGCAGCTACTTATTTTTTGGTTAGGCTGGGACTCAAATGCAAATATTCTGACTCCACATCCAGTATCCTTTCCAGCACACCATGAATTATTGTCACTATTGATTTACAAGTGAGAAAATTGGAGTCCAAGTGCACATAGGTAGTAACTGGTAGATCCCTGAGGGCAGAGGGCAGGAAAGAGGTCACTGGAATCCAGGACTTCCCTGCCCACTGTAATCCCATCTAACCTTTGAGGTCCAAGTCAAAGGGCACCTATTCTAGGAAGTTCCTTGGGATCCAGCAACATTTTTTCTGGGCCTTCACAGAATGTAGTTGGGCCTTTAATTTAGCCATAGCAGAGCACAGAATATTAGATCTAGAAAGTCCCTGTGAGAGTCATCAATTACACAAATATTTACTGAGCCTACACTGTGCCGGTGAGTAAAACCCACGTGATCCCTGCCCTCGGAATTCTCAGACTAGCGGGGAAGCTACCTCACATGTGACAAATCCTGTGACAGGTACATATAGGGTCACTCCCTCCCGCAGATGAGGAATCTGCGCTCAAAGAGATGAATGCCCTGGTTCTTATTTTTAGCCTTGATCTCACACAAAACCCTTAAAACCTCAAATCCTCTCACAGATACTTTCCACTAAGATGTAGGTACTACATTTTACTTCATGCAGATAAACTGAAAGTTATAGGGGTTCCTTTCATTGCCCCTCAATGCACCTGGCATATCTTAGGTGTTCAATAAATTTTTTTGTTTGTTTTTTTTTTTTTGCGGTACGTGGGCCTCTCACTGTTGTGGCCTCTCCCGTTGCGGAGCACAGGCTCCGGACGCACAGGGTCAGCGGCCATGGCTCACGGGCCCAGCTGCTCCGCGGCATGTGGGATCTTCCCGGACCGGGGCACGAACCCGTGTTCCCTGCATCGGCAGGCGGACTCTCAACCACTGCGCCACCAGGGAAGCCCAATAAATATTTTTGAATGAATGGATCACAGAACCTATATCAGGGATTTGTTTCAATTCTCATCTATAAATCCTCATTTAGACTGTGGATTTGGGGCTATGCCTTTTATTTCTGTAATAAAAGGAACAATGTCTAGAGCAATACATGGCACCTGGCAGGTATTCCAAAAATACTGAATGAACGAAGGAATGAATGAATGAGAGAAGCTGAGTAATATTATCTCTCTGTTGCCTTAAATAACAAAGAAGACATGCCCCAAACATACTCCTCTTATCAAAACCCCTCCTTTCCTCAGCTTCTCTGAAACCTCGCTTCACCAGTGCTCTCCCTACAACTCCCCTGCTCCTGCTCTGTCTCCTAAACTGGCTCTTTATCCCCTGGGCCCCTTACTTCCAAGTTTCAGATGGAAATTTCCAACTGCTGGACATCTCCACCTAGTCTGAACGCCTTAGACATGTACATAGTTGACTATTAAGTATGACCTATTTCATTTGTGTCTTCTCCAGCTAATATGCCTTCATCAGTACCTGGCACAGATCTAGGCACGTAGCAGGTATTTTAAAGATGTCTCCTGAAAGAACCATCATCCCTAACACCCCAGTGCTTTGGCATGGTCAAATTTAGCATTACAGTTGCCAATCCATTTCCTCTTCAGGCTTTTTGCCTCCCAATTGACATCAGCACCATTCAGAGCATTCTGCGAAGTCTCTTTAGGGAATTCGCTTAATTTGCTTAATTTGCCACCTGCTGTACACTTTAGGTGACTCACCCAACTCCCCTTCAAGACAGGAAGAAATGGGGGAAGAAGTGATGTGGGAGAGGGTCAGGAGGAAAAAGAGAGGCTTGAAACAAGACTATACTTAATATATCCCCAGGTCACAGCAACCAAAAGGAAATGAGAGTCAGGTCTTGTACTAAGAAACTGCTGGTGATAAAAATAGGACCCTTGTCAGGCAATTTGCAGAAGACAAATGGTTAATAAACATATAGTTGATTGTTCAGTAAGTAATCAGAGAAATGCAATTTGAAATAATGATACCATTTTTATCCTATTAAATTAGCTAAAATTAAACTAAGATTATATTTGATTCTGGCCAATGTAGAGTACAATAGGAATTTCACTACTGAAAATCTATCTAAAGGAAATAATCTGAAACCTAGGAAAAGTTCTACACACAAAGATGATCACTGATCACTGCAACGTTATCCATAACAGCCCCAAATTGAAAAGTAGTTAAATGTTCAAACAATGGAGAACAACTAAACTTTGAGAGGCCAGAGATTGTGCCTCATTACTTTACCACTGTTTAGAGTGCCCAAAATATGGTAAATGCAACAAACATTGTTGATGAAAGAGTTAATGAATAGAGGTATATCTTCCCTATAAAATACAATGAAGTCATTAAAAACATATTTATACTATTTACAATAGCCAGGACATGGAAGCAACCTAAGTGTCCATCGACAGATGAATGGATAGAGAAGATGTGGCACATATATACAATGGAATACTACTCAGCCATAAAAGGAAACGAAATTGAGTTATTTGTAGTGAGGTGGATGGACCTAGAGTCTGTCATACAGAGTGAAGTAAGCCAGAAAGAGAAAAACAAATACCGTATGCTAACACATATATATGGAATCTTAAAAAAAAAAAAAAAAGGTCATGAAGAACATACGGGCAAGTCAGGAATAAAGACACAGACCTATTAGAGAATGGACTTGAGGACACGGGGAGGGGGAAGGGTAAGCTGGGACAAAGTGAGAGAGTGGTAGTGTATATATGGACATATATACACTATCAAATGTAAAATAGATAGCTAGTGGGAAGCAGTCTCATAGCACAGGGAAATCAGCTCGGTGCTTTGTGACCAGCTAGAAAGGTGGGAGAGGGAGGGTGGGAGGGAGGGAGATGCAAGAGGGAAGAGATATGGGGATATATGTATATGTATAACTGATTCATTTTGTTATAAAGCAGACATTAACACACCATTGTAAAGCAATTATACTCCAATAAAAATGTTTTAAAAAAACATATTTATAAAGATTTTCTAACAATTTAGCTGTACTTATGTCATAGTTTTACCTTCAAAAAGGCAGGATATAAAATTGAATATACATTATGACCTCAACTATGTTAAAAATTCATAGAAAAGAAACTGGAAAGAAACCAACCACAATGTCAGTAATATTTTCTTCTTTATGCTTGGATATAATTTCAAAGTATTTTTTAATGAGCATATGTTACCTTTATAATTAAGAAAAACTAAACCCATAATGATTAATAGCAGTTGCTATTATTATTAATAGTCCAAGGAGAAGGAAATATGGGAAAAATATGGAAGATAAATCATGAGTTGATCATCACTGTAGATGAATGATGGTGTTCAAGTACTAGTTAGCCTCCCTACTTGAGTGTATGTGTGTAATTTTCCATTATAAACAGCTAAAAAGAAAAGAAAACTAGTAAAGCCTAAAACAGCATGGCATCTAGGGAGAGTACAAGCAGTTCCATTTTCACCTGAGTGTAAATACAATATTATATGGATTTTAAGATGCCCATTTCTTTGCACGTTTTAGCATTTCTGAAATAAGGATATATCTTATTGATAGCATTTTCAATTTCTGAAACACAGTACTTAAAATAGGAAGTGAGGTTGGAGCTATATCGTGGAGGTATCGAATGCCAGGCCAGGCACTTGGACATTGTCTGGAAGGGAATAGGGAACCACTGAGGGATTTAGTGGCACCCAACATAGGGCCTATTGCCTAGAGGACATTCAGTAAGTGTGTGCTAAATGGTGAGGCTTTTGAGGATGGGGACACTGCTGCTTATGTCAAGGGCCAGGAGACACCGACCTCTGTGAGGGAGGTATTTGAGGCCTTGCTCTCCCCTCTTTGTCGTCTCACGAGTCCCATCTCTCTCCAGCTCTGCAGGGCAAAACCATCAGGTTGTCTGATAAAGCCTTTCTGTCTCCAAACCCCCACATTACTTCCATTTTCCTGATAGTAAGAAATAATTCCTAAGAATCTGAGCCAGCACCAGAGCTAAATAAATGTGAATTTATTTATTTTAAATGTGAATCCACAGGCCTGGGTTCCATGGCACCTTCTGACACAACATCATAAGTCCAAAACCTTGGATGGAAGCCTGGCCCAGAGACCCTCTTATGAACTCATTTCCAAACAGAGACATATGGAGTTGACATATACAGGGTAAGTAAGAGATTAGAATGAACTCCCTAGGACTTCTGGGACTTAACAAGAAAGACAGTCCAGGATCTCCATCCTGCCCTGGGCTGTGTTTTCCCTTTGGTCTCATAGCTGCTTTCTTTTGGGAGTTGGCCCAAGTCACCATAGCAGACAAGTCCCCTGAGGAACATTTGCATACAGGTGCCAGAGTGTTCTAAAAATAGGATAAACACTCAGCTCCACAAAGCAAATGCCTTGAAATTTATTTACAAGGGAGGGGAGACAATCATCTGAAGAGGGAGAGGGAACCTGTCAGAGGCAGCCTGATGATAGTAAGGGGGCCACATGGTGCAGGCCAGGAGTCAGGAGGCCTGGGTATGATTTAATTCGATCATTAACTTGCTTTGTGGGTTTATGAATACCATCCCCCCACACACTCTGGGCCTTGGGTTCTCCATCTTTAAAACAGCGATATTAGACTAAATGATTTTTAGGGCCCCTTCTAGCTCTAAGGAGTCAGGATAAATAGTAATAATAATAACTGCTAACATGAAATGAGTATTTACCAAGTGTCAAGCACTGTGACAAGTATTTTTCACGCATTATTCATCAATCCTCACAATCAGCTCTTTGAGGCAGGTAGGATAAAGAAACTGAGGCACGAAGAAGTTAAGTACTCACCCAAACTAACAAATGTTGGAGCTGGGAGTTTAAACCCTGTGCTATACTGCCTTCCAGGATGCTAGAATGCTACACTTATTCCTGTTTTTTTAATCCAACAGTTTCACTGCCTTTTTTTGCCACCCCTCCCATTTTTTCTCCTCAGGTTCTAACCACTCTGAGCTAATCCCCCAGGTCCCAAACACTGTGCTCCTCAAAGTTTCTTTGCTTTTCTCATGCTGGTCCCTCTGCCTGGATCAGCCTGATCCCCTGCCCTGCTGAACCAGTCACTACTCAGAATTCAGTTCAAATGCTTCCTCCTCAATGAGTCACATTTCCTCCAATACCCACAGGCAGAAGTGATGACTGATTGCCATTTGTTGAGACTAAGAGTATGCCAGTTACTATGCAAATTCTTACAACTTTCGGAGAGAGATTCCATTATTATACCCATTTTACAGGTGAAGTTACTGAGACACAGAGGTTAAATACTTGCCTTAGGTCATACAGCTGGTTAAAGATCTGAACCAGACAATCTGACCTCACAGCCTTCCTAAGCCCTTTTCTACCCCCTCTCTAATGAAATATGAATTGCCAAGGTGTTTGTCTCCTCCACCAGACTATAAGCTCTTCTAGTTTTGTTTTTTGTTTTATAGTATTGACTGAACTGCTGGGAGATCGTTTGGAGCAGCATACTTAGAAAAAAAAATCAGCCTAGAGTCTGCCCAAACTGAAAAAAAAAAAAAAGATGAAGTCCCTCCCTCCGTCTAATCTTTCTCTGCCATTTAAATCCCTTTGGGAACAAGACCAAAAATATATAACATATATTATATATATACATATTTTTTAATTCTATACCTTGGCACTATTTCTGTTTCCATCTCAGGGGGTGGGGGAATCACCTCCTCCAAGAAGCCTCTTAAAATCCTCATTCTCATCATCCCCTTAATTTTAGTGTTCTTTAGCACTTACATGTCATTTAATTAAACACAGCAAGCATTAATGAGTGGGTACTGTGAGGGGCAGTGGTAAGAGTATAGATTTGGGGGTTAGGCACATCTGAGTTCAAATTCCAGCTCTGCCGCTTCCTGGCACGTGACCTTGAACCAGTTATCTAACTTTCTGAGCCCATTCGTTAGCTGCAAAATGAATATCCTTTTCTTGGTGTTGTTGGGTAGATAAAATGAAGTAAGTGTTGTGATAGTGCTTGGGTATCTGTAAAGTTCTGTATAAACATTAGTCATAATCATTTAATTGACAGTTTGCCCTTGATAATCCGCTGTTCTTCCCCAGGTGCCACATCCAGGACAGGCCTCAGATTCCTGGAGAGCTGGAGCTGGAGGAAAGTGCGAAGAGGGAGGAACCCAAGAAAGCAGGGCTGATTACTGCCCGAGCAAACTTCCGCTGGAAGGAAATTAAAGAGCTAATTATGCCTCTGCTGGTAGCTGGCCTTGGGCTCAATCAGTTGACACAGCAACATGACAGTGGGGGAGGATAGTATCCAAAGGGTACGTTTTCTCTCCCCACAAAATGGCACCTCATGGGAGCCTAGACACAATGTCCAACCTTTGAATCACCTCTGATTTTCTCTATTCACTCTTTCTCTTCTCTCTTACTTCCCTTTTCTCTTCCTCCCCAAGTCCTAGTGGAGAAAACTGAAAGTTTCAGCCAGTTTATGGAACTGTGGGTTCAGCCTGCAGCCCTATTAGAACATTCCCTGCAGAAGAGACTGGGCTATACTGGAATGGCTCCCGAACAGCACTTAATTGTTGCTTGTGGTTAGGTCTCACTTTTTTTTTTTTGTTTTTTTGTATTTTTGTTTTCTTTGCGGTACGCGGGCCTCTCACTGTTGTGGCCTCTCCCCTTGCGAAGCAACAGGCTCCGGACGCGCAGGCTCAACGGCCATGGCTCACGGACACAGCCGCTCGGTGGCATGTGGGATCTTCCCGGACCAGGGGACGAACCCGTGTCCCCTGCATCGGCAGGCGGACTCTCAACCACTGCGCCACCAGGGAAGCCCAGGTCCCACTTTTTATATGTGGAAATTGTGTGGTCCAGTGGGAATGTTTGGAGGTGAGTCACAGAAGTTTGGGTTCAAGTCTCACATAATCAAGCTGTGTGACCTCTAGTAAAGCACAAGCACTTTACCTCTCTGGGCCTCAGCGTCCTCATGTATATAATGAGGACGACAAGATCCTCCTCAGGATCAAATGAGATCAGATGTACCAGATGATCTGACTGGACTGGTATCCAGACGGCTCTGAGAGGAAAGCAGGGAAGAAAGCAGCATGTCCATTCCACAGAGACTAACCCGAAAGAAACCCCAAGCCTCCCAGCCACTGAGGAGTAGAACGGGCTAGAGGAGGTTCCTGGGGAGGTAAAACTTGATCTGAGGCCAAGAGAAGGGTTGGACATGTCAGGTGCACGGAGAATGCTGGCCTTAACTTTGAGAGGTATAAAGCTCAGCCTGAGAACTCACTTTTATTTTGCAAACTTCTATTGAATGCTTACTCCTTGCCAGGCCTTGTGCTGTGTGATAGAGCTATAGACAATGTATCAGACCTGGCCCTTGCCCTCAGGGAGCCTGCAATCTGAGAGGAAGACAGGTAAGTTCCAGACACAGTACAACTGGTGAGTGTTGGAAGTAAAGGAGAGGCCCTTAATCCAGGCTCGGGGAGAGGTGGGTCAGGAAAGGATTCCCAGAGGAGGTTATACTTGAACTGAGTCTTTAAAGTCAAATGGAAGTTTGCTGGTGAGAAATAGGGAGGAGGGGTAATCTCTAAGGAGAGGGGGAAGGAAGTAGTAAAAAATTGCATCCTAACTCTCATAGCCAAGAAGAGCCTAAGGAGACATGGCAATTAAATGCATTATGGTATCCTGGATAGGATCCTGGAACAGAAAGGGGATATTAGGTAAAAAACGAAGGAAATCTGAATAAATTATGGATGTCAGCTTATAATAAGGTATCGATATTTGTTAATTAGCACAAATGTACCATACTAATATAAGGGGGTAATAATAGGGGAAACTGGGTAGGGGGTAAATGGGAACTCTCCTCACAATCGTTTGTAAATTTTCTGCAAATCTAAAACTATTCTAAAAAATAAAGTTTGGGTTTTTTTTAAATGCATCCTGTGTTTGGATTGGCAGTTTGGAGAACGCATGGGTGGAGTGTGGACTGCCTGAAGGGTAAGTGACTGAAGATGGGACTGGGAAGGCAAGAAAGGGCCTGGAATGCCAGGCAAGGAGTTTACTGGGTATGGATGGGCAGCCCTCCCTGGGTTTTAAGCAGTGGAGCGACAGTGATCGGAGAGCATATGGAGGGAGGAAGATTGAGGGCAGGGAGATCTACTGGGGCTTCTGATACAGTCTAAGGGGGAGAGAACAAGAATCCGAGGTAGGAAAGGAGCAGAGCGCCAGGCTCAGTTTGCTCTGGATAAATGTTTATGGAACAGAATTGAGGAGGGGATGCATTCAAGAGAAATTTGGGGGATAGAATTAATGGTTCTTATGAACAACTGGATGAGTAGGACAAGAGCTGAGAAGAATAAAGGAGGAACCTCAGTTTTAAGCTGGTGGCAGTGGTTGGGGTGCTCAAGAGAGGGAGCATAGACACCTCCTTGGACTTGACCTCCCATCATCTCCCCTCTCCTCCACCTCCACCCCGGGCCTGAGCTCAGAGCCTCTGCGTCATTAACACAGAGGTGACAGTCTTCACAGAGGAATGTGAGAAGCACAGGCATACAGAGAGGGTAAGAGTTTCCAGCTGTCACCTGGCAACCCAAGGTGTGGGGCAATGGTGCTGGGCCATGGTGTGGGGGAAAGGGGAGTCTGCAGAAGCAAGGAATTATAAATCCTCAGTCGAGTGGCCTCCCCGACTCCTGCCCCTGCCCTTAGCAGCATATCAGGCAGGACCCAAGCAAGCTAGGAGAATCTCTTGCCTTTAAAGGTAACTGGGCATCTTCAGGGGCAGAGCACTGCTTCTCTCTCCATCCCCCACTGAAAATGGGAGTAAAAGGTCCATGGCTCATATCTAATTTCTCTGCTGATGAACTCTACCCTGTAAATGCCATGGCTTCAATCTCAAAAACGGCAGTAACCAAGACCAATCACAACAGTACAGCACAGTAGAACATTCAATAGTGGTAGAGTTATCCTGCTCTACCACTCACTGTGCGACTGTGGGCAAGTTTATTGAGCACCTAATATGTTACAGGCACCATGCTAGGTCCTTTCCTTATATTGTCTCCTTAATCTTTACTGTACTACTAAGAAGTAGCCATTAATGTTATTCCTATTTTACAGCTGAGGAAACGGAGATTCAGAGACATCATAACTTGTCACATTGCCGGTGCCATGTTTTCATTTTACTTCTACCACAACTAAGGAAGCCCCCACCCCTCCTCCCACTCTGCCAGAACGTGCAGCAGCTCCTCACAGAGCACTACATTAAGTGTCAAACCACTTAATGACATACATAGATAGTGATGCCCATTAGAATCACCTGTGAAGCTGTAGGGGTTGGAGAGAGAGGAGGGCTGGTAGAAAGGGAGGGGAGCTAGAAAGTTAACAGGAGATAATTTGCAACAGATAACCCATCCCTTTCTGAGAGTGTTTCCTTGGAGACGCAACTCCAAGTTTCAGCTGTGACACTGACTGTCAACCACCTGTGAGGTCCCTGGGGCATCACAGGGCAATGGGAAGAATGGAGAAGGCAGTTGACTGTAAATAGAACACAAGTTCTGGCAGCAGACAGCCTTAATTTTGAATTCCCGTTGTTTCATTTACTAATTTTGATAATATCTGGTCAAGTTCCTTAACTTTTGAGTCTTAGTTTTCTCATCAGTTTTGTGCACCATCATTGCAATGACTTAAAAAAGAAAGAAAAAAAAAGGCATGTAAAATACCTGTACAATATATAGTTGCTGCCCAATAATTATAACTCTTAACATTTTCACCATCTATTGCGTGCTTTCTGAGCACCCAAGTCCTTATGTATGTAAAGATATAACAAGGAGGGTGGGGTACAGGGCATGGGGCATACATGGGTTTTGAAGTCAAATATACCTAGATTAAAATCTGGACTCTACCACTTACTATTTGTATGAACTTAAGTAAGTTATCTAACTCCTCTGGACCTCAGTTTACTTATCTGTAAAACAGGGATAATAACAATACCTAGCTCACAAGGTTGTTGTAAGGATGACATGAGTTGCTAAAAGCACTGAGCACAGTGCTGGCCACTAGCCAGTGCCGGCCCCTAGCCAGTGCCACTGTCAGCTCACGCGAACCCTGCGGGAGGTATTATTAGCCCCATTTTACTGGTGAGGATATTTTACATAAATGGTGGTTGCTGATTATTGCCACAACAATTACAGATGTGTGAAATGGAGAGGGAGGCATTCTGAGTAAGAATGGCAGCTCTGCCAGCCTCTGGGCCTCTAAAAGCAGGGATTACGAGGAAGCAAGGCCCAGGACTGCCCTGGCAGTCCGGTGGTTAAGACTCTGCACTTCCAATGCAGGGGGTGGCGGTTCGATCCCTGGTTGGAGAACTAATCTCACTTGCTGCGTGGTGCAGCCAAAAAAAAATTTTTTTAACTCATTAAAAAAAGAAAAGAGGGGGCTTCCCTGGTGGCGCAGTGGTTGAGAGTCCACCTGCTGATGCAGCGGACGTGGGTTCGTGCCCCGGTCTGGGAAGATCCCACATGCCGCGGAACGACTGGGCCCGTGAGCCATGGCCGCTGAGCCTGCGTGTCCGGAGCCTGTGCTCTGCAACGGGAGAGGCCACAGCAGTGAGAGGCCCGCGTACTGCAAAAAAAAAAAAAAAAAAGGAAGCAAGGCCCTTATCCCTCCTCTCACGACCCCACACAACCACTGTCTGCCCTGGTGCCATCTGTCTGCGTTACAATTTGGTTTGTTGCACTTTTTATCCCTCTATTCATGTGAGTCATGGCAAGAAGCCCAAGTCTCCCAGGCCATCCCGAATTACTGGACTCTGATTCCCATACAGCTCTGTACATCATCTTTTCTAATCCTATCTCCTCCTCTCCCCACTGAAACCTTTCCCTGGGCCTTCTGAAACCCATAGTCGGTCATCAGGAAAATCTCATTTTCCTCAGCCTCTGGTCTGGGTGTTTTCTTCACCTCCCTGCTGTGATCGAAACCTGGTTCTCCTCGAGGACACGGCTTCTCCCAAAGCCTCCAAGTTGATGGTTGCTCCTCTCTCACCACCTTTGAATCTCTGGGCCAGAAAGTGGGATACATGTTATTGCTTTTCACCCCTGCCTGCATATCATTCTCTTTCTCTCCTTCAAAAAACAAAACGGCCTCCAGCTTTGGATCTCACATCATGAGATTATGCCACCCACTCATCCCTCTGCTGACCAGTGAACAGCTCCTGCTTCACTGTTACTCTCTCCATAATTCTTGGTGATTTCATAGTCACAGAGGTGAGCCTTCCTACATCTTGAACTCTCATTCCCTCAAATTCCTCTCCTCCAGTGATGCTGATCTCCACCCCTACCTCAGCCACTCACCCACAATCATGCCCTGCACCTTGTCAGTACCAATAGGAACTTCAACCTCCCACTCTCAGATCGCTAGGATCTTTCTAGCTCATTCTTTCTAGTTACCAGCTGCAAAAGTCTTAAACCTCTATCATCGTTTCACTGCCCTTATATCATCACCTCTTCTCTGCCCAGCTTGAATTCTATGGCCAATTATGACAATGGCTTCCCGCACAACCCCCTGACTCTCTTGGCTCTCTATTGCTTTGTCATAGTCATTCAGCAAAACAATACTTTCATTAGAGCCAGCTCGCTGCCTATTCTATGACTGCATCCACAGAGCAAAACATGATTGGAGGAAAACACACAACCATGCTTCAAATTCATAAATTTAAATTTACGATCCCTAATTTCAAGTGGAGCCTTAATGCCAATCAGCAATCAAATTTTATTTCCCTAGTCTATTCACTCTCCCACCTTCCTCCTCTCTCCTTGAATCTCTACGCCCCTCCCCTAACCTCTCTCAGCTGAAGACCTTGCTTCCTATTCCTCCCAAAAATTGTATCCAAGAGTACTCCCACCAGCACACGTAGCCCCTAGCTGCTCCTGTGGCCCCTCCTTCTGTGCTCTGCCATGTTAATATGGATGCACAGTCTGTGCTCCTAGCAAGGACTCGCGCTCTGCTTGTGATCCCATCTCCTCTCACCAATTCAAGGATATTGTCCCAGAAACTCTCTTCTCTCTCCTATAGTGTCAGTTTTGTGTTGTTTCTTTGTGGGTTGCTTGGTTTGTGAATCTCTATTGTATTGTTCCGCCAACACACAAACACGCAGCTACTTCTCCCATCTTAAAAAACAAAAACCGGGGCTTCCCTGGTGATGCAGTGGTTGAGAGTCCGCCTGCCAGTGCAGGGGACACGGGTTCGTGCCCCGGTCCGGGAGGATCCCACGTGCCGCGGAGCGGCTGGGCCCGTGAGCCGTGGCCGCTGGGCCGGCGCGTCCGGAGCCTGTGCTCCGCGGCAGGAGGGGCCACAATAGTGAGAGGCCCACTTACCGCACACACACACACACAAAAACCCAAAAACCTCTTCTGACTCACATCCCCCTTCACCTTCAGCTACCACTCAGTGGTCTCTTTTTCCAAAGAGCAAAAATGCTTGAAAGGGCTATGTACACTTGGTTGTCTCCAGTTTCTCTTCTCCCACTCTTAGCAGGCTTTCATCCCCACTACTCCACCAAAACAGGTCACAACAAGGTTACCAATGAACTCCCTGCTGCTAGATCCAGTGGACAAGTCTCAGTCCTCATATAGACTAAGCAGCAGCATTGGACACAGTTATCTCTTCTCCCTCTGGAAAACTCTCTGTTTGGCGGCACAGGTCCCACACATTTCCTTTTCAGTTGCTCTTTTTCAGTCTCCTTCGCGATTCTTCCTCATCTTAGCAGTATCTTCGTATTGGAATGTCTCTGGTCTCCGTCCTTAGAATGTTTCTATCTTCACTCCTTCCCTTGTTGATCTTGTTGGCTTCTTTTAAATACCAACTCTATGCTAATGACTTGCTAATTTATATCTCCATCCAGGGCCTCTGCCCTGACCTGCAGATTCATTTATCCAGCAGCCTATTCTGTATCTCTACTTGGTTATCTAATAGGCATCTAAAACTTAGCATAACCAAAACTCAGTCCCCAATTGTCTCCCCAAATCCTGCTTTCCCTGAAGTCTTCCATATCTCAGTCAGAGGCATCGTCAGCCTTCCGGTTGCTTAGCCCAAACATTTGGGGTCATCCTTGACTCCTCCCCTTCCTTCTCTCCCACATCCAATTCATCTGCAAATCCTGTTAACAATATTTTCAGTGTATACACACTCTCACTACCACCACAGACCACCTTCACCACCACCACTGCTACTCCCCTACTTCAAGCCACCATCATCCCCAGCCTGGATTATTACAAGTCCTAACTGATCCTGCCGGCTTCTGCCCTTTGTCAGTTTAGAATTTATTCTTGAAATAGACATAAGTCTGCCTCAGAGCAATCCTGTTAAATGTAAGACACTAAAATGTAAGACACTAAAATGTTCTGGAATTAGTAATGATGGTTGCACAATTTTGTGAATACTAAAACTCACTGAACTGTATACTTTAAAAGGGTGAATTTTATGATATATGAATTATATCTCAAGTTTTAAAATGTTATTAAGTGCAACATGGATTGGATCCCAAAACAGTAAAAGAACATTAGTTGAAAAACTAGTTAAATTCAGATAAAGTCTATAGCTTAGTTAATAAAACTGTACCAATTTTAATTTCTTCCTTTTGACAAATGCACCATGGTTATATAAGATGTTAATCTTAGGGAAGTTGGGTGAAGGATATATGGGAACTCTCTGTACTATCACTGAAAATTTTCTATAAATCTAAAATTATCAAAGAATAAAGTTTATTTTAAAAAATATTTGTCAGATCATGTAATTCCACTGCTCATGAGATTCCTCCCATCTCATCCTGAGTAAAACCCAAAGCCTTCAAAGATTTTTTTGAGGAAATTCCATACTGTTTTCCATAGTGGCTGCACCATTTTACATTCCCACCAACAGTGTACAAGGGCTCCAATTTCTCTAGTCTTTGTCAACACTTATTATCTTTTTAATTTTATAATAGTCACCCTAACAGGTATGAGGAAATATCTCCTGGTTTTAATTTGCATTTCCTTAATGATTAGTGATGCTGAGCATTTTTCATATACTTGTTGGCCTTTTTGTATGTTTCTTTGAAGAAATGTCTATTCAAGTCCTTTGATAGACCTACCATATGATCCAGCAATTCTACTTCTGGGTATGTACCCATAAGAATTGAAATAAGAACCTCAAAGAGATATATGCAATCCCATGTTCATTGCAGCATTATTCACAATAGCTGAGATATGGAAACAACCCAAATGTCCATTGATAGATGAATGGATAAAGAAAATGTGGTATAAACATACAATGGAATATTATTCAGCCTTAAAAAAGGAAATTCTGCCATTTGTAACAACATGGATGAACCTGGAAGACATTAACCTAAGTGAAATAAGCCAATCACAGAAGGACAAATACTGCATGATTCTATTTATATGAGATATCTAAAATAGTCAAATAAAAGCAGAAAATAGAACAGTGGTTTCCAGGGACTGAGGGGAGGGGAAATGAGGAGATGATCGATTGGTATAAAGTTTCAGTTACACAAGATGCAAGTTCGGACTTCCCTGGTGGTGCAGTGGTTAAGAATTTGCCTGCCAATGCAGGTCTGGGAAGATCCCACATGCCACAGAGCAACTAAGCTCATGGGCCACAACTACTGAGCCTGCACTCTAGAGCCCGCGAGCCACAACTACTGAAGCCCACACACCTAGAGCCCGTGCTCCGCAACAAGAGAAGCCACTGCAATGAGAAGCCTGCACACCACAACTAGAGAAAGCCTGCGTGCAGCAATGAAGACTCAATGCAGCCAAAAATAAAATAAATTTTTTTTAAAAAAGATGCAATTCTAGAGATCTGCTGTACAACATAATGCTTATAGTTAAAAAAACTGTAGTGTGCACTTAAAAATTTGTTAAGAGGGTAAACCTCACATTAACAGTTCTTACTGCTAAAAAAAAAAAAAAAGGAGGTGAGGGGACACAAGGAAACTTTTGGAGTTGATAAATAAGTCTATTATCTTGATTGTGGTGATGGTTACACAGGTATATGCATGTGTCCAAACCCATCAAATTATATACATTAAATATGTATAGTTTTTTATATATCAATTATACTTTTTGGGTTACAAAAACCGAAAGTCTTTACAAAGGCCTCCAAGGCCCTACACAGTCTGGCCCTCCCACTAACTCCAGCCTCATCTCTGACCACTCTCCTGCTCCAGCCCCACCGGGCTCCTACTATCCCTGGAATGTCCCAGGCATACCCCTGCCTCAGGGCTTCTGCACTTGCCTTTCCTTCTGCCTGGAATCCTCTTCCTCCAAATATCCCACACCTCCTTCAGGATTTTATTGAAAAGTGTCCTGCTCAGTGAAGTTCACCATGACCACCTTGATTAAATTTATAAACAGCCCTCCTATCCTATCCTATCCTATCCCCCTTTTCCTGCTATATTTTCCTCCAGAGTGCTTATCATCACAGAACATACTGTGTATTTACTTTTTTATTGCCAGTCTCCCCCTTAAATCTAGGGGAATGTGGGATAGGGGATTCCATTTGTTACTTTCACTGCTGTGTCTGTAGCACCTAGAACAATGCTTGGTGCACACAATGTAAATATTGCTGAATGAATGAGTAAATAAACGAACAAACGCATAGAAGTTTGTTGTGGCTGGAATGGCTACTCCACACGGGATGTGGAGCAGAGGCAGGAGCTGTGGCTGGGAGATAAGGGAGGAGTCCAGTCATCTCACAGAAAGACCATCGTACAAAGCACATGGCAACTCACCCTATCCCCTAAAGTCTGCCCCCATCTCAGCCTATGTTGACCCCTCCCTTGGTTGGAATGTCTCTATTATACCCTCCTCTCTTGCCTTACCCTGCAATGCCCCCCACCTTCCTCCCAGAAGCCTTTCTTACCCACTCTACCCAATACTGAACTCTTTCTTCTTGGCATTCTACTGCATTCACTCAGCACCACACATCTGAGCTCTTTATGGTTTTCTGAATCGTTTTCTATCCCCAGCTAAGCAGCATGTGCCATCAGGGCAGGGCTCTGCCAAAGGGGTCAGCCATCAACCACTGCAGACTCAGCTCAAGACTCAGAGAAAGAATTCGGGTGGATGTTCCTCAGCTCCTAAAAAGGATGCAGAGTCTAGCTCAGATCACATTCAGACTTCCAGTTGCCACAAATCAACCCTTGAGAGTAACAGAGTTATTAAGAATAAAGGCTACCAATTAAGGATCATTTACTATGTACCAGGCACTAGGCTAAGGATTATCTTGTATTATTCTCTCAACAACACCAAGTAGGTAATTACTAAAATTATCTTTATTTTAGAAAGAAGAAAGTGAAGTACAGGGAAATAATGGGACTTGAACAAGGTGATAGTGGCAGAAGTGGGTTTGGAGCACAGGATTGGTTCTTTCCAAAGGCTGCGCTCCTGACAATGTGCTGCATTGCTTCTTGAACATACAAATAATTGCAGGGATGTCAGCACACTGCCGCTGAGTCAAAAACTGAGATCAGCCTGGACCACAGAGCTGGATGAATGAGACGGAGAGCCTCTGAGGATGTTATTACATGCTAGAGCCAACTTTCATTACCATAAAGCCACCTCCTCCATGGAGGCCTTCCTGATGCTCTCAAGCTTAGAGGGAGCATTCCCTCTCTGAACTCCTCAAAACTTTCTGTACCTCTCTCAAGGCATCATTCATATCTGTAGCATCGTCGCTATTTGTGTACATGCTATATCTCTCTTACTACGTGAGCACCCCCTTAGAGGTAGGGATGTTGTCTCACCAATCCCTGCAGAGCCTACCACAGTCAGGCACAAAATGGGTCCTTGAAAGCATCTGTGATTTTGCGCCTGTCTTTTCTTTTGCTTGTAAAGATCTTCCCCAACATTAACCTGAAATACTCTTACTCATTTGCCAACACCCAGTTCAAAGGCCCCCTCTTTTGCGAAGCGGAAAATAACTTTTCTAGGTAGAGGTAGCAGCTCCTTTGCCTGTGTTCCCACAGCACTTTCTTCATCCCTTTATATCACTTATGTTGTATTGTAGCTGTTTATTTGCCCTATGATGACAGTGCCTGGCACCTAATAGGCATGTGACACATGTTTATTGAATGAATGAATGTGCAAATTTCTTTTTCCCCCACACCAGTTTGGGTGGAGGGAAGGCAGTGGTGGCCCCAAAGTGTGGAGGCCCCTTGAATAGCCAATCAGGATTGCTGGTTAATTCATTTGCAAATTACAAAGGCGGACTATGCCTGCAATTCTGATTTGACCTCCCATAGTCTTTGTTGTGATTTTAAAAATCAGATTAAACCTCCCCAGCAGCTGGTTCCTACCGGCTTCGGGAAGATGAAAGTGTCAATGTGTCTCTGCAGCCACACCAGGAAACTTGCTGCCTAGAAAAATCAATTCTGAATATTGTAAGAGCTAAGTACAGGATGTTGTACTCAGCAAGTATTTCCATATTCCTGGAGCCACAGGGACCTGTCGCAGCCCTCATGTTCCTGTTCAGCCTCTGGCCTTTTCTGTGCTGCCCATCAGTCTCTCTGGGTCCCCATTATGTTCTGGTGGCCAGATTTCAACTTCCTGAAGGTGGCATAAGGAGTTTTGGAATGAGCCCTTAGTAAGTCCTATCTCTCTCTGGACCTCAGCCTCCTCATGTCTAAAATGAGACTGAGATGTGGTAAGCTCTAAGTTCACAGGCTCGTTGGCACCTAAGAAGATGACAGGCATTCTCAGCAGATAGTCTTAGCCTAAGACACAGACAGTACCTGTTTCAGGGAGTTAGCAGAGGGGGCTATCATTACAGAAGAGGGAACCTGAGTTAGAGCCTTGAAAAATGGGGAGAATTGATATTAGATCATTTCCATGTTATTAATGGATGCTGTGGTAGTCAGAATAATGGTCCTCCAAAGATATCCATGTCTTAATCCCCAGAACCCTCTGAATATGTTACCTTGCATGGCAAAAGGGACTTTGCAAATGTGATTAAATTAAGGTTTTGAGATGGGAAGATTATCCTGGATCACTCAGAAGAGCCCAAGGTAATCATGTGGGTACTTATCAGAGAAAGGCAGGAAGGTCAGAGAGAGAGAGAAGTTGACAGAATTTATACCGCTGGCTTTGAAGATGGAGGAAGGGGCCCTGAGCAAAGGCATGCAGGCAGCCTCTAGCAGCTGGAATAAGGCAAGTTAATGGATTCTCCCCTTGCCCCCAGAAGGAACACAAATCTGCCAACACCTTGATTTTTAACCCAGTGACATCCGTTTTGAACTTCTGACCTCCAGATCTATAAGATAATAAATGCATGCTGTTTTAAGCCACTAAATTTATGGTAATGTGTCAGAGAGGCAATAGGAAACAAATGCAGATGCCCATTAAACAGTTGACCAATCATGTATAATAATCCATTATTATATATTCTTAAATATACAAGGGAAAAGTCAATCTCTCTTGATGTCCCAGTTTGCTTCCCTTAACAGAACAAGAGAATTATGTTACTCATTTTACTTCACTTTTGGAGCTCAGAGGTAAATTCATTCTCACCAGTTCCTGGAGAGCAGAGAATGTGTCATATTCATATTAACTTCTCTAGCCCCATTGTCTGGCATAGTAAATATTTGTTAAATGACTGCTCAAGAGCCACAATCCTCCTTAGTCTGGGTTTCTGGTATGGCCTTTCCCCACATTCCTAAGCTCCATTACATTTTATTATACTCTTATATTGTTGGTCCTAAGATATAGGTCTTTGACATTCCCAGATTTGATATTCACGTTTTAATATTTATAAGTGATTCCAAAGCCATGTGGCAACCTAAATGTCATCGAGGCAGCTATGTGGGTGGTTGGCTAGTGAGTGAAAGAAACTAGCTGACTACCAACAGCCTATCTCACCCTAGTCTTATTGTTCTCAGCTCCTGGTTATATAGGGAGTCACTCTCAACACTATGGAATTTAGGATTTCCACGAAACCCCCTAAGACTCCTCCTATTTTTCCCAGATTTCATCATTCTGCCCAACATCTCTTTGGAGCAAATACTTACTTCTATTTCTTTAATTATAAAAAGAGCTGTTGGAGGAGGGACCCTCCTTTCCCCCTCCATGAAGAAGACTGTCCATGGAGATCGAGGCTTCTACTGTAGACCTAGGTGGAATGTTTCAAGCCTTAAGCGTTAGTAAGTCTGGGCCACCTGGACTTTGACCCTGGGTGCATGTTGTAGGAGCTAGTGGCAGCTAGCTTGATTGGGTCTGTATGTCTATCTGACTTCAGAGTGAAGTATTAGCCAGCTCCAATTCCCTGAAGACTTGGGCCATGTGCTTCATCCTAGTTTTATCACTAAGAAGGCTGTCGCATTACTCCCCATCTCTCTGACTCTGGTATCTATCTCTCAATTGGTTCCATACTTAAGGGGCAAAGACAAGGAGTATCATTTCTTGATCTCCCTAGAACTTTAATAAAAACTACTATTTGTTTAGTGTTTACTCCATGTCAAAGACTACGCTGGTGCTTTATACACATTATCTTTTCAAAATCATCACCAAAGGGAATTCCCTGGCAGTCCAATGGTTAGGACTCCGCGCTTTCACTGCCATGGACCTGGGTTCAATCCCTGGTCAGACACGGAGATCCCGCAAGCCTCACGGTGTGGCCAAAAAAAAAAAAAATCATCACCAACACAACAAAACAAGTAGAATAATGGAGGTACATGCGAGCACCGTAGTGACTGAGGGTTTCAGAAGAGGGAGTTGCAGAGAAAGAAAGAGGATGGAGAACAGCAATACCAGGACAAACCCAGGAGTGAGGACAGTGGCCTTTAAATCGTTCACAAAACACAGAGTTCTCAAACTCTCGACAGAAAAATGTTAGACCAGCCAGTCCATTCCCCAGTCTCTATACAAGTAACCCCGGACACATGAGACACTCCTATCTTTAAAGTCTTCTTGACAAGAAGGTCACCAAAAAAAGCCTCACTGGTGGGAGCAAGAAGGAGGACATTCTGTCCTTCCACAGTGGAGGCCCCTGCCACCACGTCCCCTGACAGAGACCAGGCCTGGAGTGAGCTGGTGTGGTGAAGGTCATCAGCCTTTTAAATTGTGAATAGAATTGAGCCTGACCCCAGCTGCATGCGGGGTATGAGACTTAAGTCACAGTTCAGTGATTCCTGAGCTCTGTGACTCAGTGCTTGAGTTTGAAACAAGTCTATTTTTTTTCCTTCACGGCCCTTACCACAGATGAAATTAGATATTTTTCACCCATGTACTTAGTATCTATCTTTCCTGCTACAGCGTTAACTCCAGGAGAGCAGGAAGGGTGTTTCCCCACTGCTAGCACAATGCCTGGTACAGAGGGACTACCAGATGAATGTCTATTGAACGAATAAAAGAATGAAGTTTACTGTTTGGCTCTGCACAAGTAACTTGACATCTCTGGGCTCAACCACCCATTCTTTAAGGAGATGACTACCTCCCTGGGTCAGAGGGAAGGTGGGAAGACACAAAGAATGATTTAAAGCACGTACAGGAAGAATTCACATGGTTGACAATATCCACAGTCCTTCTGATCTACTCAAAACTTCATAGTTGCCTTTGGGCTTTCCTTTCCATATCCTCCCTTGAACTCCACGACATCCCATGAGGCAAGAAGAACAAGGATTATTTTCTCCTTCTGATAGTTGGGGAAATAGGTCCAAATAGGTCCATGGAGGGGAGGGGTTATTCCAGATCACACAATGACTGAACTTCAGGGAGAGCCAGGACTGGACTGCAGGACTCCACAGTGGTGGGTCAGCTCAGTCATCCCACAGACCCCCGGATCCTTCCCTTGGCCAGCACCAGACCCAATATCCCCTGCAATGGGCCCCACATGGAGGTAGTGGAAGGCCCTCTCCCACTCTTCTCTTCCCACGTGTCTCCAGGAGTTGCTTGGCAACAAGCACCCAAGCAGTAAGTGGCCTCTAGTCAAGTGTGTTGCTGTGGCGTTACCAATTCTCCCTCCCTCCACACCTGTGCATGCTCTCACTCTCTATTAATGAGATTTGTCCCCTACCTTCACCTCCCCACTAAGATTCTCTTCTCTATTCCACAATAATTAACCTCTCTGGACACAGAGGAGACTCTCAGGGACCTATATGGCAAGAATCCCAGAGAACAAGGCACTACCAATACCATCATGATCCCCCAGAGATGACAGAAACTCCTTTTGTGAATGGTCCTGCTCAGTGATGCTCATAACCTCCTCTTCTTCCCTCTCCAGCTTCCACCCTGACAATGACTTTTTTGAAATCCCCTGGGAGAGATAAAATGAGCTTGAAAAATTTACATGAACACTTCATACAGTGCTAGTGAAGCCCTGGATGCTGTTGAGCACTTCTGGAATCACAGGTGGGAAACCTTGTGAGGGAACCCAGTTACCATTTGCATGAAGATCAGGTGGAGAGAAAGGACAGAACCTAACATTTATTGTATTCCTACTATGTGCCAGGCACAATACTATGTTATCATGTAGCCCCTCCCTCAACAAACCTGTGAGGCCTTTACAGTTGAGAATATTATCTATTCATAGAAGTAAAGTGACTTACCAAAGCTCACACAACTTTAAAAAATCACAGAACTCTCAGAGAAGTAAATATGTATAAATAGATGTGTATAAGAAGATACGTGTTCCTCCCTCTCCCTATACAATTAATTAATCATCAAATTCTGTAAATTTTAATCTTAATTCTCTCTCCTCATTTCCATCACTTATATCATTTTATCACTTTCTCAGTGTTATGTACCAAATGTTTGTATCCTCCCAAAATTCATGTGTTGATGCCTTACCTCCCAGTGTGGCTATATTTGGAAATGGGGACTTGAAGGAAGTAATTGAGGTTAATTGAGGTCATACGGGTGGGCCCCTGATCTGATAGGATTAGTGCTCTTGGAAGAAGAGACTCCAGAGAGCTCGCTCACTCCTCTCCAGTGTGAGCACCGAGGAAAGGAAGTGTGAGCATACAGCAAGAAGCCAGCCATATGCAACCCAATGGGAGAGCTCTCACCAGACATCAACACCGGCTGGCACCTTGATCTTGGACTTCCAGTCTCCAAAACTGTGAGAAAATTAATGTCTGTTGTTTAAGCCAACTAGTCTGTGCTATTTTATTATGGTAGCCTGAGCAGACTAATACATTTAGTAACTTACCCAAACCACTAGTTTCTTTGCCTCATATCCATCTACCCTCCCAAACTGAAGCCAGAAATCTTTCTAAAATGAAAATCTGACTTTGTTAAAACCCTTCTATGCTCCCCAATGCCCGTGGTAGTCGTCTCCAAATTCATACCCCTGTAAGAAAAATGTAGGCACAGCATTCACAGTATTTGCATATTTACTTAGATTACATATACATATATATTATACCTACTTCTGTACACAAATGATATTAAAATACATTAAAATAACAATTAAATGTTTACATTTTAATGCATATATGAACAGTACAGAAAATTTTTATTTTTTGCTACAGAAAAGCATGCATGCACACACACACACACACACACACACACACACACAAAACCCGTTGTTAACTTTTTTTTTTTTTTTTTTTGCGGTACGCGGGCCTCTGACTGTTGTGGCCTCTCCCGTTGCGGAGCACAGGCTCCGGACGCGCAGGCTCAGCGACCATGGCTCACGGGCCCAGCCGCTCTGCGGCATGTGGGATCTTCCCAGACCGGGGGACGAACCCGTGTCCCCTGCATCGGCAGGCGGACTCTCAACCACTGCGCCACCAGGGAAGCCCACTAACTTTTTTTTTAGCAAAAGCAGTGTGATTGACTATGTCAGATCTAATTAGATTGTCATTGATTTTACCTCAAAACATGGCTGACAATGAACTTGTGCTAGGTGTCAGGGAGATATCAGTCTAGCCATTTTCTGTGCTCACTTAGGCTTACTATAATTAATATAGTCTTCAATCAGAGGTTTCTTGGTAAGACTCTTTTAAATCCACATATCCATCATGGAGGTTCATTTAGTTAAAATGAGGTAGTACAATCAATAAATCCACTTAACTAAGCACAGGAAAACTGCAAAAGTTCACAATGGGCTGAAAATGTATAAAAGAGTGAGGGAGCCACTACTGCCAACCCCTTAAAGGGAAGAGTATCTCCTCCCACCTGAAGATTTTTTGAGTGTAGGATCTGTGAGCACCAAATGTGGAGATCAAATGAAGATATCTATGTCAATCCATATGGTAAATATTAGTAAACATTTATTTTATATACAAAGACACGAATAAACTCTAGTAAGTTTCTTCAGTGCCCTAAGGAATAATCAGACATGTACCCTCTGGCCCATTTCAAAAACCTTCTATTTGTTGTCCATGGTCTCCCTGACTCCCAAGCCACCACCTGACAGCCTCTCCAGCAAATTTCTCTCTCAGCATCCCCTCCCTGCTCTTTCACAGCCTTGCTCCATTATCATTGTATTGCTCACCATGCCCCAAATATCCTTTGCTTTCAGCCCCCTCTGTGCACTGGCTGCAGGGAGGATGTCAAACTACACAAATGGAAGCACTGGGCACAGAACAGGTACTTAATAAATGCTTATTGATTCTCACCATGTGGTAGCTAAACTAGATCAGTGGTTCTTTAATTTTAGCCAACTTCAAAACCACCTGGAAGGGCTTCCCTGGTGGCGCAGTGGTTGAGAGTCCGCCTGCCGATGCAGGGGACACGGGTTCGTGCCCCGGTCCGGGAAGATCCCACATGCCGCGGAGCGGCTAGTCCTGTGAGCCATGGCCGCTGAGCCTGCGCGTCTGGAGCCTGTGCTCTGCAACAGGAGAGGCCACAACAGTGAGAGGCCCGCGTACCGCCAAAAAAAAAAAAAAAAACACCTGGAAGACTTGTTATAACACAAATTGTTGGGCTGTACCCCAGAGTTTCTGATTCTTTGGGTCTGAGGAGAGACCTGAGATTATGCATTTCTAACAAATTCCCAGTGATGCTGACGTTGCTGATCTGGAGACCACACTTCTAGAACCAATGAACTAAATGGAATGCGTAGCTTCTTGCATTTCTAATGGTTTGATTCCTCAATGCTTTTAATAGAGACTAAAGAAACAAAATGAACTTTTATCTCTATATAAAGTAATACTTAACATGATCACAAATGAAAATATGAGCTCTATAAGACCTAATTGCACAGTGTAGAGAAAAGAGCACATACTTTAGAATCAGAAGATTTGAGTTGGAATCCCATTTTGTAGCTGCGCGGTCAACCTAAGGCAAATTAATTACTCTCTGAGTATCTGTCCCATGGGGTTGATCGTGAGATAGTATTAACACATGGAAATAATTTGTAAAAAGAAAAGTACTGTATACAGACTATACTAATAACATATATGTACAATGTATTAATGTTGAGTGGACTGATAATAAATATATTTTGAATACTTTAAATCACAAATTTCTGAAATTTCTAATCCCAGTGCTAATTAAGTATAGAAAAGTATATGATGTACATGTTGCTATATCATCTCAAATACATATAAATTTTATTAGTACCACTGGTAAATACCAATAATAGTAGCTGTGGTGGCCAATTTCCAAGGTAGTCTCCAATGATCCCCACCTCCCAGGATTCATACCCTTGTGTAGTTTCCTCCTACGTTGAATCAGTGACCCATAGAATACTCTAGTAAGAGATACTGCCACTTCCTGTTTGGTTTCTTGGATCTCTCCCCCTAGGAGATGTCATGAAGACACTCTGTGGAGTGAAGCAGATCTGTGGAAAGATCCACGTGGAAAGGAATGAAGGCCTCCTGCTAAAGCCAGTGCCAGACATGGGAGTAAGCCACGTTGGAAGGTAATCCTCCAGGCCCACTCAAGCCTTCGGATGACTGTAACCTAAGCCAACATCTGGCAGCAACCTCATAAGAGACCACAAGCCAGAAACCAAGCCACTCCCAAATATTTGATCCACAGCAACTGTGTGTTAATGAATTATTATTGTTGTTTTAAGCCATCAAGGTTTGAAGTGATTACAGAGTGATAGATTATGGATACAGTAGCTAACATTTATTGTGCATTTATTATGTTCCGGGAACTATGCTAAGCACCCAACAGCCCTGTGACATAGATGCTATTATGATCCCCAAAGAGGAAAGCGTGGCCCAGAGAGGTTGAGTAATTTAGTCAAGGTTCCATGACTAGTTACCGGCAGAACTGAAATCTAAATCCAGGTCTACAACTCCAAAGCCCAGATTCTTGGTTACTCATCCATATAAGCCAGGATAAAACCTTTTGGACAGTTAAGCAGCAGAAACACCTGAGTTCCCAGAGGAGAGCAAAACTGTATAAAACCAACAAGGGATAGGCCAGGGGCAAGATACACAATAGCACTGGTGCCTAATGTCATAAAACTCAGAAGTTCTAAACTGGCCTCACCACCCAACCTTTGTACGAGCAAACGAGTCAGCTCTTGGGACACTTCTACCCAAGATGCCCAGGACTCACCCAAATCTGCAGCTTCACTCGCTTCTCGTGGCAGTAGACTGTCTTCACCTTAAAGTCAATACCCACGGTGCTGACGAAGGCTGGGGTGAAGGTGTCGTCAGCATAGCGGAAGAGGAAGGATGTTTTGCCAACACTGCTGTTGCCAATGATGAGCAGTTTGAACATGTAGTCAAAATTCTGGTCAGAAGCATCTTTGACTCCGGCTTTACCATCAGTCACTGAAGCCATCTGCAGGAGAGACCTGTGGTCACTCAGGAACACACCTCCAGTGTCACCCTGGATCACCTAACTTTTAATGGTCACACTGCCCTGCATACACTCACTCCACGCCCCAGCATCACTGAGGAAATACACGCTACTCAGAGTCACCCCCTCACTGCACCTGCCCCAAATGTTCTCTCAGGATTGGGGTGGAGCCCAGCTCCTCCCATTCATTCCTTCAGCAAATATTTACTGAACACATTGTTCTGGGTCAAGCCCTGTGCTGGCCACAAGGAATACAAGTATGAATCAGACATGGTGTCTGACCTCTGAGTGGCCACAGATTAGAGTAAAAAACTCATAAACACAGAGTAACAAAGCAGTGGATAAGTGATAAGACAGAGGGAAGCCTTGGCTGAGGAAGCCCATAAGAAGTATCTAACCCAACCTGGAGGCATGGTGGGCAAGGAGAGGCTCCTGTAGGGGTAGCTCCTAAGCTGAGTTTGGAAAAAAAAAAAAAAAAAAAAAGGCCAAAACAGCAAGTCAAAACAAGGGAAGCAATCACAACGACCTCATACCATCCTCCACTCTGCTGCTAGTCGTCTTTGTTTGTTTACAAAAGAAAATCTCTCCTTTGAAAGTATATATCCATTACAAAATGTTAGAAAAAAACACAAAAATGTAAAACAGAAAATTTTAAATTACTAGACACGGCATCCACTCAGAAACTGCCACTGTTAACATTTGAAGTTTATTTCCTCCTTTATTTTTTCATGCACCAGAGTGCCATCTATTTTGAAATTATACCTTATTATTCAATTTAAAAGGTAATACATTGTAGTATACCTAGGCCTTAATATTACCAGCAAATATTTGTCGAGTACTCGTTATTTCCCATGACAGATATGATGGTGACAATAACCATATAACAGTTCCCATTTATTGAGCACTGTGATATTGTGATATAATAAAAGACATGTATTTGGTCTGGGTTCCTGGTTCCAGGCAGAGTTCCTGAAACCTTTGCAACCTCTGGAAGTGCAAGTGAGAAGTGTTTTGTTCTGTGCTGATGAGATGCCTGGTGGCTGGGGCTCCAGGACAGCCTCAGAGTGGGGGCTGGTTGCCAGAGGCACCAACCACGTGATTAGGGGGTTGGAACTTTCAGCACTACCCCCTAACCTCTGGGGAGGGGAGAAAGGCTGGAGATTAAGTTGATGGCTAAAGGCCAACGACTTAATCAATCATGCCTACAGTAATGAAATCTTCGTAAAAAACCCTAACCAAAGCGGTGTGGAGATCTTCCAGGTTGGTGATCACGTTGATGTGCTAGGAGAGACCCTGGAAGCTCCAAGGCACCCTTTCCCCCTACCCTGCCCTATGCATCTCTTCCATCTGGCTGTTCCTGAGTTGTATCCTTTACACTTTTACAATAAACCAGTAATTAGTATTAAAAAAAAAGGGTAATACACACACTGAAAATAATTCAGACAAACTTTACTATTTGCAAGTATTACTTTATCACCATCTGCAATTTGCATTATTTTCTTAACCTCTTGCATAAAAAGAAGGTAATATGGAACCTAAAGGTTTACAGTAAAAAGTAAGTCTTGCTTCCACCCCTGATGCCCAGTCTCTAGTTCCTCTCCCCAGAGGCAAACATGTTAACGATTTATGTATCTTTCAAAGATATTCTTTGCATATATAAGCACAGAGGTCTGTTCATACTTTATAAATATATAAATGATAACATACAGTACATTCTAGTCTATATCTTCCATGTATATTTTAATAGCTGAGATAATTAGTTTTGTATCCTGCTCCTTTTCACTTAACATTATATCATATACTGAGATTTTAAAAATTCTTCGTAAATATGATTTCAATTGACTACACTTTATTCCATCCTATGGTTGTGTCATATGACCAATTCTTTAAAGTCATATATTTATTTTTCTGTTCTTAATTATAAAAATTAAGTTGCAGTGACCATTTCTTTACATATTTGTCCTCTTTCCTATTTATTTCCTTAGGAGAGATTCCTAGAAATGGAACCCCTGGTCAAAGAATAACTCTACTGAAACACAGATTTGATCCTTACCTCAATTTCCTTTATCTTATTTTATCCTCTAGATAGACCTGGGAGATAAAACTGGAAGGACAAAGATTACTATCCCCATTGGATCAAGAAGGGAACTGAGGGCTAGAAATTATAAGGATTTACCCAAGCTTCACAACTAACAGCTGAGACTAGACCTAGTACCATGAAGTAATATGGGAGAGGTCAAAATTCCTGCTCTATTCTTCAGCTGAATTCTTGGGTGAGTAATGTCAGCTCTCTAAGCCACAGCATTTTACCTTACAACAGAGAAAATGCCACCTACTTCACTGAGCTATGGTACCAATAGAGTGAGCAGTTACCATATGTAAATAATCTGGCATGGTTTCTTGATCTATGGGAGGTACTCAATAAATATTAATTCACTGGCTTTTTAATTCACTTCTGCAGTCAAATCTTGTTCAAGTGTCCTCTCCCTGATCTGGGCTCCAAAATTTGAGCCTGTTTTACAATTAACTGTCTGTCTCTCCTTCTGGATTCAGCTGAGTTTTATCCATCCTTATACCCTGTCAACAATGAGCCTAGAGTAAATCCTTGGGCATGTTACTCCTTTCAGTAAACATTTATTGAACATTTGCCATGTGCCAGACTATTGATGTAAATGTTGTATTATTGGTTTTCATTTTTCTGATGCAGCTGTTTGCACTCTTAGATTACTGGAATGAGAAGAGATTTTAGAGTGGCAGCTTTATCATAACAAAAAGCCTGGCTACTGATCCCAGCTTTCCCAGTAACTCAATGTATGAACTTGGACAAGTCACCTAAACTCTGAGCTTCAATGTCCTCATCTATGATATGATCACATTACCTACTGCAGAAGGCTGCTGTGATTTTTAAATAAGAAAATGTAGGAAAAGAAGAAGTAAAACTGTCACTGTTTGCAGATGACATGATACTATACATAGATAATAACCCTAAAGATGTCACCAGAAAACTTCTAGAGCTAATCAATGAATTTGGTAACGTTGCAGGATACAAAATTAATGCACAGAAATCTCTTGCATTCTTATACACTAACAATGAAAGATCAGAAAGAGAAATTAAGGAAACAATCCCACTCACCATTGTAACAAAAAGAATAAAATACCTAGGAATAAACCTACCTAAGGAGGTAAAAGACCTGTATTCAGAAAACTATAAGACACTGATGAAAGAAATCAAAGATGACACAAACAGATGGAGAGATATACCATGTTCTTGGATTGGAAGAATCAATATTGTGAAAATGACTGTACTACCCAAAGCAATCTACAGATTCAATGCAATCCCTATCAAATTACCAATGGCATTTTTTACAGAAGTAGAACAAAAAATCTTATTTGTATGGAGACACAAAAGACCCGGAATAGCAAAAGCAATCTTGAGGGAAAAAAACAGAGCTGGAGGAATCAGACTCCCTGACTTCAGACTATACCACAAAGCTACAATAATCAAGACAATATGGTACAAGCACAAAAACAGAAATATAGATCAATGGAACAGGATAGAAAGCCCAGAGGTTAACCCACGCACTTATGGTCAACAAATCTATGACAAAGGAGACAAGGATATACAATGGAGAAAAGACAGTTTCTTCAATAAGAAACTGGAAAAACTGGGAAAACTGGACAGCCATGTAAAAGAATGAAATTAGAACACTCCCTAACACCATACATAAAAATAAACTCAAAATGGATTAAAGACCTAAATGTAAGACTGGACACTATAAAACTCTTAGAGGAAAACAGAGGAAGAACACTCTTTGACATAAATCACAGCAAGATCTTTTTTGACCCACCTCCTAGAGTAATGGAAATAAAAACAAAAATAAACAAAAGGGACCTAATGAAACTTAAAAGCTTTTGCACAGCAAAGGAAACTATATACAAGACAAAAAGACAACCCTCAGAATGGGAGAAAATATTTGCAAATGAATCATCGGACAAAGGATTAATCTCCAAAATATATAAAGAGCTCATGTACTCAATATTAAAAAAAAACAAACAACCCAATCAAAAAATGGGCAGAAGACCTAAATAGACATTTCTCCAAAGAAGACATACAGATGGCCTAGAGGCACATGAAAAGATGCTCAACGTCACTAATTATTAGAGAAATGCAAATCAAAAGTATAATGAGGTATCACCTCACACCAGTTAGAATGGGCATCATCAGAAAATCTACAAACAACAAATGCTGGAGAGGGTGTGAAGAAAAGGGAGCCCTCTTGCACTGTTGGTGGGAATATAAATTGATACAGCCACTATAGAGAACAGTATGAAGGTTCCTTAAAAAACTAAAAATAGAATTACCATATGACCCAGCAATCCTACTACTGGGCATATACCCAGGGAAAACCATAATTCAAAAAGACACATGCACCCCAGTGTTCACTGCAGCACTATTTATAATAGCCAGGTCATGGAAGCAACCTAAATGCTCATCGACAGACAAACGGATAAAGAAGATGTCGTACATATATGCAATGGAACATTACTCAGCCATAAAAAGGAAAGAAATTGGGTCACTTGTAGAGACATGGATGAACCTAGAGATGGTCATAACAGAGTGAAGTAAGTCAGAAAGAGAAAAATAAATATCGTATATTAACGCATATATGTGGAATCTAGAAAAACATTACAGATGAACCGGTTTGCAAGGCAGAAATAGAGACACAGATGTAGAGAATAAACCTATAGACACCAAGGGGGGAAAGCGGAGGGGGTGGTGGTGGTGTGATGAATTGGGAGATGGGATTGACATATATACACTAATATGTATAAAATACATAACTAATAAGAACCTGCTGTATAAAAAGTAAATAAATTAAAAAAAAAAGAAAATGTATATAAGGGTGCTTCATACCTACACTGTGTGGAGAAAACTACACCTGGCCTTGCATAGAATCCAGTTGGAAAAGTGCCTGCCTTTATTAGCTATGTCTGCCATAGGTGCAAGGCAAGAGTAAAAAATACTTTCAGCTCCTGGTCTGATCCACCCCCCTTCATTTTCAGGTAAAAAAAATTGAGGCTCCACAAAGAGAAGTGATTTGTCAAAGGTCACACAGCAAGTCAGTTGGAGCATCATTACTAGAACTTCTGTCATCTGATTACCCCCAGATTGGACTGGGATTAGGGAAAATAAAAACTACAACAACTTTAGGGTGAGTAGAAAAGCATCCCCAGCACCCTGAGATCTCTTTCCTAGCACTTGCCATACTGTACAGTCAACATTTGTTTATGTGCACACAGCATAGCTTTCCCAGAAGGTGGTATGAAAACAGGGAGGGCTGAGAGGTACAGTTGGAAGGCAGGTTCATGTGGACGCCCCCAAGGGGATCTTCTCAAGAGTGGGGCAGGGGCTACACAGACATTCGAAAGAGAAGTAAAAACCACCCCAGCAGGCAGCTGCCTGAGGCAGATCTGAGCAGACAGGTCAAGGCACAGGTGGTGTCTGCAGAACTGCATTTGTCAGATAAGCATCAATCAGATCTTCTCTCTCTTTTTTGACAGTCACATAAATGACAGAGCTGGGTAGCTCACTGTCTTCTGACAAGCAATACAGATGAAGGCCCAGGGAAGTCATATCTGGTCCTAGGCTGGGGGAAAGAAGGAAATGGCTCCTCCAAGGGTTGGTGTGAAAAACAAACAACACTTCGAGTCTGATAAGCATCTAAGGAAGAACCCGACTTCAGGCAGGAAAGAGGAGGGAAGAGGAGACAGCCTTAAAATCCAGCAAGAAGAGATCAACTGAATACATGTAGTGAAGAAGTAAATGGATGAACTTCTCTCTTGAAGGAAAGAGCACAAGACAAAGTCAGAGACACCTGGACTGAGCCCTGGCTCTCTAAGCAATTGTGTAACCTTAGGCAGATCGCACCCTGGGCCTCAGTTTCCTTATCTATAAAATGAGTTAATAAAGTGACTTCTGGGCAAACTATTGGAAGAATTAAAACCAGTACATGAGAGAGGCAGGAGCACAGCCACAGCTCAATTAGTCATTCAATCAACATTCATTGAGCACCTACTGTGTGCCAGGCCCTGTGCTGTACTCTGGGGAGATGAAGAGAAACCATAGAAGTTCCAGCTTAGAGGAGAAACCTTCTTAAACATCCTCTATAGGTTGCTGGTGTCTCCCTTCATATTGTAATCCTTAAGAAACTGGAGATTTATTTCTTGGACTGGAGATCATTTTATATTTTTGCCTGCTTCCATACTGTTTCCTCTGATAGGAACATTCTTTCCTCTGCGGCTAGCTAAATCCTTCATGACCAGGAAGTCTTCCCTGACCTACCATCCTCTGGCAGAATGTCTTTGCTAGGGCAAACTCAGCACCAAGGCTTCCCAGTACCACAGACAGGGCTTTTCACAGACTTCCATTGTCTTCCTCCCTTTATAGGCTCAGAACAGGTGAGCAAACACACACACACACACACACACACACACACACACACACACACACACATCCAACTCCTTTTACTATCCCCCACCCTTTTCCATCTGGATTCCAAGAAGCTGGGATGGATGGCCCTGTCCTTCTCCCACTTCCCTCCACACCTCTATTAGCTGCCACCTCCCTCCCTAAAATCTCTTCCCACACTTGGACTCTAGAATAGAGTCAGCCTGTGGATGAATTTCTCTGTCAACGATTCTCTTCTTGTCTCTGACCCCAAGTAGCTGTGTAACAGGGTCCAGTGCCTGCACCCCCTCCTCAGCCTTCTGAGGAGCTAAGACACAGCTACCAGATAGATGCCCTTGGACTCCACTCTGGGCCCCAATCATCTTCCCACTCCCACACCACAACCCACACCTGGCTTCCTTCGCACCATGACCCAGCCCATCTACCAGCCTAAACTCTCCAAGTTCCCCGACAGTTCCTCCACTCCCGGCTGCCAACCCCTTGCTCTATTCCAGTGCCTCTCCATGCGCCACCCCTAGCCAGAACTCAGGTGCCCACAGCCCATATCCAAGGCCTTGGCTCTCTCCCTCCATCAGCTCCCCACCCCCTTTCTCTGCAGCCTGGATAGACCCAGCCTTGTCTCCCACCTTCCCATTCTTCCAAGCTTCCCACCTCCAAGCCCCATCCCTCTCCCGCACTCAGGTTACCCGCCTTGCCTAGACCCACCTGGGCTCCGGCACCACACCACACTCACTTTACCTTCTCCCGGCCCAGCACCTCCTTCCTGCCCAGCGCCCCTTCCCCTCACAATCTCACTCCTCTCCAGCTCGAAACGACCCCCGCCGGCCAGTCCCCTCCCCTTAGCTCTTCACTTCCACGCCTCCCTTCCCTCGTTCCTCTCAGTCCTCTCGCTTCAGCACCCCTTCCCCGCCCCTCGGCTCACTGGTACGCTCTTCCCGCACTGTCCCTCTCAGCTCCCTCCTTACCTTTCCCCCCCATCCCCCCACCCCCGTTTCCCCCTCAACGAGCCCTAACTGCGCTCCAATTGCCGCTCATGCTTTTCCCGAGCCCCGGCGCCCTCTTTCTCGTTCCCCCAATCCCTCTGCCCCTGCCTTTGGAGCCCTCCTTGCGGCCCTCACAGCCCGGGTAGACGCTCCTCAGCGCCCCCTCCCCAGGCTACGCGCCCCTTCACTGCCGCGGTGCCCCTCCTTAGTGGCCTCGCCTGGCCCCTTCTCCTTGGTGTTCCCTCCGCTGCCCTGTGCTCCTTCTCAACGCCCACTCACAGTCCCCAGCGCCCTGCGCCGGGAATCGGTCCCAGATCCTCCCCGGGCGGGCTGCCGGGCCGCGCCCCTTACCTGGGACTCCGGGTGAGGACGAGCGGCTCGCTCCCTGGCAGCGCCGCGAAACCGCTGGACCTGGCGGCGGGCGGCAAAAGGCGCAGTGGGTTCGCGGAGCAGGGCGGTGCAGGCGGGTCTGGTCCCCACCGCAGCGACTTCGGGCTGCGGCTCGGGCTGCAGCTGGGCTGGGCCACCACCGCGACCAGGGCCCACAAATGCCCCGCCCAGGGGCGGAGTCCCTATTCGCCGGGCCCCCAGCTCTGGGCAGGTGTAGGAAATCCGAGGTATCTTGGGGGCCCGGCGCTCCCCAATATCTGGGTGACTATCGTGATTTATCTTAATTCTCACGCCTCGTTCCATACACTGAACTTACTAGGGTGATCAGAGAGCTTCTATGATAGTGTAGGTGATGATGGGTTTGTAGCTTTGCCATTTCTAAAGCACTTCCCTGTCGTTATACCGCTTCATCCTCACAAAAGCCCGGGTAGAGAGGCAGAATCTGGACGGCTGTCTACAGGTGGAAACGAAGCCAGAAACCTGGGCATTGTTCTCTACCCTATGCACTCCTTCACACCCTACATCTCATCAGCCTGGTGATGACGCCTCTGTAACATATCCTATCCCTTCCCCTCTTCTCCGTCTCCACTGCTCTCGCCCTGGTTCAGCCCTCATCACTTCTTGCCTGAACTAATGCAACAGCCTCCTAATGGGTCTCCCTGCCTCCACTCTCCAATCCATCCTCTATGTTGGCAGCCTGAGTGACTGTTCTAAATGTCACCATGTTACCATCAACCCTGAAGAAACAAACAGAAACAAAACATTTTCAATGGCTCCCCATTACCGACAGTAGCCTGGAGTGAGAAAATGTTCTTGCCTGGTCATTAGGAAGTCCCAACTCTGTCAGAGAAGGCAGGTATAAGCGGTAATTAGCACCCCACCCTCACACGTGGAACCTGGACTTCCAGTCTTCCTGAGGTCACAGGAGCCAGCTGCCAGCTTTGGTTTAGAATCATCATCCCTCCCCATACTCTTCCCCCTTCTCAAATCTTAGAAGTTTGAAAAATAATATCTATATCTATATCTATATCTATCTATCTATCTATATATATATATATATCTCAGAATCACTTTGCTGTACACTTGAAACACAACATTGTAAATTAACTATAATTCAATTTTTAAAAATCTTAGAGGCCTGAGTCATATACCAAAACAATTATTTCCCACATTCCATTATGACCTGATCTACAATTTGTCTCTATGGCCCGAGGAACCACCCAGTAGACAGCCCCTCTGGCTGTCTGACTTCTCCCTCAGACTCATCCTTGAACTGTTCTGAGCTTCTCCACCCACTCCCTTTCAGTCACCTCCCCACTGTTTTCATCCTGGCAGCCCTTCCACTGTGCCCTCTAGAATCCTGTTCTTTTGTCAACAAACTCTCCTACACCCTCTGCTTCCTCAGAGAGTACTCAGGTTACTTCTTTACCTTTGTTAAAGCTTGACCCTCCTCCAGGACTCCTCCTGTAACCCTCTGCAGGAAGGCTTCTCACTTTCTCACTCCCCATACACCACAGGACCAGGAGGTAGGGTCGGCATTGCCACTTCCACCCTTGTACAAAAATTCCTTCTCCTTTGGTCTCCAGCCATACCACCTTCCACCCTTCCTCATCAAGGACATGATTGACCTCTAAGTGCTCCTATGCATTGAAGATTTCAGCCCCTGGCTCATGGTCATTCTCATTAGCCCTGTCTTGCCATCCTCCTGGTGCCTTCGGTAGCCATGTGGTTTCCTGATCCCTCAGTCCTTGGTCTCCTCTTCACATTACCTCCCATGGTCATACCTTGAACTTCTTAATCACACAGAACTAGTGTCTCTGTGATCTTAAAATCAAATATCCTGCACTGCCTGCTCCCTCACTCCCTTTCTCCCACAAGGCCTTAGTTTCCTCATTTCAAAATGAGGTATCATGATAATGATTATTCATTCTTCACAAGAATAACGAGATAACACATAAAACCATCCTTTTAGAGTTGAGAGACAATATGAGAACAGATGGTATTGTGTTTACATTGTCTCAGGTCTTCACATCACTTTCTCCTTCTTCTCTGAAAGGCCATGTATTAAAGTGGACAGAGCACAGACTTGGAGCCAGAGAGATATGGTTTTCAATCCTTATTCTACACACTTACTTGCTGTGTGATCTTATGTAAATTACCCCATTTTTCTGACACATGCACCTCATGCTCATGTGTAGAAAGAACAATAATGTTGTGAAGATCAAATAAGAAAATGAGATAGCTACTGGAAAGCACCTGACAGGCACATAGTAAGCCCTCAATAAATAGGAAACACTGTGGTTATAACAGAACAAAAAATGCTATTTTCTTAACCACAACTGCCTTCCAAGAAAGGTAGACCCTAATGTTCAGAGGTCCTTTTGTCCTACTTAGGACCTTGAGGAGTGTGGATATGTAAGTGTAAGAGGAGAAGGGAGACACAAACTTGCTCTGTGCAAAAAAAGGAAAAGAATTTGGAATTCACTTAGCAATATGGGTGAGAGAGGTAATAAAGAGAGCTGGGGGGAGGAAAGGAAAAAGATGAGTAAGAAAATCATTGTAAGGGTAGGTGCTACATGGATAAAGGGTCAGAAGAAACTCTCCCATGGCAGGTGTACAAAGGGTGTTTAAACACTGGAATGCATTAAATGAGAGAAGCTGTTTGTTGTACATATAATATAACCAATTTCTGTGACTCTCAAGACTTCAGTAAAGGCCATTACACTCAGGAATGCTTTCTGAGAGAGGAGTTGTAAGGATGAGTGAGTGGGAAAATTGAGCAATGGGCTTTGTTTCTCCGAGTTGAAAAAGGAGAGTAGAGGCAGAGACGAAGAGAGCACAAGCCCTCGTGCAACTTGCGGAAATCTCCAGGAGGTCTTCCAACTTACCAGGGTTATCAAATGTAAAAATCAATGTAAAAATCGAGGTTCAAGCTCACTGATTTTAGATCTTAAAGGGGGAGGGAGTCCATATCTGACATTTGGGCTGTGTCATTTGTGGCTCCCTATTGACTAGCAGTTGACCACCAGAGAGAATACAAAACTAATCATACTACATTGGACTGTCTTCACTTCCAGATCCAAATGCCAAGTAAGAATAGGAAGAAAGACAAAATGCTACCTTTTGTCTTAGATCAGATTGGCTAGCAATTATAATCATTAAGACCTTAAAATATACTGGGCTCATTCATATCTTTTGTCTCATTTAGTCCTCAATACAATCATACAAGGTATGGATTGCCATCCCCTTTTTATAAACGAGCAAACAGAAGTCAGAAAGTTTAAGTGACTTTCCAAGGTCACACATCTGGTAAATGGCAGAACCAGATACCAGGTCTGTCTGACTCCAAGTCCAGGGCTCTTTCTATTAGACTCCAGAATCATGGTTGCTTGGTGAACACCATTTGTGGTTAAGAGTCCTACAAACAAAATTACCTTAAATCTTTTCTAGTTGCCAGAGCAATCAGACTTCTCTAGCTCCTAGTTTTTATATGAAATATAAAAGTGATACTTTTTATTGAATGAGAATCAGTCACTTAGAAAAGGTAGTAGCCTCGTTGTAAATCATCTATACTTCAATATAAAAAAAGAAAGAAGAAAAGAAAAGGTAGTAGCCTAAGTGTGGATTGCACTTGGAATGTTCAAATCTTTACAAGGTTCAGATCTACACCCCAGTGTGCGTCCCTCATGGCCAGCCTAGGAATGCAGATACATTGGCAGGTCAAGCGATTTTCTCTCACCCCTTCAGTGGGTTGCCTCGTATAACAGGGGAGCTGGAGCAGGTGCCAGAAAGTCACCAGAACATGTAAAGCAGCTCTAGAAACATAGGGTTCATGGGAGGAGTGGTGGAAGACAGGGCTGGGAAGAAAGGCAGAGACTAGATGGCCTAAGGTCTTGTAAATCATGTTAGAGGTTTGGGAAATTACCTTGCAAGAAAAAGGTTTGAAGCAATGGAGTAACCTGGTTACATATGCATATAAGAAGAATAGTTCTGACTGTGGTGGGTGTGATAGATGGGATGCAATGAGTAGGGAGCAGGGAGAAAGGAGATAGGGAACAGTCAGAAATTGCTTTAAAAATACAGGTGAGAGATGAAGAGGACCAGAAATCATGTCATAGCAGTAGAGAAAGTGGAAAATACAGGGATTTGATTTGTATTTAGGACCTGGTGGCAGATTAAATGTGAGATGTGTGGGAAAGGGAATTGGCATCAACAACCAGGTAGACAGTGAAGCCATTTACTGGTAACGGGAGCAGAGAAGTTGTTTTAGTTATCTATTGCTGTATAACAACCACTCCCAAAAATTCAGTGGCTTGAAACAGCAATAATTTATTATTTCTCACAATTCTGTGGCTGGCTGAGTGGATTCATCTGATGATTTTACCTTGAATCACTTGTGAGCAGCATTCAACTGGAAGGTCACTCCAAGGCCTGGCATTTAGTACTGGCTGAGGGCTAAGTGCCATGGTACTTCCCCACGCGGCTTTTAATCCACTGGTAGGCCAGACCAGTTTACATGGTCTCGCGGCAGTGTTCCAAGACAGCCAAGGCAGAAGATACAATCTCTTGAGGCCTAGCTTCAGAAACTGCATAGCACCCCATATACTGCATTCTATTGGCCAAATCGAGTCACAAGCCCAGCCCAGATTCAAAGAGCTCTGAGTGAGAAGAGCAAAGTCGCATCACAAAGGGGTATCAATAGAGAAGGGAGGAATCAATGGCCTTTAACCAATCTACCACAGGAATGGGAACAGATCTGGATAAGGAGAAAAAATGATAAGTATCTCAAACACCACTTCATACACTAATCATTCCTTCTTTCTTCTCTGTGCCTCAGTTTTTTAATTTGTAAAATAAACGAAAATGCATGCTGAGGACACTGCCCCATCATCAGGGCATACCGCTGTCAGCAGGGGAGGAGTCTCACACACACACACACACACACACACACACACACACACACACACGAAGCATTCAACATGTGAATATTCAGAATCCAGGTCCCACCCACCACTCCTCTCTCTTTTGCCCACCCTACCAATCCTTCACCAAAGCCTGTCGGTGATACTTCCTGCATGGCCACAGCTTTCTCACTGTCCTATTTCCCACGATAGCATCCAAATTTCCCCTGTAATCCACACTCCACACTGCAGCAGAGGACTCTTCCTAACCCAGGTTAAATCTGGTAATGTGCACATATGGCCTCTTGTGGTCTGGCCTCAACTACCCTCTAGCCTCATTACTGGACACTCCCCCCTCCTGCCCTAAGCTCCAACAGCATAAACTACTTTTGGTTCCCAGAGGGTGACCTGCTGGTAACATCTCCATGAATTTGCCTCAGTTTCTCCCACTACCTTGAATACCATTCACTCATTCATTCATTCACTCACTCACCCACACAACAAATATCACCTGAGCACCTGCTGTACACCCAAGTGGATAACAAATGGTCCCTGACCCAAGTTATTCAGGGTCTGGTGCAGGATAGCAGGCTGTAAGACCCACTGTTCTGCGTTCACAAAGGCATAGGCCAAACTGCAACCCAACATGACCTCCTGGGTCATTCTTAGAAGGGGTCAGGGGATATTTGCTGAATAAATAGGCATACAAATATTCACAAAAGGTTTCTTACATCCACCATCTCATTTAACTTTCACAGTAAACATATGAAGTGGGGACAGATTCATACCATCCTGGATGTGAAGAAGAAATAAATAGCCCATGGTTTCTCAGCTACTTAAAGTAGGGGAAGCCAAGACTAAAATCAGCCACATTAATGAATTTGGCAAGACATGGTTGTTTTCTCACTTTGGGACACATCAATGGGGAGGAGCCTCAGAGTTAGGCCTCATGCTAGGAGGCAGGTCCTGGGATGCAGAGTTGAGACTTAAGCTGAGTCTTTGAGGATAAGTAGGAGTTAAACTCACAGAGAAGGAACCCAGGTAGAAGGACCAGCATGAGCAAAGGCCGAAAGTTATGAAATTATATGAAGGCTTCAGGGAACATCAGGCACTGTAGGTCTCTGGAAGCACAGACATGATGGGCACAGTACAGGTGATGAGTGAGGTGGGAGGGTAGGTCAGAGCCAGAGGTCAGCCAGGGCCTGGGGAGCCATGCTAAGGATGATGGACTCAAAGATCAGGGCAATGTGGAGCCGTTACTTTTGAGAAAGCCGTTACTGCTTTCTCCAGGGGTGAGATGGCCAAATTTATGCTTTAGAAAGAACTCAGCTTATAGAATGGAGATGGATCAGAGGTTCCAAGATATAGAGGACAAGGAGACCAGAGAGAAAGCTGGTGCAGTGACTTCAAAAGAAATTGAAGTAAACCAGTGTGGGATAATCAAAAGGACATAAACTTTGGAATCAGAGAGGTCTAAGTTCAAATCCAACCTTCACCATTTGCTAGTTATGTGATTGAATTTCTCTTGATCACACAGGTTACTCATCTGTAAAATGGGGATGAGAATTATTTCATTGGCTCCTTAAGAGAGTTCAATTAAAAGTGATAATGTAGGGGCTTCCCTGGTGGTGCAGTGGTTGAGGGTCTGCCTGACAATGCAGGGGACACGGGTTCGTGCCCCGGTCCGGGAGGATCCCACATGCCGCGGAGCGGCTGGGCCCGTGAGCCATGGCCGCTGAGCCTGCGCGTCCGGAGCCTGTGCTCCGCAACGGGAGAGGCCACAACAGTGAGAGGCCCACGTACCGCAAAAAAAAAAAAAAAAAAAAAAGTGATAATGTATGTAAATTAGGGGGTGATAAATAGGATATTCAATTCAATAACATCAGATACTTTAAGGGATCTGACAACTCATAACTAAGTATATCATGCTTGCCAATGATTTCTCCCTTCAGATACATGTCTAGGGAACTTACGAACAGTTGCACTCGCTTAGACTCTATAAAATAAGTCAGGTTGCCTCTCTAATTTTGGAAAAACATCTGTTTCCTCGTTCTCAGAGGGCTTGCTGAGGGATGCTGCTTAAGATGCCCTGTGACCCTTTGCAAAGGTTCAGTCTCATACTCCCCCTTGTGCTCTAAAGGGGAACTGCAATCTCACTGGACTGACCAGCAGTCACGGTGCTGAAATCAGCTTGAACATAGGGGCTGAAAGGAAGGGAATCGACGTTTGGTAAGCACTTACCATATTCCAGAAACCTTCTGAAGTGCCTTCCATACACTATCTCATGTCTCTCATCAACCATTCAACAAGAGGAGACTGAAGCTCAGCTAGGTTAAATGACTTTTACAAATATCCATGGATAGTAAGACAGAAAGCAGACCTAAACAAAGGAAAGAACTGGAAAAGCTGGTGATGTTTACTGCATGATAGAATAAAATCCAACCTCCTTAACAAATTCAACCTGGTCCTTTTCTCTCTAGATTTATCTCCCACCACCAACCCCCTTGGTCCTTTTCTCTGGCCATACAGAATAACTTGTACTGTAAGTCTGCAGTATAAAAACTGCTTTATACTTCAGCATTTCGCATAGGCTTTTGTTTCTACATTGAGTGCCTTCCTGAATACCCCTCCTTTATCAAGAAGACTCCTTCCTACTCATCCTTGTATCCATCTCATCCTTACTTGGAGGGAATTTAATCACTCCCTCCTTTGTACTACTTCTGGACCTTAGGCTTGCAGTTGGTACATGATAGCTAAAATAAAATGTTCAGCCCTAGGAAATTAACAGTGCCCGTGCTTTAACACAATTATTCACTTATGGTATACCAGGCATGGCTGAAGGTACTGAGCACTAGAAATACAGTAATAAGCAAAACAGATACAGTCCCCATTCTCACAGAACTTACACTCTGATAAGGAAAGCAGACATTACACAACTAACCATATCAATAATTACCATTGTGATCATTGTTTTGAAGGAAAAGTAATGGAAGATATAAAAGAAAAAGCTGTTTTGGTGCCATGATCAGGGAAGATTTCACAAAGCAACATTTAGGTGGGATTTCTGAAGAATGAGTTAGGCAAAAATATGGGGAAGGACACTCCAAGTAGAGGGAATAGCATGTGTAAAGATCATGAGGAACTTTGAAAAATGGAAAGAAAATAAATGTGGCCGGAATTTGTGATAGAATGAGAGAATGACATGCAATGAAGCTGGAGAGAGACTTGAGAGCCAAATTATACCACTCACTTAAACAGTATTATTGATTTTGGACTTTATCCTGGGAGTAATGGAGGAGAGACAGTGAAGAGTTTCAAGCAGGGAAATGATATAACCAGAATTCTATTCTAAAGAGAGCAGTCCCTGTGGAGAGAGGGGCAAGGATGGATGCAAGGAAACCAGCTAAATAGCTATTCATTTATTTAGCCATCTCATTAATGTTTATTGAATGCCTACCACGTGCCAGATTCTATACTAGGCTTTGAGGATACAGCAGTGAACAAGACAGACGAAAGCCCTGCCCTGATGGATCTTACACTAAAAATCTAGGTGACAAATGCTGGTGGTTTAGACTATGGTGGTGATGATATGGATGAAGAAGAGTGTATTAGTCAGCTTGGGCTGCCATCAGCCAGTACCACAGACTCGGTGGCTTAACAACAAATTTATTTTCTCACAGTTCTGGAAGCTAGAATTCTGAGATCAGGGTTGATTTCTTTCTTTCTTCTTCTTTTTTTAAAAAAATATTTATTTATTTATTTGGCTGCTGCAGGTCTTAGTTGTGGCATGCTGGATCTTTAGTTATGGCGTGTGAACTCTTAGTTGTGGCATGTGGGATCTAGTTCCCTGACCAGGGATCAAACCCAGGTCCCCTGCATTGGGAGCATGGAGTCTTAGCCACTGGACCACCAGGGAAGTCCCAGGGTTGATTTCTTAAGGCCTCTCTCCTTAGCTTATAGAGGACCATCTTCTCTCCCTGTGTCTTCACATGGAGAAGACACACACCCTGTGTGTGTGTCTGTCTGTGTCCTAATCTCTTCCTGTGAGGATATCAGTTATATTGGATTAGGGCCCACCCATATGACCTCATTTTAATTTAATTACCTCTCTAAAGGCCCTATCCCCAAATACAGTCACATTTTGAGGTTGAGGGTTAGGACTTCAACATATTAATTTGGGGGAGGACATGATTCAGCCCATAACAAGGAGTGAATGGATTTTTAAAAAAATATTTAGGACAGAGAATGAACAGTAATTGACAATTAAGGAGTAAAGAGAAGGAGATGTCAAGGATGGGTCTCAGGTTTCTGGCATGTAGAACAATAGGGTGGTGCTACTGACCTATTCGATAAGGAACACTGGAAGAAAGTTCACAAGGATCCATTTCCTCTTTTCAGTAGTTGTGGTCCTTTTAGGGTCCTAAAGCAATGTACAAAGATATGATAGTTTGGCCAGCAGCATATCACAATATTTATTGGCACATGATATCAAATATATGGGGGGATTGTATCATCCATGAAAATCTGAACTAGAAAGAGAACTTTCAAAAATGATTTTGTCAGCCAGACTTTCCTCATTCACTTCGCAATTCCATATCTCCTCCCATTACCTTAACAGGAACCATTTAGGTGGAGTTGTGAAGGCCAAAGGTGGAGTGTAACAGGTAGAATGTCAAAGAGAAAATGAGGTGAGGAAAGGTTGACAGTGTGGGTCAGGCTGGAGAGACACATAAAGTCCACGGATGGTTTGTTTTTAGATGAGAAGTAAGTGTTTGTTTAAGTTTGCATAGGAATAACCCAATAGAGATAGAGAGATTGATGATATAAGAGAGAAACATTTATGGCAAAAAAAAACTGAGGACAGGGAAGGGCTGACTGCAGAGCTCAATGGAAGGATTAGCCTCTGATAAGTAGAAACCATCTCTTCCACTGGAATAAAAGGATAGGAGGAGAAGATGAGACAGATACAGGGAAGGTCTGTAGATTTATTTACCAGGGCAAAGTTGAGGAAGTTATATCAGAAGATCTGGATAAGGTCAAAGTGTAATGGAACATATTGATCAGTTAGGTTGAAAGGATAGATAGGTGGTTGTGCTCAGAGAATGGAATTTCTGATTCAAGGCTTCAAAGGTAGAAGAGTTTTGAGTGATAATGAGACCATTCGAGTCAGTGGCTGAGATAGAGTGGAAGTCATTGATGTGAAGGATGCCAAATAAATGAGAGGCCAAGATATTAGATGAAGGTTTTTGTTTGCGGTACGCGGGCCTCTCACTGCTGTGGCCTCTCCCGTTGCAGAGCACAGGCTCCGGATGCGCAGGCTCAGCGGCCATGGCTCACAGGCTCCACAGCATGTGGGATCTTCCCGGACCGGGGCACGAACCCGCGTCCCCTGCATCGGCAGGCAGACTCTCAACCGCTGCGCCACCAGGGAAGCCCTTAGATGAAGTTTTTCATGGCTTTTCATGGCAAGTAATGGGAAGCCAAGCTTCAGCTGACTTAAATTGTTGGAATATTAGGTCATATATCTTGAAGTCCACAAAGTGGTATTCAAGGTTGACTTCATCCACTGGCTCCAAACATGTTTCACTGCAGTTTTCTCATTATTTCCCCCCTTCCATGTGTTGGTTTCACACTCCATCTAGTAGCGAACAAAAATATCTTGTGAGACCTCTCAGAATTTCTAAAATATTAATTTTAGTTATAAATCATTCCAAGAGATACATTGTTATCCAAACTTATTTAGCCATGGAATGCCTTTCTAGGGACACTAGTGTTGCGTGGAATATACTTTGGAAAATGCTTCTATAACCTTGCTAGACAACAGCTGTTGACTATTACAGTGGCTAGCCACAGAAACTTACTCTGGCTTATGTAAGAAAAAAAAGAATTTATTAAATAACACTGACTAGGGACTTCCCTGGTGGTGCAGTGGTTAAGAATCCGCCTGCCAATGCAGGGAACATGGGTTCAATCCCTGATCTGGGAAGATCCCACGTGCCGCAGAGCAACAAAGCCCGTGTGCCACATCTACTTAGCCTGCACTCTAGAGCCCGCAAGCCACAACTGCTGAAGCCTGCATGCCACAAGTACTGAAGCCCACACACCTAGAGCCTGTGCTCCACAACAAGAGAAGCCACTGTAATGAGAAGCCAGCACACCGCAACGAAGAGTAGCCTCCGCTCTCCACAACTAGAGAAAAGCCCTCGCACAGCAACGAAGACCCAATGCAGCCATTAATTAATTTAAAAAACATAACACTGACTAGATCATAAACTACCCAGGGATGCTGGAGAACCAGGTTTGGGGTACACATTGCAGACATGCTGGGGAAGACACCATGGCTGTCACCACTAAGTACTAAACTTGTACTGCTTGAAAACCACTAGCCTCCAACACTGGACACCACTGTGGGCATTATAACCACCACTGCCCCAAGAACTCAGTCTTCCTGCAAATGCTGTTGTCTGTGCTGCAGGAAGGTGTATCTGATTGGCTGAGCCTAGGTTATTTGCCTATAGTCTAGCTGCAAAGGAGGCTGGGAAAGCAATTATCTAGTATTTCCAACTTCTAAAATAGAAAGAGAGTTCTGTCTCCCTCCAAAATTTATAAGGTGAAGGATTTCTTGAATCTAAGATGGATAATTTATTGGCTAAAAAGAATTTTTTAATGGCTACATAATACACTAATTTCTTTGCCCAACTTGAACTATATTATTTCCTGCCTAACCATATTTACACTTAAAAGAAAAAAACACTTCAATATAATGCAACTCAAAATGCAATTACCCACTCACCAAAAGCAGTGCAACCCAAAGTCTCATTATTTACTACATCCAGTTACAAATCTAGAACTTCTAACTGCTATTTTTGGAATCACACCTGTATATATGATATCTTAATCAGGAAGTTCACTGATATAATAAGCAAGGTTCTATTGTGGATAATAGGAACCATGCTAGCTATTTTAATCAGAAAGCATTTAATACAGGGAATTAGGTACTAAAAAAAAATCACTGAAATGACTAGAAGAATAAACACTAAACTGGGCCCCAAGGAATGACTCCAAGACATCGTAGGCTGTCCCGACATGGGAAATGAAAGTTTTACATCACTCGGGAAGGAATCTGCCCTCCCAGGTTATGGTTTCGGGATCACACCATCTTGGCCACCATCTGGAAATAAGCAAGCCATTGTCTTCCTGGAACACTCTGCGATAGCTACAACCTGGGATCAGGAAGCTGCTGCCAGAACACTTGTCTCCAGAGCCACATCACACCTGCGAAGTCACACCAGCAAAATGGAGGCCTCACAGTCTGCCAACTCTTCCCCAACAGTTCCCAATTCAATCTCACATGAAAGCATCACTGTGAAGTGAGTGCACTTTAGAGGCAATACTGAGTGAGACAGCATGATGGTGACTAAGATGGTCAGCAAGCCCACAGATGGTGGTACCAAAGCAGAAGCTTGGCAGAAGGGAAATCCAGATTAAGACTCTCTTCCAATAAAATCAGATCGTTGCTTCATCCAGGATAAAAGGAATCCAGTGTAATTAAATTGACACGAGGGGGAATTCCCTGGCGGTCCAGTGGTTAGGACTCAGTGCCTTCACTGCTGAGGGCCCAGGTTCAATCCCTGATTGGGGGAACTAAGATCCCACAAGCCATGCAGCACAGCCAAAAAAAAGAAAGAAAGAAAGAAAAAAAAACCGACATGAGGTACCTTGCTGTTGGAGTCTCTGGATTGTGTCACCAAGTCCAAAGGTTCAGTGTTGGTTGCTGCAGCTGACAAGTTAGGCGCTCAGCAGTGACAGGTTATCCTTGGAGAGGCTGCCTAACTGTGATCAGTGGCCCTGATGCTCATGGCCTCCAGTGGCATGGGAGAGCAGCCCAATTATCCCGCCCAATGAAGGGAAGAGAAGTGGTGCTGAGGAGCTGAAAGGGCCACCTGGAGGGGCCTTGCTGACAAGATAAAGGGGCAGGGTGCGTGGACTGACCACTGGAGACTGATAGGAAAATAGACATCTCAGCAGATGCCTTCGTGGAAGGATGTGCCAGGACCAGGTAGGATGCATTATACCTCAGAAGATGCTAGCATGAGCAGTGTCTCTTATCTGATGTCATGACACTGTATAATTCTCTGAGATTTAAATGCCATCCAGGGAAGGAGAAAAGAGACAAAAAAAATCCTAAAGTTGATCAAGTTTCAACCTCAAATAACCTAAAAAAGCTTGGACCTGACTGTAAGTGGTTTCTCTGTCTTCAGGCAGAATGGCAGTTTGAAAGGGAATTGTTATTGGAGTAGACAATTATGTTTCTATTTTTGTAATTGTATAAGTTGGCTTGAAAATTTATACTTGCTACACAGCATAAGGCATTGATGCAGTCCTTGAGTTGGCTGACTTGAATACAAATTGCCTAGTATGATGTAGTAGTTAAAAGCATGGTTTCAGGGGCCAAATTGCCCACATTCAAATCCCAACTCTGATCCCACTAGCTTAGGTAAGATACTTACCCACTGTGTGCCTCAGTTTCCCTATCTATAAGGCAGAGATGATGATGATGGCAATAGAACCAAATCCATCAGGTTATTGTTAGGATTCAATGAGTTAATACGACTGAATGATTTAGAACAGTTTCTGGCACACAGTGCTGTATAAATGTTTTCATCTTTAGGTAAAGAATGTTTGAAACCTTTAGTCTTGAAGCTTCTATGGTTGCATGATCCCTGAAAGAATTTTGGAAAAGTAGGTACTTTTTTTTTTCTTTTTTTGCAGTATGCGGGCCTCTCACTGCTGTGGCCTCTCCCGTTGCGTAGCACAGGCTCCGGACGCGCAGGCTCAGCGGTCATGGCTCACGGACCCAGCAGCTCCGCGGCATGCGGGGTCCTCCCGGACCGGGGCACGAACCCGTGTCCCCCGCATCGTCAGGCGGACTCTCAACTACTGCACCACCAGGGAAGCCCAAAACTAGGTACTTTTAAGTTGGCTCTTTTGAGATCTAAAAGCTTCATCATTTAAATAACGGCAAAGGACACAATTTCTGGTGTACTGTAAATATTAACATTTAGAAAAAGCTGTTATGTCACTTAAAAAAAATGTATACGCTAGAGCCTAAGTACCACAGGAATTTTATACCCACCTTATCCACTTAATTTTTTTTTCCACTTAAAACTAATACATGGACAGGCTCTTCTTAACGGTTGGAAATTTTACATTATTCTCTTTCTTCTTGAACTTGCATTTCTTTCACTCCACCCACAGAATTATAAGCTAACGTAATGCATTTATATGCTTAAAGTCTCTTATTGATCACCATGTCATACCTCTCTATAGTAAATTTACGTATTTAATAGGAATTAAAATGTTAAAATTCTTATAATCAAATTCTTTGAGTATAAGAATCTAAGTTACATTAGACAATTTTTGTACCCTAGTTTACAACCTCTTTATCTTTCCCCCCATTTGGCTGTCACTGTGGTAACCAGCTACGTTTGGAGGTTGAAGACACCTCTCTAAAACTGCATTCCTTATCTCTTGCTTTCTGCTTCCAAGGCTCTTTGTTACCTCTGTGTCGACGTTCTTCCAGGAAATTAGCTCCTCTGAGGCAACCCTGGACCAGAGAGGTAAACAGCTCAATAATAAATTCTATTTTGGTTCTCTCTCCTGTGCTTCACTTTCCCCAGTCTCTCATTTCTGTCCCCGAGAATCTCTTCCTAGAATATATTACCCATACAGGCCTTATCTCAGGCCCTACTTTTAGGGGAACCTAAGCTAAAATCTAAGAGTTAAAATTTTTTTTCCAGATTCAATTATCGTTACAAGAATTATTAGTATGTCAATCAAAACAATAAATATTAAAAATGTTAATAATTATTAAACATAAAAAGTAAAGTTTTATTAAAATTGCATCTTAGTGACATGACTTTTTAAAATGTCATTCATATATCTGTGGGAAGAATATTACTTATGGCTAGAATGGGACAGGATTCAGCATTAACTACTTTTTATATCAAGAGTATTCTCAAAATGTTAAAAATTTAATTCTCAGACAGATTTTAAGCACATGCCAAAATTTTAACTTATTAATCAGGACCAGCAAGATGACAAAACCAATTCAAAGTTGAAATAAGATTATTAAATCAGATACAAAATTGGTTAATGACCTAAAGGCATTAAAGCTATAACCTCTGAGGTTATCTTCTCCCTGGGAAAGAAATCATTTGCTTCTTATCAGTTTTCTATAAATTGACATCTAACTCTAGTTGTAAAATGTGTGTACCCTAATTAACAGTAAATAGTAAATCAAACTAATTTGTATTCTCTTAGAAAGTCAGATAACCCTTTAGGGAGGCTTGTTACTACAATGCTGTACAATAACATTAAAAGTTTGGAACAATTTTTCTTAACACTAGTTATTACGTTTAGAAATATAAATGCTTAGAAATGTTCACATAAGTAAGTACATGAGAATGGAAGTTTTGTTAGTGCAATAGCATTAAATTCTTTGAACTCTTACTGAGTTATATGCCAAAAAATCACAAGTGACCTAACATCAAAAATTTAAGGGCTTCCCTGGTGGCGCAGTGGTTGAGAGTCCGCCTGCCGATGCTAGGGGTCATGGGTTCGTGCCCTGGTCCAGGAAGATCCCACATGCCGCGGAGCGGCTAGGCCCATGAGCCATGGCCACTGAGTATGAGGAGCCTGTGCTCCGCAACGGGAGAGGCCACAGCAGTGAGAGGCCTGCGTACTGCAAAAAAAAAAAAAAAAATTTAACATACCAGTTGATACTTCAATTAGGTCCTATTTTAGTCATGTTGTAAGCAAAGAAATAGAAAACACTTACCTTGTGAAAGAATTTGTTACCCATTCATTAAAGTCATTCACTTTCTCAGTTTCTGGAAAGTATACCACAAAGACATCAAATACTTATTAACTACCTCTCAAAAACATTTTCACTTGCCTTGGAGGTACACCACACAACCCAAATGCCACAAAAAGGGCTAAGAAAATCTTTGCCAATGCAACATGCTTTGATAAACTGTGTTCATCTTATCATATGCTTCAAGTGTATTTTAATGAAACGCTTGTCTTTCGTTCAATTTATGGAAAAAGTATTATATATTAGCTAAATGGCCAAGTCAGTCTTCACTGTTAAGTCAATCAGCTACATCAGTCTTTCATTTAAAAAGACTTCATTTTGGAGAGTTAGAGTGTTTTATTTTATTTTATTTTTAAATTTATTTTATTATTTATTTTTGGCTGCATTGGGTCTTTGCTGCTACGCGCGGGCTTTTTCTCTAGTTGTGGCGAGCGGGGGCTACTCTTCATTGTGGTGCACAGGCTTCTCATTGTGGTGGCTTCTCTTGTTGTGAAGCATGGGCTCTAGGCATGTGGGCTTCAGTAGTTGTGGCACACAGGCTCAGTAGTTGTGGCGTGTGGGCTTAGTTGCTCCGAGGCCTGTGGGATCTTCCCAGCCCAGGGCTCGAACCCGTGTCCCCTGCATTGGCAGGCGGATTCTTAACCACTGCACCACGAGGGAAGCCCCAGAATAAGTGTTTTAAAATCAAATGTATTGGGACTTCGCTGGCGGTCCAGTGGTTGACTCCACGCTTCCACTGCAGGGGGCACGGGTTCCATCCCTGGTTGGGGAAGTAAGATTCCATATGCTGCATGGTGCAGCCAATAAAAAAGGTAATTCATTATCTCTAAAATCAAAATGTATTGATATATACATACAGTAAAATGTCTATATAGAGTTTACAGTTGGGTAGGTTTTGACAAATACATACACCTAGGTAAGCATCACAATCAACATTTGCGTCACCACAGCAAGTTCCCTCACGTGACATTGCCGTTAAATCCCTCTCCCCACACCCCCAATCTCAGGTAACCACTGATTTGATTTCTCAGACTACAGACAAGTTTTGCCTGTTCTGAAACTTCATATAAATGTACTCTTTTTTGGTCTTTTTCACTCAGCATGTTTTTGAGATTCATCCATGTTGTTTTATGTATCAGTAGTTTGTTTTTCTTTATTCTGGGTAGTAGCCTTTTGTATGAATATACCACAATTTACCCACTTATTTGATACGCATTTAGGTTGTTTCCAGTTTTTGGATATTATGAATAAGGTTTCTATCATTCTTGTACAAGTTTTTGGTTTTTTTAAATATTTATTTTGGCTGCACCGGGTCTTAGTTGCGGCACACGGGATCTTCTTTGCGGCATGCAGGATCTTTTTTTTATTTATTTATTTTTTTGCGGTACGCGGGCCTCTCACTGTTGTGGCCTCTCCCGTTGCGGAGCACAGGTTCCGGACGCGCAGGCCCAGCGGCCATGGCTCACGGGCCCAGCCGCTCGGCGGCATGTGGGATCTTCCCAGATCGGGGCACAAACCCATGTCCCCCGCATCGGCAGGCGGACTCTCAACCACCGTGCCACCAGGGAAGCCCGGCATGCAGGATCTTTAGTTGCGGCATGCGGGCTTCTTAGTTGTGGCATGTGAACCCTTAGTTGCGGCATGCGTGTGGGATCTATTTCCCCGACTAGGGATTGAACCCAGGCCCCCTGCATTGGGAGCATGGAGTCTTACCCACTGGACCACCAGGAAAGTCCCTCTTGTACAAGTTTTCGTTTTTGTTTTTGCAGACTTCTGTTTTATATAAATCACATAATCCTGTAATCCTGGAATTGCTGGGTTGCATAGTAAGTGTACATTTAACTTTATAAAACACTCCCAAACTGTTTTCCAAAATGTTTGTACCATTTGACCTTCCAATCAACAATAAACTGGAGAGTTCTAGTTGCTCCACATCCCCTCTACACTTGGTATCAACAGTCTTTTTAATTTTAGCAATTCCAGCAGGTGGGAAATAGTATCTCATTATAGTTTTAATCTACATTTCTCTGTTGCCTAATATCACACATTTTCACATGCTTATTGGCCATTCTTATATCTTCTTTTGTGGAGTATCTGTTCAAGTCTTTGCCCAGGGGCAACAACGTAACTTCATTTTTCAAGTCAAATAAACATGTTAACATGAATCTGTATGACAACTATCTTAGTTTCAAATCCTAACTCTAAAACTAATTCCAAATTCTAAGAGGTGAAGACCTGTCATGAATTTGTCACTTGGATGACTTCAGACTTCTTTCTCTTCTCCTTAGACCTCTCCCTCAGGAGAAATGCCTTCTTTAATAATAATTGGGGACTGGAAGAAGCAAATTCTCATCACTTCCACTCTACAACATTTCTGAATTCAAAACATGTCCAAATGGTGCAAACTGCCCATTTCTAATGTTAGGTTTTACTCTTGACAAACTATGCTTATGACAACTATGTACAAGACATAAAGCCTTTCTTTAATCAAGGAAGCTTAGTACTATTTCAATTTACCTTGGTTTGGCACCCCAGAGGTGTTTGCATTAATACAGCAATGCACCATATTAAAATTCAGGGTAAGAGGTATGCCTTTCTTCTGTGAAGTGGGGAAAGGTGAACAGTGAGTGATACGGGAGGTGGGAATGAACCATCTTGATGACATATCCTGGGAAATCTTTTTTGTTTAACTGTGGTAAAATGTATGTAACAAAATTTAAACCACTTTCAAGTGCACAGTTCTGTAGCATTAAGTACATTCACATTGTTGTGTAACTATCACCACCATCCATCTTCAGAATATTTTCATCTTTCCCCACTTAAATTCTGTATCCATTAAACACTAACACCCAACCCCCCTAGTCCCTGGCAACCACCAGTCTTCATCTCTATGAATTTGACTGGTACCTCATGTAAGTGGAATCATACAGTATTTGTCCTTTTGTGACTGGCTTATTTTACTTAGCATAATGTCTTCAAGGGTCATCCATGTTTTAGCATGTGTCAGAATTCCTTCCTTTTAAAGGCTGCATAACATTGCATTGTATGTATATACCTCATTTTGTTAATCTACCCATCTGTTGATGGACCCAAGTTGCTTCAACCTTTTTTACTATTATGAAAAATGCTATAAACAGAGGTGTGCAAATGTCCATTCAAGTCCCTGCATTCAGTTCTTTTGGGTATATACCCAGAAGTGGAATTGCTGGATCATATGGTAATTGTTTAATTTTTTGAGGAATCCTGGGAAATCACTTTTGGGAAAATGAAGACCTGGATATCAACTCAGTAAAGATTTTTTGCCCATGTATTTCTTGTAAAGTCTTTACATACCCCAGACTGAAAACTCTTGTTCTGAGTCACACCTTAGAACATAAAGGAGGTAATGTAATGTGTGGTGAAAAAAGTATGAGTTTGGAATAAGACAGGGGTGGTTAGAAGCCAGTATTTAGACTAGAAATGAGGGCAAGCCACTTCTCTCTCCAGTTTCCTTTTCCATAAAATGAGGCTAATAATACCTATCCATTAGGACCATTAATGGGATTTAAATAGAATGAATGAAAAGAACCTACCACAGAGCTTGACAGTTCACTTGAAAGGACATTGTTTAGAGACCTTGGTACACAGGACAGAGGAATAGCTCTGCCCTAGAGCATGGCTGCCTGATGACAGCTACAGGTGTGCAAACAGGTAATTACAATATAATGTAGGGCTGAGCCAAGATAGATGTATTGGGGAGAGGGGTATTTTATCCTCCTGAGAAAAGCCAGGTCTGCAAGAGGTGGCTCAAAATGTGAAGAATGAGTAAAAAGAAGTTTTAGGCAGAGGAAACAAGCCAAGGAAAGACAAAAAAGCATGAAAGAGCATGTTGTGAGGGGAACGTGAAGCAATCTGGTGTCACCACAACACAAAACGCGAAGACAATGGGAGCAAATGATGTTGAAGGAGCTTCCTAAAAGGCATGGTAAAGATCTTGACTTGATCCTGTGCCTTGGTTTCCTTGTACACCTCAAATTCTTGTATAAAATGGAAATGATAATAGTACCTTTGTCATAGGCCTGTTAGGACTAAAGGCAAACGAAATGGGATAATACACATAAAGCACTTAGAAGAGTGCCTGCCACATACTGAGGCCCAAATATTTTCTAATGTTAGTATTATTTTCTTGAGGGTGGCAGGAAAGGCTTTAAGCAGGGGAGTGACATGGTCACATCTATTTTGGAAAGATCACTCTGGGGGAAGTAAGGAGGATGGATTGCAGGAGAGAATATTGGAGGCAAGTAGGCAAGTTACAAGGCTACAACAATAAATAGTCTAGGAAGTAGAAAAGGCCTGCCCTGTACAAGAGTGACAGTGAGGAAGGAGGGAATTCAGTTATTTAAAAAGTAGAAGAGAAGAGCTCTGATGCCCATTAGAATGTGGGAGGTGCAGGTGCACGAGGAGTCCTAGACAGAGCTCCTAGATTAGGCCCTCAAGGTTAGTTTTCTTCCTAAATGATCTCCCTCCCTCCATTCTCCAATAACAAAAAGGCCATCAAACACATTTCCTTTTAAAGTTTTATTAAAGTTTAATGGAACAATTAATATATATATATATATTTTTTTTTTTTTTTGGTTAACCCCAGTACAAAAATACAGTTGACGACTTGACAAAAATGGCTCCATCTAGGGCTTGAAGGTTTGAGTTTCTCCAACAGTAACAGGGGAAAGCATGCTTCCAGCTGGGCTGAGTCCAAAGCACACAGCCATTCCTGCACACGCATGCGTGCAAACAGGGAAGCCAAGCCAGAGAAGAGGAAGGAAGTTGAAGGGATTCAGGAAGAAGGCCAAAGATTATTCCCAGGAGAGAAAGAGAAGAAACAGGCTGGTCTCCTTGGTGGGGTAGAATTACGGATTTACATTTAGGACTTGTTTTAAATGATAAGCTATTTCTGCAATTTTAACATTATAAAACAGATGCTTCTGGTCTCTCTTCACCACTAAGGTGAGTAAAGCAGGAGGAAATGGAAAGATTCAACTACTGCAGCGTGAGGAGTAAATCTCCAAATGGCTCAAGTTTTGTGTCAAAAGGTGTCATTCTTTACCTTCAATGACAGAGACATTTAGGTGAGAGGGGACAGGAGAAGGAAGTCTGCCACACTCTGCTGGATCACAAACATGGAGACCAGCTTCTGGCAGCAGAACTCTTCCACAGTGAGAGGGCCCCTTCCCATGGAGGCAGGAACAAGGTTTAAATGTTCTGAGTGATTCCTCAATATTCCCTTCCCTACTGCCTTCCTTCCAGAACAGTAACTTTGATGAAAGGAGGGATACATTCATGTTACAACTCATCTTCGAGATGTTTCTCTCTGAAGGCATCACCCGTCAGCCTTTCCTGAGCTTCCTTCATCCCCTGAACAACTGTGAAATAAAGGTTGAGGGGAAAAGTATGAAGCACGGCCTTTAATATTTGACATGTGACAACCAATACAGATTTTTATGTTTTAGGAGAAATATAAGAGGAGCACAGGATCTGGATTCAAGATCTAGTTCTGGATTTTAGCCCTGGACAGTCTCTTGAATTTGTTTCCTCATCTGTAAATAAGGTGATGCTACTTACTTCACACAGATTATAAAAATTAAATGAGAGAATGAATAATAAATGTGCTTTATAAACTATGAAGTCTTAAAAAAATGTTAGTAGTTACTTTGGCTTACCCTCCAGGATTAGAGTTGAACCCCTGTCACAGGCTGTAGATATTCACTTGAAACTAAGGGAAAAGAAAACATCTTCCTACCATCCCCATCATCTCTTCTGGAGGATCGCTGCATGTACTTCATATCCTGTGGAGGTTACAGTTTACACTGGTATGTGAGTGTGTGCGTGTACTTGGAGGGAGGAGGGTCTTCACTGAAAGAGGTCGTCATATCTAGTATCAATTACGTATGGAAGAAGTCAAGTTCTCAGGTACAGGAGAAACCTGGAAGGCAGGCCCTGGGCAGACGGAAGATGAAACTTCTCATCTATCTTGGGCATCAAGGAGGGCAGCTGTTTCGGTACAGGCTCCCCATACAATGGCAGGCCAGTTGTTAGGCTGAGCCAGAGTCTGTGGATCTCAGAAAGCAAACCGGGTAGTATAGTTTGTTACATCCCTTTTGTTTTGCCCAAGCCTTTAGTAAAGCCAGGTTTGAATATTCCAGTTTCATGTCAGCTGAGCCATGGACAATTCAGGCAAAGGGTTCTGTGTCCACATTTGGACTAATGTGTTAAAGGATGATGCTGGTGTCAAGATGGAAGTGGTAACTTCATGAAATTCTAAAGGGAAGGTGAATTTCAGGGTCAAGAGTTGGGGACCTAAGGGAATTCCCTGGTGGTCCAGTGGTTAGGACTAGGTGCTTTCACTGCCGTGGGCCTGGGTTCAATCCCTGGTCGGGGAACTAAGATCCCACAAGCCTCACAGCCAAAAAAAAAAAAAAAAAGTTGGGAACCTAAAGTTCAGCTACCCTTCTCCATGTGGAAAATTTCCCTGTAACACCAACCTCCAGTGATCAGCATTTGGGTAGGAAAGATGACATTCTCCTTACCCATGGAAAGGAGAGGATAACCTCCGCAGATCTCTTTCCTCTCCCTATCCTGAGAAATTAGAGTTCCGAGGACTCAGAACATAAAGTGATTAACAACCTGGCAGCATGGCAATGGGAGACACATGGCAACTTAGCAAACAACCCTCTTTTACAGATGGCGGGGAGAAATTCAGAAGGAAAACAGGGACATTACGTGGCATGAATTCCAACCTCTCCCTCTAGAATGACTGTGCTCAAGGATTAGAGAACAAAAAAGCATGACTGACTTATGATTTCAATCTTCCCTCACATGTTTGTGCTGACGCTGTTCCCTCTGCCTCGAATGATGCTTTCCGCATTCCTCTGCTGGCTAGGACTCAACCCAGTCATCATCCCCTCTAGCATGCCTCACGTCCTCTCCATGTTGGGCTACACTCCCCCCTACACACACACACCCCTTGCTTCTGTAACTTGAAATGTCCTCTTCATATGTGTCCATAGAGACAAATTCTTATCCGTATCCATCTAGATCCAGTTAAAGTTTACTATCTATGAAACCTTTCAGACTAGATCAGCTAACAGTTAGCATTCCCCTTCCTTTGAATTCTCACAAGAATAGCATGAGTGCAGTGGAAAACAACTAAGTTCTGGACTGAAATCCTGGCTCTGTGACTTTTTAACTGTGGGTCCACGGGCAAGTGACTATTTCTGGGACCTTCAGTTCTTAACAGTTTCCTGTGGGTCAGTTAGCTCCCAGCTGGATTATAAAAAGCTAGGGAAGGGGCTCAGTCTTATCTTTCTCCTATATTCTACACAGCATCTAGCCAAAAGCTAGTCATGCAGCAGATGCTCGGCTAACATGTTGAATTAGTTTCCCATCACAGACCTTGCATGTGGTTCATCCTACTGACACCTAGCAGCAACCCTCCCTCTTCTCTCTCAACATAACCATACCTTGCTCAGCACTGATGTAGAAATACTTGTAGCTGGGGTTTCCATTCTCATTGATGATTTCAGGACGGACCTTGCCACTGGGATCTATTGTAGACAAAATGGCAGAGGGATTGCAATAGTTACAACAGAGAGGTACTTTAAGCACCATATGGTACATTAGGCCTTCTGGAAAACGAGACCTGCCCATTTTGCAGCCCATTATCTCACCACCTTACCCCTTGTTTTTTATGTTGCAATCACAATGAATTCCTTGTAATTCCCTGAACACAACCCACCCCCACCCTCACTCCCCACCATGCCTTGGTATATGCTGGTCCCTCTTGCTGGCATGTTTCTTTTCTGTTTGATAATGGGGGGATCTATATTTTTGTTTCCCCCATAGAATCTAGCAGAATGCTGAGCAAAGATTAGGTAGTCATTAAATATCTTTTATAAAATTGTTTGTGGAAATACATTTTTCTTGTTATAGAATCCCATTGCTTCAACCTCACTACAGGGTCAAGGGTGGGAACTGTGGCTTATCTCAGTCCCTGTAGTGCCTAGCAGTGCTTGACATATGGCTGATGCACAAATGATTGCTAAATGGATAAATGAATGATCACTACTCTCCCACTGCTCACAAAAGCAGTTAGTTTTGGGGTTTTGTTTTGTTTTTTACAAAAGCAGGTAGTTAATGGGAAAAGTTTTCTTTCAGATCCGAGGTTCTGGCATTCAGAACTCCCCACTCTCTCTTGAAACTGGTTTTTGTTTTTGTTTTTAGCCATCCCAATAAAATTTCACTAGGTGGAGTCAGTGCCTTGCTTCATTTCTCTCTCCTTCTGCATCACGGATCCCCAGATTAAGACCTTTCACCTTACCCAGGAACAGGATTCGTGGAATATAACCCCCATCAGGGCTGAAATCTTCATCTTTGGGCTCTTCTTCATCCTGTTAAGTATAAACCTTAAGTCAGATCATGTTCCCTCTCTCCTCAAAACCTTTCAGTGGCTTCCCCTCCCACTCAGGGTAAAACCTTAAGTCCTTGCAGTGGACTAAGAGGCCCTACTTCACCTGCCACCTGGGCACTTCTCTAACATCACGCCCTACCCCTTGTTCAGTCTTTTCCAACCACACTAAGTTGCCTGCTACTGCTGTCATTAAACAAGCCGGGCATGCTCCCCACTCAGGCTTTTGTATTTGCTCTTACACTCCTCCTGGACACACTTCCCCTTTCATCCACATGGCTCACTCCCTTTTCTGCTTCAAATCTTTGCCCAAATGTCACCTTGTTTTCTAACTGCCTAATTAAAATTGCAAACTATCCCCTCCATTCTTCATTTTTAGCCATAGTATTTACCACTATCTGACATACTTTACTTATTTGTCTGCCTCCCCATATTCAATTCCTCATATGTAACTTAATGACAGCAAAGAATTTTGTCTGTTTTATTCATTGCTGATTCTCAGTACCTACATCACTGACTTGCACAGTTTTTCTTGAATGCATGAATTGATGAGACTGACATTTTAGTACAATTGTGAAGTTACACTTCTCCCAGGAGACATGACCACACAGTTAGCTTTCTTTTTAAGAAATCTCTCAAGCTGGAGAATGCTCACTGAACACATTTCTGTTTCCTGTGAGTGGTGATTCTAACTCATCACAGAAAGTGGTGAGGCGTTTAGATGCATAGAAATCAACAGTAATTTTGTCATTTATGGTGTGATTCCCATTTCAGAAGTTATATCAAATAGTTAATATAACTTTGCCTTCAGTGAGGTGTGTCAGCGTTCAGGCTATCCACTAGCTTTATAAGCAATCCCTTAGCTACCTCAACATTAACTGGTAATGTGTTCAGAAGATTTCCAGTCCTATGTTTAAATAAACATCAATTTATAGAAACAGGGCTAGGAGTATCATCACAGAGCATCCGAGCATCCCACATTGGAAGAGTACAGCCTAAAAGGCAGCACAGCTAGGTCATAGTACCTATTCTTATCACCTTTCAGGCTCTATGACCTTGACTAACCTAACTCCTTCAGGCCTAAGATGCTCAATCTGTAAAACAGGGATAGCATCAATGGCCTAAAAATCCCTTCTAAGATCTGATATCCTGACTTGGGATTCCAACACCTCTGGTCAATGTGAAATACATAAAGGATATCTAATGAAATAAAAAGAAGCTCTACATATAAGCCCAGCACAGAGTAGGGTTTCAACTGAATCATATTTTGCAGGGAATTGTGGCCTACACATGTGACCACATCTTTAGTTCAGTTATACAAAGATGTAAAAACATGTCATAATCATAAGCTAAAAATGAAGGGACCTTAAAATTTAGTCATCTTATCCAATCTATCTTCTCCTACTTCCTCCCACAAATGGGGGCTCGATAGCATTCTACCATATCTGATGCAAGACTTAGTACTAGAGTTCAAGAGAAAAACACATACAGACAAGAAGACAGCTCTGCTGAGTAAGATTTTATACCATCAATGAGGCTAACTCTAAAACAGTAAAGACTTAAAATCATAGCAGAAAGGAGAAACTCTGGAAGTCTTACCTCAAGATTTACCATAACAAAATTATGGGCAAGTTCTGAAATTTCTGTAGATTCTGCAAACTTGGGCTTTAAAGCTAGGGGGAAGAAAAGATTTTGGAACAGAAGAAAACATCATTGTCATACCCAAACCCTAATTTGCTGAGATGATTCATATAACTGACCCTTTTGCTAATCTTAAGACCCAGAAATTAGGACACTTGAATTCTGGTCCTGCTTCTGCCATTTACTTGCATAGTTATGTACACTTAAGTGGCTGACTTTATTTCTCTTAAGCTTTCACCTAATTTATAAAATATAGATAATGGCATACTGACAAAAAAATTATTACTATTGGCTTTTTTACGTATTTCAATAACATCTATTTAAGAATAGATGTAATAAAGACAACAGAGTAACAATATTCTACCACTTATGTATATATATTATTAAACTAGCAATTTACACTAATTTCATACTCTTTTTCCTACATGATTTTATTAAGTGTAGCATACCAAACAAAAGGAGGAATCTGACTGGGAAGTGGTAGGCTGGTATACCAGAAAGAACACAGGCTACAAAGTAAGAAAACCTGGGCTCTAATTTGGTTCCCACCTCCTCCAGTAAGACCACTCCTCATGTCTCCCTCTGTTACATACAACTGTCCATACAACTACTGTAGCACCTGATCCCATATTCTACATAACCATATCTTAAGTGCCTCACCCTCCAACCCCTTGCAAATACAACTGCAAATTTCTTGAGGGCAGGCAATCTATACCATAAATTTCTTCGGTATTCCTTCAAGCAATAAGCATTGCTGAGCCAAAGTCAGTGTTAATATATTTTAAACATTAATATTTGAGAACATATCTGAGGTCTGATCATTTGCACCTACCTTTGCAAGCTCCACACCAGGACTTATGGATAATCACCATCAGGGGTAATCCACTTAAAAACAAAATGAGGAAATTATAATCTAGTAATTCCACTTCTTGAAATATATTCTAATAAAATGACCAACCAATGAAGACAAAGATTAATGTACAAGGATGTTCATGTAGTATAATTTCAATAGGAAAAATTTTAAGACAATCTATTCAATAATAGTGGACTATTACAACAAAATTATTGCTAAGTTCTGACATTCCAGTAAATTCTGCAAATTTGGCTTTAAAGCTAGGGAAAAAAGACTGTAGAAGAAAACAACAAATTACAGCATTTCTAAATGTTATGGTTATATAACCACTGAAACATTAATAAAATTTTTCATTGGTACACTGTTAAAGGCTAGAATATAAAATTATTATCTATAGTTTAGTTTTAATTATACAAATATGTAGAAAAGAGTCTAAAAGGAAATGTTCCAAAACATAATAGAGGTTATCTCTGGATAATGGGATTGTGGGTTTTACTATACTTTTCCTGTATTTTCCAATTTTTCTACAATTAAGTGTTTTTTTGTTTGCTTGTTTGTTTTTGCCACACCATGCGGCTTGTGAGATCTTAGTTTTCCAACCAGGGATTGAACCTGAGCAGCAACAGTGAAAGCACCAAGTCCTAACCACTGGACCACCAGGGAATTCCCAATTAAATGTAATTTTTATAATCAGGGAGGAAAAAGCTTTTTCTTTCATAAAATAATAAGCAACATATTCCACCTGAATCAGTCTTGGCCAGCTGAAGCTCTTACGCTCTCAAGGCTCAAATGCCGACTTGTAGAAGGGTCCTATGTAATCAGACATTGGCTTTCTCCATCATCCAACCCCCATATCACCACATCACCACATGCTGTACAATACTATCACAGCATTTAACACATTGAACTGTATCTTTTATTTACCACATTTAACTGTATCTTTTTATTTACTTAGAGCTTCTTAAGGAAGGAACTCTTAGCTGCCTCTATACTTCCTACACCTAATATAGAGAACAATATTACTAGTAGCAAAAACTTATACAGCATTTACTGTGTACCAGGTACTATTCTAAATATATATAAATTAATTTAATAAGTGTCAAATGAATTAGTCAGCTATCTCATCATAGGCCTACTACAAATCTGGGACAGAATGGTGCCTCTAATACTTGTAAGAGCTTATAAACTAAATGATCAGGACAAGGTTAGGTAAGAAGTGGGATCTACATAGCCATAGTAGCCAAATGTGCTAAACATTTATTATATGGCATTGTTGTATGTGCTTTACACACATTATCTCATTTAAATTCTAACAGGGCTTCCCTGATGGCACAGTGGTTAAGAATCTGCCTGCCAATGCAGGGACATGGGTTCAAGCCCTGGTCCGGGAAGATTCCACATGCTGTGGAGAAACTAAGCCTGTGTGTCACAACTACTGAGCCTGCACTCTAGAGCCCGCAAGCCACAACTACTGAGCCTGTGTGCCACAACTACCGAAGTCCGCGCACCTAGAGCCTGTGCTCCACGATAAGAGAAGCCACTGCAATGAGAAGCCTGTGCACCGCAATGAAGAGTAGCCCCCGTTCACCGCAACTAGAGAAAGCCCGCACGTAGCGACGAAGACCCTACGCAGCCAAAAATAAATAAATTTATATATATAAAAAAATCCTCACAACAATCCTAAGGTAATGGTCTCATAATAGAAATGAGAAAACTGAGATTTCCAAGAAATTAAACATTTGGCCACATAAATTCTAGGTTCTGCCACTTAGTAGTTAACTTAAGTCTGACTCCAGAATCAATATTCTTTCTGACCACTATCATCTACTTCAATTTAGAACAGCAATCCAGAATCCATGGGTTTAAATCCAATCAACCGATAATCAACTAACTTGGAATTTGAGAATGAAAATGGAAGAGGCCTTAGATGCTGCCTAGTCCAAACCTCCATTTCATGCAGGAATCCAGTCTCATATATCAGAAACAAAAGGTGGTCCAGATAACCTGATAAGCAGAAATAATCACCAACCAAGGCAGCCCATCCTTTTAACAGCACCGTGTACTTACAGAACAGTTTAGAATGTCTTGCTTTCTCTTTTCTCCCAAGCAAACTCCTATTCATCCTTCTAGAGCAGAGGTAAGCAAACTAGTCTGCAGGCCTAATCCAGCCCACTGCCGGCTTCTGTACGGCAATGATATACAAACATGGTTTCTTTTTTAACATTTTTAAATGTTTGAAAAACAAATCTGAAGTATAGTACCTTGTGATATATTAAAATTAAATATAATTCATATTTCAGTGTAACCAGTTTTATTAAAACACATTCACACTCATTTGTATACTTATTGTCTATGGCTGCTTTTGTGCTACCATGGCACAGTTGATAAGCTGCAACAGAGACCCTATGGCCCTCACAGCCTAAAATATTTACTGTTTGGCCCTTTCCTGACCCTCGCTCTAGAGTGACAGTCCAAATGTAAACACCTCTGTGAAGCCTTCCCAAAACCACCACCTCTCAACAGCTAGTTAGTCCAATTCCTCCTCTGGGATCGCAAAGCATTCTAACCGCCAGTCCTTTTTATCCTCTAATCACCTGTTTACTTGTCTAAACTACTAACTTCTCAAGGGCAAAGACTATCTAATACATCTTTGAAAAACACAAGCACTGGTAAGGTAGGTACCATTTGTTTACTGAAATCAATGAAAAAAATGAAAGACAAGCTTAAAGTGCTATTTGTCTTGAAAAACAGAATGAAGCACCCAGTTATGGGAGTTGTCATAACAGTCATTCTAGGTTAAGACCAAAGCATTGAGACTCTCACCCAGCACTATGAAAGTATTTTTGATCAAAGGCATAACAGGGATACCTGCGTATCTAAAATGTTACATTAAGTAAATTACATGAAGAACATAAAGTAAAAGAGATGCCAGCACACTGTCTTCATCTAAAAGATTTTATTAAATGAAACAATCTAGTGGTTTTGTCTTTCACCATTAGAACCAAAACTTCCCAAGGACAGAAACCAGTGGATCTATCTGTGATCCCAGGCCCCAGGACAGAGACTAGCAAAAAGTAGGCACAGTACTCAAAAAACTGTGGTATGAAAAAAGGGCCAGTACAGATGCAAAACTGTGTCATCTTCAGTTCTGTTCACAATTATTTTAAAACAATTCATCCATCCAGTCTGCTTTCCCACAATTCAGATGGGGGAAATCAATGGTATGTGATACCCCAAGTAGAACCCAATCTAAGTAAACCCTGTCCACCAGAGCTCTGTCCTCTAGAGAAACTTGCCAAGCTCCTCCAAGCTAGTTCTCCATTCTTTCTAGTCTCAATTTATGCTGTAAACTCAAGGCCTGGCACAGAGGCATTCAGAAACGTACGAGTGAATCGATCACAATAGCTCTATTTCCACGCATCAATATATTCTGCAGACTTTCAGATTATTCTTCCCAGAGAAACAGAGAGTGCAGTAGTTAGACAAGGAGCCATGACTTTCCCCCACCAGCTCTGGTTAGTGCAGGCTCTGGCTCAGATACTGCAGAAACATGTTGGCCAGTTGAGGCAGGTTCTCATTATTGGGATGCATTTTGGTGTAGGAAATAAACTGGCGACGGAGGCGACTCAGTTCTGCCATGGTCAAAGGCCGGGTAAACCGCAGATGCTCTGTGGTGCCAGAAAGCTTAAGCAAGTCTCCAGGGACTGCGCTCTTCTGAGCTTCCATCAGTCCTGCCAACACCTGGCTGGTGACCTGGTCCAACTGGTGCAGAAAGGTGCCGGAGGCAAGTGGCTGTGACTGTGTAGACTGATGGGGTGGAGGAGCCCGGTTCTCAAACAAGGCAGCTCTGATCTCTGACAGAGGCAACGGCTCCTCTAAGCCCACCAAGGTGAACAGGGGCCGGTCCCAGCGGTTCCGAGAGTCGGGAGCTTCGAAGCGCAGCGCTAGGGCCTCCAGAAGTTCGGGAGGGTAAAAGGCACCGGACACATGCTCTGCAGATTTCTCGAATTCCGAAGTCACAAGAGCTGGAAAATCTGGCGTCCTGGTTTCCTCCCGCTCCAGTTCCTTAGGTACTTCTGCCTGGGCTCTCCCACTTATTACAGACTCCACTGCCTGCGGTTCCCCGAGGACACCGGTGCCCGCCGCCAGAGGTCTCCCTCCCTCCTCAGCTCGCGGCCTCCAACTCACACTGACATTGCGGCTCGCACGCTCATCCGCGCCGGCCACCCGCGGTCCCCCGCTCAGACCGCCTGGCCTTACGCAGTAGACCAGGCAGAGCGGAGTGCGCGCCGCCCGCGCCAGGCAGTACAGCTCGTAGCGGAAGCCCTTGATGTAATTAAGCGAGTCGAGGATGACCACTTCGTGGCGACTCAGGCGCCGCTCCACGGCCGCTCGCAGGGCCCCACGCAAGGCCTTCTCACGGGCCGAATCGCCGTACACTGTCGCGTCCTCCGCGCCCAGCACCTCCGCGTCGTCCACCACGTACACCGCGCAGCCCTCGGCCGCCAGTGCCACGCGGAGCTCCTCCGCGCGCCGGCTCTTGCCGCTGTACGGCAGCCCGCAAAACACCACCAGCGGCATCCTCCCAGGGCGCGGCCATGTGCAACCGCGCAGCGTCAACTTCCGGGTTGCCGGCTGCTCCGACGCAAACCGGAAATGCAAGCCACACTTCCTGCCTCCCTTGACTCTTACAGGACCTCTGTTGCTATGGAAACAGGAGTTCTAGACCAACGAGAGCCAGATCCTGCTCTCTCAGAAAGGAGATGGAGCTTAGAACGGCGTCGGCTATTTCTGTGAAATGTTATACGTCTCAGGAGAATGTGATCTCCTGGCGGCCAAAGACTATGTCCATCAATTTATAATGGAGCCTTAAAGAACATTAAATATTGCAAAACAATCAGCACTATATTTAGCAAATGGAAGACAATTCACAAATACTAGTTCCCCTTCATTCCTTATAGCCAATAACATTCAGTAACTGTTTATTCAATAACCATTTCAATCATTCAATATCTTCATGGTTGGGAATTCAGAGATGAACATAAAACAGTCCCCCGACAAAGCAAGGGTCGGAATGGGAAAAGTCAGGCACCTACAGGCAGAATAACATACACTCTAACGGATAGAGGTAGGTTGGGTTGTAAAAGTACAGAAGAGAAAAACAAAATGCCCACAAAAATTGCCGAAGACTTTACCTAGGAATAGTCATTTGATTTAGAACGTGAAAAACTAATAGGAATTTTTCTCCTGGGTAAGGATGCCAGATAAAATATAGGATGCCTAGTTAAATTTGAATTTCAGACAATCAACAAAAAATGTTTTTAAAATAAGTATGTCTCAAGTATTACTTGGGGCATATTTAAAATTACTTATTGTTTACCTGAAATTCAAATTTAACTGGGCACGCTTTATTTTTATTTGCTAAATCTGGCAACCCTACTCCTGCAGAAGGTATGAGGCTCAGAGCCATGAAGCTGTAGGATCTGTTCTAGCAAAAGCAAGCACTATAGTTTGGTAGGTGCAGAAGTGTGAGTATTTCTGTGCAAGGATGTGTGTGTATAAACGAAGTACACATACATTGTATCTTTATATCTCTCCAGTACAGTATAGTAGAGAATGTTCAAGTCTTGGCTCTGCTACTTACTAGCTGTGTAAACTATTGTCAAGTTATGTAACCATTGTGTATCTAAATTTCCTCTCCTGTAAAATAATAACAATGGTTCTTATTTCACAGGCTGAACCAACCTCATAGGTTGTGAGGATTAAATAAATTAATGAATATAAAGCACTCAGATCAATGTTTAGCCTTTCCTCCCCTGTTCTGCCTTTTTCTCCTCCTTTGTATAAGTCTTCTGTGAATAGACTAAAACTACTTGGAACTTGAGACTATTAGGCAGTATGGCTTACTGGTTGAGTGTAGGCTCTGAAGCCAGAGTGTCTGGGTCCAGATCTTGGCTCCACCACTTAATTAGCTGTGTGATCTTGGGCAAGTTATTTAACTGATCTATGCCTTAGTTTTCTCATCTGTAAAATGAAGATAACAACAGTACCCACCTCAAAAGAGTTGTTGTGAGAATTAAATGAGTTAATTCACATAATTCAATGTCTGGTGCATAGTAAGCACTTAATAAATGTTAGGTAGTATTATTATTTTTGTTCTTATCAGGCAGCCCCTCCATTGCTCTGCCTTGGCATAATCCTTCACCTGAAATTAATGCTAAGTTGATGGCTGGAAAGTGTTTTACCACCATAAGTAACCTAAAACCATATCTTGTACCTGGCAGCTGCTTCTTTCTTCCCATCTTCTAGTGTCCTCCAATGAATGTGATCTCCAAAACCTGGAAGGAAAGAGCCTCATAAACATTCACACATGAACAAAGGGCAAAGACCCAAGAAAGAAATGTGGCATGTTCACAAGATACTCATAAAAAAAGGCTTTCCTTTGTCAAAAGCATGGTATTCAAGTCCCAAATCCACTGCTTTCTAGGTGTATGGGACCATGGACAGTCCTATGCCTCAAGCCTCAGTTTTCATACCTGTAAAATGGAGATAATATCACCTAATTCAGTTTTTAAGGAGATTAAATTAAATAATGGTGGACTTCCCTGGTGGTGCAGTAGTCAAGAATCTGCCTGCCAAGGCAGGGGACACAGGTTCAAGCCCTGGTCCGGGAAGATTCCATATGCCATGGAGCAATTAAGTCCATGCACCACAACTACTGAAGCCCACATGCCTAGAGCCTGTGCTCTGCAACAAGAGAAGCCACCGCAATGAGAAGCCCTCACACTGCAACGAAGAGTAGCCCCCGCTCACTGCAACTAGAGAAAGCCCACAAGCAGCAGCAAAGACCCAACACAGCCAAAAGTAAAATTAATTAATTAATTAAAAAAAGACCTAAATGTAAGACCTGAAACCATAAAACTCCTAGAAGGGAACATAGGTAGAACACTCTTTGACATAAATCGTAGCAATATTTTTTTGTATCAGTCTCCTAAGGCAAAAGAAATGAAAGCAAAAAGGAACAAATGGGACCTTATTAAACTTAAATGCTTTTGCACAGCAAAGGGGACCACTGACAAAACAAAAAGACAACTTACCAAAATGGAAAAAAAAGTTGCAAATAATATGACCTATAAGGGGTTAATATCCAAAAATATATAAACAGCTCATACAGCTCAATATTAAAAAAAACCAACAACCCAATTAAAAAATAGGCAGAGGATCTGAATAGACATTTTTTCAAAGAAGACATAGAAATGGCCAATAGGCACATGAAAAAATACTCAACATCACTAGTCATTAGGGAAATGCAAATCAAAACCACAATGAGATATCACCTCACAGCTTTCAGAATGGCTATCTTGAAAAAGACAACAAATAATAGATGTTGGAGAAGATATGGAAAAAAGAGAGCCCTTGCACACAGTTGGTGGGAATGTAAATTGGCACAGTCACTGTGGAAAACAGTATGGAGGTTCCTTTAAAAATGAAAAATAGAACTACTATGTGATCCAGTAATTCCACTCCTGAGTATATATCTGGAAAAAATCGAAAACTAATTCAAAAAGATACATGCATCCCAATGTTCATAGCAGCATTATTTACCAACAGCCAAGATATGAAAGCAACCTAAATGTCCATCAACAGATGAATGGATGAAGAAGATGTGGTATATACAGGGGAATTCCCAGTCATTAGGACTCAGCACCTTCACTATGGTGGCCCAGGTTCAATCCCTGGTCAGAGAACTAAGATCCCACAAGGCACGCAGTGTGGCCAAAAAGAAAAAAAAATTATATATACATATAATATATACTTTATATATATATAATGGAATATTACTCAGCCATAAAAAAGAATTAAATTTTGCCATTTGCACCAACATGGATGGATCTGGAGGGCATTATGCTAAGTGAAATAAGTCAGACACAGAAAGACAAATACTGTATGTTTTCACTTATATGTGGAATCTAAAAACTAAAAGAAATGAATGAATATAACAACAACAACAAAAAAAAGAATTTAGAACAGTGTCTGGGACTGGAGAATTGCTACAAGTATTTGCTATTAATATACCAGGCACTATTCTAAGTACTATACCAATATTGATCTTCATAACAACACTAGAGGTAGGTATTCTTATTAATACCATTTAACACATGAGAAAACCAAGGCACAAAGTTTAAGTAACTTTCCCAAGTTCACACAGCTAATGAGCATCAGAGCTGGAAACTGAACCTATGCACTCAGGGTCCAGACTCCTTACTTTTAAGCACTAAACAATGCTGTCCTTCAAAGCAGAAGGAGGTAAGGACAAAGAGGCAAGGGAGGGAGTAGACAATGCAGGGCCTGATAGGCCACTATAAAGATTCTTGCTTTTACTAAGCTCTTAGTGGGTTTTGAGCAAAGTATCAATAGTAACATGATGTGATTTCTGTTTTAACATGATTGCTTTAGCTTCTGTGATGAAAACAGACTAAAGGAAGTGCTATGGGTTGAACTGTGCCCCTCCAAAAATGATATGTTGGAGTCTTAATCCCCAGTACCTCAGATTGTGACCTTATTTGGAAATAGGATCTTTATAGAGGTAATCAAGTTAAAATGAGGTCATCAGGGTGAGACCTAATCCAATACGGTGTCCATATAAAAAAGGGAAATGTGGACACAGATATTCACACAGGGAGAGAACCCAGCCATCTATAAGGAGAGAGGCCTG